>NC_077228.1:299445120-300077620 GCF_027887165.1 Monodelphis domestica
TTTAGAGATGAGGAACTGAGGAAAAACAGAGACTTATGCAGAACAAGTCTAATCCTTCTTCCCCATGAGAGCTTTTCAAATACTTGAAGGGTTATTATGTCTGCCCCTGTTTAGCTCAACATCTCCACTTCCTTCATCCAGTTCTCATATGGAATAGACTCCACTGCTCTGGGTTGCCCTCCTCTGAACTTTACCCACTTTAAGAAAATCCTTCCTAAACTGCCGTGTAACTAGTAAAGAGTACAATAGTATTATCACCTCCTTATTCTCAAAAGCCATATGTCCCTGCAGTCCAAGGTGGCATTAGCCTTTTTGTTTGCCATATCGTATTATTGATTCACACTGAGCTTGCAATTCACTAAAATACCCAGATCTTTTCAGACAAACTACTACTTAAATTTGTACTTGAGAAGCCAATTATTTAGAACCTAAGTATGATTTTATATTTATTCTACTAAATTCCATCTCTAAAAATGGTGTTTAGCCCAGCATTCTAGCCTGACAAGATGGTTTTAGATCTTGGCCACCTTGATGGTTAGCCATTCTTCCTAACTTTAGGCCATGTGTGATTTAATAAGTATACTATTATACCTTTATAAAAGTAATTGATAAAAAAGTGAATCAAGAAAAGGCCAAGAGCAGATCCCTGAGGCACTCCCCTAAAGACTTCATTCCAAGTTGAAATAAAACCATTTACTAATGATTGCTTTTGAGTGTAGCCATTTAGCCAGTTATGAATGCAGTTCACTATACTATTGGCCAGGCCACTTTTCTCTGTTTCACCAAAAAGAATAGCATATCACAGTTTGTCAGATATGTTGTCAGATATGTATGTCAGATATGTTGCACCCTCCTATCCTACCAGTCCAACAGAGAAAGGAAGAAAGAGAGAAAGAAAGAGAGAAAGAAGAGAGAGGAGAGAGAGAGAGAGAGAGAAGAAAGAAAGAAAGAAAGAAAGAAAGAAAGAAAGAAAGAAAGAAAGAAAGAAGAAGAAAGAAAGAAAGAAAGAAAGAAAGAAAGAAAGAAAGAAGAAAGAAGAAAGAAAGAAAGAAGAAAGAAAGAAAGAAAGAAAGAAAGAAAGAAAGAGAAAGAAAGAGAAGAAAGAGAGAAAGAAAGAAAGAAAGAAAGAAAGAAAGAAAGAAAGAAAGAAAGAAGAAAGGAAGAAGGAAGGAAGGAAGGAAGGAAGGAAGGAAGGAAGGAAGGAAGGAAGGAAGGAAGGAAGAGGAAGAAGGAAGGAAGGAAAGGAAGGAAGGAAGGAAGGAAGGGAAGGAAGGAAGGAAGGAAGGAGAAGGAAGGAAGGAAGGAAGGAAGGAAGGAAGAAGGAAGGAAGGAAGGAAGGAAGGAAGGAAGGAAGAAGGAAGGAAGGAAGGAAGGAAGGAAGGAAGGAAGGAAGGAAGGAAGGAAGAAGGAAGGAAGGAAGGAAGGAAGGAAGGAAGGAAGGAAGGAAGGAAGGAAGGAAGGAAGGAAGGAAGGAAGGAAGGAAGGAAGGAAGGAAGGAAGGAAGGAAGGAAGAAAAGAGGAAAGAAGGAAGGAGGGAGAGGGAGGGATAGAGGGAAGACAGAGGGAGGGAGGAAGTTATTTTGGTATGATCTATTATTACTCAAGTTATCCCTTCAGGTTCATTCAACTTTTTTCAAATGCATTCTACTCTATATAGTTTGGGAATCATTCATGATGGAGATTTTAATCTCATCAAAGGAGTCCTATTGCTTCATTTTCATCAGTTAAACGCTATACAACTTTCCCAACAAGCATGTCTATCTATTCCTTTCCTTATATTTTTATAAACCTGAGATCATACACAAAGCACTAACCCAACATAAATATTAGTTGTTATTGTCGGCAATCTTTCTGACACTACATTTACATGTGTTATTCTTCTAACCATCCAATATTATTTCATTTGATCTTTCTTTTATAATTTTTAAAGCAATATTCAATGATATTTAAGAGTTATAATGCAAATTTGTACAGACCCAGGGTTTGAAAATAAGCCATTTAATATTTAATAATGCTTCACATTATTCATACTTTTATTCTCTCTTTGATACTAGACTTGGAGTTAAGAAGACCTGGGTTCAAATCCTCCTTTAGACACAACGCATTCTAAATTTTAGCTATATTTCCACAGTTATCCTGAGAATTTTGCAGACCTTATATTAATCCTTGGGCATGGAAGAAGAGAAATTAAGTCACTTTATCTAATTAATGTCAAGCATATATCTCGAAGCCAGTCTCCTGATTCCCATATTCATATTCTTGACACTCAATTGATTAGGTTTTAAGGAAACAGTGCATTTAGTAAATATTCATTTGCATTTCACAAGTAGGTATGACTTTTTACCATGCATAAGAAGTAATGATGGCCTTTTAGAGCAGATGAGTAAGTCCCAGTCCTTGGCATCTGGCAGTTTATAATCTAATGAAGGAGATAAAACAACTACCAAGATGATTTGAGGCAGAATATGATAACTGTCATAACTGTCATAAGACAACCTCAGTGGGGATTCAAAGGAAAGAGTTAATGCAATTAGCTTAAGAAAGACATTCTAAAAAGGTACAATTTAAGATAAGTCTTCAGGGATAGATAAGATGTGGCACAGCATAGCAGATAAAGTGAGGAACATGGGGTCAAAAAGAACTGGGTTCAAACCTGCTTCGGACACTCACTATGTGACTACAGGCAAATCTCTTTCCTTCTCTGTTTTGTTTTTTCTTCCCTTGTGAAATGGAGAGCTTTGACACGATGGCTTCTAAGAGCCTTTCTATCTCTAACTCTATAACCCTATGAGTAGAAATGGTTGAAGGGTTTTCCAGGCACTAGGAAGAACATCAACAAAAATATAGAGTTTGTAAAGGACCGAGTATTTTTAAGGAATATTTTTCTGAGATTGGCAGAAACATAGGGCAAATGTAGAGGAATAGAAGTGACCAGAAGAGTCATTTTTCATCTAGCAAAACTGTGTACAAAAAAAAAAGAAAGGGGACTGATGTTTGACTGGAAATGAAGAAATAACTTCAGAAGCCCATGTATTAGACCGACCGGGAGAGAAGAAATCAAAAGTCTGAACTACAGTGGTGGCTGTGGGAATAGTGAGGTTGAATTTGAAAGAGATTGAAATGGTGAGATGAATAAGACACTCCCAAAGCATCTAGATTGTACTGTGGATAGTACAGGCCAGCAATGGACTCAGAAGGGCCCTAGTTCAAATGTAGTCTCAGACAATCACTAACTGTGGGACCCAGCTTGCCTCAGTTTCCTACTCTGTAAAATATGCTGAAGAAGGAAATAGCAAACCACTCCAGTATCTCTGCCATTAAAAGCCAAAAGAGGACCTCAGAAGTTGGACAGACTAAATAACAAAAACAACAAAGAATGTAATTTCACTTGGGATGAGGAGGCTATTGGAACGATTTCAATCTTTGTATTCCCAACAAGGTAGAGGAAGCTAAGCAGTGTGCCTACAGTTAGGGAGTCCTGAATTCAAATTCAGCCTCAAGACACTTGCTGGTTGAGTGACCTTGGGCAAGTCAATTAACCTCTGTTTGCCTTAGTTTTTTCACATGTAAAATGGGGATAAAACTGTCTCCCTTCCAAGGTAGATGGAAAGAGGGTCACATTGCCTCCTGGTCTGACTTGCTTCTACCACAACAAAAGGACAGGTGACAGCTGGAAGGATAAAAGGCATAAGCTGGCTTTTGTGGCTTCTCTCCAGCCTACTCTGCTCTAAAGGATACTTGCAACACCAGATCAGAACAAAAGAGGAAGAAAAATTCATCATTAGTGATCTTTGGTCCTGGGCTGGCCTTGGTTCTCTAGTCCTCCCTCACTCCCTGACCACGCTGCCAAGCAGGAGTCCCCAGGCCTTGGAGGGTGTTCCTAAGGGGTCTTAAACTGCAAATACTGACTGGAGCAGGGAAGAGTAGATGGATTTTTTTTTCTAGGAGAAGGTGGGTGGGTTTAATTTTTCATCAATTTCTTTGCTTCAGTTTCTTTGAAATATTAAATAAAACTACTTTATGAGAAAATAATATTATGAATTATAAAGTGTTTGGCACACAAGAGGCTCTTAATAAACAGCTATTTCCTTTCTCCTATGTCTGCCACAGTATCTAAAACAGTGCAGGCACAGGGCAAATATTTCTTGAGTGGTTAATTGCAAGTTAGTCATAGATAACTGTATTAATACCAAGATACTAGTTTCAACTTAATTTGGTAGGCATGGAAAGGTACTTTTGAATATGGGAATGATCTAGTTGTTTTTGTTGTTGCTGCTGTTGTTATTGTTCAACCTTTGTTTTCAGAGAGAACCAATGACATCACAGAGTAATATCTTGGCTTGCCAGTAAATTGGATTTAAGTGGGACAGAGTTGCACAGAGTCATCAGCTTCATTTTCTCTTCCAGAGTCATCAGAGTACAGTGGCAGGACAAAAGTCAGGACAACTGGCAATGACCTGGGATGCAGTGGATGGCCTAAACTTCCTCAGGGTCTAGCCAAGCTCTAAGGGCTCCACAGCACTTGCTTCAGCTGACTTTCTGGCCATTCTAGCAGGGGAAGACTTCACATGCTTGGGGAAGCCATTTCCCTTACTCACAGATAGGTTTCAGACCTTTCAGTTATCCTCAACCTGGTTTAGTCTGGCTACAGATAAAGTTTTACCAGATATGGCCACCATTCATGCTTCAGCTTCTTGGAACCACAGGTGTGAGTTAAGAGTGTGCTGGGAGGACTAGCATTCTGGTGTGAGGGCTTTCCAAGCCTTCCTCAGGGCTGCTCATCTACCTTCAGTGTCCAACTTTTATCCAAGAACCTAGCTAGAGATAATGCTCTAGAAAACTAAGGCTCTGGTTCTTTTTGTTAAGAACATGGACCCCTTTGTCAGGGTAATGCTTTTTAAATGCACAAAGTAAAATACCTAGGATCACAACAGAGATGAATTATATTGAAATCCAATGACCATTTTTTTAAAGTTTTCTGATTTAGGTGTGCAATAATGATTCTAATGAGTTGGAAGAAGGTATGATTAGAAATGGAGAAATCGGTTAAGAGACAAGAAAGCCAGTCTTGGAGAGTAGTAATTGAGGGCCTGCACTAGATGGTGGCAGTGAGAAAGGAATAGTTAGTTATGGAAGAGATGGAAGAAATAATGATGATGATGATGATGATATTTGGCAAGCCACTGTAGGGGAGAATCAAGGGAGAGGGAAAAGACATAGATGATTCCAAGTTTTTAAGCTTTGGTGAATTGGAGAATGATAGTGACATTGCAAAGTCACCCAAAAGAGAAGCTGGTTTGGGGGGAATTGATGAGTCCTACTTTAAACTAAAGATGGAGGTGACAGGGTCAGGTGAAGACATCAAAGACATAGCTTGAAGATGAATGCTGGGGCTTGGGGAAGAGGTTGAATCTAGACCTAGAGACTAAAGCATCTTTGGCATAAAGTAATAATTGAAGTAACAGAATCAGATTAAATCCTCGAATGAAAACCTGTCAGGAACAAAGAAAGCTGTCCAAAAAAAACCCAGAAACTGGGGGTGGGGTGGGGGTGGGGAGGTGACATTTAATGAAGGAAGAAAACTGTGTCTTCATAGGGAGTTATGGATTTTAATATACTAAGTAAAACATGGTATAATGAAAAAGAGCACTGGATTTGAAATCAAAAGAAAGCACTCAAATGCTGACACTTGCTTATTGAGCGTCCACAGGCAATTTCTGTAAGTCTCATTTTCCTCATCTCTAAAATGAAGATAATAACTACTTTATAGGGTTGTTGTATGTATCATATAAGATTATATATGTAAAGTATTGTTGTTCAGTCACTTTAGTCATCTGCCGTCTGATTCTGTAATCTCATTTGATGTTTTCTTGGCAGAAATCCTGGAGTGGTTTGCCATTTCCTATTCCAGCTCATTTTACAGAGGAGGAAACTGAGGCAAATAGGGCTAAGTGACTTTCCCAGGGTCCCATAATTAGTAAGTGTATAAGGTCAGATTAGAACTCAGGAAGATGAGTCTTCTCGACTCCAGATCTAACCTGTATCCACAGTGCCACCTAGCTACTTATGTAAAGTATTAAGTAAACTCTTTAGCCCTAGAGAAACACAAATGATTGTCATAAATTACAACCCATTGCCTTAGTTTTGTATTATTCAGTCAATCCACAAACATTTATGTGCTAGGCACTGTGTATGCTAGGCACTGGAGACACAAAGATCAGTTAAATGGTCCCTGCCCTTAAGGAGCTTAATTATGTGCTCTGGTTGCTCTAGGAACAAAATACATTAATTATAGATGTTTGTTGTTGTTGTTCAGGTGTACTGACTCTTCCAGACCCCATTTGGGGTTTTCTTGGCAAAGATTCTGGAGTGATTCGACAGACCTTTTTACAGATGAAAAAATTCGTGCAAGCAGGATTAAGTGACTTGCCCAGGGTCACAAAGCTAGTAAATTTCTGAGATCATATTTGAACCTGAGAAGAGTCTTTCTGAATCTAGGTCCAGTACTGAATCCACTGAACCACCTAGCTGTCCTGTTAGTTATAGTCTGGGAGATACTATAAAGGACTCTGTAGGGAATGAGTATTTTATCATGGTGCTAGGATTACCCCAACTGGCAACCTCCAATTTTCTTCTGAGGAGATTATTGAGTTTATAGTTTAATATGTTCTCTGTCCTTCAGCTGTCTAAATAATCAAATGCACACTGGCCATTGCTGGGGGGGGAAAAAAACCACGATTCACTAAAAAGGTGCTAAACTTTGAGTCACAAGCCTAGAGTTCAAATTCCAACTCTCCCACTTACTTCCTGTGTGACCTTGGGCAATTCACTTTGTAGCTCTGAAGCTCAGTTTCCTCATTTGCAAAATTAGGGGATCAGATTAGGTGATCAGATGATCTCTAAGGTATCTTCCAACTGAACATTCAAAATAAGGGAATGGAGGGGGGAGAGGAAAGTTCTGCATGCCCAGAGTTTCCACCTAAACACACACACACTCCCATCAGGAGACATTAATGACTGTCCAGGAACAGATGCACATTGGCAGTAACATGATTTCCTCTGGAACTTTCTCCATCACTCAACCTGAAAGAAGTGTACCTAAAAGTGGGTTCTTTCAGCTCAAGATATAACATCAGCCCACCCAGATGAGCTGCATCCTGGACAAGGACAAGTGCTCAGTGTTACAGGTCCTCTCAAATATATGACCCAAGAAGAGAGTTCATATGTATTACTGAACCCTTATCTTCTAGTTGGAGGAAGAAGGAAATTTGCTAGGAATCAAACTGTCTAGAAGAGAAGGGAGCTTTCTTGGGCAATGGTAGCATCAGAGATTATATCAAGAGTAACTACAAATTCAACAATGTGGGGATTGGACCTTCTAGAGAGAGATAGGTGTTTCTGAGTAGAAGGAAGAGGACCACCCATCCAACCTTTGCAATTGAAGAATCAGCAAAGAACTAATGTTCTTCCACAAGATGGTGGAACAAAAGGTTTGTATTTTGCTCCTCACTATTACCAAGAGTTGTTTAGACAGATTGTTCCAAAGGGAATGGAGTTATCTTTCTAGTAGCAACAAAGTATGTTGGTCTTATATGGTGCCATTAGAAGGGGCTGTGTGGGACCCCATGGAAAAGGAGCATTTTACTAGCTCAATGGAAACTTCCACTCCAATTCCCTTCTGAGGAGTCTATTGTGTTTCTGAGATAAATCTGTTTTCTGCCTCTTTTGGGGACCCTTCTGTCTTTTCACTTTCTGTGGGGTTAAAATAAAAACTTTCCTCTATTTGGAATGTATCAGCTGAGAACCCGGTCATATTTGTGGAAATTTAGGCACAACTATACACAAGCTATATTTGAACACTTCACAAAATAAACTCTGGTGAAGTAATAATGAGCCAAAATTGATAAGTGGCCTTTTGAAGCAATCTATGAGATTGGATATATTCTGTGTAAACTCAGGGCGTGGGGAGTTCTGGGTCATGGATTCTTTTTAAAATGAATGCATTAGATCAGTCCAAGTTCCCTTCCAGACCAATGATCTATGTCTCTAATTGATATACTTTAGGATAGTCCAACTCATGCACCTGAATAAAGATATGCTCCCAAATCTCTACCAAACAACTGAAATATTTTCCTTACTCTAGGAAGCCAAAGACCTCAATCAGCAGATGGGAAAATGGTATAAGAACATAACATTGGACTGAGTCAGAAAACTTGGGTTCTGTTTCTGTTCCTGTAACTAACTAGCTACACAGCTACATAATCTCGATTAAGTAATTTCTCTTGGTCTCATTTTCCTCATCTATAATATTAAGACAATGGTGTAAATAATCTCTAAGGTCTTTTCCAGTTCTGACAATTTATCCATGAACAGCACTGAAATAATATTATTAAAATGAGTTAAAGCAGCCATGAAAATAAGCAGATGTCCACATACTTAAGTCAGAACCTAAAGGGAGTTAGATGTGAGGACTAATGAAATTAATCACATTAGGAACCCTAAAGAAATTGATTATATTCTATTATGCCATTAGATTCTTCTTTTCTATGGATTTCATATAAATCTATATCTCAGGTGAGGATAGGGACTCAGTTTATTTGCCACAAGAAGATGAAGGAATATATCAAATTCATTAGAAGACCTCAGTTGAATTCCATGTCTATTTATTAAATGCCTACTATATGCCAGAGACTGTTCTAGGTGCTATGGACCAAAAGACAAAAAAAAAAATAGTCCTTGACCATTTAAAACTGATTTGGAGTAGAGGGCAGCTGGTGGCTCAGTGGATTGGGAGCCAAGCCTAGAGATGGAGGTACAGGGTTCAAATATGACTTCAGACACTTCTTAGTTGTGTGACCCTAGGCAAGTCACTTAACCCCATTGCCTATCCCTTAGTGCTCTTCTACCTTAGAGCCAATACACAGTATTGATTCTAAGATGGAAGGTGAGGTTTAAAAAAAAAACTTTTTTGGAGTAAACAGAATTTACATAGAAAACTGAATGCAAATACCTGCTTATTGAATTAGAAGATGGCACTTTGCAAAGAAGAGTAAGGGAAGCAATACTTATTAACAGATATAGTACAAATGGTACTGGGAGTTTTGTGTTCTTTAGCCATTTTGCAGTTGTATTTGACTCCTCCTGACCCCATTTGAGTTTTTCTTGGCAAAGATATGGGTTTGCCATTTCCTTCTGTAGCTCATTTTATAGAAGGGGAGGAGCCTGAGGCAAACAGGGAAAAGTGACTTACTTAGGCTCACACAGGAAGTAAGTATCTGAGGCTGGATTTGAACTCAGATAGAGGAGTTTCCCTGACTCCAGACCTGGCCTTCCATCTACTGAGCCACCTAGGTGCCCCTTTTAAACACTATAAAGGTAACAGATAAACTATTAACTGCCACAGTTCCTTTACTACTAAGAAAGTGGGCATTTGCAACCAGTTCCTACTTTAAGTGATGAAAAACAAAAGTTCTTAACAATATAACAGCAAGTAAATAATCATTTAACTTCACTTCAAAAAATGTCAAACAGGTACTGGGAGACAAAAGCCCAAGTCAAAGTGCAGGGTTATAATGGCTCAATCCTTGTAGGAAGTACTACAACTTGTTGTAGAAGAGCTTACATTCTACTGAAACCCAGACTGTCTAAGAGCATTCAGAAGTCAGTTCCTGAAATTCAATGGTGATTCTTCTCTTTGACTCTGGGTATTTTGCTCCGTTTATTTTGTTTTGATTTCATTTCCTAAGCTGGAAATCAAACCTCCATTAAATGATCAAAGACAACCATTTCACATAGGTAGGCAAAAGAGTAGTTTATGCCTAAAAGTCAGAGGGAAAGGGGGGTGGAAATGAAGCATCAAGTGATGTTAAAACAAACGAGCAGCCTTGAGATTTGGTAGTGTTTGTAAAGGGAGTTAAACATGATCTTTTTTTCCCCTAAAAACCAAGGCAATCTCAGAACACGCCATGTTGTCATGCTGTTTTCCCCACTTATTTGGGGAAAAAAATAGTTTGGGGAGAGAACCTGGGAAGTTTCAGCAACTCATTTGTTCTTTTGAGGTTAAAAAAAAGTAAATCCACATAAGCTTAAGGTTTCCAAATCCTAAATCTACAGTAATTCTGCTGTGCTTCTCCCTTCCTTTGAATAAACACTGTACAATCTGCTGGATTTCTCAGTGAATTTTTCTTTAAAAAAAAAAAAACAGCTCATGAATCTGTTTGGAAAGAAAAGAAACGGGAAAAGAGGGGGGGGACCCTTCTGTTTTTCATAATGTCTAATCTTTTTCCCCATTGGCATTCACCAGATGTTGCTTTGGATAGGAAGATAAATATTAAAATCTAAGAGAGAACAAAGCACACTGTTTACTGGATAGATTTTTCAGATGTTCTCCTGAACACTTGAAAAAGACAGGAGATGCTTTGATATCCAGGCTGGGTGGAATTCACAACAGAATGCCCCCTCTGGACCATCTGAAGCATGGGCCACTCAGGTACCCATTGAATCTGGGATACTGAAGCATTTAGGGTTATTCCATGACCCTGTAATTCCTAATTATCATTGATCCTATAATGAAAGGGGTTGAGGGGAGAGAGACACAGAGACACAGACAGACAGACAGACAGACAGACACAGACACAGAGACAAAAACGGAGAGACAGAGACAGAGAGAGAACATTTGAACATTTGAAGGGAGTAGAGGAGTTTTATTACCTTATGAAAAGTCCAGAGAATAATCCAAGGGATGAGTCTACCTGATGGTCCAAAACTAAAGAACACCAAGGATTTTCTTCACACATGTAGATGTAAGACCAAGATCTTAATAGATTGATGGTCCCCACAGTGACAGTCAATTCACACTGGATATAGGTGGTCTTGGTAGCTTTACAGCTTTCCTCCAAAGGTCTTAGATTGCACAGGAAAGCCAAGGAGGCTGCAGGCGAGAGTGGGGAAAAAATACCAAGAGAGTTAAGTTGAAGCCTCCAATTCATTTTGATATATCAAAACTTTTACCAGTGCTTGTTCATTTGACCAAACTGGAAATAGGAAGGAAGGGAAGGAGGAAAAGAGGAAGGGAAGGAAGAAAGAAAGGAAGAGAGGGAAGGAGAAAAGAAGGAAGGAAGGAAGCAAGGAAGGAAGGAGGGAAGAAGGGGGAGGGATGGAGGAAGGGACATGGGACACACTGTTTTAGGAATAGCAAGCTATCCAGTATAGTTGAATAAGTGTATGCATATGGAGTAAAGTGTAAGAAAATTGATAAGGTAGGAAGAAACCAGCAGTTTGTCAAGACCTTTCAAGACCAGGCAGAGGACACTTGATTCTAGAGGTGACAGGGGACCACTGGATCTTTTTGAGTAAGGTAGGGAAGGAAAGGAATTTGTAATATGATTAGACTTACATTTTAGGAAAATAACTTTGGTGTAGGGTGGACAATGGATTAGAGTGGAAAGAGAATTGCAACAGCAGGACCAACCCTGATAATTCTAAATCTATGATCTTATGACTTCAGAGACAGAAGTGAAAGGCAATTAAGAATACCCACAATTTTGTAGTGAGTCTGGTAAGGGGGGAAATGATTATGGCCAAGATGATGCAGTACCAAATCCTCTTTTCCCTGTGAGGGAAAGGAGGCAGATTTCCCTGATGATTTTTGTGTCAAAGGGGAGAGAGAAGGATGAAGCTGAGAAAGTCATATGAACTATGGTCCAATCTACCAGTTTTCAACATGACCTTGGCTATTTTTGTGGAATTTTGAACACAAAGAGGATCATGGACAAGGTACCAACTATTAACTGCACCCAGTGAATATACATGTCCCAGAGGAGCCCCAAATACTCAGGACAACCCAATCACTAACATTCAACAATCTCTTTAATCAGTCATTGCCAAGTTTTATTTCTTATCATGGTTCAGTCCACAAAATAAGTCTTTATCAAGTTAATTGGATAGCATCCTACATATGAAAGTAATTGTTAGGACTAGATATAGAGAAATGCCATATGGATTTTCCAAAAACATAAAAATGGGGAATCATCAAATTATATCCCAGAGAATTTGAGTTCAAATTCTGGAAAAAAATGTTATAACATTATCAAATGATTCTCTCATTAGTATTTAGAAAGGAAAGCAGTAATCATTAAGAGTTTAAATAAGTTCATCAATAATGGATTATGCAGGGCAGCTGGCACTCCAGTAGACCTGGAAATGGGAGGTCCTGGGTTCAAATCTGGACTCAGATGCTTCTTAGCTATGTGATCCTGGGAAAGTCACTTAACCCCAATTACCTAACCCTCATTCTGCTTTAGAACTGATATTTAGTGTTGATTCCAAAACAGAAAGTAGGGGTTATAAAAAGAATGGGTCATACCAAGTTAAACCTCATTTCCTGTATGTGATATGGACACAAATCTTAAGAGAACTTAAGAGAACACAGGAGACAGAGTATATCTGAATTTTAGCAAGTCATTTAACAAAGCCTCTCATGGTAACATCATGAATAAAATGGATAAATGTAGGCAAGATCAGTCATTCCCAAGCTTAAAACTGCATATTGTTTAAGGATATAAAGGGTATAGGGCAAAGGGGGAAGAGAGAGAGATGAGTTATTTCAAGGGCTTCATATCCAATCATCTATTTTTCTTAATCAACAGATACAAATAGTAGAACTCCTATTATTTAAGGGTTCACAAAATATTTTGATGTTACAAAAGGGTACACAGTATTGTTGGGTGGATTTCAAACTGGTTCAAAGACCAGACACAAAGCCTAGTGATTAATGGGTTGATGTCAACCTGGAGGGAGGAAGTTAATAGAGTGCATGAGAGATCTGTATTTATCTGTAATTTGTCAAAATTTTCATCAATAACTTAGATAAGGATATAAATGGCATACTTATCCAATTTGTGGATGAAGTGAAACTAAAAGGGATAGCTAGTGCATGCCATAAAAAATCAGGTTAGAACCTTGGACCATTATGTAATACAAATTTTATATATTATTTGATACCCATTAAGGAACAAAGTAAATCCTACATTTGGATTAAAAAAACACATAACTGCATGAGTACACAACAGGATGGAGGTACAGATTGGACTGTGGCCAGGCAGTAAGATTTTATAAAAAAGAACCAAGGGTCCTAGTGGACAACACATTCAATATCATACAACTATTCAATATGGAAGCCAAAACCCTAGGATCTTATGCTAAATGAATAGAGGAACATAATGCCCCAAATGAGGGAGAAGTCCCTCTACCCTTTGCCTTGGTAAGGGCACATGTAAAATTTTGTGATCAGTTCTTGGCATATCGTCAGGACCAGCTAGGTGACTCAGTGGACAAAGCACCAGATCAGGAAATGGGAGGTGCTGGGATCAAATGTGGTTCGAATGTCCTAGTTATGGCATTTAACCCCAATTGCTAGCCCTCACCACTCTTCTGCCTTGTAACCAATACTTCAAGTATATAGAAGAATCAACTTTGTCCCACTAAATCCCAGAAAATATAGTTAGAAATGACTGGAAGTTGTGAAAGACCCATTTCATGGCATCCCACATGAAAAACATCTTAACAATTAGAAGTTTCCAAAATCTTAAAGCATTGCCTTGATAGTAAGTGAGTTCCCCAACACCAAAAATATTCAACAGTCAGAATAGCCACTTGTTAGTAAATCCCATTAGGCAACCAGGTGGTACAGTGGATGGAGAGCCAGTTCTGAAATCAGGAAGAAATCTTCTGAAGTTCAAATCTGGGCTGAGACACTTATTAATTGTGTTACCCTGGGCAAGTTACTTAACCCTGTTTGCCTCCGTTTCCTCATTTGCAAAATGAGCTGGAGGGGCTGCTAGGTAGCACAGTCTGGAATCTGAAGGACTTGTGGTCAAAATGGCCTCATGAGGCACATCCTAACTGTAGGACCCTAGACAAGTCACTTAACTCAACTGCCCAGCCCTTGATACTTTCCTCTCTTAGAATTAATGCAATAGAGGGCAAGGGTTTTTTAAAATGAGAGAAGGAAATAGAATATTTGCCAAGAAAACCCCAATGGGGTTCCAAAGAGTTGGACACAGTCAAAGAAGAACAAGAAATCCTATAGAAGAGATTCTTTTCCAATTATGACATTCTAGAATTTTATTATTCTGTACTAAGAATTGATGTATTTATTCTGCTTTAAAGTTTGCCAAGCACTTTACATTCATTATTTTTCTTGATTCTCAAAACAAGCCCTTTTGAGCAGTTAGTACCAGAACTAACAATCATAGTTTAAAGATTAAGCTAAGGTTCAGAGAAGTTGGCTGATATACTGGGGGCCACACAGCTAGCAAGTATCGGAGGTGGGATTTCAACCTAACTACTTCAAATCCAATTTGCCATCCCTTTACTACACCATACTGTCTCTATGATTAAAGGGTTGGACAAAATTACTTTAAGGAAACTATAATAAATGGGGAGATGAAGACAATTTTATATGAAGACACACTAAAAAAGATTAGGGCTCTTTGGTTAAGAAACAAAGTTTGAAAAGAGCTATAAAATCAAAGTCTATAAAATCCTGAAGGGTAATGGAGCCAGCAGTGGCTGGTAGGGTGGCCTAATAGAAAACACCTGGGTCTAGGAAGCAGGCACTATGGGGCTTTCTCCCAGCTCTTCTACTCAAAACCTGTTTGACCTTAATCCTTGAACCTTTCTCTCTATCTCATATTTTTCATCCACCAAGTGGGAATAATAAGGCTTTCTTTTCCACAGGGTTGTAAGGATTAAATGAGATCACAAAAAGGAAAGTGTGCTGAAAGGTTGGGAGTGCTTATCCGCTGGGAATGGCTAAACAAATTGTGGCAGATAGGTGTAATGAAAATTACTGTAAAGAACTGAGGAATATGAAAGTCAGATGGGAAGAAATATGAACTGATTCAGAGGGAAGTAAGCAAACCGGGGGGAAAATATACATAATGACTAAACCAATGTAAATGAAAAGAACAACAGAAACTAGATGTTGTGTAATTATAGTAACTAAGTCTGGCTCCCAAGAAGAGTTGAGAAAATAGACCTTTTTCCTTTCTTTGTAAAAGGAGAGTCATGAGAGAGAAATTTCCTAAATGTAACCAGATATGGTTGGTATATTTCTTTGGATTTGTTGAACTGTGTTTTTTTCCTCTTTCTTTTTTTATTCTTTGGTACAAGGGATGGCTCTCTGGGTTGAGAAGCTGGAGAGACAGCATCAGAAATAAAGGTTGGTGTAAAAACAAAAGATACCCATAAAAAGAAAAGTTGGGAGTGAGACGGATGCAAGCTGTAATTATTGAAAACATAGTAGAATAAGGTGTTTTCTTTGAAGACTGAAAGAGGGGGTCCTAGGACACAGGAAAGGAAGCACAAACTTGCCTAGGACACAAACTGAAGGAAATGAGTGATTATGCTGAGAGCCAAACAGGCTGAAGATACAAATAGCTTCAAGAGTTTATTGTTTTATCCTTTGTGCAGAAACAAAAACAAAAACAATCAGTGAAATCAATACTGTTATCTCTACATGGGACAAAATGAAAAAAAGAGAAATGGAAATTATCTAGCTTGTGATCAGTGTAGAGGGGCAGTCCATGCCAGCAATGGATTTGTCCTGAATAATTCAGTTTTTCTCAGTATAAACCCCAAATAATTACCAACTTTCTCTTCTTTTTTTTACTTTCATAGACTTAGTCATATCATATAGCTATTCCAACTAGATATTTTATTGACATAATATTTATTGACATAATACTAATAAAAGTAATAGTTTAGTCACTTCCCACTCTTCAAGACCCCATTTGGGGTTTTCTTGGCAAAGATACTATTGGCCATTTCCTTCTCTAGTTCATTTTCTAGATGAGGAAACTGAGGCAAACATGGTTAAGTGACTTGCCCAAGGTCACACAGCTAGTAGATATCTGAGACTGAATTTGAACTCAGGTTTTCCTATTTCGAGGCTCAGAGTTCTACCTACTGTGCTACCTAGCCGCCCCTACAAATGATGGCAGAAGTTTTATGTTTTTGCTCAGTCATTTCTCAGTCATATCCAACTGTTCTTGACCCCATTTGGGGTTTTCTTGACAAAGATACTGGAGTAGTTTGCCATTTCCTTCTCCAGCCTATTTTTAGACAAGGAAACATGGTTAAGTGACTTGCCCAAGATTACACAGCTAGCAAGAGTCTGAGGCCACATTTGAACTCCTGACTCCAGGCCCAGTGCTCTCTCCATAGTGCCAGCTAGCTGCTATAACAATAATAACAATGGCTACCATTTATAAAGCATTTTAAGGTTTGCAAAGCACTTTATGAATGCTATCTCGTTTGGTCCCCACAACAACCCTGGGAAGTAAGTTCTATTCCTAACCCCTTTTTTTTTTTTGAGGAAATTGAAGCAGACAACAATTCAATTGACTGGCTCACAAGGTAACACAGAACATAAAGATCTAAGGCTAGGTTTGAATTCTAATACAAGTTTGGCTGATAAGACAAATAAAAGTCTAAGAGGAGGAAGACTAAAAACAAAGAATCTAGATTATAGTTTTAAAATTCTAAGGTCATTTAGTCCAACCCATTAATTTTACAAATGAGGAACCTGAAGCCAAGAGAGGTTAAATAAATGACTTGGCCAGAGTCACATAGCAAAAAACAAAAGTAAGCTTCAAAACCATGTCTTCCCATTCCAAATATAATTGGGTTTTTTTTTCTTAAAATTCTGTCTTTTCCTTCAGCTTCCCAATCTATGCAAGTTATTTAGGAATTCACAAAATGATAAAGCTGAAAGAAATCAACTATTGCAGAGGTTCTTAACCTTTTTCACATCCTTGTCCTCTTTGGCAACCTAATGAAAACTTACATACCCCTTCTCAAAATAATGATTTAAACTGTATAAAATAAAATGCAAAGAATTACAAAGGAACCAATGACATAATTATAAACATAATTTCATAATTGTAAAAAAATTTTTTAAACCATATTATGGACCCCTGATCTGAAACAACCACATCATGTTACAAATGAGGAAATTGAGATCTAGGAAGATTAAATAACTTTCCCAAGAACATACAGGTACTATGCAAGAGAGACAGGATTTGAATCTAGGTCATCTGGTTTCAAAGTCAATGCTCTTGCCATCAAAACACTACATTCTATCTTCCCCAGAGCCTGGGTGAAATTGAACTCCGCAGTACCAGAGATTCAAATTAAATAGAAGAAAGGGTTTTGTAATAGTGATCACTTTTAAATAATCCTGTGGTTTAGAAAGAAAAGTTATGGAACTTCCTTTTCTGAGAGTGTTTTTTAAAAATACAACAGATTTTCATTGACATTAGGTGGTTGATATATGATAATATAAGAAGTTAAGAAAGTGAAGTAAATGAACACTTGCTTTCCTCTTCTATAAAATCCTAGGATTAAATATCTTTTTCCCCTCTTTTTTTCTCCTTATTTCTTCTCTCTTTCCTCTCTCCCTACTTCCTCTCTCCTTTTTGTTTTTCCTTCCTTCTCCTTCTTTCCTTTTTTCCCTTCTTCTTTCATTCTCTTTCTCTTTTCTTTCACTCTTTCCTTTCTTCTTTTCCCTCCCTTTTTACCTTCCTTCCTTTTCTTCCTATCTTTCCTTCCTTTCCTTTATCTTATTTTTCTTTCTTTTCTTCTTTTCTCTGCTTTCTCTTTTCTTTTTGTCTTTGTCTTTTCTTATTTTCCTTTTTCTTTATTTGTTGACTTCTTTCATATGGTTCTTTAGATCAAGGTAAGGTATCTTCTTGAAGTAAACAGCAAGGCTTCTGCATAATCTATGTGTATTTACTGTCACCTAGTGGCTATTTTAAGGATTGCTATCTCTATTTCTTTAACTGATTTCACTGATTTTGAAACATCACCAGTCATCTGGAATTTCTAGAAAGGATTTTCAAGGTTGAATCTACCTAAAAGAAAAGCAAAATTCCTAATTTTCTTAACTTTTTCAATACTGGAAATTATAATTTCTTAAGTACCATAATTCATCTAGCCTGGAAAATCTAAATAATTTTTCTTTTCATTCATCTAGTTAAAATAAAACTTCTTCAAATCACACCAACCCATTCTCTGATACAAATAAAGACATCTTTTATAGCAACAATATTCTTCTTCTGGTTCTATTCCATTGTCAGTCATGGAACATTAGAACTAGGGGGGAAATGTCAAAATTGTTGTCGTTCAGTCATTTCAGTGGCTATAATAACTACAGAGCTTATACAATTTTAGAAGGCATGAAGAGGAATATAGTGTCCAGAACAAAGATGTTCATAATCCTACTCTGGTCTACCTTCATTGGGCCACATCTGGATTATTCAATTGAGGTCTGGAAACCCAATTTTCAGGATATTAATCTACTGGAGAATGGAATGACCAGTATGATGGGGCAACTAGAAACCACATGAAGATCAAGTAAAAGAGCTGGAGATGATAAGAAGAACAGAAATAGGAAATGAAAGTGCTCTATTCAAGTATTCAACATGTAGAAGAGAAATTAGCCTTGTGCTATTTCAGTGAAGTAGGCAGAATCAGAAACAATAGGTAAAAACTGAAAGGAAGCAACAGATTTTATAACCAAACTCTTCCCAACAGGCAAGTCTGCAATGAGTTTCCCATCACAAGAGTTCTTTAAGTGAATGACCACTCATTAGCAGGGAAGATTATTGTTCAAGCAAGGTTAGAACAAAATGATTTGTTGTTCACTAATTTCAGTCATGTCTGACACTCCATTGACCCCATATGAAGTTTTCTTGGCAGACATCTTTGAGTAGTTCACCATTCCCTTCTCCAGCTCATTTTACAGATGAAGAAAATGAGGCAACCAGGGTTAAGTGACTTGCTCAGATTCACATAGCTGAGTGTCTAAGGCCAGATTTGAACTCCTGAGCATGTATGGGGCAGACCATTTAAATTCTCTGAGACTTCAGCTCTGTAAAATGGGATAATAATAATAGTACTGTCACTACAGCCTCACAAGATTTTATTTTGTTTTTATATTTTCAGGTAAACACTTTGTAAAGAATAAAGCCCTATGGAAATGATATTCATTGTTAAACATACACGTTTTCATTGCCTGGATCCACTAAATAGCTCATTCCAGATCCCTAAGTGCTCTCTGAGCTTAGGCTTTTCTTGTGTATTCAATAACAATAAAAACCTCATCATTTCAAGAGGCTTAATTAAAAAATATTCCTTTCTCTTTTTCTAAACTAATAAAGTAAAAATTCTTTTTCATACATGCTGTCCTCTTTTCCTTCCTGTCTCCCCATCTCTCCCCTCTTTTACCTCATTCTCCTCTCCCTAATCTCTCCCTCTCGCCCTCATCCCTCCTCTCCCCTCTTTCTGCCCTGTTCCTCTGAGCCTTCCTTTCCTTCTTTTTCCCTATTCTTGTCTCACTTCCATTTTCTCCTTGATATCTCCCTTCTCCCTATCTCTTCTCTCTCCCTTTCCTTTTCTCCTTCCTCTCTCTCTCCCTCCTCTCTCCTTCCCCTTTTCTCTGTTTATCCTTCCCCACTATCCCTCTCATTCCCTTTCTCTCCTCTTCCTCTTCTTCCCAACTTCATTCTTCCTTCCCAGTCTCTTCTGCCTCCCTATCCTTCTCTCCCCTAACCACTCTGCCCCTCTCTGACTTTGATCCCCATCCAAAATCTGATTTATTTAATTGAGGTGTCACTTGTATCATTTGGTGGATTCTAATATTCCCAGTTACAGCCACATGCCCCTGTCGGACCTGGCTGCTAAAAGACCTCCACAGAAAGGAGATCTGGGAAACTTTGTTGTTATATGCCTAGATAGCTCCTTGATCTGTGATTATGCAAACAAGATAATCATCTGGCTAAGCTCGTCCTGCAGTTTAGGCAGTAATTAGGTCTGGACTTTCCTTGAAGCACGATGTGTAATTACTATGCAATTTGCCAGCCTTCCCAATGAATAGCAAGGCTGTATTTTTCCCCACCAAAAACAGGATTTATCCAAAGCCTTATACAGTTAAAGGTAACAGAGAGGATGCATCCCTAAAGATGAAGTCTCTTAATTACCTGATAATTACAGAATCAGGAAGTACTGTTATCTGGCAAAAGTAACTGCTGTTCTAATTGCCATAAGGATTGGGAATATGATCTAGCAGAACAGCTAGCATTCAGGAGCTGTTCTCTCTCGCTTGGCACTGCCCTGTCTTGCACTGAGACAGCAGCCATCAGTTTCATTCTAACGGCAGAGCAAAGCTAGTAACACTGTTGGGACCTTCTGTGATCACTTTCCATCCAAAGGCAATCCGTAAAGTCCAGAACATTTTTTTTTAATCATCAGGTGGGGCACAAACGGTGATAATTTTTTTAAGTCATCCTGTGTACTCCACAAAACAATTTTCACACAGCCAATATTAAATGGGTTACTCTGTATTTGTATAACAGTTTTCAGAATTAAAAACTGAACCTCAGAGAGATTAAGTGGTCTTCTAAATCAGAAAAAAGGAACCTCATCAAATAAAGTAGAATCACAGAACTCCTGAGCCAGAGAGAGTCTTTAGAGAGAGCTTATTTCATTCCCATTTAATAGATGAGAAAACTGAGGCCTAGAAAAATGAAATATCTTGCCTACGGTTATCGATTCCTGGAACCTGAGTCCATATCTTCTGACTTCAGGTCCATGATTCTTTTGGGGGATTCTCTCTTTATTAGACAACTTGAGGCATGAAGATTTTAATGGTCCTAAACTCTCCCTAAAAGAGCATATGTCCTCTTTATATCATCATAGTCTGCACTAATATATATGGCAACAATAGCAGGACTCCCTATTTAAATCTCAGTATCAAATATTTCCTTTCACTTTAATTTTATATTACTGGGGAGCTATGGGCAGGCATGTTGGGGAAGGACTATTTGAACATTGTTCCTTATTAATCTCAGGACTCTATAGAATTTTCCATTTTAACTGACCATCCAGGGGCAGCACCAGGCAGCTGAAGTTGGTCACCGTAGCATTGTCTAAGACTTGGCAGGGGACGCCACAGACTTCAGCAGACATGTTCCCTGGAGAGAATCCACTTCCGTGTACATGCAGTAGGCTTCCACTCAAACAGCCTATAAGACAAGACTCACACTTAGTGAACAATGGCCGAGACTACTATTATATGAACGCAACCCTTTTTCCTTATAAAATAGAAACCCAATGCTTTCCTTCCTTGTTACACTGCCTCCTTCCAAAATCTTCACTGAACAGCCCTTAGCTACCCTTTCCTTCTAGACTCCCTGATACCAGGAGTGTATCCTAAGCTCCATCTTGACTGGTGCTTTGGTCTTCCCCAAGTGATAGTAGCAAACTTTTCTCTCCTGGCTATGCAAGGACATTGATGCTCTTCCTTCATTTCAAGGAGGCGAGACTCTTTCAGCCCTAGTGGACATGAACACAGATCAGGAAATGATAGGTGGTACAGCTAGAAGAAACTTTAACTCTCTCCAGGCCCAAATGAATTGCAATGAGGAAACTGAGACCCAGGGAGGCCAGTTTTCTTGCCTAAGGACATAAAGTACTAAGTAGAAAAGCTAGGTTTCAAAGCCAGGTCCTCTAATCCAAAAGCCAGTGTTTTTTCTTTTCTTTTATTCAAAGATATTTTATTTTCCAAATTACATACATTAACAATTTTCAAGGTATATTTTACAAAATTATAAGATCCAAATTGTCCTCCTTGCTCCCCTTGCTCCTAACTCTCCAAGATGGTAGGCAATTTGATCTGGGTTATACATGCATTCTCATGCACAACATACCTCCATATTGGTCACTGTTGTAAGAGAATACTCACATAAAACCAAAACCCCCAAATAAACCCATAAGATAAACTAATGTTAAAGATGGTGTGCTTTAATTTGCATCCAACTCCAACAGTTCTTCCTCTGAAGGTGGATATTTTTATCATAAGTCCTTCAGAATTATCCTGAAAATTCAGTATTTTTCCCACCATTCAACAATGCAAGTTAAAAAACATCAGTGTTCTCAGGGATTGGGAGGGAGGGGGAGAATTTGACTCAAAAAATTTTAAAGAAACATTAAAATTGTTCTTATGTGTAATTGAGAGGGAAAATAAAATATTAATTTTTAAAAAGAAAGAAAATTCCATTTCATATCCCCTATTCTGCCAACATAAAATCAAAGAATGTTAGAACTGGAGACAAGAGTGTTATTAAGTCTAATCCTTCATTTGACAGATAAGGCCTGAAGAGGTTAACTGGAATTCACAGCATTCCCTACTGCTATAGTTGGATGTATCTAAGAAATGGCTCTGTTAAGGCCTTAAGATATAATTCTCTTCTTTGGCTAGAACTGTACTTTCTGTCCTCTCAATCATTTTTTAAAGCCTTTTGTATCCTGTTTAAAGTAAGCATCTTTTAGACTATGACTAGAGAGAATGGAAGAACCAAAAACCAATATGGAAAAGGAATGATGAAAGTATTTCAGAAGAGCTAAACTGAAGATAAAGGGCAATTTGGCCTGCTGGAGAATCTGATATTCTCCCATACTGTGGGATTATAATAAATATTACCTAATGAGAACATTATTATATTTAATATATACATAACACAGCCATGCATATTACATGGTCCTGAGGGGGGAAATGGGTAAAAGTTATTATAGTCTATTTAAATAATGAAGTGATGAGTTCCTGTAAATTACAGTACTTTGTTGTTGTTTTTTAAAGAAATTAAATCAGATTAATTTGGGAAATTAAAATACAATCACATGTTTATAGAGCATGCACTCTAAAAAAGCAGTCCTTTCTATAAAAAAACCAATCAAAGATAGTCATAAATTCAACATCACAAAGAGAACACTCGGGAAGAAATTGGGGAAATAACAAACCCAATCACTTTCCAATCTTCCCAACTCCCTCTCTTCTCAACTTTCAGATTGGTGTTAATTTTCTACCCATTAGAAGCTACACACAGAAATCATTTAACCTCCGCTATTGTGGTTAACCCATTCACACAGAAAGAAAGTTTTATCTTATTTAGTTGACTTACCAAAGTTTCTGTGGATTGACGTAATGGTAACGTTAGAGGTGAACACCAATGTCGATGAAGCCCAGCCTCTGAAACGGTCGAACCCTTTAACTTGATATTCCCCAGTTGGAAGCTGAGCAACTGAGCACTGGAGCACAGTATAGTTACCCAAGATGCCTACACATGGTGATGCCCCAATAAAGATCTGCATGTTCTTTGCACCACTGGTTCTGGCCACCATGAAGGTTACAATCAAACCATCAATTTGAAGAATAAAAAGTAACGCTGGGGTGAAGACTTCACTATAACTGATTATCCCCACATCAATTAAGTTCCCATCTACTTCTATTTCCAGATCAACTGTCCCATTGCCTGGGGGAACAATACACTGGATAAGCACTGAGCTAATATTCACAGTGAAGCAGGGCTGATGCCCTATTAGGACTGAAGTTGTGTTCTTTCCTCTCAATGTTGTGCCCTCTATGGTCAAGAGACCTCCACCATTGATGCTGAAGTTCTGAGGATGATAACCAAGCACCTGAGGAACTACACTGAAATGTGGAGCTAGGGTGCCTAGACAAGCAAAGCCACTTCTCCCGTTCAGAAGAGAGAAGTGATGTAGACCCGGTCCCAAGTCACTCAGCTGACATTCTACCCATGTTGCATTATAGAAGGTTATATCACAGGAAAGATGGTCATCAACCAAAACCACCAGCTCATCAGTGGCTGTGGCTAACTTCTGACCACCAATCAACATGGTGGTCAAAGTCCCACTAACACTGGTGGTCAATTTTTCCACAATGGGAGTTGACTCTTCTTGCAGATAGAATGTACAATTTCCTTGACACTCACTGCTAATCCCATTAGCAGTGATAGTAACATTCATGGCAAGTGATGCTTTGGGGAGGTGACCCACAAAGCTAACCTGGCAGAGGATCATCTGGTCATTCCACTTCCATATGGCACAAGTATGATGGTCCGAGAGGTCAATCTGCACTAACCTCATTCTGGACTTGAAAGCCAAGCCTATTACAGTAAGCCATGTCCCCCCACACACTGATCCATGGGTAGGAAAGATGTCAGTGATCTGAGGGGCCACTGTGAAACTGTGGGGCACAGCAGATATATTTGCAAATCCTATATCTTTCCGGAAAACTTGGATGGGATAAATTCCAGCTTCCATATTTGCTAGAGGTAAGGAACAGAAATACTGAGTTCTATTGAAACTGAAGAACTGCAGCTCAAGATCACACTTCATGTGTCCCAGTAGAACAACTGATTCAGATAGATTATTTCCTTCTACTTGAAACTCCAGCATGTCTCCTCTGATTTGCCCTTGCATGGCAGTTACAAAAGGAGTTAAAGCTGTATGATATATAAAAGTAAAGTCTTTTCCCAAACCAAATGAGGGACCATGGTGAGCACGGATATTGCCAACTAAGACTTCTATGGGAACCATGACAGCTTGAGACTCTGTACCAGGCAAGTGAGGAGCTGCTGATGTCTCACACCAGATGGTCTCTTCAGTTGAGTTCACAATATTACATGTCTGGTTGCCCACTGATACTGTAACTAGAGATGGATCCTTGCTGAAGCCAATCCCAGAGATGGTGAGGGTGGTTCCACCTACAGGAATGGATATTGAGAACCAAATCAGAAACAAGAGATATTTGGAACTGGGCAATCTAGATGATGGCTTAGGCCATCAAAGTATTAAAACATGGAGAAAATATTATTAAGTGCAAAAAAAAGTATTAAATTACACTTCAAGTGTAAAGTATTGGGGGGCAAACTTGAGACTGAACTAGCACAGAAACTCTCCACTGACACAAAGCATCAGCTCATCTGTACCTTTAAGTCTAGAAAGTTACATGTCTCAAAGTTAAATCATATGCCCAGGCAAAATGTGAACCCAGGGTTTCTTGACTCCAGACTGGTCCTCTAACTAAAATTCCAGGTTGCCTTAAAACACTGAAGAGGCCATATTCCTCAAGTACTTTTACACTGCTTAGAAAGACCCACTTTCTTACCACTAATATTTTAAATTGTTTTTTAGTCATGTCTGACTCTTCCTGACTCCATTTGTGGCTTTCTTAGCAAAAAAATATTAGAGTGGCTTATCATTTCCTACTCCAGATCACTTTACAAAGGAGGAAACTGAGGCAAACAGAGTTAAATTACTTACCCATAACTACAGAGTTAGGCAAAGCCAGGAAGCCTTCTAGCCACTGTGCCACCCATCTACTCTCTTTGCTGTTATTATCACCAGCATTTTAGTGAAGAGAACAAGTGGGTCATGCACTGATCCTGGAATCAGAAAGACCTGAGTTCAGATTCTGCCTCAGGAATTAGTAAATGTGTGGCTCTAGGCAAATCAAGAAGACCTGAATTTGAATCTTGCCTCTGGACTTGCAAATCTGTGACCCTGGGTAAGTCAGCAAGACCCAAGTTTGAATTCTTGCTTCAATTAGTGTGTAATCCTGACCAAGTTCCCAGCCTCATTTTTCTCACTGGTGATATAAAGACAATGAGATAATAAAGAATATCTACTTCACAAGGTTGTTGTTAAGGTTCAAATAACATAAGAGCATTTAAAGTGCTTTGTGAAACTTAAAGCTCTGTATAAATATCAATTATTATTATTACTGTTATATTTAATGGTGCAATGAATTCTCAGAAGCAGATGGCTTTCTGCTAGGTGACTCAATGGATGGAGTGCCAGGCCTAGAGTCAGGAAGACTTGAATTCAAATATAACCTTAGACAACTGATGTAATCCTGTTTGCCTCAATATCTTCATCTGTAAAATGAGCTGGAGAAGGAAATGGCAAACCACTTTGATCTCTTTGCCAAGAAAATCCCGAATAGGGTCAGGAAGAGTCAGATACGAACCAAACAACATCAATAATTCTTGTTGAAAAGCAGTAAGTGCTAGGCGAATGGGGTTAAGTGACCTTCATGGGGTCATGTGGCAGAGGCCAGCTTTGAACCTGAGTGCTCTAAACGCTAGCCCTATCACTCTATCCACTGAGCCATATAGTTGCCCATATAGACTCCTTCTAAAAATAATATTTTAAATGGATAAAATAAGATGGTTTACAAAGGAAAAATCCATAGAGAAATATAGTTATCAAAATATTTTTTAAACTCATGGACCACAAGTTAGGAATCCTTAGTCTTAGGGCTAAAAACTACACGGGTATTACTTACCCAGAAGGGACCCACAACAAGGCTCAATCTTGAAGACTTCAGTAATGTACTGTATTTGAAGATCAACCCTAGAGAAGAAAAAAAGAAATTTCCATTACAACTAGGGAGAAAGAAGAGGCAGTTGGATGAGACATGGGAAGATCAATGGATTTGGATTTAGATGACCTCAGAGCTCCCCCATATTAATTGTGGCATCCAGAACAAGGCACTTAAACTCTGGGCCTTAGTTTCATTTTTATAATATGAAAAATAAGGAGAGAAGGTGGAAGCAGGGAGGGAGGAACTAGATGATCTATAATGTCCCTTCTAGACCTAAATCTTTGATTCTATGATGATCTCCAGGGTCCTTTCCAGTAATGTCCTTTCTTTTCAGGAAGGCTAATAGTCTAATAATCAAGCTTCCACCATCATACCCATAACTCAGACCAGGAAGTTTCTACCTTTAAGGAATATCCTGAAGTCAGTTCATGCTAGTTTTACAGAGTCAACTTTTAAATTTTCAGTATTAACTTTTAATACTTATAAACAGAAAAAGCTACCAAGTTGATATTTATTTGTTGCTTTATTGATAGTCTAGAACTAAGAAAGTGATGAAAAATATTAATACAGTTTAAATTATTTTTCTTTTGAAAAGGAACTTCTTGTTAGATATTTACCAACATGCACTTGACCTTACCCCTCTGCGATGATGTTAACACCATTCATTGTGACAGAAATATTGTGCCACCCTGCTGGCAAGGAGGGCAGTGCCACCTCCAGACCCTGAGGCACCTGCTTTAGGATCGTAGCCAAGGTATCCTGAATATGGACTTCAACATTCAGATCTGTATAGTTTGCCAGAGATGTAGTCCCAATGAAAAGTGTCTGATCACCTGCAAAAAAAGAAGCATAAATTAACTGGCACAATTTGTGATATATTGCCTAAGTTTTCTTATTCCTTTCAGCACTCATTTATGACCATGTACAATTATGTGAATGTTTTTAATTTGTTGAATTTGATTATGTACTACTTAATTTTTTTTTCAATCATCTTACAAGTATTATAAAATGAAAGAGGTAGACCTGACAGCCTCTAAATCTAAATGGTGCAGCTAGGTGGCACTGTGGATAGGTTGTTGGACCTGGAGTTGGGAAGACTCATCTTCCTGAGTTCAAATCTGGTTTCAGACACTGACTAGCTGTGTGATTCCTGGCAAGTCCCTTAATATTCCTCAGTTTCCACAGCTGTCAAATGAACTGGAGAAGGAAATGTCAAATCACTCCCAGTATCTTTGCCAAGAAAACCACAAATGGGGTAATGAAAAGTAAAAAATGACTAAATAGCAAATGATCCTGCCTGAAACTGATTCATTGACCTCCTTGCAGTTCCTTGCGGAAGATATTGCACCTAAACAGCTAGATGATAGAATAGATAGCACACTAGACCTAGAGTCAGACAGTCCTAAATTCAAATCTAGCCTCAAATATTTTCTAGCTATATGATCCTGGGAGTCACTTAATTTTGAGAGCCATCTAGTGTTCTCTATCTGAGGGTCTGAAGTCCACTCTGTCCAGGTGTGGCGATTTTGGTTGAATAATGGGGTGAGAAGCTCTATGTGTTCAGTCCTACATGTGTAAGTGTCACATAGTGTTCTGCTATGGCACAGAGGTTTGTTTATTATATAGGTTAGTGAGTACATACTTCTTTGGCATACAATCAATTTTCTAAATCCATGATATTCTCCATTTAATTGGATATATCACACATTAACAAATCACTTAATCAACAATCTTATGTTACTACAACAAAGGATTCTGTGATCACTCGAATGATATAGATAGGGTAGTTTGGAGGTTAGTACCCCCTGACCTTCTGGGAGGATCATTGTGCTTTTGATCAGCTTTCACAATCAATCACAATTACTTAGGAAATGAATAACAAAACATTTTGTATCCAAGTACAGGGTTAAAAAGTAACTTAAAGCAGACCAGATTTGGGATTTTCCTCAATGTACAAGTTCTGTTTTCCTTGTGTTACTTTAAAGTGCCTGGCAATGTTGCCTGGTTTCTGTCCACCAACAAATTCATCAGAATGTGTTAACTGTAAGGAAAGATTTATTATGGTGCTCAAGCATTTGGCCAGTGTTGGGTGTGGGGCCTTGGAGGGTGTCTTCATTTGAGAGATAAAGGAGGGATAATGGGTAATGATCTCTAGGCTTTAATTCTGTAAATGCAATATTTTTAGGGTAATAATCTAGGGGGATTAAAGTGAGATATATGTGTTAACCCTATAAGTATTTGCTCTCATATTATTTCTCCTGTATTGAGGAGAGAAAAATAATCATAACAAGTCCATTATTAAGGGAAGTTGGAGAGAGAGAAGTCACAGACGGGGATCAGTGGGGACCTTATTTTCAGGGGGCTACAAGGCAGCCCCCATCTCTCAAACTGTCACTTCATCAGCCAGTGGGGATTTGTTGTCTTCCCACAACTGAATCTCTGTTTGCCTTAGTTTCCTCAACTATAAAGTGAGGATAATAATAACACCTTGTTGGGATAATGAGATAATATTTATAATAAAATAAACTGAGGTAATATTTATAAAGCATTTATATGCCAATTTAATAAATGTTTATTGACTATCTGACTATAACAAATGTAGCATAACAAAAATATTTGACACTAGATTTGGTGTCAAAGGACTTAGGTTCAAATTTCAGCTCTTCTATATACTACCTATATGTACTTGGGCAAATCATTTCACTTCTATGTGTCTTAGTTTCCTAATCCATCAGATGAAAGGGTTGGATTATATGACTTGTAAGGTTGCTTCTAGCTATAAAACTTTATGACTCTATGACCTTTTTGGACCTGAATTTCCTCATCTGCTAAATAAGGTAGGTAGTCAAGATGGCCTCTATTGACTACCTAGACTACAACTCTGTAATTCTATAAAAAAATGAAAAATGGGCCCTTCAAATCAATGCATAAAAGACTATTCTATCCTATATGGCATGTTATACTTTAACTGAATCCAGAATTTCATCAGTGTAGGGGGTCCTTGCTCCTTGTACCACTGGTACAGGTTGTTGACTTCTCACCCTATGTTTTCCGCAAATTTTCCATAAAGGACCTTCCCTATATACAAGGTGTCCAAAAAAATCTAAGTGTATAACTTAATCATCTTTAATAACTTAAATAAAACTTCAATGATTTAAAACTTCCCTAAGACTATTGGTACATTGTACAGAGAAACTTCTATTAGATCTCTTAATGTCCATGGATACAAGGGCAATATGCAGCCTCTTCATCCATTATCCTAAAACCTTAAATTTAACTATAGGATCAGCCTACTTCTTAACCTATATTTCCTTCCTTGGGTATTTTATACCACTTGTTGCCCAAAAGTCAATATTAGGACTATTCCACAGTATATACTGGAAATAATACTGGTCAAGGAATCCAAAGAGACCTTCGATTGGGAAACCCACCTCTGCAACTTAGTAATCACGTGAATTTGGCTATTAATCTCTCTAAGCTTCAGTTTTCTCCATCTATAAAATGGGGATAATATCTGTACTCTCTACCACATAGGGTTGTTGCACAAATCTGGTGAGGCAAGTACGTTTATATGTAGCAGACCTAGAGGTGCCATGTCATTCAATGAGTGCATATTAAGAACCTATTATTTGACTAGACCCTGAGATAAGCACCGAGAATAGTAAGAGTTGCAAAAGATAGTTCCTGCTCTTAAGGAGTGTACATTCTAATGGGAGAAACAACAAGAAAATAGCTACATACAGATGGGATATAAACATGTATGTGTGTCCATTTTTTAAGAGGACCAATGACTTTGCTGAATGCATGTGAGGCAGACTTGCAGAAAATGTCAGCCTCATTCTCTCTTCCAGAATCCCTAAGTCCAATGGCAAGGCAAAAGTCAAAATGATTGGTTATGACCCAGGTCACAATGGATGATCTTGGTGTCTTCAATGTCTGGCCAAATTTTAGGCACCCCACACTGTTTCGGCTGCTTTCATAGTCAATGGAACACATTGTTCTCTTCAGCCCATTCCTCTAGAGGAAGTCTTCACATGCCTGGGGTAGATATTCATTCCCCAACTCACAGATAGGTTTGCAGCCTGTCTGTTCCTTTCAATCTGGTTTAGCCTGTCTGTCAAGTGGATTTAACTGAGATGTGGCCACTGCATATACTACAGTTTCTTGAAGACACAGGTGAGATATGGTGTCTACCGTTATCCAATTCTCAACTGTGTGTGTATAAGTATTTGTATATTTATATGCACCCAGAGAAGGAGGAAAGAACTAGTAGTTGGGTTGTGGTGGGAGCTTGTAGGAAGCCTCCGCAGGAGGTAGGATTTGAACTGAATCTTGAAGGAATATGAGAAATCCAGTGAGGGGGAATTTTGTTTTGTTTTTTTTTGGGGGGGTGCTCTTTGTTTTTCTTGGAGACAGATAGGAAGTTTTAAACTTGTTATTATATTGGTATGGATAACTCCCTCCACCAATGCAGATCATTAGCCGTCCTGCAAAAAGTCTGAAAAACCTACCCAGAGTAGAGTAGTTACATGACCTGTCTGGAGTCATATACAACCTGCATGTGTCATATGCTGGACATGAACTCTGATCTTTCTGACTTTGAGGCCAGTTTTCCAGCTGCCATGTTGCCTTCATATCTTCTATATGTTCTACATATTTCCTCCATTACAATGAAATATACCCAGAGGACACAATAAATACTATAAGTATTAATACCAGTGTTGGACATATTTGGGCCATTGGTAGGAAGTCTAACCAGATCAGAAACTAATAAATAAAAAAGATGACTGAAAGGTAAAAGTCATTCATTTTTCCTTTTGGCTTCCATCACTTGTCTCTTGAATAATCTAATCTGTCCCCTTGGCTAAGAATATATTCCATTAGGATGGAGGGAAACATATAAATAATTGTCTACTCATTTTCCCATTAGATTGTAAGCTCCTTGGAGGGAAAAGACTATCTTCGGCTTCTTTTTTGTATCCTGAGAATCTAGCACAGTGATTGACAAAGCTCTTTGAAAACTTTAAAACATCAAATACATTTAGTTATCATATTGCTTAAAGATTTATAATGCACTTTGCTTTATACCCTATGAAAATGTGATTATAGGTATTATTTATACCCATTTTGCAAATGAGAAAACCTAGAGTGGGAGCTGAATGATTTGCCTAGGATCACAAAGGTAGTGTCAGCATAGAATTTGAACCCAAGTCTCCTGACTACAATTCTTATACTCAACCCATTACACCCCACAGCAGTGGCATGGATTAAAAATATGCTTTAAGAACAGTAATTTGGCATCTATGATGGCTAGTTAGAAAGGGAAAAGCCTGGGGGAAGTGAGAAGGCTACTGTAATAGTCCAGATATGAGGAACAGCCTATTAGATGCATGTTCTACATGTTATTTATTACCATCATCTTCCTCTAAGATGAAGGTTTCCTCTTGACCTCATGAATACCCCATTTCCCTCTACCCCTCTCTCTCCCATCAAAACAAAAATGATTCATCTTATAAAATATTGCCTTTTGTGAGATTTCTAATGTATATTTCCCTATCCAGACCACAGAAAGATTCACATAGAAGTTTTAAGCTTTGAAAATAACACATTGCATTGTATATATTAATCACATAAATTCTTTAGACTTTTGGTCAACTGTCAACTCATTTCTGCGTGCCTTTAAGGCACTGATGTAATATATTTATTCTTTCCATTATAGGACAAAAATTTTATTAAAAGCTAACCAGAGTTGGCAAGCCCTGGACAGAACAGAAAGGGGTGACTTCCCCTAGTCCCTCTCTCCCTCATTCAGAAAATTCTGTTCCATGGAGGAATTCTACCCACTTTTGTTGCCAGAAGCAACAGACTTTTAATATGCATTTTCCTATCTGAATAATATTTAAAACCTAAAGTACACCTCCTTTTATTTATGCATAGTGGAATTCTGAAAAAAAATGAAAAAGACACCAGAGAAATGAAGTGGGTTTTGTCTTGGGGAACGGGGTTGGTCTACCATAATAATAACTTTTGTTTATATACTCTAAAACTGTTTATCTGGTATTCTATTGACCAAGGGTTTGGTAGCTGGCACTCAGTCACATCTACATTCTTTGCCGTTGCTGTCTTGTTTTCTTTTACCTCTCCTAAAATGCTCAAACTCCTTTCCTTGGCATTCTAAATCTCTACAATCAGTCATTTCCCTCATTTTTCAGCCTAATTTCCAATTGATCCCTTTAGTGCCAATTGTGCTCTAACCAAACTGAACTGCTCATTACCTCTTATAAATGCTGGCATTTTCCTTCCTCTGTATCACTCACTGCTCACAGTATTCTCTCTACCTGGAATACCATACTGCTCTTCCCACACTCACTACATCCCTTCCCACCATCCCTGCCTTTTTAAATCCTACCCATCCTTCAGGGTTCAGCTCAATGGCCACCACTTCCTTCATGGAGTGCCCTGAACTACCCCAGTCCCTGCGGGAAATTATCTTTCCTCCCTTGGATCTCCTATAGCATTTTGGAGCCTTCATGTTCTAATTATGTTCAATTCTTCATTCCAGGTCCAGAATGTATTACATATCTGCATGTATATGTATGTTGGCCACATGCCTCTAAAACATATTGGAGTCTAAATTTCATGAGGACTTTTGCTATTCTTCAGTTGTGCCAGTAATGCCCAGCTCTTTATTTGGGGTTTTCTTGGCAGAGATACTGGAGTGGTTTGCCATTTCCTTCTCCAGCTCCTTTGACAGATGAGGAAACTGAGGCCCAATGGGGTTAAAGGATTTACCCAGGATCATGTAGCTAGTAAATGTCTGAGGACAAATTTGAACTCAGGTCTTCTTGACTCTATCCCCTATGCCATCTTCATCAGGGATCATTTTTTTAATATCTATATCTCTACTTCAGTAGAACTTCATCCGAGCTTTTCTCATAGTAGGTGTTTAATAAGTAATTGTTAATGTAATCTAATGTTAGTTTACCTAGTTGCCAAATATGTATAGTCTTGTTGAATGAAATTATTTTCTTCCTATTTAAATAGTATTTCAGGGAAAAAATCTGTTATCTGCCAAAAAAGTATATTCCTTGTTGTCAAGAACATTTTGTGAACAGTTAAAGTTTGGTAGGTCAGCAAATTTGTATCACCTTTTAAAGGCAAACACAGACTTTGGCATGACTGCCAGGCCAATATGGAATAGTTGGTTAAGCATTTATTAGACTCGTTATGTCTTTCTTTAAAGCTCTTTTCCCAAAATTCCAGCAGTTTTTATTGGTGTGATTTTAAACAATCACAATTTTATTTTCATTGTTTGAATAAAAACAAAACCTCCTTTACAAGAAAAAAATAAATAAATGATTGTTAAATGGAAGATTTAATGTGCAATGTAATTAATGTTTCTAATAATGATATTAAGGTACTTCTTTATCATGAGAGAAAGAATAAGTTTAAAAATAAATTATGGGGGCTACTAGGTGGCACAGTAGATAGAGTACCAGGCTTGGGGTCATGAGGTCCTGATTTGAAATCTGTCTTCAGATACTTCCTAATTGTGTGACTCTGGGCAAAGCATTTAACCCCAATTGCCTAGCCCTTGCTGCTCTTCTTAGAGTTGTTACTAGGACAGAAAATAAAGGTTAGAAAAATTAATTATGTCTGGTAGTCAGAAGCTCTAGGTTAGAACTTCTTCTTAAAATGGGCTAACTATATCAGCGTGATCAATGGAAAGTCCCAATCTCTCTGGCCCTCATGTGCAAGATGAAGTGGTCAGTCCTATCCATCTCTACATCCTGTGATCACATGAGGTAATGGTATCATTGTGTCACATCATTTTTATCTCCAGTATTCTCATAATATAAAAGCAGCATGAGTTTGGGTGGAAATCTGGCCTCAGAGCCAGAAAGACTTGGGTTCAAATCTTTCCACATATTGATTCTGGGACCCTGGGCACTTCTCAGCGCTCTAGGAAACTCTCTAAAATGAGAAAGAATAACAATAACAGAACTACCATATGATGATCGACTGTAAATGACTTAGCTGTTCTCAACAATACAATACTCCAAGACAATTCCAAAGAAATCATGATGAAAAATGTTATCTTCCCCCCTTCCCTGCAAGAAAGAACCAGTGGAGTCTGAATACAGATGGAAAATATATAGATCAAGTAATAGTAAAGTTATTATTTTTTATCCTTTATTTTTCTTCAGCCTTTTTTCTTTTAGTCTATGTTTTCTTTTGCAACATGACTAATAGGGAAATATTAATTTAAATTATATGTCATACAGTATATTAAATTATAATTATGAATAATAATTCAATTAACTAAATTAATGAATAATAAAAGAGAAATATGTTTTACATGTGTAACCCATATCAAATTGCTTGTCTCCTCAAGGAGATGATATGAGAAGAACATTTTTACAGGTAATAGAAAGAAAATTAATAATAATTAATTATAACAAAATTACATAGAGAAATTGTGTATATTACATATATGTAGAGATTATATATAATAGAGATTATAATTAAAATAATACAGTTACCCATGAATAATTTAATAATTACCTATATTATTATAAAAGTAAAATACTACAATAAAAATAAAATGAGAAGGTACAGACCTGTGTCAGTAGATGGAATTTTCTCACCTGGGACATTTCCTCTATTAATGAATTCACAGATCCAATATATACCCTTTCCTATCCTTCTGATAAAAATAGGAGGTGAAAATAGCTTCATTTTATTAAGAGAAAAATTGAGTTCCAAAGTTTTCCCTATGGCTTCTTTCAAGACTCAAATCACACTATCAGTAAGAGGTCTTTTCCAGTCCCACCTGTTGCTCATGCCCTCCCTCTGAGATTAATTCCCATTTATACTGCTATTCCTTACATGTACCAGTTATTTTCATGTTGTCGCCTCCATTGGAGGGTGAGCTCCTTAAGGGCAGAGATGCCTTTTGCCTTGGAGTGTGGTGGGCTGTACATTTCCTGTAGTCTGAATATTTGACATGTCTGGTGTAAGGGGTTAGTCTAAGCATAGTTTCTACCAGACTACTTTTCAATTTTCCTAGAAATTTAAATCAAATAAAGAAGTTTTCCCTAGGTTAAGGAAAAAAAAAAACTTTCCCAAAATCAAATAGTGAGTTAATAACCCAGCTGGGAGGAGAAACCAGGTCCCCTGATTTCCAGGTAAGCCCCTATTCCTGTTTTTCTTCACTGAAATTCACCAGGGACCCATTTCTTGTCTTTTTCCTGGACCAAGGTTCTTCCAAGAGAAATGTTTTAGAGTGCCATTTATTTTTACCTGCTGTGTTGCTTCTGATTCTGCTCAGAGACAGGATAACTGGATTTAAAGAAGGAGAATATTTGAATGCCTCAGGATAAGATACTGACACGTTCCTGGTGATGATGGTCACATTCACAAGGATTCTGCTACTATTCCCCTGAAAATCAATCTTAAAAAAATGAAATATTGTCAAACCTCACTAAATAAGATTTGGAGGAAGAGGGTACAAATTGCAGGAAAAAATAAAGAAATACATGCTAATTGGTTTCAAATATTGTATGTATAATCATTGAACTAAGCTACCCAAATGTGGCCTAGAAGAAATCCTTGGGGGACCTGCTTTAAAGAATAGATAAGAATGATTTGTTATTAACATATCAATTGTTTTTATGTAAATGGAACTACTAATGTGTTGGGGAATGCTTGAAACAGTTTGTTCTCCAAAGTACAGTAATTTAAACACTCCCAGAGGCAATTTTGTTTCTACTCTTAATTTGTAGAGCAAACCTTTTCTTCATTGATAATGCTAAAGTAAACTTCAGGCTAGCCTTTTCCAAATTATCGCAAAATCCCAAATTAATGAAATATTTGAGTGAGGTTTTATTGTCATTTCAAGCTTTAAGGAAAAAATATATAGGTGAGAAAATTGCATTTTCCTTTTACTTTTGCCAATTCAAGATTTTCTCCTTCGATAGATTAGAGATTCACCTATTTGGAATTGCTTGCCCTTAAAGCAGGGAAATGAGATTAAATAACTCATAGAAGTCCCTTACAAAAGAGCAAATTAATATAAGGTGTAAGTTGGTCCAGCTCAGTAATAAAACTGAAATGATTACCTGTGGAAAGAAAAGAGGAAGCTTTATGAAACTGTAAACTCTTAAAGGGTAGACAGAGACTATAGGATTAATTCTACAGGGCCTCCAGAATAGAGCTTTGTAAACACTAAGTTTGTAAAACATACTGTTTTTGTAATATACACGTAGAATCAATTAAAAGGGGTTTCCCAGTCTCCCTCCTCCTCTCACTTGCTAGTATCTTCCCTCTGAGATTTTCTTCCACTTACCAGGTTCTATCCTGTATCTATGCATTTTTTTTGCACGTTGTCTCCACCATTAGAATATGAGCTCTTTGAGGAAAAGATCTTTGTTTCCATATCCCCAATGTTTAGCACTATCAGTGCTCAAACTGATTTGTCTGCCAGCCAATTAAAAAAAAAAAGTCTGTCTGACTCTCCCCACATACACACAAACACACATCCTCACATGGACATCGCCAAAAGAAAAGAGTAAATATATACTATATTGGTCTGATTATAAGATGTATAAAGCCTATAATCTGTTTCTATCTGTAAGAGAAAAATAGACATACAGAATAATAGGCAAAGAGAGAGACAGAAACAGAGACGGAAGGAAGATATTATGAATAGTTGTGACATGGTAGATAGAATGACATTCACATTTTTTAAAAAATTGAGTTCAAGTTCTGTCTCTCAACCAATAGTAACCCTGTGATTGTCTCCTAGGAAATAAGTTACAAACCAAGGCAGCTAGAGAGCACAGTGAATAGAGTGCTCAGGTGGAGTTTCATGAAGATTCATCATCCTGAATTTAAATCTGCCCTCAGACACTTATTGTGTCACCTTGGGCAAATCACTTAATCCTCTTTGCCTCATTTTCCTCATCTATAAAATGAGTTGGAGAAAAAAAATGGCAAACCACTCAAGTATCTGCCAAAAAAAAACTCCAAATGGGGTTCCACAGAGTGGTACACTACTGAAAAAATAATTGGCTGTGTCTTCAAGAGTAAAGACTATTTTTCTCTAGTGTTTAACACAGGTGCACATTAAAGAGAGTTAATGATTTTTTTTATCATTCATTCATTCATTCATTCATTCTCCATGTTCTCATCACTTCTTCTAATGTCTATAATCCTCCTCCAGATATATACTACCTTTCCAAATATATGGCAATATTCTTGGTCTTTCACAAAACGGTTATGCTATGTCCTTGCACCCTTCCTTATTCCCACTCCTATCCCTATAAAAGTTAAGTACCTTCCCCTTGATTTCACAATTATATTATAAAAACAGTATGTTTTACAAACTTAGTGTTAAAATGCTCTATAGAATTAATCTTATAGTCTCTGTCTACCCTCTAAGAGTTTACAGTTTAATAAAACTTCTTGCTCTCTCTTTTCACAAGGAATCATTTCAATTCTCTTCCTGAGATGGACCAACCTACACCTTATATTAATTTGTTCTTTTGTAAAAGCTTTATATTTGGCATTTAATCTTATTTCCATGATTTAGGTCAGGGAAAATAGATGAATCTCTAAGTTAAAATAAGACATGAAAAAATGAACTCATAGAAAAGGTCTATTTCTTTTCACAGATTTAGTCGGTAAATCTCCAAAAGAGCAAATTCTGTGCAAATGATATTGAAGATTGGCAGGATCTTCTGATAATCTAAGATTTTCAAGTGTGAACATACAAAGGTGCAAGCCAAAGGAAATTTACTTCATTTCTGATCCTGGCCTTCACCAAGTGTTAGGGGTGGGAAATCTAGTCTGCCCCTTTTATAAAAACTGGTAGATGACAAGGGTCAGTTGCAGAGCCAAGATTCCCATTCACAGCTGGTGGGACAGGTTGGACATTCTTCTATGATCCCCACCTACTCTGAGTCCACATTCCCATTCCATGGCAATTATGTACACATCTGATCTACTTTTGACTCACTCCAGTCAGCTGTTATCGGGATAAATACAATCTTAATCTCATTTACTATGTCCAACTAATTTTCATTACCTTGGGTTTTGCTTCAGATCTGTTATAGAAAGAAAGTATTGGACCAGAAGGAAGTTTTTCACACCTCCAATTCCAGAGCAAATTAAGATTGCACAAGCAATGCTATAAAAATGTCCAGAATATTCAAGTTCACCTTGCATTCTGAGTTTAAATTCTGTCTTTGATGCTGACTATATTTTATGATCTTGTATAACTTACTTAACCTTGCTGATACAGGAAATCTTCAAAAGTAGAACACAATAATACTCTCTTGTTGTTGTTGTCATACATTTTATTCTGGGCATATGACAAATGAATGGAAATTCAGACTTGGTCATGACCCAAATATAATTCACAGACAATAATTTTGGGATGCAAAAAGAAATTTCATTTTGATGTTTCCTTCACTTTCTATCATACTTAAACATATCCCACCAAAATGTAAATGGTTGAGTAGGAATTGTCTCATTCTTTGTAGTTGCATCCATAGTATTTACCAGAAGGTCTAGCCCATAGTAATCACTTAAATAAATGTTAGTTAATTGATTGATATTAGTTCTATCCAGCACTAACCTTCATCAAAGATCTATCCATGATTTTTTACAATTGGGTCTAAATAAGGAATTTCTCTCATCAATTACCTCAATTTCTTGTCTATAAAGTGAAGGAGATATATTATATGGCTTCTGAAATCTCTACCAGTTCTAGGTCTATGATCCTTTGGAGACTGATTGCCTTAGATCAGAACCCTGGAGTATCCCTATAATGGATTATCTATGGAATTGTCCCCAATTAAGGGATGTGGCACTCACTTTGTACTTCTGCATAGATGGGATCACCAAGTAGAGTAGTAAGTGGAAAAGTAAAGAGTCAGTTGCAGGATATTTTTATATCAATTTTAATATCAACTTATGAAATTCCAAAAAGCAAGAGAACTCACAAGTGAGTATTACCTTAACACCACTCACATAGTCAATAGTGAAATAATAAGTGAAGGATAAGAATAGAGTGGGAACCATCAGAGTGTTTAATCTGTCGATCTACCAATAAACATTTATTAAACCCTATTTTGTGTTTAATCAGTCACAGAACATCTCTAAGATTTAGATAGAATATAGATGCTAGGACTTAATATAATTTTGAAATCATCTCTGTTACTGACTTAAATGTGACATGATAGTGAGTGATAATAAGAGGAGACCCAAGAGGGTTCTTCTTACCCAGGGAGGAACTTTGCATTGGATTCTTTCTATCTTCCTGGTAGTGATGTTGACAGGACAAGGCTGAGACCCAAATAATACCAAGCTTACATGTTCCAAATTGGTCCCTTGAATAGTGGTCCAAAGTCCTCCTGTAACATCAGTGATATCACCAGCTAAATAGTCAAGTGGAATTCAAGGGGTATCAGACATATAGGAAATGACTGAAATATAGAGAAATGAGCACTCATCTTCATCTAAGAAAATGTTAAAATTTCTACATAAAGGATTTAAGTTTGTAAATGTTAAATACTGTAAAGGATAAAAATTCTAAAGGGTTCTGGCCAAACTGGTAAAGATAATTTTTAGTGTTTTGACTTAAAATCTAAATAAGTGGTTGCCATGGGAAATTCCCAAATATGAAAAATACCCAAGTCAGCTGGGGATTTATGGAGATTTTAATTAATATAAATGAAGGAATTTAAGGGAAGGAGACAGAGAGAGAGAGAGAGAGAGAGAGAGAGAGAGAGAGAGAGAGAGAGAGAGAGAGAGAATAGCCAAGCAGTAGAAAAGGGCCTATTCCAAAATGGCCTAGGCCTCAGCCTAAGGGAGAGTGAGTCAGTCTTTATCACTCACCACAAGATCGTCTCCAAGCAAGCTCCAGTCCTCCACTGAACTCCTGAACTCCTGAACTGAGTTCCGCATCTAACTCAATTCAACTCAAATTCAATAAGTCCTCCCTTCAACTCTGAACTCCAACTAACTAAATTACCTTTTACTCCTTCCTTTTAAAGAAATTTTCTCTTATGTCACCTCCCCTAATTTTTCACATCTACCAATCACAGTAGACACTTTTCCCCAGGACTGCCCATTCTTAGTTCTCATCTTCTTTGGTTCTCACCTTCTCTGGTTAGACTAAATCCTCTGAGTACTTCACACCTTTTTTGTTAAGCTTGCCTTTTGTAAATTGCTTGACCTTTTAATGATTAATTTAACCTTTATAGGTACTTAGCACCTTTTTGTATTAGATCTAAAAATAGACCTAGCTTAAGGTTCTAACTTTACTATAAGTATGAGTTAGGGACATGTCATTGTTCAATCAGGAGTTTGCAACTTTATCTTCCCCTAAGGCACTGTCTGAGGAGGGTGTAGTAATTTTAAAAGTTTCCAATACATTCCTGATCAAGTACCTCCATTGTTAAAAATGAGGAATAGCCTAATCAAATCTTTTAAAGTAGAGTCTGAGTAGTTCTAAGATTCACAAGTTAAATGTCCAAATCTTATGAGAATGAAACAAAAAATGGATGGATTATTCCCACTGATGAAATATATCACTGAACCACTAAAGTATCAAAGGAATAAATGTTATCTGAAAAAATAATGATAAATATTTATCAATATTCTCCATAGGAAAAGGAGGGGATAAATTATGAAATTAAGTTCATAAAAAGTTTTTGAAGGGTTTTGTCTTAGCATTAGTTTCTTTTAGTGCTTCCTGGAACTTCCTCCTCCTTCTATTTTCTATCTAAGCTCAGCCTTCAAAAAGTAGTTCTAGGACCTCTGAAATATTTCTTCTCTCAAAAAAAAAGGAAGAAGGAAGGAAGGAAGGAAGGGAGGAAGGAAGGAAGGAAGGAGGGAGGGAAGGAAGGAAGGAAGGAAGGAAGGAAGGAAGGAAGGAAGGAAGGAAGGAAGGAAGGAAGGAAGGAAGGAAGGAAGGAAAGAAGGAAGGAAGGAAGGAAGGAAGGAAGGAAGGAAGGAAGGAAGGAAGGAAGGAAGGAAGAAGGAAGGAAGGAAGGAAGGAAGGAAGGAAGGAAGGAAGGAAGGAAGGAAGGAAGGAAGGAAGGAAGGAAGGAAGGAAGGAGGGAGGGAGGGAGGAAAGGAAGGAAGGAAGGAAGGAAGGAAGGAAGGAAGGAAGGAAGGAAGGAAGGAAGGAAGGAAGGAAGGAAGGAAGGAAGGAAGGAAGGAAGGAAGGAAGGAAGGAAGGAAGGAAGGAAGGAAGGAAGGAAGGAAGGAAGGAAGGAAGGAAGGAAGGAAGGAGGGAAGGAGGGAAGGAAGGAGGGAAGGAAGGAGGGAAGGAGGGAAGGAAGGAAGGAAGGAAGGAGGGAAGGAAGGAAGGAAGGAAGGAAGGAAGGAAGGAAGGAAGGAAGGAAGGAAGGAAGGAAGGAAGGAAGGAAGGAAGGAAGGAAGGAAGGAAGGAAGGAAGGAAGGAGGGAAGGAGGGAAGGAAGGAGGGAAGGAAGGAGGGAAGGAGGGAAGGAAGGAAGGAAGGAAGGAGGGAAGGAAGGAAGGAAGGAAGGAAGGAAGGAAGGAAGGAAGGAAGGAAGGAAGGAAGGAAGGAAGGAAGGAAGGAAGGAAGGAAGGAAGGAAGGAAGGAAGGAAGGAAGGAAGGAAGGAAGGAGGGAAGGAGGGAAGGAAGGAGGGAAGGAAGGAGGGAAGGAGGGAAGGAAGGAAGGAAGGAAGGAGGGAAGGAAGGAAGGAAGGAAGGAAGGAAGGAAGGAAGGAAGGAAGGAAGGAAGGAAGGAGGGAAGGAAGGAAGGAAGGAAGGAAGGAAGGAAGGAAGGAAGGAAGGAAGGAAGGAAGGAAGGAAGGAAGGAAGGAAGGAAGGAAGGAAGGAAGGAAGGAAGGAAGGGAGGGAGGGAGGGAGGAAGGGAGGGAGGGAGGAAGGAAGGGAGGGAGGAAGGAAGGAAGGAGGGAAGGAGGGGAAAAATCTAGACAAAAATTTGGAAGTAGGAAGGCTAATATGTATAGGGTAAGGAGTTAGGGATGGAGATGGAGGGTGTAAATAATCCAGTTTGCCTAGAGCATATCATATCTGAAGGGGAATAATATAAGTTAAACTGGAAATCCAGGTAATGACAGATTTTAGGAAGTCTTGAATGCCATGCTGTGTAGCTGAATTAGCTGAAGTGGAAGAATATTTACCAAGATGTTGGTTTAAAAGCCACATGTTTGCTGTTCATTTCCATATTCAGTTATTCAGCAGACAATGATGGTATGTGATAAAATTCATAAGGAAAGACGCTGATGTTAGTAAATTAAAAGCCACAAGCAGTTGCTAGTACTTGCTAGTTCTCTCAGAACAGCCCCAAAGTCTTTTGGTCTGAATATCAATTTCAGCAAATCAAATTGATCTTTTTATTTCTCTGAACTTACCAATTTCTGGAGCTACAGAAGGCTCCATTATTTTCAGCTTTGGTTCAATGTTGAAGTGAATGCCTTCTCCTCCTGTGACATTGAGAGCAAAGCCCAAATGTCTCACTAGCATCACCACCTGATACTTTCCAATTGGTAAAAAGCCCATCTTGCAGGTAACATAAGTTTGGTTCGAGAAAGTGATTTCACAAATCTGTTGATTCACTTTGATCTTCAAAGCTCCAGAGTCACCAGGAAAACCAGATCCCATGATGCAGACCAGCAGGTTAATGTCATCATCTGAAAGAGATGAGAGGCAAAATAGGAGATTCAGTGGATAGAGAGCCTGGTCTGGAGACAAAAGGAGGACCCAGGCTCAACTCTGGCATTTCCTAGTTATGGAATGCTGGACAAGTCACTTAACCCCATTTGCCTAGTTATTATCACTCTTCTGCCTTGGAATCTATACTTAGAATTGATTCTAAAATGGAAGGTAAAGGTTTAAAGAAAAAAAGAATAAGTAAATATATTAAATGAACTTCCTCCCAATGATATCATTGACCCATGAGTTCTCAACCACTTCAGCAGATCTATAACACTATTAACTTGAGAGAGGAGTGGTTGAAGGACTGGCCTCAAAAGTTAGAAGACCTGAGTTCAACTCCCACCTGATACATACTGGCTATGTGACAATGGGGCAAATCACTCAATCTTTCAATTCTAGGACAGCTCTTGAAGAATATAAGTTGCAGTAAAGGTACTAAACTGCATTGATAGAAGAGTTTCCTTACATGCGAGTTTCCTTTGAAATGAAAACGTATCTGGACTTGAAGAAATGCTACCTACTTTTCAAGACTTATCATAAATCTAAAGTGGAAGGAACCTCAGAGGTCTTCTAATCCAATACTCTCTCATTTTACTCTCTTAGCTGATGAAACTGAAACAGCAGGCTAAGTGAAGCTAACTTTGTCTAAGATTACAAAGATAGCATCAAAGGCAAGATTTGAACCCAGATGCTCTGACTCCAGAGTCCAGGCACATTTCCACTGTATTATGTATTCCTTTTTAATGTAAGACATTTTGGTATAAATTCTAGCCAAACTGCTCCTCAAATTCAGCAATCCCAATCACACCTTTGAACCTTCACTCAGACTGGTCTTTGCTTCCCCTATTCTTCCTGGAATGAACTCACTCTCAGAATTCTAGCTTCCTACAAAGCTCAGTTTCTTGCTCCTAAGGAAAGCCTTTTGTGATCCTCATGCCACCCTGAATGAAGATGCCCCATTCTTTTTTAAATTAGTTGGGAATTACTTAGCTATGTAAGTGTTGTATCCCACAACTAAACTGCAAATGCCTTAAAAGCAAAGTTTCTTTTTTCTCTTTGTATCCCCAGCACCTACCCCAAGACCTAGCATGTAATAAATATTTGTTGGATATTGAATTCTACCTCCAAACTTGAGAAAAATCGAAGACTACATATTAGTTGGCTTCATTATTCTATTGCATTCCCATCTTATAATACAAAGATTTCATGTTATATATCTCAAAATCAGTAATTGGAAGTCAATGATAAATAGTTAAACAAAAATCAAAATACAAAAATGATCTTATATATAAACCCAAAGACCCATGTAAGCAAGGTAGAGAGTATATATGCAGATAAATGAAATCTATCAAGAATTCATACTACTTGCATTACATAGGTTTTATCAAAAATGTTGTAGATAGAGAACTTTTTACCTTACTTCAATCCCTAATGAATCGATCTCGAAACCCCCTTTAACTACCTGCTATCTATTTAACTACCTGCTATCAGAAGGCCAGCCCAGTGGTACAGTGGATAGAGTACCAGTCTTGGAGTCAGGAAGATCTAAGTTCAAATCCAGCCTCAGACACTAACTGTGTCATCTTAGGCAAGTCACTTAACCCTGTTTGCCTCTGTTTCCTCATCTGTAAGGTGGAGGAGGAAATTACAAACCACTCCAGGATCTTTGCCAAGAAAAGTCCAAATGGAGTCATGACAAACTGAACAAGACTGAACGACAACAAAAAAAGTGACAGAAACCACTCCCTATCACCAAACGGAAACTCTTTAAGAGAACTATTTTGAGTCTAGAACTCATTTTTTTTCTAAGATTCAATCAAAAGTATCCTACCATAAGAGTACCAGACAGCTTGGACTAAGGGGGTTGATTCTTGAAGGTACTGGAAAGAACAGGAACCTGAACAGTGAGCAGGTATGTCATTGACTCTCATGGTCACCTGGAGAAACAAGAAATAGCAAACATGGCATGTTCATTTCCCATAACAAAGGACCACTTACATGTGAAGCCACTTGCTTCCTGGAAAGTCCCAATCAAATAGCCTTTTTACTCTTCTCATTGTATATCTGCACTGTTGTAGAGCAAGAGGTTTGGGGATGGCTGTTATTGAGCCCTAATGTGAAGAACCATTCTGTCCCCTCTCCTGGGATAGTTAATAACCACCACAAAAATAATAGCATTTACATCCTGCCTTAACATTTGTAAAACTCTTTGCAGATGTTATCTCATCTGGACTCTCACAGCAACACTGTGAGGCTTGTGTTATTAGTATCCCCATTTACAAATAAGGACATTGAGGCAGATAGAGATTAATTAACTTGCCTGGGGTCACACATCTAGTATGGATCTGAGGCTACATTTGAACTCAAGTCTTCCTGTTTCCAAGTCCTATGCTCTATCCACTGTACTATTTATCTGCCTAAGGTCTGTAACTTTTTGAACCTTGTAAGACTGAACACCTCAGGTAAGTAACACAGTAAATAAAGCACAGTGAGTGATAAGGCAATTGAGGTTAAGTGACTTGCCCAGGGTCACACAACTAGGACATATCAGAGGCCAGATTTAAACTCAGGTCTTCCCAATTCCAGGGCTCACTCTATCTACTGAGCCACCTAGCAGCCCCAGACTGTTTTTAACCAGTATCTATAATCCCCAGTGCCTAGTATTGGGCATCATCGTAAGCCCTGAATAATGTTTGTTGATTGATAGATTGATTGTTCCCCTTTAAGTTACCCTTACTCTTCAACCAAACTGAACTACAGATCATTCCACAAACATATTTCCACTCCTTTAGCTTTGCTCACATTATTCTCACAAATGATATGTAGAACGCTCTTCGAATTCCCTAACCCACCATCCCCATCAACCTTCTCTTACCAAGTCCCAGCTAAAATGCTACCTCTTTAAAGAATGGCTTGCTTGACTTCTCCCTGCAGAAATGATCACTCCCTCTTCTAACCTCCAATAACATTTTTTTTCAATCAGTCAACAAAGATGTATGAAGTACCTAGTTCCATCACTTCCTGGCAAATAGTGGAAAAAGCAATAGAGAAGATGTAAGATTTTATATTCTTGGCCTCAAAGCTCATTGCAGACAGTGACTGCAGCCACGAAATTAAAAAGACACTTAGGGGGCAGCTCAGTGGAGAGCCAGGATCATAGATAGGGGGTGGGTGGTCCTGGGTTCAAATATGGCCTCTCCTAGAACCCTCAGATAGTTATTTAACCTCCATTGCCAAGCCCATAACCAAACTGTGGTTTTTCCAGTAGCAGTGCATGACTGTGAGAGTTTAACTATAAGGGAAGCTGAGTGCTCCAAAATTGATGCTTTTGAATTGTGGTGCTGGAAAAGACTTTGGAGAGACCTTGGGACAACATGGAGATCAAATCAGTCAATACGTAAATAAATTAATTCAGTCTATTCCCTGGAACGTCAAATACTGAAGCTGAAGCTTAAATACTTTGGCTGCATTATCAGAAGACAGGACTGACCAGAAAAGACTCTGAAGTCAGGAATGACTGAAGGCAGGAGGAGAAGGGAAGGCAGAGGATGAGATGGATAGTGTCATGGAAGCAACGAACATGAACTTGGACAGACTTCAGGACACAATGGAAGAGAGATGAACTGGCATACTATGGTCCATGAGCTCATGCACAGTCGGAATGCTACTTGACAATGAGCAACAACAAATGTGACAAGTATTGTGACAGGCAGTAAGGAGACAAACATGGTGAATGAAACAATCTCTTGTGAGCATATTACCCTGTTTTGTATTGTAGAAGTTTATGTATATGTTTTCTCAATTATGTATTCCACAAAGACAAGGACATGCCTTCTTCCTTTTTGTGTCTCCCATAATCCATAATATACCATTGCCCAGAGAATACACCCAAATATATTTGTGAATCAGCTAATAAAGCAATGAACAGCAGTGAAAAGAGGAGAGTTACACTGAGATCTGTTTTGCTGATAAAACAACAATAACAACAAGGTCCTGGGAACTAAATCAAAGTAGCCAATGAAACAGTCATGTGAAATGAAACAATGAAACAGTCAAGTGAAGATTGGAAACTGCTTTAGGAAGTATCTCCTTTCTCACCTGGGGGTATGTGTTGGGAGTAACCAGCATATCTCCAAATATGGGTCCAAGAAAAATGCCACCATCATAAACTACCCGAGTACTCACAGTTGGGATTATACCGGTCAGGTTTTCAGCAGAGACCTGAAATGGTAATAAACATTTATTAATGATTAAGGTTATTCCCCTTCACACTCATTCAGATGAGACGATATAACGGAGTCTTCTGGCAATTCTAAGTAAGAAAGCATGGTGGCATAAAGGGAGTGGGGAGAGAATTAGAGGTAGGACTAGCAGTTTGGTATTGTGAGGAATGACTCATGAAATGACCAGTATACCCAAGTAATATTTTGTTTTAATTGGGATTACACTTAGTGCAAACTACACCCACATTTCTTTAGATCTTTGTAATACTTTTGTTTCTGGATTGGGACTTTACTGTTTTTGTATGTGTCTGTGATAAAATTGTATTTTTTCTATTCCCCCAACCTCTTCCCTCTACTTTCTAGTTAGTATAATAAGAAAGCTTATAAATAGCCAGCATAAATAGGTGATAGCAGGAAATACAATTGCCAAGAGAAACCTGAAGTCTCATACAAACAGTCCACAAAATTAAAAGAGCATAATTTAAAGATTGCATTATGTATAATATATACACATTTTAAATCCTTACTTTTCATCTTAGCTTCAATTCCACATCTCTGTTCCAAGGCAGAAGAGCAGTAAGGGCGAGGCAACAAAGATTAAGTGACTCATCCAGGGTCACACAGTTAGGATGTGTCTGAGGCCACATTTGAACCCAGACTTTCAATCCACGGAGACATCTAGCTTTGTATCATATTGTATCATATGGTAACCAGAATTTACATCCTAGTAATAAAAGCTAAAGTAGAAGTCATCTGTAGAAGTCAAAGTCATCTAGGAAAAAAGTCCCTTCAATGAGATGAGGTTCAAGAACTTATCTATAACTTACAGTCTTAGAGTACTGACTGGGCATTGGCCTGCCCACATCACACTGCTAATGTCTCAGAAACAGGTCTCAAAGACAAGTATTTTTGATTCTGAAGTAACTCTTCTAGACACTACACCAGCCTGAATATCTGACAATCTAAGTCAATCTGCTCAAATTGTTGAATAATCAGTTGAAATGGTAGCCATTGACCAACCACTTCTCAGTGAGGTCAGAAAGGGTAACAATCGGTTTCAATTGCTGTTAAGGGGGTACCAATTAGAAAAAAAAAAAGTTGAACTTTTTATGGAGAAAGAGAACAGTGATTTTATTGTAATAGGAAACTCCTCCTAAGGATATTCTCTCTACCAATGCAGATCTCAAACTATTCAGCAACTTACAATTTCAGGGAATTGCCTAGGAAACTGAGAGGTTGACTTAGAAGACAGTTCAGAGCCACATTCAATATGTGTCGGAGGCAAGACTTGAACCTAGACTTTCTGGATTTCAAGATCAGTTCTCTATCCACTGGGGCAATTTTTCCTCTATAAAATGAGAGGGTTTGTTTTATAGTCTTAAAACACATTAACCGGAATAAGGAATAGAGTTCCCTACTTTGATGCAAAGTAACTCAAAGTATCCACATGAAAGATAGTACCATGGACCCTCAAAATTTCAACACTGGGAAGACTTCAAAAGTTATGTAGTCAGGAGGCAGCTAAGTGTGGCACAATGGCCTGGAGTCAGAAAATCTTTGGTCCAAATCTGGCCTCAGGTACTCCTAGATGTGTGTCCTTGGACAAGTCCAACTGCCTAGCCCTTAACCACTTTTCTGTCTTAGAACTGATACTAAGACACAAGGTAAAGTTTTAATAAAAGAAGAAGGCTATTATAGTAGTACAAAAAAGAGGTAGCAAAGTCTTGATTCAGATTGGTGATCACGTAGGACAGAATGGAAAGATGTTTTGAGAGCAGAAATGATAAATCCTAACAATTAATTGGCTATATTGGGATGAGGGAGAATGAAGAGGGAAGTTTGGAGGAAGGCTTGACTTTTATGGGGGAGAGGTAATGTAATGAGATTGGTAAAGAAGACCACAATTCATCCATCCCTGTTCATCCTGTAAGAACCCCTTTGGCCTTTTCAAAATAAAACAGAGGGTATGCAACTCTTAGGCACTGTTCCATCCCAGAGGGACAAGCCTTGTCTTCAAGGTGCATCTACCAAAACCATCAGGTGATTTGGGGGATGGAGAAATAGTGGAATGGCAGGGGAGAGGCTTGTGAAATGTTTCCGTTCAGTGTAATTGAGGCTATGAATTCCCAGTTAAAAGCTAATTCATAACTTCCCTGAGGTTGTTTCACCTGGAGATTAGGAATTGCCAAAAAGAGTGAGCAGGGTAGAATGTGAAGGAAAGGAGTGGAGTTGGTAGATAAAAGTAGGTGTGATATATTTGGTGTCAAGGAGAGTAGAATAAGAGCAACTTCCCACCAATAATAGCAAAATACACAAGCATTAGAGTAGCATGTCTCCCGGATCCAGTCCTCACTTCAGAGATTCCTACTTTTGAGAGAAGGAACTGGGTTAGCAAGGTAGACGACATTGGCCACATGAAACCTCCACATTGAAGAGGGAACATCATACATACACGGATGATATTGGGCAAGTCTCCTATTTGGGACATCCACATGAGGGTCCACACGTGTTCATAGCAGGAGCTTAGATCTTTCTGCACCTTAAAATCACTGACATTGAGGAACTGAGATGCAAAATCATCACCGCTGTTCTGTAAGAGCTCAAGGAGATCATGAGCAGAAATGTGCACAGGGATACCTGTAGAGGGATATTTTTCAAACAGTAAGCACTCAACACAAAATAACCACCACAGAGGATAATCAGGGCAAGAGAATGAAACCCAAGAAGTCTGATGGACTCACCCACAACCCTGTGTCCTCAAAGCAGAAATTCAAGAAAACCTTTGAGTCCCCTTTAGAGCTTCTTCCACTAGAAAAATGTCACTTCATATTGACATTAATTAGATACCTTTAATCATTTAGTTGGCTCAAGTAGACAGAACACCATACCTAGAAGCAGGAAGATCTGAGTTCAAATCTAACCTCAGACACTTACTAGATGTGTGACCATGGACAATTCATGACCTCTCTTTGCCTCAGTTTCCCCAGCTGTAAAATATGAATAATAATTGCATCTACCCTGCAGGTTGTTATGAGGAACAAAGGAGATAATATAAACTGTGATGATAAGGATGATGGTCATTAACACATAATAATAGTTTATATTTACATAGCATTGAAGAATTGCAATGCACTTTCAAAACACTAGCTTACTTTGTAGTCACAACAACCCTGTGAGGTGGGTGCTATTATTATCCCCAAATTACAGGTTAGGAAACTGAGACTAAGAGATGTTGATCAATTTGCTACACAAGTAGAGGCAGAGGGATTGTAATCTAATTTGTTTTACTCCAAGGTCAGCATTCCATGAGACCTTCCACACTGTCTCAGTCACAGTACAGGGTATCAGACAAGACATAGATTAGATTGCTGCCAACCCCGAAATTACATTTCAGATTGACATGGGCACTGTACCTCCAGAAGCTCAGGCAAACTATTATCAGGGAAATTCCTTTGCTCCCTTACATCCTCACGACTCCTAGCCTAAAACATCCAATGACCCCTATAGGACCCTGACATGATTGTCCTTCTTTGATCCTCCTTTAGATTTAAGATGGATAGAGATGCACCTCCAGGCTACACCTCGATTCTATCAGGCTATATCTCAGACATCTGTCTATTCCCTAAAACTAAGGAATCTTTATGAGGGTCATTCCCTATGTCTCCAGGCAGACCCCAGTCAGATAACCAAACCCCTGACCAAATGCCTGAGGATTTACCACTCTAGAGTCCTGTCCACACCATGACACAGCATCTGTTGTAAAGGATATAAAATCCCCAGAACTGATGTTGTCTGGGGGACAGCGTTTCCATACATGCTGTCCTCATGGAGAACAGCCTTTCCTTTCATGCTGTCCTCCCAAGGAACTGCTTCCCATCTTGCTGTTCCACCTTGCTATCCTCCTGGCCATTCTCAACATTACCTCCTAAATTAATAAATTTCTCTTTTTGCTTTTAAGCTAAATTTTGGAGTCTTATATTCTTGCACAAGGTATCCTTCCCAAACCCCAGGGGTACACATCTGATCCCCATAACAAGATGACATGTTCCAGTCTTGAAAGCTTAATTAAATTTTGTATTTGCTCTGGAAAATCCAAACTGATCTCAGGAAAACTGAAAGAACTGATTCCCTTTCAGAAGGTGATGCCATATCACCTGACACCTGTGTGATGGAGTAAAGTGACTGGCTTTGGAGTCAGAGTGTCTAAGTTTAAATATGTCATTTCTGCCTGTGTCACCTTGGACAGGGCACTTAACATCCTGGCCTTCTGATTCCTCATCTGCAAAATGAGGGAAGTTGAAGTAGACCAGGAGTTCTTAAGCTGGGGTCTGTGAACTAGCTTGGCTAGATAGATCAATAGATGATGGAGAGTTAGATATAAATAGTTTGACAAGCAGAGAAATAGATATAGTTAGGTAGATAAATGGGTGGATGGATAGATAGATATAGGTAAATAGAGGTAGGTATATAGAACTATAGACAGATATTATTATAGAATGAGAGAGTGGGGATGGAAGGATAGATAGATGGAAGGGTAGATATGTAAGTAGATAGACATGAAAAGATATAGATAGGGAGGAAGGTAGATGGAAAGATAGATAATTAGGTAGATGGAGAGAGAGAGAAAACTATATTTCAGTATCACTGATTTCCTTATAATTCTCTGTATTTTATGCTTTTATAAAAATTTTGAAAAGTGATCCATAAACTTCAGCAGAGTGCCAAAAGGGATCCATGACAGGAGGAAAAGTTAAGAACTCTGAACTAGAGGACTTCAATATCCCTTTCAGCTCTAGATCTTTTATCCTACAATCAGTAAAATGAGGGTGGTGAGTGAAATAACTTTTAAGGTTCTTGCCTTAAAATCTACATCCTTTGATCTCATGACTACCCTCAAGACTACTACTCACACCTTTTTGACTCCCAGGCCAGCACTATATCTATTATGTCACCTAGCTGTCTCTAGGTGAGTTGTTATTAATATTTTTATGAATATACAATTTCTTAAAATAGATATATAGATGATAAGGATAGATGAAATAGACAAATGGAGAGAGAGAGAGAGAGAGAGAGAGAGAGAGAGAGAGAGAGAGAGAGAGAGAAAACATGTGTGCCAGATGTGAAAGCAGAAACAACCCATATAGTTTCCTCTTTACCAGATATCACTGTGTTGGGAAGTTGGATCTGAAAATGTCCTTCTAAAGCTGGGCTCATCCTCTGCAGCCTCTGTACTGTCACACTGACCCGCCTTGAGCTTTCATTTGCTTCTTCTGGTGGCAAATAACTATTACACATCAGAGAAAAAGAAGTCAATAGCAAGAAACCCAAAAGCAATAAGTACTTCCATCCTCAGCAAGCCAAGGGTATTCCCATGATAGTTGGGCATGAAATACACCTAAACCATGATGATGACCATGAGAAAATACTAAGGGAGAAAAAAAAGGGACTACATGACCAAGAGTTATTCTGACCTTCCCTTCAAGAGAAGTCAAATGGAAGGTGCTAAGGCCTTCTTCAAAAGAAAGTAATTTAACAGAGGATCCCAGAGTTGCAGGTCCTATGTAGAAAGCGTGACTGTCTTGGGTAGTTCACAGAGTCAGGAGATAGAGTATCTTATTTGAAGAACAGCAAAGAAAGAACTTTAAAACCCTATTTTAGGCATTCAACAAATATGCATAATGCTTAGAGCAACAGATACAAAGATAGGCAAAAATCTTGTCCCTGCCCTCATATTTTAACAGGGAGACAAGTCAAAAGTATAAAAGCAAGATATATATGGTATAAAAATGGAAGAAAATCTCAGAGGGAAGATCCCAGCAGTTGGGAGGTGGGGAGGCAAAGGAAGAAGAGTAGATTGAAGAGAAGGCTTCCTACAGAAAATGAGGTTTAAATTCAGAATAGATGAAAGCAGAGGCAGCTAGGTATCTGCCCTTGGAGTCAGGAGAACAAAGTTCAAATTCAGTCTCAGGCACTTACTAGCTATGTGACTCTGTACAAGTCACTTAATTTACTTGCCTCAATTTCTCTTCTAGAAATGGACCTGGAGAAGGAAATGCAAACCACTCCAGTATCTTTGCCAAACAAACAAACAAACAAACCCAAATGTAGTAAAAAAAAAATCAGACAAAACTAATTGACTAACCAGTAACTAAATGGAAGCCATGGAAATCATGAAGTGGAGGTTAAGAGGGAGAGCATTCCAGGCATGGTGGGATGGGATTGAGGAAGGAGGAGCGGAGACAGGAAATGAGAAGGTGAAAATTCAGGAGATGGGGTATCATATGGGAAGAATAGTGAGCAGGTCAGTGTTGCTGGATTGGAGAGAAACATGTAGGAAGAATACAAAGATAGGAGAGCAACTGGATGGCAAAATGGGTAGAGAGCTAGGCCCAGAGATAGGAGGACCTAATTTCCAAGCTGAACTCAATTACTTCCCAGCTATAGGCCCCTGGACAAGTCACTGAACCCCTATTGCCTAGCTAGCCCTTATTGCTCTTCTGCCTTCAAACCAATATACAGTATTGATTCCAAGATGGAAGGTAAGAGTTTGTATGAATTTTTTTTTTTTAGTTTTTAACAAAAGCGTACAAAGTTAGGAAAGGGTCAGGCTATGAAGATGCCCTACTGAAGAAGGTATATTTAATCCTGGTGGTAACAGGGATCCATAATCATCATAATTTCCAATGGATTACTTTTACTAGCTTATTATTACTAGTTAATACTACTAGCTTGTGCCCTAGGACAAATCATTTTCCCTTGCTGTGCCTCAGTTTCCTCATCTGAAAAATTAGAAGATTAGATCACTGATCTAGAGTTAAAAGGGACCTCAGAGAGCATCTAGTTTAAACTCATTTTATAGATAAGGAAACTGAGGCCAAAGAAGGTTAAATGACCTGCCTAAGGTTGCACAAGCTCTAGGTATCAGAGCCAGAACTTAAACTTGGGTCCTCTGACGCCAGATAGTGATTTCCATTGTACAACTCTAGATGAAAGGAATTTATAAACTCTTGGAATTTAAAAAATATTTAATCAACTTGATAATTTTTAAAAATCTACTCACAAACATGCATGACAACAAATAAATGTCTTTTCTTTGATCCTTATGATTAAACAAATAAATCTCTTACACCAATTCAATTATTTTTTTTTTTATCAGAACTGCAACAATGTTAAAATGGTCTGACTTCCAAGCTATTATCCTCTAGTTATCTGGATTCATCCACCCTTCTCTTTCTTTGGAGGAATCTCTGTTGCCACAGTGCCATAGGACATGGGAGTGAATTAAACATAGACAGAGTCATGCAGTCCACATAGTATTTCCCCAGGATAAAGGAGGTAAGAGAATTCCTTTTGGAAATGAAAAGGAAGACACATCGTGGTTCTATTCATCTTACAAGGCTTTGGGGAAATCGTTGTCCAGTAGCAGGAGGAGCACGGGATTGAAAGCCAGAAAACGTAGGTTTAAATACAGGTTCCTTCATTTACTTCCTCTGTGACTTTGGATACGTTAGTTTACAAGATTCAACAAAGGTATCTTGGTATTGTTCCTAGAATTGGAAGACTTCGGTTTGATTTCTCATTGTGCACATATTATTCATGTGACCTTATAAGACACCTCGGAGCCACAGTTTCCTCGTCTGTAAAATAGAAGATAGCCTCGGAAGTTCCTTCCATCTCTAAATCTGCAGTTCTATGAAAAGGGCGTCCTTGTGTCTCTGTTAGCATCATTAGGGAAATAAAGTACTTGCGGAGTTCTAGTGCCACCTGGCGGTAATTATCTAGAATACCACCTTTTCTTTAGTTAAATCAATTAACATTGGAGGACACCTCAACATTTTTATGAAGTAGGAAACATCAGTAGAGTGAGTTTCTTGTAAATCCAAAAGAATCAAAGAAGGGATTTCCCTTTATAAATGGCTGCATTCCAAAGTAAGTATTGACGCATGTGCAGTGACCCATCACAGTTCCAGAAGACCAAAGAGGAGTTGTTCCACCCTACTCCAAAAAGAGGATACATTCAAAGTGTAGAATGAGACATATATTTTTGGACACAACTTATGTGAGAATTTTAGTTGATTCACTATGGATATTTCCTTTAAGGGTTTTCTTTTTCCTAATCGTTTTAGAAGGAGAATTGGGAAACAAAGGGAGATAGGGATAGATTGGCCCTGAAAAAAGAACAAAAAATAAAAGAAAGACAAAAGGGTCATTTAAGAATTTTAAATGCACAGAAGAGAACAACAGGGTAGCATAGTGGATAGAGTGAAAACTCATCTTCCTGAGTCCAAATCTAACTAGCTGTGTGACCTTCAGTGAGTCACTTAACACTGTTTGCCTCAGTTTCCTCATCTGTAAAATGAGCTGGAGAAGGAAATGTCAACTACTCCATTATCATCGCCAAGAAAACCTCAAGTAGAGTCAGGAAGAGTTGGATATGACTGAAACAACTGAACAATAACAGAAAAGACAATGGAAGAAATAAAAAGCCAGCAGGGCAGATTTGAAAATGACATATTGAATTTATTATATAGTTAAACAAAAAAAAAAGAAAACTACACATGATAGATATTTATGGCTTCTCATGCAAAAAATTATATTGGAAGTTGATTTTTCAAAAAAAAGATAACTCCTCTAATGGGAAATGTCTAGCTTTGGAGACATAGTATTTGGGTTTAAATTACTATAGAAAATTGGAATTCTTCAAATGCTCTCTGACTATTTTTTTAAACCCTTACCTTCTGTCTTGGAGTAAATACTGTGTATTGGCTCCAAGGCAGAAGAGTGGTAAGGGCTAGGCAAGTGACTTGCCCAAGGTCACATAGCTAGGAAGTGTCCAAGGCCAGGCGATTTGAATCTAAGACCTCCAGTCTCTAGTTCTCTCTCCATCAGTGGAGACACCTAGATGCCTCTTTGAGTATATTTTAAAAGTGATTTTTTAAAGGTATTGTTAAACTCAATGGCCTTTAAAAACCAATCCAACTCTAAAACTTTGATTATGCTATTCTTGTGACCTTGGGCAAGTCACAGCCTCACAATTCTCTCATCTATAAAGTAAACTAGAGGATTTATAACCATAAATTTAGCTCTGAAAGGGACCTTAGAGGTCATCTAATCCTCACTTTGTGGATAAGAAGTAAATCAACTTGCACAAGGTCATATAGGCAGGAGTGGCAGAAAAACCGGAACCTATGTCTTCTGTCTCCAAATCCAGTTCTTTTCCCATTGCTACACATTACTGTTTTTGAGGCCCTTTCCAGTCTAAATCATTTATCTTATTGACCATGAAGGTTAGTTTCCAGAGGTGGAAGATAAGGAAACCCTGCTCACTTCTGCATCCAAAAAACCAGAACCACAAAATCTGAAAATTAGGAGGAATTTCAGCCATTTATAAAAGAAATCGTTATTGTAACATACCCAACCCATGGTAAACACTAAGTGTGAATACTATGATGGCACAAAGAAATGAGGACCCTTCCCTACCAAGGCTGAATGAGAGGGAGCTCACAGCCACAACCTGCCATCCACAGGGTTATATTGTAGGTTGATGGAGCTCCAGTGACAGAAAGGGATTCGATGAGCTTCCCTCCTGGGCGAGCTATTCTGGAATGGACTTGAGAAACTGAAAGAAAGAAAGGAAAAATGAGTATCACAAATCACAAAGTAAGTTTAGATGGGAACCCCATAGTGTGAGAAAAACCCTTGTGGAGACACCGATTTCCAAAATGATGTTAGTCAATCAGCTTTTAATGTGAACACCAAAAAAGGGAAGAGTCACCACTTATGTAAAATAGAAGTTGCCCTCCATATGTAACCTGTATTAATGGAAATTAGGGGAATGGAAAGAATGAACTGCCTGTGACATTTGGCAGGTCAGTACCAAGAGGAAAATGTGAACTGAAGATGCTGACCCAACCAAGCTGAGATACATTAAGGTCCTGGTTAAACATTATTGCCAAAATCTATAGAATGGAGACATAGACATGAATATAATCAATACATATTTTTGATGACTTGTTTTCCCTTTATCCATCTCCTCCTCACACTTTCTGAGAAGTCTTGTCCTGAGCCTGAACAGAAATATCCACAGAGGATATTGGCTTGATGTAATAGATTCTGTAGTGTTTGGTCAACCAAAAAAATAACATATTAGTCTGAATGTAAGCTCCTTGGGGGTAGGAATGGTTTCATTTTTGCCTTTATATCCCTGACTTCTCACATGCTGTCTAGAATATAGTGTTGTTTGGCCATTCCAATTATATATGACTCTTCAGAGCTTCATTTGGGATTTTCCTAGCAAATATACTAGAGTGCTTTGCCATTTTCTTCTCCGGCTCATTTTACAGATGAGGAAACTGAGGCAAAGATGGTTAAGTGACTTGCCCAAAATCACACAGCTAATAAGTATCTACAGTTGAATTTTAAGTGTTTCTTCCTAAGTCAGCTAGGTGGCTCAATGGATAGAGTGCTGTGACTATAGCAGGGGTCCCCAAACTATGGCCTTCGAGCCACATGCAGCCCCCTGAGGCCATTATCCAGCCCCCACTGCACTTCTGGAAGGGGCACCTCTTTCACTGGTGGTCAGCGAAGGAGAGGTGGTCACAGAGGAGCACAGTATGTGGCGGTGCCACAAAGGCAAATTGTAACTCTCTGAAAGATGTATTCAAGTCAAGCAGCTTGCCTAATTTCTATGCATCTCTCCCCTCTGAGACATATCCTCATCTCAGGAACCAGGCACTTAAAATGGCAACCATCTTTGGCAGCACTTACATCTGTGAACAGACTTTTTCCAGAATGAAACATCTGAAATCTCCAGCCAGATCTAGACTAACTGATGCACACTTGCATCACTGTTATGGCTAGCAGTGACAAACATGGAATCGGGCATTAACCATCTCATTGTCCAAAAGCAGGCCCATAGTTCCCATCAAAATACTGGCCAGTTTGTTTATTTTAATTTACTTGTTCTTTATTTTAAATATTGTATTTGTTCCAGTTTTGTTTTTTACTTTAAAATAAGATATATTCAGTGTGCATAGGGATTTGTTCATAGTTTTTTTGTTGTTGTTGTTTTTTTATAGTCTGGCCCTCCAACAGTCTGAGGGACAGTGAACAGGCCCCCTGTGTAAAAAGTTTGGGGACCCCTGGGCTAGAGTCAGGAAAACCTGAATTCAAATGCAGCCTCAGACACTTCCTAACTGTGTGACCCTGGGCAACTCTCCTAATCTGGGCAAGTCTCTTAATCTCCGATTGCCGGACAAAAAGATCAGTCTTTCTGGGAGAAGGAAATGGAAAACCAATCCAGCATCCTTACCAAGAAAACCTCATGAATAGCTTTGATCCATTGGGGTCATGAAGTCAGACATCACTGCATGACTAAACAACTTCTTCACTCCAAGCCTGGGGAAGTACCCACTGTGCCACCCAGCTGCCCTGAAATTCAGTAGATGTTTAATACATGCTGCTAGGTTGATTAATTGATTGACAAAACAAACTTTCCTTCCTAGATCTAGCAACCCTAAAAGCTAGGTGCTACTTATAACCAGTCATAGCTCCATAAATAAAACTCAACCCTTTCTGCTCTCCCAGGGGTCCAGAGGCAAGTCACAGAAATCTAGCCTCTTAGTAACAGCTGTGCTGCTGCTGCAGCAGGCAAGAGAAATAAACTCAGGCTGTTTGCATCCCTGTTCTAAGCCCTTTCAGACAAAGATGCTGAAAACCTCCTCACCTCTCAGGCCCTCACTCCAACTTTATCCCTGAAGGTCGAGCACATCCCTGGGATTCTCCTCCCACAAAAGTCTGGATTTATCCCAAAGTTAGTTTTATTTGCCCACCAATAGATTGATGACTCAAGGGCTGTAGCTTGCAGCTGCTGAGGTGGTGAAAGGCAATGTATTGTAGTGGATAGGAGAATAATCTTGGAGTCAAGAAGGCTTGGTTCAAATCCTGCCTCTGGCACATACTAGCTTCATGAAAAGGGGCAGATCATGTAACCTCCCAAGAACCACAGGCAATTTTATAATTTTTTCCCTAAAACCTTACTTTTGTCTTAGTAACAATTCTAAAACATAGGGTAAGGACTAGATAAATGGGTTTAAGTGATGTGTCCAGGCTCATACAGTTCAGAACTGTCTGAGGCAAGATCTGAACCCAGGTCCTCTTAACTCCAGGTCTCATTCTCTATCCACTTTGCCACCTAGCTCTCTCACAAGCAACTCTCAAAGTTTAAATTTGAGAAGAGACACTGCCATGTTCAGATAGAGAAAGTACCCTACTTAGAAAGGTCAAACTCAAGGCCCCAGGGCAAAACTCCAGGGTAAAGTCAGATCCTATTAAATTATAATTAGGAGGCACAGCTAAGAGGCTTAGTGGATTCAGAGCCAAGACTAGACATTAGATCCCAGGTTCAAATCTGCCCACAGATACTTCCTAACTATATGAGTCTGGACAAGTCACTTAACTCCCATTGTCATAGACCTTATTACCCTTTTGTTTTGGAACTGAGACACAATTCTAAGATGGAAAGTAAGTATTTTTTTTAATGTAACTGAAGTGCAGATAGGTGGTTCAGTGGATAGAGAACCAGACCTAGAGATGAGAATTTGTGGGTTCAAATCTGACCTAACACATCACTTAACTGCATGATTCTAGGCAAATTATTTAACCCTATTTACTTTATGCTTCCTGCTCTACTTCCTTAAAACCAATATTTAGTACCAATTATAAAGCAGAATGTCAGGATTTTTAAAAATGAAAATATAATAAAACAAAGGTTATGAAAGAAATTGAAAACAATGCACTCAGTTGTTCACCTAATTATCTTAGAAAATTCTGTTGAGGACTCAAGACTATAATCAAGGCTAAATTGTATGGCATAAACCACTGGCAATGTTTCCTCTATTTTTCTGTCACTTATGAGGATATGACTGACATGTGCAGTATACTATGAAGGCTAAGTGTACATGTAGAGAGTTTAGTGTGTAAATCAAATGCAATTTCAGACCAAGTTAATCTGACATATTTAATGAGAGATGTGTCTACTTGGAGAGATGAAACAAAGAAGACAAAAGAATTAGAGCCAGAATTGCCAGTTGTCATAGATGCCGAGGGAGGTACATGACTTCTTGTAACTGGATCTAGGCAATAATTGCACTATATGGCAAATAGCAACCACAATGACTGCAATTAGTATTACACAACCCAAATAATTATTTACTTATCTCTTTTCTTTATGTCAGTCCTTCTTGTATATGTAGAATTAATGACTGACAAGGTTAATAGTTTTCTCTAATCATCAGGGTCAAAATCATGCAAACATTAATAGACAAATGTCTTGGCAGGGTTTCTGTACACTTTATTCAACCAGCCTAACCCCAGATTGAAAATGGCATTCACTCTCCATTGGAGTTCCTACCTGAGCCAACCCACTCTATTCTAATGGAACCATTAGAATAGCAGCAGCAGAAAGCTTCAGTCTGCCTTCTAAGAATCATCTTCTAAGTATGCATATGTGGGAGAAGTAAGGGGAGAAAAGTGTTGGAGAGAGGCAGAGGTCTGGCTCTCTAGATTGGAAATGTAGCCTTGAAATACTTTTAAGTTTAATTTGTACCATTCACATTTTTTTCATCACTTTCTTAAGTCTAGAAAATCAAGTCCTCATTTGCACAGTTTACAGATTTTCAAGGAAAATGGAAATGGCTCTAGCACAAAGATGTCAAATTCACATTGTCATGTGACCTTGAAAAACTCTTGAGTGCTACTAGAACCAGATTAAAATGTAAATGGGAAATGTTTATCAATAAAAATACAATAGAGGTAGTGTTAAATTTTAGGTTTTTTAAGTAAATGTGTGGCCAGAAAGGATCTGTTTCTTTGATACCACTCTAACCCACCCTGGGAGTGGGGAAAGGAAGGGTAGACCTCAGGTCAAGGAAAGGGAGATACAATACACTGAGGATAGCTACTGGGTCTTTATCATTTGGAGGAATAAACAAGATTTAGTGTTAAGAGAAAGGTGGCAAGACCAGAAGGAAGAAAAAGCCAGGGCCCCAGATATCCCTTCTGATTATTTCCTCCTTCCCAGCCCTCAAGAACCATAAGAGGCCCAAAGCAGGTTTAGCTCCTTACTCAAAGGGTTAGCAAAATTTCCTACGATGAAGATACCTGTGATCTGTGATCAATAAAAAAAAAACCTTCCCTCATCTGATTGAAATGCAGTTTTGTGTAGTGGGATTGGGTCTCTGGTGGGCTAAAATTCAAGATATGGGTTTGAATCCCTCCTCGGGTATTTACTTATTTTTATATGACTTTAAAAAACCTCTCTGAACCTCAGACTCCTTTTCTGTAAAAATGGCATTATTAATAACATATACTTGACAGAGTGTCAAAGAAGATGAAATGATAGAAAATATGTAAATGCTTGTCAAACATCCGAGCTATGTAAATGTTAGTCAGTATTATTATCTGTTCTGGGATGCCATGAATTAATTTTAACAGGATTTAATTCCCACAATTAAAGACTTGAAAAGCTCAAAAAGGTACACACCTGGAGAGTAAACACATTGTTGTCAATATATTTTGGTCACTTGTGTAAATAAGATCCAATCTTTCCTGTTTTGAATGAAATTAGGAAAAAGGGCAAGAAGGTCTGAAGTGAAATGAGGATTTCATTGAAGAAGAATTTGGGGAAGAAAAAAAGGAGAAACCAAAGACCAATTTGAAGGATTCAGGAACTAATTTTTCTTCAAGGACTATGTCTTCCTTTGCTTCCTTTGTTTCCTCCCCCTTCTTTCCTCTTTTTTTCTCTCTTTCTCTCTCTCTCTCTCTTTCTTTCTTTCTTCATTCTTTCCTTCCTTTCCTCCCTTCTTTCTTTCTTCCCTCCCTTTTCTATTTCTTTTTTCTTCCTTCCTTTCTTTCTTTCTTCCTTCCTTCCTTCCTTCCTTTCTCTTTGTCTTTGAATTCTCCTTGCCCGTCGCAATGCTCATACATAATAGGCTCATAAATGTTTGTTAAACATAATTGGACCTGACACATACAAAATTTATCTTCATCAGTGATTAGGCAGTGAAGCACAAAACTCAAGGGATTTCATGTCCTGCATGCCCTTCATGTCCATTTGCCAATTTTACTATAACTATTTCCATAACATCCAGAACCACTCTACTCGTGTCCCTACCACTGTAGTTCAATCTTTCAAAACCTCTTCCCTAAACGATTGGTTTTCTTATTGATCTCCCCACTCCAAGTCTCTCTGCCCTCCAATTCATCTTCCATACAACTTACAAAGTGATTTTCTTAAAGCTCAAGTATAACAACATCCTTATGGAGTCAATAAATTTGATGACTTTCAATTAATTACTGTCTTCTATTATTATTGCTCAATCATTTCAAGTGTGTCTGATTCTTCATGACCCCATTTGGGATTTTCTTGGCAAAGATACTACAATGTTTTGCCATTTCCTCCTCCAGCTCATTATACAGATGGGGAAACTGAGGCAAATAGGTTAAAGTGAATTGCCAGGGTCACACAGCCTCTGTAGGTGGCCCCATTTGAACCCAGATCTTCCTGAGTCCAAGCCCTGTACTTTATTCATTTCACCACCTAGCTGCCACCTTAATTATTGCCACTAATAATAATAGCTAATATTTACATAGTGCTTACTATGTGTCAGGTGCTTTACAACAAATACATCATTTGATCCTCAAAATAAACCTGGGAGATAGATGCTATTATTATCCCCACTTTACTGACAAGGAAAGTGAGGCAAACAGAAGTTAAATGACTTGCCCAGGGTCACATAATAAGTACCTAGTAAATGATTGAGGCTGGATTTCAACTTAGATCTTTCTGACACCAAGCCGAGTGCTCTATCCACTCTACTGAGGATCAAATACAAACTCCTTTTTATAACATTTCCAGCCTTATTATTCCTTTAATCTCTTTCCCTCTCTTTTCACTTTGGCCAAAAAAACTGTCTCCCTTATTCTCACAAATAGTACTGCCTCTGGTTTCTCTGTGTCTTTCGATCAAGGGTCCCTTTTGCCTAGATGGCACTTCATTTCTTAGATCCTTAACTACCTTCAGAGCTCAGTTCAGGTGCTGTCCCCTAGACAAGACCTTTTCTGATCTCTCTCCAGCTACTAGCACACTGTCCTACCACCCCTTCCTCAAAGAAAATATTTGTATTTATGTATACTCACACATGTATATTTTATCTTCCTTCATAGACTGTGAGTTCCTTGGGGGCAGGGAATCCTTCATTTCTGGCTTTTGGCTTCCTTCAGTTCTCACTCAAATCTTACTTTGATGGTAAGTTTTTCCCAACCCCATCCTCTTGTGACTTCCTTCTGAGATTACTATCTATATCTTCTATATTTCTTTAAAAACAAACAACAACCCTTACCTCCCATCTTAAAATCAATACTGTGTATTGATTCCAAGGCAAAAGAGTGGTAAGAGCTAGGCAGTGGAAGTTAAGTGACTTGGCCAGGGTCACACAGCTAGGAAATGTTTGAGGGCAGATTTGGACTCAAGAAGAGTATCTCTGAATCCAGGCCCATCATTCAATTCATTAAACCACCTAGCTGCCCCTTCCTGGTATATAACGGGTTCTTAAATGTTTACTGGTTGAGTAGTTATCTAGTTGCAGAGGGTCCCCTCACTATAAGCTATGACTGTTAGCAATAGGAAAGTAAACAAGTAGACATTGATTATTGAAAGCTAGTGTAAGAGGAAGCTAGGTTAGAGAGCCAAAGCTAGATGCAGGAGGTCCTGGGTTCAAATCCTAGCTGTGGGACCCTGGATAAGTCCTTTAGCCCCAATTGTCTAGCCCTTACTGCTTTTCTACCGTGGAACTGATACTTAGTATCTATTCTGAGGCAAAAGGCAAGGTTTTCAAAAAAAAGGAAGCTATTATAGTCAGAAGACTTCACAGAGGAGAATTATAATTTGATCCTTGAATAATGAGCAAGATTTGGAAAAATACAGAGGAGAAACATTACTCAACTTCCTCTGAGTACATAATCATTCTTTAGGCTCTCCATTGTCATTTTATGGGGCCTGGTCTCCTTGGGTTTCATTCACAGAATCGGAATCTTGAAATTTAGAGTAGAAAGGAAACTCAGTTTCCATCTTGTCCAACCCATACTAAATGAGAAATCCCAAATGTATTACTCATCCATTTCAGTCCTGTCTGACTCTTCATGATCTCATTTGGGCTTTTCTTGGCAAAGATACTGGAGTGATTGACCATGTCCTTTTCCAGTTCATTCTGCAGATAGGGAAACTGAGGCAGATTGGGTTAAGTGACTTGCTCAGGGTCACATAGCTAGTAACTATCTGAGGTCAGATTTGAATTGACAAAGATGAGTAATCTTAACTCCAAGCCCAGTGCTCTATGCACTGTGACACCTAGCTGCCCCAACTGTAACATCTGAAAAGTACTCATCCATCAACCCTTGATAGAAGTCCTCCAATGGGGGTGAGGGGGTAGCTTACCTCCCTCGGAAGCAGCCATTCTACTTTTGGACTTTTGGACATCCCTCATTTAGCATTTAGCAATCTGCTTAAGCATAACAAACATTCTCTAGAGATTGATTTACCTGCCAAACTGAAGGGGAACTTTTCCATCTCTTGATAAACAAAGTTCACTTGCCTGGTAAACACTGGGATTAAGGCAGGTGTAGGAAACAGAAAATAATAAAGGATAGAAAAAAGGACCTCATCATAGCATCTTTTATGGGAATATGGAAAGCATTTGTGATCTCTTTCCCCCAATTCACGAAAGGGTCTTGTGTTGCAGATTGGAAGCTAAATTGCATATCCCAATTACCTAGGACTTAGGGTTGATGTACATTACTCTGAAGAAAACAATAATTTTGATAACCTTCATTTTGTGGCAGCAATAGTTATGCTCATGTCCTCCTACTCATACCTGACTGATGCAGAAGTCAGACCTTGAGAATGAGCCTGATCTGAGCTGGTTTCCCCCCTTTAACTAGTTCTCTCTCAGTTGAGTACTGGATTTCATGTCATACACATTTTGTTACTCTCTTTTGTTGCTTGTCCTAAGTTTGTAAGCGTTCATATTAGAACAAGGTGGTATGCAACAGTTCTAAAGAGCACAATTCAATGATTGTTAGATATAAAATAGCAGTGGTATAAGAAAGTCAAAAGTTTCAAAGAGCATTCAAGCCTATAAGAACATTCACACCAAATAGCAATGGAAATTGTGGCCAAAAAAACAAAACAATGCCAAGAGATGATAAATTATTGCTACAAAACTTCCTAATTATTCCTCAGAAAACAAAAGATAATATAAATAAAGTGCTGAATTTTTTCGTTTTTAAGATTCAGGAAGATTTCAAATCCTTCAAGAAGTTCAAATCCTTCCTTAGGCACTTAATATTGGTATGACCTTAGGCAATCAAATAACCTCTCTCAGTCTCAGTTTACACATCTATAAAATAGACAAATTGATGACACTTAACTCTCAGGGTTGTTGTGAAGATCAGGTGAGATATGTGGAAAAGTCATGAAGAGAGAGAGGACTTACAAGCCAGGTCATGCAAGAAACAAAGCTGGGGACCTGATCTGCAAAATCAAGGAGAAGATTCCAAACGGAATGTTCCCAGGAGGAGGCAGTTGAAGCTGGAGGGGGAGAAGCTGTTTTGCTCTCTCTGGGGGATGACTGACCAAAAGAGAAACTTCTCTATTTTTCTGACCAAGGGTGGCTGGCTGAAGGGTTATCTTGTTAGCTTTTGTCCCAGGCTGAAGGACCCTTGAGGGGGGCTTCTGGAGTTAAGCTGAGAGACCTTGATGGTTTTGTGAATTGAAAGAAAAAAAGAAGATTTTAAATAGTTTTCCTCCATCTCTCTGGCTGTCTTGGAGTCACATTTTGACTGGACTTACTTCCCAAACCCTCAAATTCTCCTTATAGATTATGGAAACCCTCATCCCCCTCACCTCAGTTCTCTATCCTGTTGTTTCCCAATAAACCCCTCACCTGCAGAAGAAAACAAGAGTATTTGGGGGGAGGGAAGAAGCCAAAAGGCTTCAAGAAGTGGGTGGTTAAGGGAGGGAGGGTGGGAGGAAGAAGGTAGGAAATAGATTGATCCATTAGCCATCAAATAGGGATCAATAGGCAAACCCCAGAGCATTCCCCTGTAGCAGCATCTCTCAATGTCTCTCAAAGTACTTCTATCCCCATTGCAAATAGACAGCCCTCAGGTGTCCCCCTTAGCAGCCCTCTAGTAAATCAGAGTACCCAGTTACAACAAAAAGAAACAGTCCACTCAGATTACCCTTTCTATTACAGATAGCATATATAAACTGCTTTCCAAATCTTAAATTGCTACTTACATTCTAGCTATGGGGAGGGTGGGGGTGGAGAATCACTGCCAATCATTACATAAAGGGAAAAAATTCTTGTAATATTCACATCAATACAAAGTCTAGAATACTGAAGATGAGGGGAAAACAGTATTTATGGATGAAATTTACTTTTTCATTCAAATTAATACCAACACCATTGTTAGGAGAAATTCAGATAAGCCTATAAGATTGGGGCACTTACTGTAAAACATCTGCCAAAGAAATGGTTTAAGGCTTTTAGAATTCAAGGATGGCTACAAGTCTTGTCCCTATTAGGCAAATGATGAATTCTGACAAATCTATCGATATGCCAGCAAACAGACTCATTATAGAATTATAGAAATTCACAAATGGAGATAAAATATTGCAGCTTAACCACGTATTATTATCACATCATGAAACATTAAGAAATTTATGCAAGAGAAGGAAACAAATATGATTTTATGATCTAGAAACTAGCCTGATTTGTACAACATCGAAAACGTAATCAGGACTGTGGGGCAGCTAGGTGGCACAGTGGATTAAGGGCCAGGCCTAGGGACAAAAGGTCCAAGGTTCAAATGTGACCACAGATACTTAGCTGTGACCCTGGGTAAGTCATTTAAACCCAATTGCTTAGCCCTTACTGCTCTTCTGCCTTGGAACCAATACTTAGTTTTGATTCAAAGACAAAAGGTAAGGGTTTAAAAAAAAAAGACTAGGCATGGGAAGCTGAATTGTTAATCAAAGGTACTTTTAATATCCAATTTAATTAAAGTTTAGTTTCATAGTGACAAATTAAAGAAAGGCTTTTAAATCTTATTAATTCAGTGCTAAATCTGTTAAATAACTGATTATAGCAAAATGCTCACATAATACATAGTAAAAGAGGTTTTTTTAGATGTAAAAAGTTATAAAGTTTGCTATAAGTCAAAGACATGATTTTTGCTTTGTCCCAGTTAATTTACACAACACTGCAGTGGTGAAGAGTTGCCTAAAGCACAGAGCTAATAAAATGTCAAAGGTAGAATTTTAACTACAAGCCCAGCATTCTATCCATCCTGCCATTCTGTCTTTGTAACACTTTCTTAGAAATAAGACAATGAGGACAAAGAAAGACAAAATAGAGAATCTCTATTCTTTCACCACTATAAAGTATATGCTCTTCCTTTCTGTTAACTTTAAACTACAGTATTAATTATAATATCATAGATCTAAGCTGGAAGGGACCTTAGTGGTCATCTAGTCCAACCCCCTCATTTTGCAGTTGAGGAAATGGAGACTCAGAGGAATTGTGCCTTGTCCAAGGCCACAGGTAGTAGGATTCAAACTCAGGTATTACATTATCTCTTTCTATGGGAGATCATTAAAATAATTTGTACTATCAATTATGACCACTTTTTAAGGTAGTTTTACTTTTTTTTTTTAGGACACAGACTTTAAGAAGAGGAAGTAATTTCTATCTGTTGGATATCTCCTCTATCAAAATAGATAAAATAAAAGAAATTTAGGCAAGAAAAGTATTTGACAGTGAAGGAAAAAGGGGTAGTTAATCACCTGTTAAGTTTCTATCTGCAACAATAATTTCATCTATGTAGAAATGGCTCTTCTCGTGTTCTAGGGGAGACATATCAATCCGATGTACCAGCACAGGGGAATTGGCCAGACGGGTGTAGAGACCCCCAGAGTGACGCACACATGTCTCCCAGAGCTCATTACAGACAAATTTCCAGCTGAAAAACAATAGAGTGAAAGTTGAACCCCCTGAGAAGTAGCCCAGGTGACCTTAAGGGTGACTTAGAAACCCCTCATCTTTGGGAATGGAGGCACTGAGTTTGAGGGAAATTGAGAAATAATTCTCAAAAACTTTCAGTCTCCAGATTAGTTGGACAGGGGAGAAGGCTCCTGACATGAGTTGATCCACCAAATTATTTTCTGTTGAAAAACTGTCTAACTTGAGCAAGACTTCTAACCTGGGGTCCCTGGATCCACAATGGGTTCTTGAATAGATTTGAGGTGGAGGTCTGTGAACTTGGATGGAAAGAAAATCACATCTTTATCATTATTTTCTGTAAGTTATAACTTAAATTTTGGCATTTTCTTCTATTGTGAATTTTTTTACTTTTTTAAGAAGGAATCCGTACCAGATTGCCAAAGGGGTCCATGACACAGAAAAGTTAAGAATTCCTGCACTGGAATGAATAGAAAGACATGCTTTTTAAAATAAATTCCACTTAAGTACTCTCTTAAACTGATTGTTTCAGTCAATTTTCAGTTACATGTGACTTTTCATGACCCAACTGAAGTTTTCTGGGCAGATACTAGAGTGTTTTTCCATTTCTTTCTCCAGCTCACTTTACAGATGAGGAAACTCAGGCAACCAAGGTTAAGTCACACAGCTAGGAAGTATCTCAGGCCAGATTTTAACTCAGGAAAATGAATCTTCCTGACTTCAGGCCCAGCACTCTAGCCATTGTGTCACCAAGTTCCCCTCTCTTGAGTTAGTCATATTAATTCCTACCTAAAACAAAAGGATTTGTGCCTTTATGCTCCATGTCACAAGAGAGTATAAATAAGTAGTATAAGACTCTAGCCCATGCATGTGAAATTCTCTTGAGGACCACACTTTGAAGATTTACCTCAGATTCCCAATTCTTCTTTGGACAATAGTTTACCATAGATACTTGGGCATGGCTCTCTCACTCCCCTGTGCATGTTACAACAAACAAATCAGGTTAAGCATTTGTTAAGCATCTATGGACCAGGAGCTGTGCTAGGTGTTACAGGTGCAAAAACAGTCCTTGCCCTGACGGAGCTTACATGCTATTTGAGGGCCTGGAATCACATCTTAGCTCTTTTGTCTACTACCTATGTGATCATGAGGAAGTCACTTCCACAATCAATACTTCAGTTTAGTCATCTTTAAAATGAAAGCATTGGACTAAATGGCCTCTACATTTTTTGCCCAACTCTAAATATAAATGCCATAATCTTGAAATCCTATATAAAATATCTACAAAGAATATTCAAAAGGAATAGGGGAGGAATTGGAAAAGATTCCACAATAGTTTAACTAAGTTTTTAAGGAAGCTGGATATTTTAGGAGGCAAAAGGAGGAAAGAGGGCTTTCCACCAGGGATGTTGGAGAGTTCCACTATGCCAGCACCACTGCTAGGTGCTGGTCAGATATGGGGACAGTTTTTACAGTCAGGGAGATAGGAGATGAATCACAATGTTCAAGGAACAGTAAACAGGCAAATTTGGCTAAAAAGCAGAGTTCATAGAGGAAAGCATTTTGTCTTACTCCTGGAAAGGAAGGCTGGAGACAAATTGTAAAGGACTTTTAACACATTAGAAGTTTTTACTTCATTCTAGCAATAATAGGGAGCCCCTGGAGTTTTTTGAGCAGAAGAATAACATGGTCAGTCTTGTGTGTTAAAAAAAAATCTGGGTAGTGTCTGAATTATATAGGAGAAAGACTAGGGGAAGATGAAGCAGGTCAATGCTGTGGAAATGCTGAGCATGCCTGAATGACTGATATCATTTATGTTATAGCCATAACCTTGACTAATAAAAGGGATAGAGAGTTATCACTCTGTGTTTTCATCTTTATTCTGTCAACAACTCCTTATGTGACTCTGAAGACAGTTCTTATCATTTTTCTTATCTATAAAATGAAATCACTCCTAAGGTCTTATCTAGCTCTAACATTCTATCATTCCATATAGTTAAGAAGTTATGTCATCCTCTAGGAAGCATATAAAATAAATCTTAAGATTTAAGTTTGTTAATTGTATAAATAGAACCCTCTCCCCTGTCTCTCTCTTAGCCATGGTCCTCCACTGCAGCTGTCCAAGGAAAAAAGGAGACCACACACATCCACACCACTCCTTTTATTGCCCCCAGGTATCCCTGTGTGTTCATGTTCTTTCACACAGTGCAGGCATGCAATGGGACAAGTTGGGTCTGACTAGCTAGGTCAGTCAGGCACGACCTGGGGAGGGGGTTCTATTTACACAATACTATTATTATTGGTAGCAATCAATTTCTCTTAATTTGATCCTCTACTGATCATAATGGATTATGAAGGGATCATAATGCCCAAAGAAGAATCATACATTACCATGTAGGTATATTGTTGCCCCTATCCTAAGGAAACAGAAACCCCAATTAAGTACCTTTCAGGTGTCAGCTGCTCTGGATTCCATTCACAGACAATCTTCTTCTTTACAGGTTTATGAAATTTATTTGTGAAGGACACTGAGAGGGTCATGGTATCATTCATATGGCCTTTATATGCAAAGCACAGCTACAAATTAAAAACAACAACAAAAATATCCTCCTGTCAATTATTTTAGGCAACCATCATTCAATAAGAATTTATTTAATGAACATTCAATATTTGACTAACTGTACTAGACACTAAAAGTTAGATAAGTAGGTAGAGAGAGAGAGAAAGAGAGAGAGATGGATGAATGAATGAATGGATAGATAGAACTCAGGGTGATATTGCTATGAAAGGGATAGGGATAATAATATTAATAATCAGCAACTGTATAACACTTCAAGATTTGCAAAATATATTATGTGTTATTTATTCCTCACAACCACCTTAGAGGGTGTTGTTTTTATCCTTATTTTATATATGAGAACATTGAGGTTTAGAGGAATTAAGTGATTTTACCCAGGGTTGCACAGCTAGTAAGTATCTGAGGCTGAATTTGAATTCAAGCCTTCAAAACTACAAATCCACTATAGCAGCTGGCTGGATAAGGACAAGCTGAGTTTCGTCAGTATAGGGCAGCAGGTTTAAAAGTGTGGTCTGGAGTCCTTTGGGATCCCAAGCCCCTTTCAGGAGTCGTTTGCCATTTCCTTCTACAGCTCATTTTACATACAAAGAAACTTAAGGAAAGAAGGTTTGGTGACTTGCCCAGGATCATACGGCTCCTAATTATCTGAGACCAGATTTGAACTCAGGGAGATGAGTCTTCCCAACTCCAGGCTTGACTCTATCCACTGTACCACCTAGTATATTATCTCCCTCTGTGAGATTATAAGTTCCTTGGAGGCAGGGACTATTTTCCATTTTATTAATTTTAAGCCTAGTGCTAAGCACAGTGTCTAGCATATAGAGATACTTGATAAGTGTTTATTGGAACCAATTATTGAATTGAACATAATTATAACTGTGCCTATCTATCTAAATCCTCCTAGAATTGATAAGGGAGGAAGGAATGGCAGAAGAAAGGAATAGAAGGAAGAAAGGTTGTATTAATCAGGCCTGAGGCTATAAAGACTAAGACTAGGGAGGTAATATTGAGAATGTGGGAACATGGACAAATGATACATTTTGGAGGGGAAATTATTACTATTTAGTGATAAATTGATCATTAATGCTGAAAAGAAATATCAAAGATTGAAGGTGTTTATTGAAGGTGAAAAATAATTGCATTATTGACTTAGGTTTAAACATCAAGTCATAATACATTCCAAATAGCTCAAGGACTAGATATCATTTTTATACACTCATTAACCAGGATAAGATATAGTTTCCATCCATCTCTTTTCAAAAGTCCCATCTTTCTTTTGTGAAGATTCAAGTTCTTAGACTAAAACATTAAGAGTTGTAATGGTCATGGTGCTTTTTCATTCCCTAGAGATGTTTACATTGTGAGTATTGGGGAATATACAAACTTCCCCAGGAAAGAGGGATGTAGCATAGGACTGTGGAAAGAGTGCTGCATTTGAACTCAGAAAATCTTAGTTTGAATCTGGGCCCTGACAAAATCTTTATTAACTTTGGGGAAATTATTTAATTTCTCTGACCCTCAGTTTCCTAATCTGCAAAATGAGGAGTTTGACCAAAAAAATAAAAACAAACAAACAAACAAACCCTCCAACATCCCTTCCAGTTCTAAACTGTAATTCTGTGACATGTTGGCTATGATGGTAATAATGATCATCATTATAATAGTTGGCATTTACACAGCGCATTAAGATCTGGAATAGTAGTTCACTATTTCATTTGGTTCTCAGAAGAATCTTTTGAGATAGATACTATTATTCCTATTTTAGAGATGAGGAAATTGAGCTAATTACTTGGATGACCTTAGGCAAGTTGTTCAACCACCTTGAGTCTCAATTCCTTCATCCATCAAATGAGGAGACTAGACAGGACAGCCTCTGTGGTCCTTTCTAGATCTAGACTTATGAGCCAATTGTCCTACATACAGCAGGACTTTATTTTACATAGCCAATACTGTCCAAGACACTTCATATATGTTGAAAATCATGCATAATAAAGAATCCCATTATTTAATAAGTATTTTTCATATGATGATACCTAGGCACTTTAAGATTTCTCTTAGGCTTTTCAGAGCTACCAGCTCTGAGAATCTGGGTGATTGGGCAAACTGCTATGAGATTTTATGCTGCTGGAGAAAATGGTTTAGAGTGATTTAGAGTGTAATTAAACATTTTGTCTTTACATATTTTTATGTCTTTACTTTTTTTGGTTGCCTGAATTCTTGTGTGTTGTTTTGCATAAAAAGAAATCCTACTGCATAAGGGGTTCACACTGATGGTCCAGGGAGTTTGTACTAAAAACTCACTGATGGAATGAGTTAAGCAGCAAAAAGTCCCCCAATTTTGTTGCAAATGTTTGTTTTCCATGACGATGAGCATGCCTGTTTGTCTCTTTTTTTTCCCCTAAAGCCCTTTCCTTCTCTCTTAGAATCAGTACCACGACGAATGGTAAGGGCTAGGCAATGGGGTTTGTCACACAGGGTCACACAGTTAGGAAGTATCTAAGATCAAATTTGAACCCAGGACTTCCCATCTCTGGGCCTGGCTCTCAATCCACTGAGCCACAGTGTTAGTTGCTCCCTGGGTATTTGTTTCTGCAGCAACTGGAAACTGTCATGATTATGAGGTTGGTGTTTGTGCATCAATTACATCAAACCCTAGTGGCAAAAGTTATTAAAGTAAGAATTTAATAAATGAATCTAAAAGAATATTATGAGTAGCAAATTAAATTATACAGTGAGTTTGCAACACATTTTTGTTGTTTATTGAAAGGAGTTTGAAGAACAAAAATACTTTGGGAACCACTTTCCTATTAAGTTAAAACTGAGGTTCAGAGAGTTAAGTGAATTATCCATAATCACACAGCTATTCAGGGTCAGAGATAAAATTTAAACACATCTTTTCTGACTCTAAGGTCAGAACATGGTAATCAATGATATGATGATACAATGGATACAGTTCTAAGGAAGTAATTAGCCAAATAAACTGAAATTTTGCTAATGCCAAAAATATCTTAGCAATAATACCTTTGTGCCTCAGTTTCCCTCTCCTAACCAAGGAAATAATAACAATTTTTATGCCTTACTCACATGAATTATTATTTTAAGGAGGCTTGAGAAGCCTGAAATAGAAATTGTGTATGACTTACATGTGTGTATTGATCAAGCTGATATCTCATCTGTGTGGCTTCAGATGTTCTGACAAGGAATTGAGGCTGGTGGATGCTGAACCTTCCACAGAAAGGCTCTGTGCCACTGGTTAGGTCCCCATCAGGGCCAGAATCCTCTAGACCTGGTGGTTGTCATAATATCAAAAAAAAATATGGGTAAGATAAAGAAATAGTCAGAAAAGATCAGAAAATTGAGTGAGAACATGTTAAGAAGAGATTATACTTTCAAATTCAAAAGTGTTTTCTCACTTATCAAATTTACTTAGAGCAATTTTTTAGGATTTCTCCTTTGTATTTACATTCTATCATATATTCTACTTGTTTATATTTTACAAAAATATATAAATATAACTTATAATGCAAATTTAATATACCTTATGTATATTATAACAACAAATATAATAAATATATTTATTTTATATATTCCCATGACATATTTAAGTTTAATTTTCATTATTATTTTCTCCATCACTTTAAGTCTAGACAACTCAACTCCTGACTTGCAGCATTTGCCTATTTCTGAAGCATAAACTCACACTAAAAAATTTAACAACTGACTCAACTTAGTAATTTTGAGCTTGCTCCCACACACTCTTGAATGTTACTCCCTAATAATCTATAAATCCTTTATAGATTAGAGATAGAGATGTAGAAAGAAGGAACACAATTTCTTCATATCTAGAGTGCCTAACATAATAAACTGCATATAATAAGGGTTTGTTGAATTAAGTTTAAATCACCTTGTTTCTGCATTTTCTAACCTCCAAGGGTTGCCCTGGGGGAGGATATGATGGCAAAGCAATGGCCAAAATTATTCATCATTTTCAAATATAATACCCATCTTAATAGATTCACTTTAAGTTCAAATCAAAGTCTACATATATACATAAACCAATATGGTAAATTCACTCCAAGTCACAGTAAATATAGCCCAACAGAAAATAAAAATAAATTGCATCTATTTAATCAATATTTACACAGTTATATTTGAGTTTTGATTATGTCAAATCTTTATGTAGATATAAGCAATTGTTATCACAGACATTGGACTAGAATTGGCATATACCTGTTGTATTGTGATGCTGTTTGTTATATTTGGTTATGAAATATATAAACTTGAGGTCAAATAATTTTTGTGGAAGTTAAAAATGAAATATCTATAATATTTCTCAGGATCATTCATTTTCTTAAATACAACATAATAAGTTCTTTTCATCATATCAGTGAGGTTATTGTGATTATGTAAATTATCAACATAAAAATTATAAATTATTTTATTGGTAACTACGTCACATATTACATTGTATTATATGTGTAGGGTTTGCACATAGCTATAAATATAAAATTCATTTTATTTGAATAGCATAGAAGCTAAAAAGTTATTTACATAAATTGGTTAATAATAAGCATGAGAGACTATGACAATGTTTTTGTTCTATATTAAGGGGGACTAGTCAGCAAGGGGGTTCAGTACTTGAAGTCTGTTTCTAATTCAAACATGTGGAAACTTTGGTGAACCTATGTCTAATCAAGAATGGCACAGGGGTTGGTATTGTATAATGATGAAAAATCATCTGGGATGGAAAAGTTGAAAGCCTGGAACATACTGAGTTAGTACTGAATACAAATATAAAACTTAAAAGGTGCCAATCCCAGAGTTTCTCTTTCTTGCTGGTGTGAAGTGATGCAAGGGCTGCTTTGAGCTACCAGGTAGGGAAAAAGCATCTGCTCCTCTCTCATACTTACTGGCTACATGTCCTAGAACACATGGCACCTCTGTTTCTTTTCACTAGGATCATGAAAGAATGAATAAAAATCATGATTCTCATTTACTAGCTGTTTACCATGGGCAAGTTACTTAACCTCATCTGTGTGACCCTAGGCAAGTCATTTAACCCATTGGCTTGGCCCTTGCCCTTCTGTCTTAAAGCTGTTACTAAGGCAGAAGATAAAGGTTTTAAAAAAAGACATTAGTTAAGTAATTTTCCCATGGTCAGATGTCTAGTAAGTGGTAATGGCAGAATCTGTGTTTATTATTTCCTTATATTAAGTAGGAGGAAAAAGGCAGACATACCATGTGCTCACAGTTAAGTTGCCATTAGCAAAGGTCAAGTCATTCTTGTTTATTATTTCCAGATGCTAGGTGAATAATTATTTTTAAGAAGGGAGTGTCCAGAAAAACAGAAGGGTTTGGAAGACCCATTTGAATTCATCAGAGAATCAGGCAGAAACCAGAATCAGTCACTAATAATATCACTAACAAATAATCTGTAAATACTAAAGTGTGTAAAATTAAAATTGGCAAGTTATAAAATAAAATGTTTAGATGGAAAAACTGTTCCAATATAGGTTCAAAACTGTTCAAAACTTTTTAACTTGCCAATCAGGTTCAAACTGTTCTGATACTTCCAGATACTTTTGATAGATGTAATCAAAAGTATCCTCAATGATAAAGTTCAAATGTGAACTTCCCTTCAGGAACAGGTGCAAGGATGCTAAAGAGACTTTTATTATAAAAATAAAATGCTTATTGAAATATATAAGGATAAATAAAGGATTTCTAATTTTAAGGGATTCTAAATCCATCCAAATAAACTCCTAGGTTCCACAAGGAACTGCTTCTCCTGTGTTTCACAAGCTGTACTAATCCTCCTGATATGACTAACCCAAATTTATGCTATCTAAATAAAAACTACCACTATTATCCTTATAAATCTTCACTTTGCCTTCAAATTATAAAATAGCAAAGGCTAGCTGGTTGAGTCTCAACAAGAATCAAGTTAGGATTCTACTCAGAGTCCAAACCAAAGATCAGATTTTTCTTTGGTCTTCTCAGAGTTAAACAATCTATAAAATCAGTAATAGATATTCAATAGTGTTTCCCAAGTTGGGAAAGGAAAACATGAAACTCCTTCAGATCTTTCCCTCAGACAGAGAGGCAAAGATGTTACCTCCTCCAGCCCTGAGAGAGAGTCTCTGAGTGTGTGCCTCTGCCAACTGCCAGAGACCAACTCCCAACTGCCAGAGAGAGTAATTGACACAGAAAAACGATTATAACCGTCACATCTGAAATTAACACACTCTCTCAGCTCTGCTTCAAACTCCAATTCTTTCTCAAGCTAGCCAGTTTACTTCTTGTCTCTAAACTAATAAAACAATACTTATTTTCTAATATCATCCTTACAAGTGACAGTGGCCAATGACAGAAGAAGTACCCAAAGATGGGTAAAAGTTATTTTTCATTGGAAAAGTCACTTGTGGATGTCAGTAGTTTCAGGAACAGTGAGCCCTTGTGATAGAGATAAGTGATCTATGTCTGATTCTTGAAGTCCAGTAGAGAGTTGCACTTCAGGGTAAATTTCATAAAGTTTACAGAAGGGGACAAAAAGATTCCCAGGACAGGAGTATGGAAGAACTTCTTGGGTCCATGCATTCCTAACTATGTGGTTCATTTCCTTCATACTTTATTCTCGAGCCCACTTTCCCAGGGACCTTGGGTGTTCAAAAGGAGAATGTGCCACTTGTTTAAAGGTCATTGCGCTGTGACAACTATTCTAGCTATATTTTCTCAGCAAATTCTTTTTCTAAAAGTTAACTGAGTTCAAATGGTAGATTGATAATGGGAAGGGCATTGGTGAGAATTAATAAATAACTACCAAAAATTCTAGTCCCTTAAGGTTATGCCTAGAATCCTCTGGGTCAGCCATGTTCTGGGGACCCAGTCTATCAGTCTGAGTGGAAGTTAGGGGTATGAATCTAGAGGATGTGTTATAGTTAAATAGTGATTTAATTATCATTTCTTCTTTTTTTTAACATAAACTCTTCCCTTTTGTCTTAGAATCAACACTGAGTATTGGTTCCAAGGCAGAAGAGTGATAAAGGCTGGGCAATCTGGGTTAAAGTGACTTGCTGGGGGGTCACACAATAGAAAGTGTCTGAGGTCAGATTTGAACCCTGGACCTCCCATCTCTAGGCCTAGCACTCTATCCATTCAGCCACCCCATTTCTAAGTCTAAAGTTTAGAAATCACTTTGTTATTTTAAAATGTACCTCCAGAACCCACACTATATAATAATTGATTATGATTGTTTCCTTCTGTAATTCTTTCCTTCATAATAGACACAACTCTAAAGAGCCCAAGAGGTCATAGGTTCTCGTAGTTGTTCTTTGTCCTTTCTCTTGGTCTTCAGTGTTTCACCTTCTCAAAGATGAAGGAACAACAAACCACCTTTCTTTGTAACCAAATAGCATCTTCTGTCCCTTAATAACTTCTCTCCTCTATGTTCTTGGCCTGATATATTCACTGAAACCGTTTCAGCATCCTCAAAGGAAGATAAATATTATGCCTATAATTTTACAGAACTATTAAGACAGAATTGCAGAGGAGATGGCTTATAATTCACCAAAGCCAAGACAGCACCTTCTTCAAATCCAAACCAGAGAAGAATTTTAGCTGAAAGTGGTTCCAGTTTGCATTTTACTGTGAGCAGTTCCTCTATTGCTGCTTGGATCTGTTGAAAAGAAAAACATGTGGAATTATTATTGTAAACAGAAAAATCAGCAGAAAATCTATTATGTTCCAGTGATATGGAGGAAGAATAAGCTGACACCTCAGCAGCAGTGGCATTCGTAGTCACTGGCTGGCTGGAGACACCATCCCAGGTAAGACAAAATGTTCCTGTGCCAGTCACGTTCAGTATCTGGAAGTGCAAGAGACCCAGGAATTAATGTTTGATTCAGACAGAATCACCCTTATCATTTATCTATCAAGAAATATTGTTTTGACTTTCCCCAAGCCTAGCCCATTTCTTGGAACACTACTAAATACTCAATCAGTATTTATTGAATTTAATTTAATTTCAGTATTTAAAGTTCATTCATAATTTAGAAACTTAGGGGCAATTTTTGGCAGCTGTGTAGCCCAGCAGAGAGAGTATCTGGTGTGGAGTCAGGAAGATTCATCTTCATGAGTTTCAATCTGGCCTCAGACATTTACTGGCTTTGTGACCCTGGGCAAGTAATTTAATTTGGTTTAACTCAGTTCCCTCAGCTGTAAAATGAGTTGGAGATGGAAATGGCCAACCACTCTAGTCTCTCTGCCCAAAAAAACTCTAAATGAGGTCACAAAGCTCAGACATGACACAACAATAACAAAAAAAACTGGTAGTTTGGCTTCATCTATTTGGTGAATGCCTTCCTTGCTATAAAAATTTTGGGCCAGTCTTTCTAGTTTATATGTCTATTTATCTTGTCTTGAGACTGTTGGGTCCAAACAATATTATTTACAGAGCTCTTTAAGCCTCACTAAATAGGTGTTCTTACTCAATGGCTAACTCTTTTGTTGAAAGGAAGCCAGAAAGTACCTTAGAGGAAGTCAGATCCAATATTTTTATTTCACAAAGGAGGAAACCAAAATCCAGAAAGGCTTGAGTGACTTGCCCAAACCCACACTAAGGGACATGGAGTTTGGGTCCTACCCAGAACACAGTGGCTACAATCAAGGAATCTAATGGGCATTTGGTTTGGTTGTAGCCTCCCTCAGTGGAGGCATCGAGGACAAGGTTTACTTGTAACTTAGTTGTAAACCCAAGAGAAGCCAAGCAAAACTGTACAATGATCCTATAAATAATGTTTTCTTTTTTCTTCTTTCCTCCCTTCCTTTCTTCTTTCTTTTCTTTTTTCTTTATTCCTTCCTTCTTTTCTTTCTTTCTTTCCTCTCTCCCTCCCTCAATTTCTCTCTCTCTTTTCCTTCTTTTCTTTCTTCACATGGTTCTCCTCATCTTGCTCACAATAGAAGCTCAGATATTTCTCAAGGACTACTTCCACTACCAATACACGTGGAAGTTTTCACCTGTTCTATTTCCAACATAGGTCAGTTTGCTGTATTTTAGGGAGCATTGTGCCTCCTTCTTCGATCCCCAACTCTTATAGGCTTCACCATACTGATATTGTAGTAAGGGGATTTTGCAAAGCTGGATGCATGAGAGGTTGCATGGCCAACATTCCACTTAGAACTCTCCTTGCTGGGGAGGGGAGGGAAGCTGGGTGGCTCAGTGAATTGAGAGCTAGGCCTATAGATGGGAGGTCCTAAGTTCAAATCTGGCCTCAAACACTTCCCAGCTGTGTGACTCTAGGTAAGTCACTTAACCCCCATTGCCTAGCCCTTACCACTCTTCTGCTTTGGAACCAATATCCAGTATTGATTCCAAGATGGAAGGTAAGAGTTAAAAAAAAAAAAAGAACTCTCCCAGGAGCAGGGACTGGACACAGAGGCTATTACTGGAAAAAAACAGTTGGTTGCTGGACTCCATAGGAGAAAGAAGCTGGAAACTGTGTCCTGCTTACTCTCAGGATACTCAGAAGGTAGCTGTTTGGTATTCCTTGAGTAGACCTAGGAAAAGCCATTTAGTTCCCTCTCTGTGGCTGTCTTGAGATTCCTGCCTGCTTCCTGCTGATTATAATATACATAGAAAGTGGATTTCTTCTGGAGGTGCTAACATCTCTCTCTGGAGCAAAGGAGGACTCTTGTGAGATTCCCTTTGGGCCCTGGTTGTCTTTCCCTTACAAAATCTCTCTCCAATTTATTTAGCCCTTTTATTAATTAGGTTAATTTTCCATTAGAAAACTTAATATCTGTTAATATCTGGGTGGGGTAGTAAATTGGTTCCTGATCCCCTTCCATTCCCTTGTCCCTTTAGCTCATAAACCTATACATATATATGCACATACATATAGTTATTTATTTAGTTATTTGGTTAGTTTAATCCTTTCTGTTTAACTTCCATATTACAATGTCAAATAGAGTACAAATACACAATCAACACAGACTATTGCAGCTCAGACTATCTGAGTGTTCCAGCCTCAGCCTTTCCCAGTAGCTGGAATTATAGGCTTGTGATACCACCTCACCCAGAAATAATATTTTTGCAAAATGCTTTAACAACGATCATCCCATTTATCTTCATAATAGGCCATAAGGGATACAGAGCTGGTGCTCTCTCTTACCCATTAATGAAACTGACGTTTAAAGTAGGGTGGTGACTTGCCCAAAGTCACATGGCTGATCTAAAAATGGTTAAGAATGGGATGATGCACAGATCCTGAAACCCACTCCTTTGTTTCTCTTTGTAAATCCTTATCTTCTGTCTAAGAATCAATGCTAAGTAACAGTTCCAAGGCAGAAGAGGGTAAGGGCTTGGCAATGGGGATAAAGTGATGCATCCAGGATTACATATCTAGTGTCTGAAGCCACAGTTGAACCCAAGACCTCCCATCTCTACTGAGTCACCCAGCTGCCCCTCCTAGATATTTTCAGAGTTGGGCCCCTGCTTTGGCTAAAATCCAATGAATTCTAAAGGTCAAGCTGACCTGTATCTCTGGGATTCTCTGAGCTCTGGCTCGGATCTGGAGCTTCTCCCGGTGGTAGCTGTTGACCACGTCAGGATTCAGCCAAGTGTTGTGGATTTGGACCCCGATGCTCATCCCATGACTGGGAGTAACGCCGTAGTGGTTGGCTTCCAGGTAGTACTTTGCCCCACCCAACAACTCCAACTTCTGGGACTTCTGTTGCCAGGCCTCCAAATGACCATTCCTCTCCCAGGAATTAAACCAGTCAGTTGCGCCAGCCTGAATGAAAGCGACTTTCATCTGTTCCCAAATAAACACACCAAAATAAAAACTCTTGAGTTTTCTGATTCTCTTCTCATCTCTAATCAGGAAGTGACCAGACACCCTTTAAAAAACAGTTGGGTTGGGAGCAGTTGAGTAGCTCAGTGGATTAAGAGCCAGGCCTAGAGTCAGGAGGTCCTAGGTTCAAATCTGTCCTTAGATACTTCTTAGCTGTATGACCCTGGGAAAGTCACTTAACCCCCATTGCCTAGCCCTTACCACTCTTCTGCCTTGGAACCAATACACAGTATTGATTCCAAGATGGAAGGTAAGGGTTAAAACAACAACAACAACAACAATTGGGTCGCCCTCTCCTTAAAATGACAGGAAAGCCAGATTGTTCATCCATAAGAGACTTATCAGAGGCATTTCTGGGAAATGTAGATAGTATTATGCCTCCATATTTGTCACCTCTTTTTTATTTCCTTTAGAATGCCAAGGAAACGACAAAGGGACATCAGAGGATGATGACCTTATCATGATATAGAGAAAAGAACATTAAACAGGGAGCCTGGAATTATGAGGCCTGAGTTCAAATCCTAGCTCTGCTAGTTACCACCTATGTGATCTTGGGTAAGTTCCTTAGTTCTTTAGGGTCCCTTTTCCCCATCTGATTCCCCATCTTTAACATGAAGAGATTGGGTTAGATGAAGTACTTTCTGCCTCCATCTATAATCCTATGTGATATTGGACGAGTCCCTTTGTCCTTTGAGGCCACAATTTCCCTATTGTAAAATAAAAAATTAGGAGTAGATGACCTCTGATATTTTGGTTCACTATCTATGATTATAAGACAAGGACTATGTTATTTCCTATGTACTTTGAAAAAAGCCTGGAATTTCTTAGAGAATGCCAAACTAGTAAGAGCCTTGTCACAAAAAAGTCCAATTATTTTCAGTTCTGCTCCACTGTCCTGAGCATTTTTCAATCTTTTGATGGAAAGGGGCAAAGTACAAAGTTGCAAGGAAATGAAATTAGGTAAGGGACGCTTTTCTACCAGTTTTTGCTATTATTCATTTGGAAACAGTCATGTAGAATTCTTCCTGACCCCATTTGGAATTTCCTTGGCAAAGATACTGGAATGGTTTGCCATTTCCTTCTCTAGCTTATTTTACAGATGAAAAAACTAAGGCAAATAGAGTTGTGATTTGGTCAGGGTTACATAGCTGGTAAATGTCTGAAGTCAGATTTGAACTCAGGAAGAAGAATCTTTCTGACTCCAGGCCTGGCATTCTATCCACTCTGCAACCTAGCCACCCTACCATATAAAGCTATCCAAAAGCAAGAGTGACTGTAGCTGGAAAATATAGATTTCGATCTAGGAGGGACCATATAAATCCCTAAATCTCACCCCCTCAATTAATAGATGAGAAAACTGAAGCCAAAAAGATCACATGATTTTTCCAGAGTGACACAGTCAATAAATACCTGGGATAGGATTTGAACTCAGTCCTTCCTGGTTCCAAGTCTGACATTCTATTCACTATCTCATATGGCTAAATAGTGAGTTACTCTTCACACAAGATCTTTAAAAAAAAAGCCTAGATGAACACTTGTTGCAAATGTCATTGAGGAAAATTGTATTCATGAATAGGCTGTATTAGGCTGCCTCTAAGGTCCTTTTCAACTCTTCTGTGATTCTAAGTATACTTTTTTCTTATTCACAAACATTCCTAAAAGAAAAAAAAAATGGGCTATCATAGATCTACCAAATGAAGAATCCAAGTATAGCTAGTTTGGGTGAGCCAGAGTAGATCCAGGACTGTATATTGCTCTTCAGAACTTCACTAATGAAATAGAAACAAGACTAGAAAAAAGAAAAGCTGCCATTTTGAATTGCATAGATGGTTACATTACATGGTAGAAACACATGAGGGCACTCTAACCAACTAGCAAAAATTTTAGACTGAGACTTTCATAGTTGGAAGAGACATTAGAATTAAAGAATAGTATATTCATATCTAAAAAAGAACTTAAATGTCATCTAGCATAATCCTAACATTTTACAAATAAGTGAAATGAGACTCAAAGAGGTAAGTCAACTGCCTAAGGTCAGACCAACACAGAAAGTCACAGAATGATAGAATCAAGATTAAAACCCAGGTCCCTCAACTTCTTTTACAATGGTTTAGAGATCATATGGTTTCCATAGCAGCAAATTAAAATTTTAAATCAAAACCAAAAAGAAAAGAAAACACCACCCTTGTTCAATGACACAATGAATTCTGCACTAATTTTTGGTTGAGGATTCTACCTCCAATTCTGGGTCACACCATTTCCATTCTTTGGGGCTAAGCATTTCCTTACCAAAGAGGGTTTCCCAGATCCCCAAGGCACATAAGGTAAAGAGAAAGTTCCCAAGATTGTCTTTCTGAATCAGTATCCCAAACAAGACTATTTATACTGAGCTATCTCACCAAGAACATGAATATTTTGTGGACTTTTTTTGAGAATTGGTGAGGGCTTAGTAGGACCAAGAGGAAAGAACAGAGGGAATATGAAGAAAAGGATACCTTGTTCTCTGGATCTGCAGACTGACTGAAGTACAAAGAGGCTGGGCTATCTGCCTGGATCCAAAAAGTGTAATTATTTGTCTCTGGGGCAACAAAAAATCCACTGAGCCGAGCCCTGGAAGGTAGAGGAAATGTCAGTCATAGGAGAATCCAAATCCCAAATCTTTTCACAAACATCTCTTTTCTCTTGTTCTACTTATTGGTAATATGGAATAAAAGCTTGATTCCTGCCTCACCTGATTGTAGAAATAGACTAGGCTCAAATCTTCCAGCCTAGGCATGAGGAAGGAAGGAAGGAAGGAAGGAAGGAAGGAAGGAAGGAAGGAAGGAAGGAAGGAAGGAAGGAAGGAAGGAAGGAAGGAAGGAAGGAAGGAAGGAAGGAAGGAAGGAAGGAAGGAAGGATGGAAGGAAGGAAGGAAGGAAGGAAGGAAGGAAGGAAGGAAGGGAGGGAGGAAGGGAGGAAGGGAGGGAGGAAGGAAGGGAGGAAGGAAGGGAGGGAGGAAGGAAGGGAGGAAGGAAGGGAGGAAGGGAGGAAGGGAGGAAGGGAGGAAGGGAGGGAGGGATGGAGGGAGGGAGGAAGGGAGGGAGGGAGGGAGGGAGGGAGGAAGGAAGGAAGGAAGGGAGGAAGGAAGGGAGGAAGGAAGGGAGGGAGGAAGGAAGGGAGGAAGGAAGGGAGGAAGGGAGGAAGGGAGGAAGGGAGGAAGGGAGGGAGGGAGGGAGGGAGGGAGGAAGGGAGGAAGGGAGGAAGGGAGGAAGGGAGGAAGGGAGGAAGGGAGGAAGGGAGGGAGGAAGGGAGGGAGGGAGGGAGGGAGGAAGGAAGGAAGGAAAGAAGGAAGGAAGGAAGGAAGGAAGGAAGGAAGGAAGGAAGGAAGGAAGGAAGGAAGGAAGGAAGGAAGGAAGGAAGGAAGGAAGGAAGGAAGGAAGGAAGGAAGGAAGGAAGGAAGGAAGGAAGGAAGGAAGGAAGGAAGGAAGGAAGGAAGGAAGGAAGGAAGGAAGGAAGGAAGGAAGGAAGGAAGGAAGGAAGGAAGGAAGGAAGGGAGGGAGGGAGGAAGGAAGGAAGGGAGGAAGGAAGGGAGGGAGGGAGGGAGGGACGGAGGGAGGGAGGGAGGGACGGAGGGAGGAAGGAAGGAAGGAGGAAGGAAGGAAGGAAGGAAGGAAGGAAGGAAGGAAGGAAGGAAGGAAGGAAGGAAGGAAGGAAGGAAGGAAGGAAGGAAGGAAGGGAGGAAGGGAGGGAGGGAGGGAGGGAGGAAGGGAGGGACGGAGGGAGGAAGGAAGGAAGGAAGGAAGGAAGGAAGGAAGGAAGGAAGGAAGGAAGGAAGGAAGGAAGGAAGGAAGGAAGGGAGGGAGGGAGGGAGGGAGGAAGGGAGGGAGGGAGGGAGGAAGGGAGGGAGGGAGGGAGGAAGGGAGGGAGGGAGGGAGGAAGGCAGGAAGGGAGGGAGGCAGGAAGGGAGGGAGGGAGGGAGGCAGGAAGGGAGGGAGGGAGGGAGGGAGGAAGGGAGGGAGGGAGGGAGGCAGGAAGGGAGGGAGGGAGGGAGGGAGGGAGGAAGGGAGGAAGGAAGAGAGGGAGGGAGGGAGGGAGGGAGGGAGGCAGGAAGGGAGGGAGGGAGGGAGGAAGAAAGGAAGGAAAAAAGAAGGGAGAGAGGGAAGAACAAAGGAAAGAAGGGAGAGAGGTAGGAACAAAGGAATGAATGGAAGGAGAGAGGAGGGAGGGAGGAACAAAGGGAGGAAGGGAGGAAGGAGAGAAAAAAATGTTTTGTTACTGCCTTTTGTTTTTACATCATGGTGACTCATCCCACTACCAGTGTCCACTATCCTAAAAGTGAGTCTTCTCATATAATTAGTTTAATACATTTATTAAGTTCCTACTGTGTGCTAGGCACAGAATTAATCAATAAGGATATGATGAAGGACAAAAAAAAAACCAGAACACTCTAAGAACTCACTGTCTTTTGGGCTAGATAACAAACAAACAACTATGTACAACAAGCCATAGCCAGGAAAAGTTGGAAATAATTCACAGAGGGAAGATTTAAGGGGGATCTGGAAAAGTTTCCTGAAGTAGGTAGAATTTTAGCAAGGATAGAAGGAACCCAAGGAAGTTGTAAGGCAGAGATGAAGAGAGAGAGCATTCCAGATATAGGAGAGAGATAGGAAAAATTATCAGTGAGAAAATGGAATGGGCAGACTACATGAGGAAGAAGGAGGGAGGGAGGAAAGGAATATAAATATAAGAAGTCTGGAAAGATAGAGGCTAGGGTAAAAGATATGAAGAGCTTTGAATGCCAAAGAAAAAGCATTTTATATTTGATCTTGGAAGTTATAGGGAGTCGTTGGAACTGACTGAGTAGGGGGAATTGGAAGGGTCATGAGGAGAGACATGGTCACTTTAGGAAGATCACTTTGACAGCTAAGTAGAAGATGGACTGGGATGGGAAGAGACTTATGACAGGGAACAATGAGCAGGTGGTTGCAACAATCCAGAGGTGAAGTGATGAACATAGTGACAGTATCAGAGGAGAGAAGTGGGCATATTCAACAGATGTTACAAAGGTAAAATCAGCAGTCCTTGGCAACAGATTGGTTATGAATGATGGAGGAGAATAAAGAGTCAAGGATACCAGCTAATTTGTAAGCTGGGTGACTAGGTTGATGATAACAAACATTTATTATATTCCTACTATGTACCATGCACTGCACTTTACAATTATCTCATTGATCTTTCAAACAACCCTGGGAGCAGGTACTCTTTTTATCTCCATTTTCATCATTGTTGTTCAGTCATTTCTGACTCTTCATGACCCCATTTGGGGTTTTTCTGACAATGATACTGGAGTAGCTTGCCATTTCCTTCTTTAGCTCATTTTACAGATGAGGAACTGAGACAAATAGACAGTTTGTTCAGGTTCACAAAGCTAGTGTCTGAAGTCAGATTTGAATTCAAGAAGATGAGTTTCTTGACTTCAGGCCTGGAGCCACTTATCTTCCCCTTATCTCTATTTTACAGTTGAGAAAAATGAGGCAGAGAGAAGTTAAGTGACTTACCCAGGATCACACAGATAGTGAGTAGCTGAAGTTAAGTTGAACTCAGATCTCCCTAATTCTAGTCCCAACAGTCAACTGTGCCACTTAGCTGTCTATACAACTGTTGTGGTATTCTTAACAGTAATGGGGAAATTAAGAAAAGGAGATGATTGGGGGGGGGGATTATAAAAAAAGAAAGAGTTGAGCAAAAACTAACCAAACCAGTGATCTCATTTGACAGTGTATGCAATATTCTGCCCTGGTCTTCCTCTACCTCTCTGATGAGAGGAGGGATATCTGTTTCATCTTTAGACATCTGGTTGAAAAATCATTATTGGTGTTTCAGTGGTTTAGAATTTTAGTTCCTTTTAGGGATTTTTTTCCATTAACCTTGCTGTGAGCAAGTATATGTTTTGTTCTTCTTAATTCATAGCATATCCATTCATATAAACTCTCCCAGGTTTCTTTAAATTCTTCTTATTCATCATTTCTTACAGGACAATAATATGCTAAGAGGCAATGTATTGTAGTGGGTAGATAGGCAGCCTTAGGTCAGGACAGCTGGGTTCTTGGGTTCATAGACCTAGTACTTAAAGGTCATCTAGTCTAACTCCCTCATTTTATGGAAAAGGAACCCAAAACCCAAGGAAGTTCCATGAGTTGCCCAAAATAATATAAATGGAATTCTTTAGAGATGATATTCAAACCCAGGACCTACAACTCTTTCTGTCATACCACCCTGTCTTCCCTTTGACACATACTAGAGTTATGTGATCCCAGGCAAGTGTCACTTACTATAAATAACAGAACAGTTGCTGATACACTTTGGCAGAGAGAGTTCCCTAATTCTACAAAGTCACAGGTCTAGACAAGAATAATAATATTCCATTATGTTCAATACAACAGTAAAGCCATTCTTCAACCAGTGACACCCATTCTCATGCCAGGTACAAATGAATCCAATTTGAGTATTTTCACAACACCCTAATGTAACTTCTCCTATAAATGGGCTAAGAATAGCCTGGACTTGTGCAGACTATTTTGTTCATTTCCAGTGACAAAAATGGAAAGAGAATACAGGGAAAGGAAGGAGGTGGTGGGGCTTCCCCACCACCACTATTTCCCACTTTTCCTCCTTCACACACATATAGAGGGAGTAATATAAGGACAGCATTGGTAGCAAAAAGATCTGACCTCCTCAAGCCTATGCCTCCAGGGAGTGTGAGAGAAGAAAGAGAAAGGTCCAAGCAGTAAGGGAAAAAACTTTTTATCAGGATTGCTCATTCAGAAGGCTAGAGTACTTGGGTGAAAAAAACAGATAGAGAGGAATCAATGATCCTTAGTGATTCCATTTCTCTATCTTCCATCTGCTAACTGAGGATACTTGTTTGTAAGGGTGGTATTTTTTTTTATTCTGTTAAAGATCACATCTTGGTGACCTAATCTGATTTCTTACAAGCACCTCTAATTAGTCTTGTCCTTGGCATTTCCACACATCCTCACAAACCTCATGTGGCATGAAGATATATAAGCATCTCTGAGAGCCATATAAAAGAGAGAGTAACTTTTGCCAGCAAAGGGCTAGGATCCCAACAAACCCAGCCCATAACTGGAGATTTTTCTTCCTCTGAGGGCACAATCATGAGCTGTTCGTATGTTACAAGGACAACATGATTATGGACTTGGGCACTTAAATATACCCTGCTGGACCACAAGTCTAACATCACAGCAACTGATATTAAAATGGAAGAAAGCCTTTGAGGCCACTGACTCCAACTCCATTTTTGAGATGAGGAAACTGAGGCATAGAGAAGTTAAAAGACTGTCCCACATTAATGCATTGCTGGTGGAGTTGTGAATTGATCCAGCCATTCTGGATAGCAATTTGGAACTATGCCCAAAGGGTGATAAAAGACTGTCTGCCCTTTGATCCAGCCATAGCACTGCTGGGTTTATTCCCCAAAAAGATCATAGGGGAAAAGACTTGTACAAGAATATTCATAGCTGTGCTCTTTGTGGTGGCAAAAAAATTGGCAAATGAGGGGATGCCTTTCAATTGGGGAATGACTGAAAAAAAAATGTGGTATACCTTGGTGATAGAATACTATTGTACTCAAAGGAATAATGAACTGTAGGAATTCCATGTGAACTGGAACAACTTCCAGGAATTGATGCAGAGTGAAAGGAGAAGAACCAGGAGAACATTATACACAGAGACTGATATATTGTGGTACAATCGAATATAATGGCTTCTCTACTAGGAGCAATGAAATGATCCAGAACAATTCAGAGGGACTTATGAGAAAGAATGCTATCCACATTCAGAGGAAGAACTGTGGGAGCAGAAACACCAAAGAAAAACAACTGCTTGATTACATGGGTCAATGGGGATATGATTGGGGTGTAGACTCTAAACGATCACCCTAGTGCAAATATCAATAATATGGAAATAGGTCTTAATCAATGACACATGTAAAAGCCAGTGGAAATGCGCATTGGCTATGAGAGGGGGTTGAGAGGAGGGGAGGGAAAGAACATTAATCGTGTAACCATGGAAAAATATTCTAAATTAATTCATTAAATAAAATTTTCCAAATAAAAAAAAAAGACTGTCCCAGAGCCACATAGTAAATGTATGAGGTGGAAAATGAACCCAAATCTTCCTGACTCCAACTCAAGCCATGCCCCCCCCATCTACTATATCTTCTACTTTGTAATACTTAGAAGAGAGACATTGGGAGCCAGGCATATGAAACCTGATTATGTGCATATGAGTGTCTACATTTATGTTTTAGATCATGCAGACTTGTTGCTTCAAGAAAATCTGGGCTCTCCCATATATGGAGCTCTAGTTTCTCCCCTAAAAATACTGTTGCCTGGCTGGTGCCCATTGCCATCCATCCCTTACATTCATTGCTCCTTTCAAATTGAAGTCTTGCTTCAGCACAAGACCCTGGAAATTTCAGTCCTTCCTCATTCTCTCTGGGACTTAAGAGTCCATTCCTGACCTTCTCTTTCCTTATATTGGAGATATGTGGATGAAGACAAAGAGAGGAATAGAGGGAGAAAGAGGGACAGAGACAGAGATATTGGGGTTTTGAACTGATGACCTATAAATAAGGATCTTTCTGTTTCAAATCTATGTTCCTGTGATAAAAGCAAATAAACTCACACAAGCTGTGCAACAACCCAACCCCTAATCCACCCTCCTCCCCTCCCCTCCCATGTGTGAAATACATTCCCTCCATATCTCTACCTCTCAGAATTTTGTGTTGCTTGTTCAATTGTTTTTCAGTCTTCCAGTCTTCATGACCCCATTTTGGGGGCTGGGAGTTCTGGGCAAATATATTAGAGTGGTTTTACATTTCCTTCTCCAGTTCATTTTACATAAGAGAGTGAAGTAGAGTTAAGTGATTTACTTGCCCAGGGTCACACAGCTAGTAAGAGTATTATTCTGAATTTGAACTCAAAAAGGTATCTTTTTGATACTAAGCCCAGTGCTCTATCCACTGTTCCACCTAGCTGCCACCTCAGGATTTTTACCTTTCTTAAAAGTTCAACTGCAGTTCTACCTTCTCAAGAAACATTGCCAGAACATTTTTTAAAGGTCAGGGAAACAAATGTTGAATTATATTATTTATTAGTAATATTTCTACATGAAATCATTTCCCCCAAGGCCGTGGGCCTTCCAGATTGAAACAGTCCATTTCTAATCATCTCCAGGACCTTTTGTCTTTTTTAAGGCACTTGAAAGCAGGGTGAGTCACCATTTCCTTTACTGGGTAAAGATTCACCTCCCCTGTGATGAAATGATGAGGTTTCTAAGTCCACCTCCTCTTTCTTTTTTTTTTTTAATTTACTCGTTTATATGTAACATTAAAACACCAGATAACTCCATCTCTCCCTACCTCTCTCCTCCCACCCTATATAAAAAAAGGTATTATCTGACAAAAAGATATAGATATATATAAATATGTGTTGCTTACTTCTGCTTATCAGTTCTTTCTCTGGTGGTGGACATATATGTCATTCTTCAAACAATATTGCTGTTGCTGTATATAATGTTCTCTTGCTTCTGCATGGTTCATTCTATTAACTTCATATAAGTCTTTCCATGTCCTTTTAAATTAATCTGCTCATCATTTCTTATGGTGCAGATGCATCACAATCATATGACACAATTTGTTTAGCCAAACCCCAATTGATGGCCATCCCTTCAATTTCCCAATTCTTTGCCACCACAAAGAAAGTTTCTATAAATATTTTAAGATATGTTGGTTCTTTTCCTTTCCCCCTGATCATCTTAGGAAATAAATCTGTGACATTGCTGAGTCAAAAGGTATACACAGTTTTATAACCCTTGGACATAATTCCAGATTTTTCTCCAAAATAGTTGAATCAATTCACAGTTTCATCAACCCCTTATTGGTGTCCCTGTTTTTCTACAACATTTGTCATTTGCCCTTTTATCATTTTAGCACATTTGATAGGAGTGAGATGATATCTCAGAGTTGTTTTGATTTGTATTTTTCTAATCAATAATGATTTAGAGTATTTTTGTATATTTCTTCGAAAATCTCTATTGATATTTTTTGACTATTTATCAATTGGAGAATGATTCATATTCACCTCCCCTTTCAAAATCTCCACCAATTGGGACTACCTGGGAAAATACAAAGGATGAACTGTCAGACCAGTCAGAAAGAGGACACCTCCCTATAAAGGAGAGGGCCATGGCTCACTGCACATTATTTTCACATAAGTGGCAGGTGAAGGATTCATCCTTTATTAACAAACTGCATGCCTCATCCCATTGATTAACAATGTTATTCTCAGGGAAATTGTCTCATGTCATTGATTGGTTAAGATTTCAGGCCACTACACAGGCTCACTCCTCCCTACCTTTTCAGTATTCCCACATGACTGCCCTCCAATTCACTCTCTGATCCAACCATACTGATTAATTTGCCATTCCTCACACTTGAGACTACATCTCCATTTCCCATCTCTGCTTTAGTTCTGCCTGTTCTCCATGCTTAGAATGCTCTTCCTCCCTCCCAAACAATTATACTTAGAATTCCTAAAATCATTCAAAATTCTGGTCAAGAGACATCTCTTCCAGGAGACATTTCTCACTTCTCCCAACATTCCTTCTTAGGTTACTTTCATGCATTGATTATTTATCTGTGTGTGTGTGTGTGTGTGTGTGTGTGTGTGTAGAGATAGAGAGATGTAGAGGGGCAGCTAGGTGACCCAGTAGATTGGGGAAGTCACTTAAACTCTGCCTCAGTTTCCCCATCTGTAAAATAAGCTGAAGAAGAAAATGGCAAACACCACTCCAATATCTTTGCCCTAAAAACCTCAAATGAGGTCACAAACAATCAGACACTGCTGAAAAATGACTGAATGACTCTAGATTTAGTTATAGTTTCTTCAATTTGAATGTAAGTTCCTTGAGGAAAAAGAAATATCTCACTATGAGCTTCTAAAGACCAGGCACTGGGTATTGACTTTCTTTAAATTCCCAGATATTAACACTGTGCAACCTGGTGCTTAATAAAAGTTTGTTGATTGAGTGATTTCTTGACCTACTCAATAACTAGGATTCTCTCACTCCTCAAATTACATTTACATCTCTCTGTCCATGTCAAAGCTCTCCCCCAAAAAGAATGTAACATCCCTGAAGGCAGGAATTATTTTGTTGTTTTGTTTCTGTATTTGTCTCCCCAGACCCTATCACAGTGCCATGAACTTAAATTGCTAAAATTGACCTCAGAAACCATCTGGGCCAACCCCCACATTTTACAGATAAGGAAACCAAGACCAAAGGAGGTTAAGAAATGTGCCCAGAGTCACATAGGTGATAAGTTTAGTGTCATAAGTGGTTATTTGAATCCAGGTTCTCCAACCCTAGAATCAGAGCACTTTCCTCTATATCACATTCTTTCCTCATAGTATTCACTTATTTAAACACTGAATCTGAAGGTTGTTGTTAGCTGAATAGTCTCATTGTGTTCCCCACTACTACCCACCCACCACTCCGATTTCACATGCCACACTGAATTAAAACATTTGGGGATAACAGGTGTAGGAATGAACATAACTACTGTATCACAGTAAAGAGGAAAAGCCCAGATTTGGACATGGCAGTCTGGTGAACCCTTAGCCTCATGAAGCCCCAAGAGCCTTTTCTATATGCATAAAATAAAGTTTTTTAAATGCATAAAATAAAATACGAAGAATTATAAAGGAAACCAAATATATCAAGATATAGTTTAATTGTATTTTTAAAAATTAACTAAATAAGTTCATAGAGCCTAGGTTAAGAGATCTGCCCAGTCACACAATTAATGTTCAAGATAAGATCTGAGCCTAGGTTCTCCTGAGTCTAATTCCAGTGCCCTATCCACAATATCATGCTATCTCAAAAGGACAGAGACTGTTAATTTAACTACAATCTTGTGTTAGTCCATGAAATTTTGACATCAAAAAGGTCCTGAGGAGCATCTAGATGACTCAATGGTATGAGTACCAGACCTAGAGGCAGGAGGTGCTGGTTTCAAATCTAGTCTCAGACACTTCCCAGCTGTGTGACTCTGGGCAAGTCACTTAACCCTGCATTGCCCAGTCCTTACTACTCTTCTGCCTTGGAACTAATACTTAGTATCAATTCTAAGATTGAAGGCAAGGATTTGGGAAAAAGAAAAAGAAAATTTAACAATGATCTCTTCCATTAAGAGCTGGCTCCAGCAAATCCTTGACTCAATGACTCATTCACATATCCCACAGTCAAGTGGTACAGATGTTATTGCAATGAATTAAGCAAATACCTTCAAAAATAAAATGTTTTTAAAATCTCAATGTTACCCGCACTTAACCCTCATCTCAAAAGGGCATATTCTGTTTTCTCAATGAGATTCTTCTTGCTTGTAACATCATGGCTCTCCTACCTTTTCCCAAAATCTATCACGTACCTGAAATGTTGCCCTTCCTCTGACCAGAATCCAAATGGAGAGCTGGCATTGGGGACAATCTGCCATCTGTAACCAGGGGTAGTGTTGGTGAGGTCTAGGTCTTCCTGAGCATCTCCAACTTCAAAGAGAAGTCCTCGATTCCCTGTAAGATAAAGGCCACTAAATGAATCAGAAGCTTTTAGTCTCTTAACTGAGAAGCTGTAGAACCTACCACAAAGCTAACAGTTAAATAGAATGAAAAGGGTTATTGTTAAAAAGTCTGAACCCTGACCAATCAGAGACGGCCATAAGATGCCAGAGGGCCCACCATAATAACAGAAGCTTTCCCCAGTAGCTCCATCTTTCTACCTGACCACTGAGATCTGGCAGAGATCCTAAGGACCCCTTGGTCTTGCCATCTGCCCTACTGATTTAAAGAACCCTGGACTTTTCCATCTTCCATGCAGCCAAACTTATATATATATATATATATATATATATATATATATATATATATGATGTCTCCCCAAATTGGAACTTGAGCTCTTTCAAAGAAGAAATTAGCTCACTTTTCTGGTTTTATTCCCAGTACTTTTCCATTCCATTATACTATCTTACATCTCTTTTTGAGACTTTTTTTCTCTTACTCTCATACAGCTATCCAAAAATGAAATCACAACCTACCCAGGCCCACCATCTTGCCATATGCCTGATTACAATAAACCTTTTTCATCACCAAGAATAGAAACATCTGGCTCCAGAAACCAAACTCTACATCACCCACCCAACCTAGGAAATTAATCCATTCCTTTTTGCACTCTGCCTTTGGGCTAGACTATCATGTGTATTATGTAAAAGAGAATTCTTTATTCTATTGTCTATCTTTAGTTAATACTAACTTAAGTAGCCCTACTTAGTAACTCACTAGACTAAAAACAGAATTAACTCTCCTTTGTCTACCTTTTGATTGAACCAACAAAAAGCTTGAACTAGATGGAGGAGTTCACAAGTCACTTACTAAAATGGTGACAACTTCAGAAACTTGTGAATGCTTTAATAAGAGTTTACACCTTCAGAGGATGAGAGGTATGGATTCCAAACTTGTGAATATCATGATCAGAGTTGTCACCTTCAGAGGCCTTTGATAAAAGTTGACACCTTCAGCACCATAAAAGCAAGCCTTGAATTCCCTCAGAGTAGCTTGTCTTTGAGAATAAAATAGTCTTCTAAGGAGCTTTGCTGGAGACTGGCTTGGACTGGGGGCTTGGAGCTCGACTTCAACTTGGACTCTGACTCTTGGACTATTTTGTGGGGGGAGCAAGAGGCTGACTCCTTTCCTAGTTTCTGGAGAGACTAGCTTCCATCTTGGAGGAGGCTGAGTGATTATTCATTACCAGCCTTCCTGGTTGAGAGCTAATTATTCTCTGCCTTGATTAACATAGATAACCTCTCTAACCTTTTCACATTTCTCTACTTTATTGTTTCCTCTCCATTTTATAAATATTTGTAAATAAATTCCTGACTCAAGATATAATAAATATTGGAGACCACATAACTGCATAAAATTATTATCCAACCTTTTAATTTAAATTTAACCCTTACATTTTGATGAATGAAAATTCATCTAATCTACTATAACTAGCTGGCTCCAGACCATGCTTCACATACCATCTAGCCATGTAAGAGAAAGCCATGGAAGCCAAACACCCCAACTCAACCTGGGTATCTTGTTATTTGTCCTGCTTCCATAGATATTATACTAACCAATCCATTCCCCTTCTACTCCTCAATGCAACTATTGCCAGGAGCATCTAGGTGACTCAGGGGATAGAGTTCCTAGCCTGAACAGGAAGATGCATCTTCCTGAATTCAAATCTTATCTCAAACATTTACTAGCTGTGTAATACCGAGCAAGTCCCTTAACACAGTTTACCTCAGTTTATTCATCTGAAAAAAGAGCTGGAGAAAGAAATGGCAAACCAGTTTAGTATCTTTGCCAAGAAACCCCCAAATGATATCACAAAAAGTTGGACACTACTGAAACAACTGAAGAACAACTATTGTCACTAAAAAGGAATGATAACTGATAGTCTTATGGCTACTCACAGTCCCTGTAACTTTCCATCTGAAAAAGCATTGGTTTGGGAGTTAGAAAAGTTAGAAAACCAGTTAGATTCTTGGCTCTGCTAGTTAACAAATCTGTGTGACATTAGGCAAGTCACTTAATCTCACTGGGCCTCAGTTTCCTTGACAATAAGAGGATAGAGTTGGATTAGGTGACCTCTAAATTCCCTTTCAATTTTAAATTTATGATTCTATGATCCTACATTACATTTCTCCCATAAGTTCCTTTTGGGCAGAACTATTTCACTTTTGAGTTTGTATTCCCAAATATTCACCACAATGCCTGGCACATTGTAGATGCTCAATAATAAGTGTTTGCTCATTCATTCATTTGTAATTTATCACTAATAACAATTTCCCTCAACATCACAATGTGAGGGAAATGTAGACACAACTGAGATAAAACAGCCGAGGCTCAGGATGTCATTGATGAGAACGGTTCTATGACTCATGAAAAGATTTTCTAGGCCAAATGGACTAACTAGTATAGAACCTAGCATATAGAATACAGGAAATAATTGGAGAATGCTATTTATAAAGTTTTATCCTGAGAGAAATAGAAAATGAGAAGGGGCACTTCTGAGTTGGTAAAAAAAAAGACAGAGAATAAAGGAATGGAGATAAAATGCATGGAAAGAAACACATGTTCAATAACATGAAGTTAAAATAAGAATGGACATTTGGAAGAGAGGCTATCAAATATAATCATATACTGGATGAGAAATTCTAGTTGGGAAGCAAATGGTTAGCTATTTTTGATTGAGAGGCTTCCTATAGTTAGACAGTATCCTGGTTTACGGGCAAGAAGCCAACTTCACAAGTGTAAGAGAGCAGGTCACCTTTAAATATATCTCTGAGTTTTACTGGACTATGAGCTCAATGTGACTCAACAGTGTAATATAACAGCTATAAATGCCAACACAATCTAGGGTTGTATTGAGAGGCAAAGACTCTGGGAGTCTGTCGTCTAACCTGGTAAGAACGTATCTGGAGTATCATATTCATTTGTTGGCACCACATTTTAGGCAAGACTTAATAAACTAGTGAACATTCAGAGAAGGGCAATCATGATGGTGAGCACCTTGAGATAATGGCATTTGAGGAATGACTGAATGAAGGAAGTGAAGAGGCTAATCCATTAGGAGAAAAGATTGGGGAGGAACATGATAACTTTGCCCCAGATAGCCCAACTAGAAATGATGTTTTCATGTATTTGAAGGATTGTCACAGGAGCACAGATTTATGTAAATATTTCATGTTGGAAGGGGTCTTCCTGCCAATCCAGCCCAACCCTCTCACATGAGGCCAAGATATCAAGTTACTTGCCTATGATGGCAGTGAGTGAGAGTAGAAGAACTGGGATTTGAGCCCAGGTCCTCTAATTCCAAATTCAACTCTCTTGCCACTGTACCATGCTATGAAAGAAGGATTAAACTTTCTCTATTTCCACAGGAGGCTAAAATGTGAAACTATGGGTAGAATTTAGAAAGAAACTAATTTAGAACATTAAAGTTATCAGTGGGGATGTAAAGCTGAAGAAAACCATATTTAGGGGGTGACACAATAGGTGAGTTATCTCCACCTTTCAGTTATGAAATCCTTGAGGGCAATTCTCTGTATTTCTAGCACTTGGGATAGTGCCTAAAACATAGAAGGTGCTTAATAAATGCTTGTTGACTTAAATTGAGTTCAAGAAGCCAAAGGACTGTCACAGGGTAGTGAGGTTAGACTTGTTCTTCTTTGCCCCAAAGGGTCTAACTAGGAATAATAGGTTTCTACTAGATTTAGATGAGATATCAGAAACTTTCTAGCATGTCCCATTTCTTTTGCAGATGAAGAAACCAAGACCTAGAAAGAATAAAGGACTTATCCAAAGTCATATACATAGTAAGCATTAAAGGTGAGATTTAAACTGATCCTCTGACTCTCAAGCCAATGTCCTATACCACACTGTATCTTTGGGTGTCTGAGGAAGTATTCACCATTCTAAGTCCAGCATCCTGTGAAACCCCAATGGTTATAGACAAAGCCCAATGAGAGAAATGGTTGGTTGCTTGAACTGGTAGAAAATGGGTAAGTTGGTTGAATTTGTAGGGGAAAACTTCCTCATAACTGGTGCTGCCCCAAAGTGACATTTTCTTTCTCATTAGACAATATATTTCCCCAAGTAGATGTTTATGAGCAAAAGCTCAATGATTATTTTTTATGTGTGTTATAGAAGGGATTAATGATTGGGTGTGGGTTGGACCAGATATACATGAAAGTTGCTCTGAGTTCTGAGAGTCTCTTCCATCTAAGGATTCCTTGAAGTAACCTCTCTTCTTCTGGCAGTTCTGACAATCCCCCTGAACACAGTTGATACAAGAACTTTGTAAGATTGTACATCCAAGCAATGTGGCATCATGCCTGCTTTTGTTACTTGTGCTTAGTTTTTAGATACTCCAAGACCAGTCAAGAAATAAAGTGTCTTGTTTGAGGAACCACAAGAAGGCAATGACACTGAATCCCATCGTATGTGGGGTTAAGTTAAGGTAGAAGAAACCTGGAAAGATATGAGGACAGTGGCAGGAACAGACAGAGGTTACAAAGAGCTTTGAACACCAGACAGAGAATTTAATATTTGATCCTGGAAGAAATAGTCATTGGAGTTTATCGCTCATGCATGCATGTATACATGCGTGTGCATATGTATGTATGTATATGTGTCAGGGTCATGGGGGAGGTAAGGGAATGCTCAGATAAGCATTATCAACTAAGCAAATAGCTTTTAAAAATGAACAAAACCTGATAATGCTCTATCTTTACCATCCAAAGCAGACAGGGAGGGAGGTACTGCTATGAAGGTTACTTCAAATCAGTGGTTCTTGATTTGAGATCTGGAATTTTTAAATAAAACTTTACTTTTTCAATTATCAAACATTTATTGTTTTTCTCCCTCTCATCTTCCCCCCACCTGCTGGGAGTTAGGAAAAGAAATACAAAATCCTTATATAAGTGGTGGATTGCTTATCTATCTATCATATATATATATATGTATATATATATATATATATTTCTTTGATGTATTATATAGAAATGATATTTACATACCATATAATAAATCTTCATATCATATCATGTATGTAATTGTTTTCCTTTTTGATCCAATGCATTTCATTTTATTTTTTGCCTTTTAAAAAGAGCTTAGCACAGGGCCTGGCATGTTAGGCACTTAATAAATATTTATTAGATTGGATTTTAAATAGTATTCAGAAAAGAGTCCTTCACCAGACTGCCAAAGAGCCATTTAAAGAAAGGGGGGGAGGGAGATCCTCTGCTTTAAGAGAAGCATTTTGCCCTCCCACAAAGGAGCTACACAGACCCCTGCTGAGGCAAGGCACATTGTTAATTTGTTCTCCCAAACAGCTGCATTCAGCAAATCGCACCACTGTTACCCGAGCCGCCAGCCTAGGGATTACTCCCTTAAGAGAGACTCGGTACTCTTTCCTTATGCAGGCAAGACTTGTTGCTTTCAATCACTCGTTTCAATGCTTTCTTGTCCTTAGATGGGAGCGTTATCAGAGTCAAGAAGGAGGAACTGGGCCCCAGGGAATCCCTAAGCAGGAGCTTTACAGTCATTTCCACACGTGAGTGGCCTTTCCTTAGAAAGGTGTCTTCCCCCGCTGTGCCAATTCTCATTAAGTGCTCGGCACTCTGGAGATGACGCTCCTGCCAGTTGTCTAACTATAAAAGTCAGCACCTCTGTGGTTAGTTCCCTGATGAGGAATCCCAGGGTATCGCCCCTGGATCCAGGGGCAGGTGACATGCCACCTGCCCTCCGTTTCTAATCACACCTGAGCCGGTTGTTCCGAAAGGGAAACAGTGTGGTCTCCAGCAGTGTTTGACACATCTTGAAAAGTTTTGTCCTTTTTAACTCCAAGCCCTGAAAGGGTAGATTTTTAAAACCATGAGATCTCCGAAAGGGAACAGGCTGTGCTTTCCTCTCCGGTTTTTACCTGCTTCATTTACAATAAACTGATGAAAAACCACTTTGGGGGAGAGAACAATAGCCCATAAGGGAGAAGAAAAGACACTCAAATGACCTTCTTTGTGGTCCATCCTTTAAGTTCAAAGGGGCTTTGCCTATAACCTTCGGGATATTATACAGGAGGCTGGACTTAGAATGGTGAATACTTCCTCAAACACCCATAAAGAGGCAGTGTGGTGGAAGACATTGGCTTGAGTCAGGGGATCAATTCAAATACCACCTTTGATGCTAAATATATATATATATATGACAAAATATATTTATATTCACACACACACACACACACACACACACACACATATAAGAAGTCCATTATCCTTCCTAGACCTTGGTTTCCTCGTCTCAAAAAAAAAAATGGGATAGGCTAGAAAGCCTCTGATATCCCATCTAAATCTAAACCCTTGATCATGAGCTACATGACTTCTGATAAAAAAAAATTATTTAAACTCTTAGAGGTTCAGTTTTCTCATCTGAAAAATGGGGATTATAGTAGTACCTCTCTGGTAGGATTTTCCTGAGAGTCAAATCCAGTTTCAAACCAGCTGTATAACCCTAGGTAAGTCAATGTCTGTTTACCTCAGTTTCTTCAACTATTAAATGGGAATAATAATACCATCCTCCCAGGGGGATGGTAAGGATCAAATAATAATTGTAAAGTACTTAGCAAAAGCCCTATAAAAGTGCTAGCTATTATTAGTCCAATGAGGTAATATGGACAAAACACTTTGCAACTCTTAAAGCACTATCCAGATCTGATCTATTATTATTGTCATTGACATAGATGAGGTCATCATAGCATTCTTTGTAGATAAATTTGATACTGTTTAGCCACTATCAGTAGGCAGGCCATGCACTTGGAGTTCTGTCCCCAATGGCTGTGATGGATTGTCTCTCTCTCTCTCAAGTCACCAGTAGTAGGAATTAATGAGATGGCTGGATGAGATTAGGGATTCCGTCTGTGGCCATGGAGCAAATCCAAATTAGCTGTTCAACTTGGAATTCCCAGCTTCATAAGCATTGCTAGTTATCAGTGTTCACTTTGGACATTTAAGATGACATGAAATATATTTATATATATATATATATATATATATATGTGTGTGTGTGTGTATAGACATATATATATATATATATATATATATATATATAATCCATTATCCTTCCTAGACTTTGGTTTCTTCTTCTCCACAAAAAAAAAAAGACATAACTGTGGAGGTTTAAATTGTAATAATGTAGAGTGTGACTGTCAACTATGGTTTCCATTCCAGAAGAACTCCTGGCAGTCATGATGAAACCATTTAAACTCATTCTAGATAATATCCAATCAGATATCCAGACTAGATATGCTAAGATGCCCGGTCCAGGCTCCTGCCTCTGCTGGCCATCCTGATGAGTGTGTCTATAAGATTCTGATAAGGTCCAAGCTGTCAAGGCCTCTCTAGATTCCCTATAAAAGGAGGGCTCTAAGACGCAAATTAGATCATGTCCTTTAGCAGGGCCTTGCCATTACTGAGACCCCTACAGGGCAGTGGCTGGGGAGGGGGGTGTCGGTTCACAGATCCTTCTATTTTCCCACCATGCTTTCTTTAATAAACGCTTGGATTGCTATGACATTCTTGGCGAAGGCTCAGTGCCCCTCAGCTCTAATACCAGATTTAATTATTTGTTGAATTCATGGGTGAGAGATTAACTCAAAAGATTTCAAATGCTCACCTTATCCTGCCCCTCCCTTGAAAGAGAGCAAAAGGTAGCAACTATAGTACCTCTTTACCTGGATGAGGTGATGTGAGCTTTGTATCCTGCTTCAGGGGTCTTGTGGTACACTCAATCTTCCTTGGAGAAATGTATTTGATTCTGCATGGGATGCCTAATAACAATATGAGAGGAGAATGGAATAAGTAAAAAAAAATCTGAAATAGAAAGATGATAGCTGGAAGGGACCATCTTGAGCTTTGTCTCTGGAGTCAATGGGCCTGGGTTCAAATCTCAGCTTTGCTTTTTACTATCTGGTGGACCTTAATTGAGTTACCTAACCTCCCTGGACATAGTTTCCTCATCTGTAAAATAAGGTAGGGGAAATAAAATGACCTCCAAGGTCACTTCCAACTCTAGCTATATGATCCTTTAATCTCCTATGACTTTAAGAGGCTAGTAGGAGCTCCAGGTATGGAATCATGAAGATGAGTTAATCCTGTGACCCTGGGCAAATCACTTAACCTTTATTGGCCTCAGTTACCTCATCTGTAAAATGAAAATAATAATAGTGCCTAACTCTCAGGGTTGTTGGGCAGATCAAATAAGATAATATATGCAGAGCATCTGGCACAGAGTAAGTACTGGGTGAATGTTAACATGAACAAAAATCTAATCATGATTATCCCAGTTATCATGTATTCTAATTCCCCCATTTTCAAGGCAGAACCAAGTTAGAATTCATACTTATTGACTCCTTAGCAAGTGTTTTTCCTACTATATTATGTTGAGTTGTTGAAACATTGGTACAAGGGGAGTAGAAGATTCCACCATTGAAAGGGATTTTTTAAAAAAGGAAGAGCCACAAAGTAATAACTGCTCTAGAAATACTTCCTATATTACCTTGCCTCTATTTCTTTGCTCACATGTTTTTTTTTTCCCTCTAGGATGCCTTCTTTGATCATCTCTACTTGTTCAATTTTTATCCAGTTTTAAAAGTCCTACTAAATGAGTTTCTCTTTTATAAGTTGGATGGTTCAGGGAAAAGAGAACTAGATTTGGAGTTACTACCTGTAAGATTATCATTCAGTCATCTAAATTCTTTAGGCTTTATTTTATATCTCTGTGAAATGAGGAGGTTGGGTTAGATGAATTCTAAATTCACTTGCAATTTTAAATCTAAGATTCTATGATCCTTTCCCAAACCCCTCAGCTTGACATCATCTTTCCTACTTGTTCTGTATTCATATAGCTTGTTGAATGTATACAAGCACTGAATTTTGACAGTTTACCATTTGTTTTATATATACCATCTCCTCTTCTGGAAAAACAGTGTAGCATTGTTGATAGGGAGTTGGCCTCAAGGCCATGACTAACGGGGTTCAAATCCCACCTATGATCTACACTGACTGTCTAGCAATCTTGGGAAAAGTCACATTATTTCTGGCCAAAGGGGTCAAACACATGACCAATAACACTCTTGAGTATTGCCCTAACCAGATTAAAAAGTAAGTGGAATTTTAAAAAATTTTGTTTTTCATCTTTTTAGTCATGCCCAACTCTTCATGACCCCATTTGGTGTTCTCTTGGCAAACATACTAGAGTGATTTGCCATTTCTTTCTCCAGGTCATTTGACAGATGAGGAGTTGAGGCAAACAGGGTTAAGTAACTTTTCCAAGATCACACCACTGGTAAATGTCTACGGCCAGATTTGAACTCAGGTTCTCCAAGCCTGGTGCCATACCCCATGGGAAATATTTAACCAAATAAAATTTTTAATATAATAAAAGTAGATAATTTTAACATGTGGTTTTCTAAGTCCATGTGAAGCGTGTGAAGATCTTTATGTACAGGTTAGAGTAGCCTCCATCTCAATTTGAGTTTGACACCATTTCTCTAGCCAACTCTTTAAAACTATAAGTTTCCACTAAAATTCTGACCCTAACTGATAGAGGGGCAGTTTCCTCATTGAGAAGTTCCTATATCAGTGAATGTCAGGTCCAGTCCCTGTCCCTATTATCTCCTTTACTGAACTACAATCTTTGTGAGGGCAGGGAGGAATTGTATTTATCTTTTTATCTCCTCAAACTCAAGAAGATTTCTTTGCACATAAGTGCTCAAAAATTTTTATGAGATTGAATTCCCATTGATTGAAAAGAGAAAAAAAATACCATGATAAATACCCCAAACAGCATTACAATGAAACACAATGATCATATCATAGCTACCTGCAATAGTAACTTGGGCAGAATAATCAAAGAAATCTCCTGTTATGGTGATGTCTGTTCCTCCACCCAGGCTCCCAGATACTGGAAACACAGACCATATTTCTGTAGAAGAAATAAAAAGTCAGTTTCATGATCTGGATTACCATAGAACCAACCAATGTATTTAAAAACTAGGAGAGTTGGAAGAATAATGACACTGGGGAAAGCAGACTCTTTCCATTTAAAGCCATTTCCAGACAGACATGGAGAAGGAAGAGGAGCATGGGAACACAAAGAGAAAACTATGAGAAATGGGAGAATTTGGCCAAAAGATTAGGAAAAACAAACAGATACTGAATTTGTAATAAGAACAAGAGGATGTTGGGAGGTCATTATCTCACTAGGCTTGTTTCCACATCTATAAAAATGGATCTGGACAAGAGAAGACCTAGGGTTACTTCCAACCCTAAATCTATGATGTTAAACTTTTATGCCTTTGTTCAAATCCCAGCATTCCTCCTTATTAGTTCTGTGACCTTAGTCAACCTACAACTTCTAGAGGTCTCAATTTCCTCAAATGTAAAATTAGACTAGAGCAGATAAAAAGAAATTACTAAGATCCCTTCCAGCTTATGATTCTATCCTATAATCCTATCCCTTGATCTCCAAGGAGCAAGTTGGGACTCTGATAGTAAAAAGTACTTCAGGCCCTGAACAATCTGCAAGGATCTAGGAGAAAAAACACTATCCACAAGCAGAGGACAAACTGTGGGAGTAAAAACACTGAGGAAAAGCAACTGCTTGACTACAGGGGTGGCGGGGACATGTCTGAGGAGAGACTCTAAATGAACACTCTAATGCAAATATGGAAATGGGTTCAAATCAAGAACACATGTGAAACCCAGTGGAATCACGCAGAGGCTATGAGGGAGGGTGGGAGGAAAAGAAAATGATCTTTGTCTCCAATGCATAATGTTTTGAAATGACCAAATAAAATATTGTTAAAAAAAAAAAGTATTTCTATATAGCACTCCCTTTTTTTGGCACTATCAAGATGCCGGTATTTTTTCCTTTTTTTCCTGATTTGTACTTCTGGAAACAAAAAAAATAGTGTTTTTTTTTCCCCCTCTCTCCTCATTCTCTTTGAAAGTTTATGTAAATTAAATTAAAAATAAAGAGAACAAGGAGCAAATAGTTGTTTCAATGAGAGCAAGCCCAGAAATGAGAGGTCTTGGGTTCAAATTTGACCTCAGATACCTCCAAGCTATGAGACCCTGGGCAAATTACTTAACCCCAATTGCCTAGCCCTTACCACTTTTCTGTGTTGGAATCAATACTAGGATCAGTTCTAAGACAAAGGGTAAAGGTTTATAAATAATAAAGGAAACAACTTCTCAGATTATAATATAAAATAGCCTAGGAATGGAGAAATGTAAATGAATGTATTACAAAGGCCCAGACATCCTATGATGCTTTCTTGAAAAATCTCTCTAAATACTTTTATTTTAACAAGGGCCTTTTGAAGACAAAGGCTTTAAACACAAAAGTAACTTGAAAAAGTAATTTAGATACAGCTGAACCCATTCATAGCTTTCAAATATTATCATAGAATCAGAGATTTAGTATGAAGGGGACCACAGAGGTCATCTAGTCCTCTAGTCATATTGTTTAGTCATTTCAGTCATGCCTGGCTCTTCGTGATCCCATCTGGAGTTTTCTTGGCAAAGATACTGGAGAGGCTTGCCATTTCCTTCTGTAGCTTATTTTACAGATGAAGAAATTGATGCAAAGAAGCTTAAGTAAGATGTATATACTTGGTCATAACAAGTCAGACAATCTGCTGTCTAGGCTTAAAGAGTTCCAAACTATAATGATGATGGAAGGAGTACCTAGACTGCCAAAATCATGACTTCTTGAAATATTAAATTGAAGTGCTGGAACAGACCTCAGATACAATTAATTTACCTCCCTAACTTTCCAAATCAAAAAGCAAGATGCAAAATGCACAAATGCTATCTCCAAAATCAAATAGCAACCTTGTGACAGATGATGATCTGCAGCCCAATTTTCTGGACCCTTTCTTCAGAATTCTTTTCATTAGAACTCATTTATTTAACCTGAAATCTGATTTTGTATATAGTAAATGCTGCCACCTGGTTATTTCCAGACTCAACATGTCGAAATTTAAAAATACTCCCTTCATCACCAAATAACCAACTTCCCCATCTCTGTCCATCAGTTCCCCAGGCAAATTGGACATGGAAGCAATTACAAGGAAGATGGCAAAGACAGAGGCAAAGATAGGGAGATAAAGAGAGATCTCTTGGTGTTTGTGTGTGTGTGTGTGTGTGTGTGTGTGTGTGTGTAATGCAATAAAAGAAACTGACCAATAAAAGCCCCAGTCCAAGGAGCACACTGAAATATATTCTCTCTGATGACAATCTATGTAGAAGCTTGGTGAGCCTGCTTCTGAAAATGTGTGATACAGAGGTCAAGGACACTTCCTTTCCCAATTCAGATCATGTGCATGAATCCACTAACTATATCCCATAAGCTTACAGGTAGTTAAACTAAAGCCTCAACCAAAATTGAGTATGCATATAAAAAGATGAAACAGAAAGAAAACTCTCTCTCTCTCTCTCTCTCTCTCTCTCTCTCTCTCTCTCTCTCTCTCTCTCTCTCTCTCTCTCTCTCTCTCTCTCTCCCTCCCTCCCCCCACACCTTTCATAGAGTCTTTCTGCTATCACTATTACCTGCCCTTTCTCTCCAGAGACTTACAATAGTTCTTTCATCTCACTTGAAAGCCAGCAATGGAAAGATAGTTTGAGTTTGTCTGTTTCAGCCTTTTGAGAAAGAAAGAAAGAAAGAAAGAAAGAAAGAAAGAAAGAAAGAAAGAAAGAAAGAAAGAAAGAAAGAAAGAAAGAAAGAAAGAAAGAAAGAAAGAAAGAAAGAAAGAAAGAAAGAAAGAAAGAAAGAAAGAAAGAAAGAAAGAAAGAAAGAAAGAAAGAAAGAAAGAAAGGAAGAAAGGAAGGAAGGAAGGAAGGAAGGAAGGAAGAAAGAAAGAAAGAAAGAAAGAAAGAAAGAAAGAAAGAAAGAAAGAAAGAAAGAAAGAAAGAAAGAAAGAAAGAAAGAAAGAAAGAAAGAAAGAAAGAAAGAAAGAAAGAAAGAAAGAAAGAAAGAAAGAAAGAGAGAGAGAGAGGGGAGGGGGGGAGGGAGGGAGGAAGGGAGGGAGGTAGAGAGGAAAAAAGGAAGGAAGATCATTGGATAGAGAGCCAGACTTAGAAATGGTAGGTCCTGAGTTCAAATATGGTCTTTGATACTGTTGACACCTAGGCAAGTCACTTTTCCCCCTTGGAAGAGAGAAGAGAAGAGGAGAGGAGAGTTTCTAAGAATTACAGCTAATCCAGTATGTATGGATGTTGTGAATTCCCCCTCACTGCAGGCCTTTAGGGAAAAGCTGCAAGATTATTTATGGTATCTGTTGTAGGTAGACTTCAAATGGAATAGCTAGCCTCTGAGATCATAGTTTTAAAGAGTGAGTCTCTTAATTTATAGCATTTATTTCTGTAATGCAGGGGATTTAGCCACCAGGTGGCAATGTAACAGCTTACAGCCCATTAATAAATCAGGAGTTGGTGAAACTGCTTATAAATTAAAGTAAAAGATGGGCAAATGGGTGGTTAAGTTTTTCTTTTTCCCCAAAGGGGGGGGACGTGGAATATATCTATTCTAGAATCCTTCATGACTTTTTATCTTCTCTTAACATATCCACCAACAATATAAAGTTCCTCCATCATCTCTTAGAAGGAGGGGGCTAGACTAGATAACCTCTCAAGTCTTCTCTAAGTCTGGGATCCCAGCAGAGTAGCATAACCCTATCCACACATGAGAATCTTGTTAATACTTACACACTGAGGCACACATTCACTATCCAATGGTGAAACAAATCGGTGAGATACAGGATGAAAGGGTCTAGATCTCAGACAAGAAGTAACAGCAGGGATGGGGAAGCAATAGCATTAGCATATATAAAGTAAGGTAGTACCTGAGTAAGTCTGATACAAGAAAAGTTCCTGTTTAGCACTGATCAGCCATGCGTCCTTGTGTACAGTGGACCTTCAAAAGAAGATAGGATTAAAATTATGGTGGGGGCCAAAGTATCCCCTGATTATCTAGACTGGTTTTTTCCCTTGGTCAAATTAACCTTAAAACCTTGTAAGTTCTATTTCATTTGAGGGCATCTGTAGCCTTAGTCAGCAGTGTAAAATGGGCTCAAGTTTTGGAATGAAATTTTAAAAGAGTATAAAGAATCTTAGCTGAACAAACTAGATATATGAAGCCTGAAGAAGAGAAGACTAGGAGGAGGAGGAGGAGGCATGACAATCATCTTCAAGTATGAGAAAGACCTAAATAATGAATTGAAATTTGATGTGTTCAAATGGTCCCCAGTAGATAGTGTTTTGAAGAGGCAGACCATAGCTAAGAAAATACCCCCTGCACCCACCTGGCTCCAACTGCAACAGAGAAAGAGTATTTCTTTCCTGGGTCTCAAAGCTTCCTTCCCTCAAATTTCAGGTCTCGATGCTTCCTTCATCCTCTATTTGGAGATCTCCATGTTCTTACCCTTTGAAGCAGCTCTCTCACCTCAATGCTTTCTACTCTCAACTTTCATTCTTTAGTTCTGATCCTACATCTTCACCAGCATTACCACCACCACTCACTTTGTTCCTACAAGCTATTGGTTAGTTGTTTCAGTTGTGTCTGATTCTCTCTGACCCCATTTGGGTTGAGGGTTCTTTTGGCAAGGATACTAAACTAATTTGCCATTTCCTTCTTCAGCTAATTTTACAGCTAAGGAAACTGAGGCAAACAGGGTGATGTGGCTTTCCCAGGATCACACAGATAGTTAGTGCTGAGACTGGATTTAAACTTATGAAGAAGAGTCTTCCTGATTCCATACAAGACATAGGACGAGGTATTTAAAGCCACTCAGAGAACTCTTCTCATTTCCCAACTATGGATACAAGCATAAAAGAAATACAGAAGACCAAAAGCATAAGAAACTTATGTAACCCAAGGACAGAAAGGTTTGCATGCTTTCCAAGACTTACTTTCCTTTGTTAAATACGGAGAAGCTAACATTCTGTGAACCTGTTGGTCAGAAGATACTGGTTTTTAGTCCAAGAGACAGAAATGGATTACCAAATTTAGAAACTCCTATCTTGAATCTAGGTACTCAAGAAAACAGAAAAAGATTGCACAAAGCTAAATTTTTTTCTAGAAATAACAGACAAGCAGATTGATAAATTAGGAACATGAGCAGCTCCCTCTCTAACAAATTAAAGAACAAATACAGCTTAATCTAGCAAGCAGCATTTCCTTAACCCATCTCTTTCCAGAAATTTTATAATAATAGCTAGCTAATTATTACAATTAATAGCTAATTAATAATATAGCACTCACTATGTCAAGTGTTTTACAAATATCTCATTTATAACACTAAATGGTAGATGTTATTATATCCATTTTACAGTTGAGGAGACTGAGGCAAACAGAAGTTAAATGACTTGCCCAGAGTCACACAGCTAGTAAGTGTCTGAGGCCAGACTTGAACTCAAATCTTTATTGCCCCAGGCCCAGAATTCTAGTCGCTACACTCTCTAAACACATTTATATAGAACTTTAAGATTTGTAAAATACTTTACACATATGATTCCATTTAATCCCAACAACCACCTTTCAAAGTAGATACTATTACTATCATCCCCATTTTATTTGATGTTGTTCAGTTGATTAGTTGTGTCTAACCCTTTATGACTGTGGACCAAACTGTCCATGGAGTCTTCTTGGAAAAGATACCAGAGTGGTATCAATTCCTTCTCCAGTAGATTAAGGCAACCAGGGTCACATAGCTAAGACTGAGGACAGATTTGACCTCAGGTCTTCCTGACTCTAATCTTAGCACTCTATCTACTGAGCCATCTAAGCTGCCTCTTAGTCCCATTTTACAGATGAAGAAAGTAAAGCCAACAAAGACTGTGACTTGCCCAGCATCACAGTGATAGTGAGTGACTCAAGCAGAATTCAAACCCATATGCTCCTAATTCTATCACCATATTCACTACACTATACTACCCTTTAAAGACTGAGGTACTAGCAAACTTTTGAAACCAAGTGTCCTCTTTCTGACTGACCAATGTAGTGGCCTTCTACCCGACACTGCAAGACTCCAATACCATGGTCTTCCTCAACTGGATACCTGTGAAGATAACAAAGAAATGGGAAAATAAAACATCACAAACCAATGCAGTAGTTAGCTCAGGAGAGCAGAAATTCCATTGAGACGGGCATTGTTGTTCAATCATTTCAGTCGTGTCCAACTCTTCATGACCCCATTTGGAGTTTTCTTGGCAAAGATACTGGAGTGGTTTGCATTTCTTTCTCTAACTAGTTTTACAAAATAGGAAACTGAGGCCAACGGGATTAAGTGCCTTGATCAGAGTCACACAACTGGGAAGTGTCTGAGGACTAGATTTGAACTCAGATCTTCCTGACTCCAGAACTGGCACTCTTTCTGCTATGCCACCTAACTTCCCTACTTTCCCTAGAAGGACAAGAGGATCCTATATTTAAATCTGAAAGGGGCTCTACAAAGCTTCTAATCTAATATCTTCCTGCTGCAGAAGAGGAACAAAAAATAGTATATTGGCCAGAAAATTGGCTGCTAATTAAAGGAAGTAGGTATGTCCTTTAGCCAGATACTTGTTGGTACATAGTTGTTTGTGTGTTGTTTCCTCCATTAGTCTGTAAATTCCTTAAGACTACCTACTCAATAAACTCCAGTGGCTTCCTATTGCCTCCAGGTTTCAAATACAAAATACTCTGCTTAGTGTTCAAAACCTTTCATAACATAGCCTCTTTCTGTCTTTCCAGTCATCTTATACTTTATACCCCAATACATACTCTTCAATCGAGTGACACTGGCCTCCTGGCTGTTTCATAAATAAGACCCTCCATCGTTGTGACTCTGGACATTTTCTCTGGCTCTCCCTGATGCCTGGAACACTCTCCTTCATCCATTCCAACTCCTGCCTTCCCTTGTTTCAATTAAATCCCAACAAATATTCCACCTTCTCCTAGAAGCCTTCTTTACCACCTCCTAATATCACTGCCTTCCCTGTTAATTCTCTCCTATTTATCTTGTAAATAATTTGCTTTGTACATATTACCATTATGAGACTTGTGCGTTATTTGGCAACTACATGTAGGATAGATTGGAGAGGAGAGAGGCTGAGTGCAGTAAGACCATTTAGGTGACTGCAAGAGTGTAGACATCAGAGTAGTGAAGGACTAAACTAAGATGGCTTTAATATAAAGAAAGAAAGGAAGATGGGTAGAAAGGATGTAGACGTGGATTCTAAAAAACAGCAGTGGGTCAGAAGTGGGAGGAAAGTGATTATAAAGAGCAAAGGACAACTGTGTGTGTGTAACTTGGAGGATAGGAGAAATGCTCATTTCAGTAATAGAAATCTGGAAGCTTTTGTTGTTGTTCAATTGTTTTTTCAATCATGTCTGATTCTTCTTGACCCCATTCAGGGTTTTCTAGGGAAAGATGCCATTTACTTCTCCAGATCATTTGACATATGAGTAAACTGAGGCAAACAGGGTGACAAGACTTGCCCAGGATCACATAGCTGGGAAGAGTCTCAAGTCATATTTTAAGTCAGATCTTTCTGTCTCTAGGTCCAGCACAAAGTGTGAAAGGGATACAGGAAGATGAGTTCGATGTTAAACATTTCTCTGGTTCTATTTCATCATCAGTAAAATGGAAGTCATAATATATACTGCCATAATAGAGTTATCAAGATCAAACTAGATCATAAAAAATGCTTAGTAAAGGGGCAGCTAGGTAGTACAGTGAATAGAGTGCCAGGCCTAGAGTTGGGAAATCCTGGGTTCACACACTTCCCAGCTGTCACTTCACTCAATTGCCTACCTGGTCTTTAGCACTTTTCCATCTTTGAACTGATATTAAGACAGAAGGTAAGGATTTTTTAAAAGGAAAGAAAAAGAAAAGGCACAGTAAGCTTCATAGTATGTTATAAATGTGAGTTCATGGTTTTTTATACTAGAAAAAGGGAAATGTGTATATCCCCTGCATATAGGGGTAAGCTGATAAATACTCAACAATGTGCTCTTCTGGAGGGGAAAAGGATATGCATAACACTTTTAAGGTTAATCTATATTATTAAAATTTTCCTCTTCGTTTCCTTAAGCTTAGCCAATCAAAGGCACATTAAATTAAGATCTGATATGTAGCTTTAACTGATTTCCACAGTGCACATACTCACACTGAAAATTTAACAACTGGCACTTGAGCCATCCCTAGAAAGATCCAGTACACCGCTGGCTGAATATATGCCTCTGAGAGTACACTTTCCCAAGGAAAGGGGGGAAAAACTCACCTGTTCCCTTTCTCTCTATCCACAAGAGAGCAGGGTGTAATCCATTCTCCTCCTTGGGCCTGAAGAGTGAGTGGGCTGGATGAGAAAAGAAAAGAAAAGAAAAAGAGTTGTCATCAGAGTGGAAGGCTTTAGGTGATTTCCACTGCCTTCCTGAACTCAGGGGCAGCTAAATGGCTCAGTGGATTGTGAACCAGACCTACAGATGGGTGACTTCAGGTACTTCTTATCTGTCTGATCCTGGCCAAGTCACTTGATTCACATTGTCTAGCCCTTACCACTCTTCTGTCTTAGCATCAATACATAATATTGGTTCTAAGATGGGAGTAAGGATTTAAATAAATAAATAAAAATAAAAACTATTCTTGAGCTGACCTCCCTGAAAACATCATCTTTCCTAGTACTCCAAGAACACAGGTTCCTAACCTTTTATGGTGCCATAGACTTTGGCCAACTCGGGAAGTCTTTGGACTCCACTGAATCATTCTCTTCTGTTTTATTTTTAACTCATAACTGAAAGAAATGTTTGTTAGATTTTAAGAGTTGACTAAAAATTAAAATGTAATTATTTTTTCCTATCCAAGTGCATGGACTCCTCAAATTCTATCCACAAATGCCTATGAGCTTTCAAGTTGAAACCTCTTGTTCTAGGAGGGCATAAGATGGTATATAATTATAGGAAGATGAAATTTTGTTCCCAAAAAGTCTATAGTGTTCAGTCTATCTCCCAGCTCCTTCAAGGTAAAGGTAGAAGTGAGTGCTAGAAAATATAAAGCAAGCTAACATTCATGCTAGGCTGATCGCTATACCTTGGAACACAAGTATCTAGACCATGAATAGGGAAACATGCCCTCATCAATGCTATTCTCTGTTGTACATGTCCCCTACAAAGCCATGACCTCTTTGCATCCTCCATGGCGTATCATTTTACCTATAGTAGATTGATGTGCTCAGAAATCAGACAAAGGTAAAACTAGAGGGGTTTAGCTGGTGTCTCAGTAGCTAGACAAATAGACTTGGACACTGAAGGTCCTGGATTCAAATTTGATCTCAAACACATCTTAGCTGTGTGACCCTGGGCAAGCCACTTAACCCAGTTGCCTACCCCTTACCACTCTTCTGCCTTGGAAATGCTACTTAGTATTGATTCTAAGACAGAAAGTAAAGGCTTAAAAAAATTACTTAAGGGTCTGCACCTATAGGTAAGTAGACCCATATTTCAAAAAGCAGATTCTAAATTTCAATTCCTTCTTTCTTCTAGTTTCAATCATGTCTAGTGATCTTTTCTTTCTGAACACATGGAAATCCTACAGTTAACTACCAAACCCCAGCTAGAAACATAGCTACTGGAAACAGTCAGCTCAATTAGCTCCTTCAACAGGAACTAAAACAAGGCAAAATAGAGAGGTGGAATAAGGAAGTTGATAAGTTGGAAGAGGAGATTCCTCTCCTCTATAGCTATAATTGTTCCCCAGATATGAAGGGGAACAGAATCTGATCACCTGAGCATACATATGAAAATTTATGTTCTTTGTTCCATCTACAACTCTGATTTTAAAGAATCCTTACTTTCTAGCTTAGTAACAACTCTAAGACAGAGGACAAATTGCTAGGTAAATGAGGTTAAGTGACTTGCCTGGGGTCACACAGCTAGGAAGTGCCTAAGGGCAAATTTGAACCCAGGACCTCCTGATTCCAGACCTGGCACTGTCTCTACCATGCCACCTACCTGTCCATAGATGGGTCCATTTATTTTTTCCTTATTTTTTAAAATCATTACCTTCTTTCTTAGAAACAACACTAAATATCAGTTACAAGATGAAAAAGCAATAAGGTCTAGGCATTTAGGGTTAAGTGACTTGCTCAGGGTCACACAATTAGGTGGTATCTGAGGGCCTATTTGAATCCAGGTCCTCCTGACTTCAGACATGGCTCTCTCTCCATTGTGCTATGTAGCTGCCCCTTATCACATTCTTTAAATTAGCCACATTTATTAGAGAATTTTCATTTCATAAACCTTTTTTCAGACACCATCACTTTTGAAATTCCCAGCTTTGTGATTACACTGCTCTGGACCTTCTTCAAATATTCTTGGAGACTACTGGGTCTCCAGAATGAGCACAGTATTCTAAAACAAGTTATTAATCAGTCAATAGACATTTATGAAGCACCTGTTACATCAAGGCCACTATGCTAACCACTACATACAAAGATAAAGAAGGAAACACTGATTGCCCTCAAGGACTATTCATTATATTACCACCTTGTAGCAAACATGTCCAGTAGCACCTTGAGAGATAAAGGGACGTGTTGAGGTTTTTTCCCTTTGTTTTGCATTAAGTACCAAGAAAGATGTAATTTGAGATTGGGGGGAGGTAAGCAAAATTCCTAGCTATCTAAAGGATCAAGCCTTACGACCATAAAGAAGTTGTATTCCGGGGGCAGCTGGGTAGCTCAGTGGATTGAGAGCCAGCCCTAGAGATGGGAGGTCCTAGGTTCAAATCTGACCTCAGCCACTTCCCAGCTGTGTGACCCTGGGCAAGTCACTTGACCCCCATTGCCTAGCCCTTACCACTCTTCTGCCTTGGAGCCAATACCCAGTATTGACTCCAAGACGGAAGGTAAGGGTTTAAAAAAAAAAAAAAAAGAAGTTGTATTCCTTCCAGAACTTTATAGGACAGAAGCAACACTTTGTACCTCATCCTGTCTATATCAGGGATGCTTAACTTTTTGTGCTTCATAAACCCTTTTGACAGCCTGGCAAAGTCTATGGACCTCTTCTCAGAAAAAAAATGGTTTTCAATCCATAAAATTTATTGCATAAGACTATGAAGGAAATCAATTATACTAAAATTAAAATATTTAAGAAAGTAAATATTATCAAATATTTAAGAAATCGAGTCCTAAGATTAAGAATCCCTTACCCTAAAAGGAGATTCTCTCTCTCTCTCTCTCTCTCTCTCTCTCTCTCTCTCTCTCTCTCTCTCTCTCTCTCTCTCTCTCTCTCTCTCTCTCTCTGTCAATGTCTCAAGTTTTAGGGATTCCTTCTACCTATAATGACTACTCTTTTTTTGTTTTGGTAGAGACTCCTACCTATAGCAGCAACATCAGTTTGGGGTGGGGAGGGGGGCGGGGGAAGAACCTTAAGAGACCAGAAGGCACTAACAGGTAGTTCTTCTGAAAGCAGCCAGATGGTAGTCAACAGATGTGGTGAGCAAAGAAATAGTCCACCCTGAGCTCTTTACCTTAGAGACCAAAGTTTCTGTTTGTTTGCTTGTATGAACAGAACAATATAGTCATTGGTTACATATGTGAAAAGACAGGTCCAAAAGACTAAGTGAAGAAAGTAGTTTGCAGTCATCTGAGGCTTATTCATATCACTGGAGATATTACCCTGGTATCTCTTACCCTTTTTATTTACTTCAGAAGATGAATTCTAATCCATATGTACATTAATAATCCTTTTAAGATCATCCAAAATGAGAAAAAAAAGTTTTAAATTCTTTAGGAATGTGGGATAGAGCCACCTGATAAATTATGAATTATTATAAGAAATATCCACACTCCTATATTAGAGAGGATCTTGGGGAGGCTTTGAAAAGGGATAGAAGCTGGAAGACATGGGTATAGCTCCTGTCCACACATGTGCAGTTTAATCAAGTTGGTAGCTAAGGACTTGAGATATGATCTCATGACTTGCCCAGATATAGCGAAGATGATAATTTCTATCTCCATAATGGAAATGAGATGGAACAGCTTTACCTCAGTGCACCAACTGGCAACTTGAGTGGACATTGAATTCTTGACTACTCAGCATATTTTAGTGTCAATGTAAAGCACTGTCCCTATGTTTGAGGGTGCTTTTACTTTACACAAGACTTGAATGAAGAAAATAAGTACATTTGTGTCTCAACATTTGAATGGATCACATTCAAGATTTTGGTTTTTCGCAGGGCGGCCATCTATAATTAAAAGGGAACTTTTGGAGACTTGAGGAGCACTGCAGAAAATCATAATGTGTATATAAAGAAGACTTTTTTTAATTTGGTAATTCATAAGAGCATATTTATTATATATTATTTATCTATTTTATCATTTACTACCATAAGATGTAGATAAGTTCTATCACAAATAATTAAATTTTGTTCAAAGTTTCAGTGCACTAAAGAACTACAAGCTACACCATCTCTTTGGGAACATCTCTTCTTGTCTCTCTATCATCCAGTCATATTATTCTCACTAGTCATTTCTCAGTCATATTATTTTCCCTGGTACTGATCTTTGATTTATGTGCTTTTTATAGAAGAAAATCTGTGAAACAGAGGCTGGAGCTATACCAGATACTAGATAGCTTTGAAGATTGTGTGTAATATACAAGAAACTAATTTCTCTCATAGAAATTGCAACTTTTTGTAAGATGCAATATGTTGTTTTGTCTATTAAATAAATATGATCAAAATTATTAAAAATACAAGTTTGTTGTGGGTCCTAGAGTTGTTCATGGTTTTTTCATAGTCAAGGTGGGCCTGCACCTTAAACAGCTATGAATATTGAGGAACTACTAATTTTGGCATTTTAATGGCTTCCAGAAAATATATAACCAACTGAAGGGCTTTTGATTCCTATTCCCATTCAGCCTTTCTCCTTCCCTGTCCTTCCTTTGGATCATTATAACAGTATTTCTAAATGTGCAAATTAACAAGAAGAAACAAATTTATAGCCAAATTTCAGATTTATTCATGGTTTTAGAGTTCATTTCTGCTTGGGAAGGGGGGTGGGGGGAAGTAAAGGGAATAAGGGAAAAAATCAACAGATACAATTATAGTGTAATTCACACTGAGCCCAAAGTGACTAGTTGCCAGTAAATAAATGGACCCGCTTAATCGAGCAGTTGCAATTACATTAACAAAGTTTGCTGAAGCCCAACTCACTAGGGACCATAAACTGCAAAAAAGAAACTAGCAATTCTGTGCCAACTGCTTTCAATTTATTGCTGTCAGGAAAGCTGGTTGCAGAAGGCATATGTGTCCCCAGTTGAAAACATACACACACACACACACACACACACACACACACACACCTACCTATCAATGTACTCAACATCATTATCAAAGGTTTCAGTCCTCCCAGTAATAATCCAGCCATGGACTTGTATTAAGTTTCCTAGTTGTAGAAAAAAAAAAAGAGGAAAAAATTGTTAATCTAAAAGGTTAGACTTAAAGCAGTGGCCCTAAGGGACATGGATAGGCAGTTTTCAGATAAAGAAATCAAAACTATTAATAAGCACATGAAGAAGTGTTCTAAATCTCTTATAATCAGAGAGATACAAAGCAAAACAACTCTGAGGTATCACCTCACACCTGGCAGATTGGCTAACATGACAGTTATGGAAAGTAATGAATGCTGGAGGGGATGTGGCAAAGTTGGGACATTAATGCATTGCTGGTGGAGTTGTGAACTGATCCAACCATTCTGAAGGGCAATTTGGAACTATGCCCAAAGGGCGATAGAAGACTGTCTACCCTTTGATCCAGCCATAGCACTGCTGGGTCTGTACCCCAAAGAGATAATGGACAAAAAGACTTGTACAAAAATATTCATAGCTGCGCTCTTTGTGGTGGCCAAAAATTGGAAAACGAGGGGATGCCCATCAATTGGGGAATGGCTGAACAAATTGTGGTATATGTTGGTGATGGAATACTATTGTGCTCAAAGGAATAATAAAGTGGAGGAATTCCATGGAGACTGGAACGACCTCCAGGAAGTGATGCAGAGCAAGAGGAGCAGAACCAGGAGAACATTGTACACAGAGACAAACACACTGTGGTATAATCGAACCTAATGGACTTCTCCATTAGTGGCGGTGTAATGTCCCTGAACAATCTGCAGGGATCTAGGAGAAAAAACACTATCCATAAGCAAATGACAAACTGTGGGAGTAGAAACACCGAGGAAAAGCAACTGCCTGAATACAGCGGTTGAGGGGACATGACAGAGGAGAGACTCTAAAAGAACACTCTAATGCAAATATTAACAACATGGCAATGGGTTCGAATCAAGAACACATGTGATACGCAGTAGAATCACGCGTCAGCTACGGGGGTGGGGGAGAGGAAAAGAAAATGATCTTTGTCTTTAATGAATAATGCATGGAAATGATCAAATAAAATACTATAAAATTAAAATAAAAAAAAGCAGTGGCCCTGTTCATTATTCCTTACTATATAGTAGTAACCTATCACAATCATATATAGATTAATTTTAGGAAAACATGGAAAGGTCTTCATGAAATTATGAAGTAAATAACCAGAACCAAGAGGATGTTATATAAAGCAACAGAAATATTGTTTGAAGAATGACTTGTGTATGTCCACTTCTAGAGAAAGATCTAATGAATAGAAATACATAAGACAGTTTTGTATATGCATGTATATTTTTTTCAAATGATGCCTTCTCTAATGGAGGGGGAGGAGGGTGGGAGTTAGCTGGGTGTTTAAATGTAAAAACAAACAAAATATGGTTATTTCTCCCCCCATTTTTACATAATTCTTGTCTCTCTCCCCTCTTTCCTTTCCTCTTTTGAAGTTGACAAACAATTCTACTATTTTATACATATATTTTCAATTTAAAACCCATTTTTATATTATTAATTTTCATAAGAGTGATTTTAATACCAAAAGTCCAAATCATATACTCAAATAAATAAAAGATAAATCATATGCTTTCCTCTGGATTTCTACTCCCACATTTCTTTTTCTAGATGTAGATGGCATTCTTTCTCATAAGTTCCATAGAATTGTCCTGGATCTTTGCATTGCTATTAGTAGCAAAGTCAATTACATTTGATCAATCCACAATGTTTCAGTTATTGTATACAATGTTCTCCTGGTTCGCCTTATTTCACTCTGCTTCAGGTTTTATAGGTCATTCCTGTTCTTATAGAAATTCATCAATTCACCAGAACTTATAGCACAATAGTACGCCATCATCATCTTTTACCACAATTTGTTTAGCTATTCCCCAATTGAGGAACATCCTCCTATTTTCCAATTTTTTGCCACCACAAAAAGCACAGTTATAGATATTTTTGTACAAACAGATCTTTTCCTATTTTAAAAAATCTCTTTGGGATACAAAGCTTGTAGTGCTATTGCTAGATCAAAGGGTATGTATTCTTTTAAAGCCCTTTGGACATAATTCCAAATTGCCTTCCTGAATGGTTCAATCAATTCACAACTCTACCAGCAATGTATTAGTGTCCCAATTTTGCCATATCTCCTCCAACATTTATTATTTTCCTTTACTGTCATATTGACCACTCTGCTAGGTGTGAGGTCATGCATTTCTCTAATCAGGAAGGAGTTAGAACATTAAAAAAAAAAAAAGCATCGGCCCATCTCTTATTCTTTTTGGTTTTTATCACTTATCTCCCCATCCTTATTGACAACCATCTATTGACTTATTAGATACAACCTCTACCTCTTTTTATAATTCCATCCTTGTGATTACAGAAAAACCTAGGAAGATTTCTATGAATTGATACAAAGTGAAGTAAGCAGGACCAGGAGAACATTATACACAGTAACAGATATTGTAAGGATGATCAACTGTAAAACATTTTAGCTACTCTGATAATACGATGAACAATGACAATTCCAAAGGACTTATGATGAAAAATACCATTCACCTCCAGAGAAATACCTAATGAATTCTGAGTGCAGATTGAAGCATTTTTTCTCTTTATTTTTCTTTTTTTTCAAATGTTAGCTAATTGGCTAATGTGCAGAAGTGTGATTTGAATAACTTCATATTTCTTATCTTCTCAATGGGTTGAGGGAAGGGAGAAAGATAATGTGGAGTTGAAAATAAAAATTTTAAATAAATACTTTTTTAAAAAAGATGGCTCTATTCCAGATTCACAGTTTTCTCTACTGTATCTCTGGCAACATTCTTCAGGATTTTATTATCAATGTTTATAACCATGTCCAACCTTTTGTGACCCCATTTGGGATTTTCTTGGCAAACTACTGCAGTAGTTTTCAGTTTCCTTATCCAGGTCATTTTACAGATGAGGAAACTAAGCAAACAGAATTAAGTGACTTGTCCAAGGTCGCATAACTATTAAGCATCTGAAGCCAGATTTGAACTCAGGAAGACGAGTCTTCCTAACTCCAGCCTGGTACTCTCTCTACTGCCTTACCTAATAAACTTAAAATTGGAGAAAGGAGGGCAGAGAGAAGATATATCATATTGTTTCTTTGTTTTTGATTCAATGCCAAGTTTTGGTGGGCAGACAAAACTATGATTTAGAGCTTCTGGTGTCTTCTTTGCTTTCAACCATCAGTGGTTGATTAATGGATAAGTTAGACTGAGATACCATAGGGCAATTAATTGTCACAGTGGAGAACTGTTAACCACACATTGAAGTACAAATGCTCATAAAAGTTCCTCTGGGCTGCTCCCATCTTACACACACACACACACACACACACACACACACACACACACACACACACACAGCTCCCTAGCTGCTAACTCTGGGCAGGCTTCCCAAATGAGATGAGTGTAATTGTCTGGAAAGAGATTGCTAAAATGCAGCCTTGTGGATCCCACCCAGGGGGACCTCTCCAACAGAGCCAACAAGCTGATCATTTACAGAGAAGGCTTAGGAAACCCCAGGGTGGAAGGGAGGGTGGTAGCAAGGAAGAGAGTTCAAACTTGGGTGGAAGAAATGCAATTGGCAGATCTGGGTACCAATAGTCATCTCACTGCACGTCACACCCCAAAGGTGGCACATCATTCACTCTTAAAAAGGCTTCAATCATCTAAACTAGCATCATGTAACTAACTCCCTATAAGCTGAGACTTATTCTTCACAAAGCTTTCTTATGAATTTTGTCTCTTTCAAAGAGCAATCAATTCTTGATGATGCACATGAATAAATGGAAAATGTGTATGAGTAATTCCAAAGAAAAAATAGTCCCAAAGTCATTTATATTTTTCATTAGTAAGAGGTAAAATAGGGCAGTATGGTATAATGGAAAGAGTATTGAATCTGGAGTTGGAAAACCTATATTCAAATCCTGACTCTATTATGTATTATCTATGTGACCTTGGGAAAGCATTCAGCCCACTGGGTCTCAGTTTCCCCATCTCCAAAGTTAGAGAGTTGAATTAGGTCCTCAAAGGCCCCTTCTAGTCTTAAAATCCAATGATGCTACAAAGAACTAGCCAGGTAGTACAGTGGTAGAGATCTGAAGACAGGAAGACTCATCTTTCTGAGTCCAAATCTGGCTTCAGACACTTACTAGCTGTAAAACCTGAGCAAATCTTGTTTGCCTTAGTTTCCTCTTCTATAAAATGATCTGGAGAAGGAAATGGCAAGCCATTCCAGGATCTTTGCCAAGAAACACCCAAAATAGGGTCACAAAGAATCAGATATGACTGAACAATAACGACTCCAACCAAAAAACTATCAATCAATCATCTACTATTCTAGGCACTAAGGATATAAAGACAAAACCCCAAACAATTTCTGCCCTCAAGGAGTTTCCATTCTACAATGGCTCCCTCTTACCTTTAGAATAAAATATAAACTTCTCTACTTAGCAATTAAAGTCCTTTATGCTTTTATTCCAGTCTATCTTTCTGGATTGATTATATACTTGTTACTTTTCAAATAATCTATATTCCAGCAAAAGTGCCCTATATATTGCTCACCATAGATTTCATTCCATCTCCTGACTCCATGCTTTTGTGTTGACTGTCCCCTATGCCTGAATGTTTCCCCTGTATGTCTTCATCTCTTAGAATCCTTAACTTTTGTCAAGGTTCAACAGAAGGACTACCTTCTATAAGAGGTATTTCTTGATTCCCCTAGTTATTAATGCTTCCTTTCTTTTTAAAATTGCTTTTTATTTATTTTTAGACATAGTTTGGATTTACTCATCTATATGCATGATGTCTACCACCACCACTACCACTCAAAAAAATGATCATAGAATAATACATTTAGAGCTGGAAGAGAACTCAGAAGGCATCTGATCTAACACTCTTATTTTTTGTTCTTGTTTGTTTGTTTGTTTTGAGACTAGAGCTCCCTCTTCACCAAGGCTAGAAGTACAGCAGTCACTCAATGCCAAGTCCCACTGCAGATCATCACGGAAGTTTGGAGCTACTCCCTGGACCAGTTTGCCCCTGCTTGGCCTGTTGGCCCCTCCTTGCTTCATGGAGTGATGTCTTGACTTAAGCAAGAATTAAATTTAAGTAAGGCAGAGTCACGCTCAGTCTCTCTTCCAGAATCAGTAAAGTCTAGTGGTAAGATACAAGTCAGGACAATTGTGATGGCCTGGGATGTAGTGGATGACCTTGGCTTTTTCAATTTCTGACCAACTCTTAAGTGTTTCACAGTGCCTGCTTCGGCCACCTTCTTGGACTTTGGAACAAATTATTCTCATCCAACGAGTCTGCCAGGGAAAGTCTTCACATGCTTTGGAGAGGCATCCTCCTAATTCACCCAGAGACTTGAGGTCTGTCAGCTATCCTCAACCTGCCAAATTGGTTTTACTTGGGTGTGGCCATTGAACATGCTACAGCTTCTTGGATCCACAGGTGAATGAACATTGCAGGAAAGGTAAACACTAAAGGTGGATTAGCAGCCCCAGAAAGGGCTTGGCAAGCCCTCACATCAATGGTACTATTCCCCCAGGAAACCCATACAGAAGCTCACAATATTGATATTGGACTTAGTGTCAATACCCAATCAGCTTTAGCCATTCTGCAGCTTAGCATTCTAAAGCTCAAGTGATCCACCATCCCTAGCCTCTCCTAATATCATGGATTACAGGCATGGGCCACCATGTCAGGACCAAGCCTCTCATTTTGCAGATGAGGAAACAGACCCAAACTTTCCCAGTATCAAAAGGAAGAAAGTGACAGAGCCAGAATTTGAATCAAAGTCTTCTGATTCCAAATACATAGTTCTTCCCATTACACTCAACTACCCCTCTAATGAAAACACCTTGAGGACAGGGATGTTTCCTTTTTGTCTTTGGATCCTCCTCATTGCATTGAACAAATATATATTTTATTGAATGCATGGGCAGTGAGGTGGCACAGTGGATAGAGTGCTAGGCTTAGAATCAGGAAGACATCTTTGTGAGTTCAAAAGACCTCAGACACTAGCTTTGTGACCCTGGGGAAGTCTCTTAACTTTGTTTGCCTTAGTCTCCTCATCTGTAAAATAAACTGGAGAAGGAAATGGAAAACTACTCCAGTATCTTTAGTAAGAAAACCCCAAAATGGAGTCACAAAGAGTCAGACACAACTGAAGTGACTGAACAACAATATTGAATATATTGTATAATAATACATAACTAAATACAATAGAGACATAATAATCAATAGGAGGCAGCTAGGTGGTTCAGTGGAATGAGAGTCAGACCTAGAGATGAGCGGTCCTGGGTTTTAATCTGGCCTCAGACGCTTCCTAGTTGCATGATCCTGGGCAAGTCACTTAACTCTGTTTGCCTCAGTTTCCTCATCCATAAAATAAGTTGGAGAAGGAAATGGCAAACCATTCTAATATCCTCATCAAGAAAACTTCAAATGAGAACACAAAGAATCAAATATAAATAATCAACTAAATAAGAAAAATTTAGTTGTTAGGGGTAAGGGTGGCTCACTAACAACTAGGGGGTGTAAGAAAACATACAAAGTAAGAGGTGGTAACTGACATAAACTCTGAAAGGAGCCAAGGGCTCCAAGAGGTAGAAATGAAGAGCAAGAACATTTCAGATATGGTGTAGAGCATGACTTGTACAAAAGTCCACAAGCAAGAAACAAAATGCCTCACACAGACATGCCATTTTGACTAGACCATAGAGGATGTCTTCAATAGAAATAGGAAAGTTAGGAATAATGGTAATTTTCAGGGGTGGTAGTCCTAACATAGAGCTGATAATCAACATCCATCTTCTGCTGCTGACTTTAATGATAATAAATTTTAAGGTTTCCATTCCTTGGCTGAATTACAGGGGAGACTAGATTGCCTTAATCCTGTTTAATTGCCTTTGTCTATGCTCAGTGAAAAGATATAGCAAAATATCCAGGGGGGTGGGAATGAAATCAGACTAAAGGCAAAAAGTTGGGGCTAGCATCCACTCAGAGAAGAAGACAATTTTTTAAGCAACAAAAAGAATGATCAGTAGAGGAACAAAAGCAAAATCCATTCAAAAGGTATACGTATCATATCATTGATATGAATTATATAGATTTAGAGCTGGAAGGGATTGTATAAATCATTTAACTCAGTCCCCTCTTTTTTACAGATGAGGAAAGTAAGACACAGAAAAGCCAAATGACTCAACCAAGGGTACATAGTTAACAGAATTGTGAGGCACAATTTTAATCCCAATTTTTAAATTGCTGCTTTAATACAATACTGCTTACCTGGCACTCCAGATGGTGGGTTAACTTGGTAAACAATGGGTGTTTGTGCCTTGGAAAACTATAAGAAAACAAAAATTGATGTGAGAATTTTCATAAGATTTGCCACTGGAATTCCTAGCCTTCCTCAGTGAAATATTAATTGGTCTAGTTATAAATGTTTAACTTTTCTCAAAATGCTTTCACATCTATGATCTCATTTTATCCAAACAACATTCCAGCCTTGGAGGTAGGGTAAATATTAGCATCTGCCTCTTGGGCAAGGGAAATGAGAAATAGAGTCACAAAGTTATTTAGAAGATAGTCCCAGGTCTTCTGATCCTTAGCCCCATGTTCTTTTTACTATTTTTTAGCCATACCTTCACAACAAGGGACAGAAATCTTTCAGAGATGGTAAGCCACATCTTGATTCACTCACTGGTCAGGGGTAGGTAGGAGGTGGTCACTGTCCAGGCAACCCTCAAAAGAACCTGCTCTGACTTGATTCTCCCAAGGAGGACTCATAGGCAGAGAAATGGTTGAGGCTATGCTAAGACCAGTGGTGTCAAACTCAAATAGAAATAGAGATCACTAAACTGTACATAAGGATTCCTATGAGCTCTTATTGATTTAGAAAATCACATATTAAACTTATTTAAATTTTACTGCACTTTTACTTGTTTTGTTAATTTTTCCCAATTATATTTTAATCTAGTTTGGCCAAACTCAAGTGTGTTATATGAACCACCTATTTGACTCCACTGATCTATTCCAACATTCCCATTTTACAGGCAGGAAAATCATGTTGAGGCAGCATACCAAAATTTTTAGAATGCTGTCAAAGCAATACTGAGGGGAAATTTTATGTCTCTAAACATGTATGTCAATAAAAGAAAGGAAGAGAAGATCGATGAATTGGTTTTTAAAAAGCCTAGAAAAGGAACAAATAAAAAATGGAAAATGGAAATTGTGAAAATCAAAGGAGAGAGATAATAAAATTAAAAGTTAAAAATTAAAGAACTAATAAATAAAACTAAATGATTTTATGAAAAAATAATAAAATGAACAATTGGCTAGTTTGATTTTTTTAAAAGAAGAAAACCAAATTTATAAGTATCAAAAATGAAAAAAGTGGAATGCTCCACTAACGCAAATAAAATTAAAATCATTAGGAGCTATTTTGCTCAATTACATGCCAACAAAACTGACAATGTAAGTGAAATAGATGAATACTTACTAAAATATGTTTTAATTATTAAGATTAAGAGATAAGCAAATAAAATGCTTAAATAACCTTATCATAGCAAAGAAAATTGAAAAAGCTAAAAGTGAGAGTGCAAAGAAAAAAATCCCCAGCGAAGTCTATCCAACACTTAAAAATTAATTCATTCCATTCTATTTAAATTGTATGAAGGTAGGTAAAGGAGTCCTATTAAATTCCTTGTGTGACACAAATATGATTTCAATACCTAAACCAGGTAGAGCAAAAAACAAAGAAAACTAAAAATCTATTTTCCTAATGAATATGGAAGCAAAAAGTGTTAAATAACCACAAGAATATTGTAATAATATATCACAAAAATCATGTGTTGTTATTAGGTGGGATTTATATCAGAAATGCAGGGCTGGTTCAATATTAGGAAAACTATAAGCATAATTGACCATAACAATAATGAAAACAACAAAAATCTCAATTATCTAAGTATATGCAGACAAAGATTTTGACAAAATACAACATTTATTTCTATTAGAAACACTGGAAGGTCTGGGAATCAGTGAAACTTTTGTTTTTTAATTAATAAATGTTTATTAAAATGAAGACTAAAAGGTCTTTTCCTAATAATGGATTTTGATAGAAAAATGAAACTCAATTCCAGGAAAGGGAGATGCACAGGGAAAAAAAAGGTACCTATGATCTACTGATTGTAAATTTAGAGCTAAAAGAGACTTCAGGATTATAGAGCTTTTCTCAAATTGATAAGTATCTATCTCAAAGCTAAAAACAAGCATTATCTTAAATGAAAATTATCTAGAAGCCTTTCCAATTGAGTTTAAGTATGAATGTTCATTATTACCACTCTTATTCAATATTGTATTATTGTATTAGAAATCCTAGCTATAAAACAAGAAAAAGAAACTGAATAAGAATAGTCAGTGAGGAAACAAAACAGTCATTCTTTAAAGATGATGGAATGCTTAGAGAATCCTAAAGAACCAACTAAAAATCTAGTTGAAATAATTAACAAGCTTTATGGAATTATACAATAAATCATCAGAATTTCTGTATCTTACCAACAAAATCCAGCAGGAAGAGATAAAAAGAGAAATTCATTTAAAATAACTGCAGACAATATAAAATATTTGAGAGTCAACTTTCTAGAATGGACCCAGGAATTATATGAACACAATTACAAAATACTTTTCACACAAATAAAGATATATCTAAACAATTGGAAAAATGTTAATTTCTCATTAGTAGGCCAAGTCAATATAATAAAAATGGAAATTTCATGTAAATTAATATATTTATTCCATGCCAAACTACATCAAAGAACTATTTTATAGAGCTTGAAAAAATAATAGCAGAATTCATCTGAAGAACAAAAGGTTAAGCATATAAAGAGAATCAATGAAAAAATGAGGTCTAGCAATAATCATCAAAATAATTTGGTACTGACTAAGAAATATATCAGTTTACCAATGGTATATAGAAGTAAATACATAATAAATAAAAATAAATGCAATATTCAGAAATAAATGACCATGATAACCTATTGTTTGCTAAATTCAAAGATCTGAACTTTGGGGCAAGAATTTACTATCTGGCAAAAATAACTGGGAAATCTGGAAAGTTGACTGGCAGAAATTGGGCATGGACCATTATCTCATACCATAAACCAAGATGAGCTCAAAATGACTACAATATTTAGACATAAAGGCCTATATCATAAGCAATAAAGGGATCATGGAAAATGTACCTACCAATACAATGGATAAAGAAAGATTTTATGGCAAAACAAAATACAAAGAAAAACATGGGAGGTAAAATTGATCATTTTTGATTATATGAAATTAAAAAAAGATTTATAAAACAAAACCAGTGCAGCCAAAATTAGAAAGAAAACATGAAACTAGGGGAAATATTTTTTATAGGTTTTTCTGACAAAGACCTCATTTCTCAACCACCTAGGTAATTGAGTCAAATATATAAAAATAAGAGCCATTCCCTAAATGATAATGGTAAAAGGATATGAATAGGCAATTTTCAAATGAAGAAATAAAAACTATCAATAGTCATATGAAAAAAACTCTTAAGTAATAATTAGAGAAATGCACATTAAAACAATTCTGAGGCACATTTATAAGATTGACTAACACAAAAGAAAAGGAAAATGACATATGCTGGTGAGGATGTAGAAAAATAGAGACATTAATGCACTACTGACAGAGTTGTGAATTGATCCAACCATCTGTATAACAAGTTGGAAATATGTCCAAAGAACTATCAGGGGGCATCTGGGTAGCTCAGTGGATTGAGAGCCAGGCCTAGAGACCTGAGGTCCTAGGTTCAAATCTGGATGCAGGTACTTCCCAGCTGTGTAATCCTGGGCAAGTCACTTAACCCCCATTGCCTAACCCTTACCACTCTTCTGCCTTGGAAGGAATAAACAGTATTGACTCTAAGATGGAAGGTGAGGATTTAAAAAAAAAGGACCATCATACCATATATTTGATCCAGCAATACCTCTACCAGATCTGTATCCCCAAAAGTTCACAGCAAAAGAGAAAGAACTTATACGTACAAAACTATTTGTAGTCGCTCTTTTTTTGTGGTGGCAAAGAATTGGAAACTGAAAGGATGTCCATTACTTGGGATATGACAGAACAAATTGTATTATATGATTGTGATGGAATACCACTGTGCTCTAAGAAATGATGAGAGGAATGGGTTCAGAAAAAAACTGTGGAGACTCATGAACTAATACAAAGAGAAATAAGCAGAATCAGAACATTGTTCACAGTAACAGGTCACATAGCTAAGACTGTATTTGAACTCAAAACTTGTCTCCAAACCCTGCACTTTCTCCACTGCACCCAATTAGCTGCCTCTAATTGGACCACTTTTATGTTCATAAACTGCTGAGACCTCTTCCTCCCATGTATTTGCTGGATTCTTTAATTCGTCAAAGAAACTCACAAGCATACTGTTTACCTTAGCCTGCTTCTACCATCCTGGGAGTCCACCTTCCAAGGAAGAATTTCAGCAAAGAATGTGTTGTTAATCAATACCTCTGGCACTATAACAAAGGAGAAAACTATTTGGCAAGTATTGATCTAAACAGTACCTATTCACTGGCAAGACTGTTACCCTTTTTAATGAGAAGGCTAGATAATTTGTAACAGATGAATAATGTTTCTGGGAGGTCAAAAGAAGAATGCTCTGACCCTGCCATTTTAGAATGAGTTCTCTCACCAAAAGAAAATGGGTAAATTCACAGATTCTTTCTCCTACCCTTCTCCCCAGATACACACGGATTCTCATCCTTTCCTGTCTCTGCACTGGTAGCCTTCTATTGTCATCGGCACAACTCAGGGGAAGAAAGTTTAACTCATCCTACAACAGAGAGAAACTAGCCAGTTATTAGTGACATATGTGCATAGCAAAGGCTGATTCTTTCTTCTTTATTTGGCCCTTTTATTCTCTTCCCTGATTTCAGACTCCTCATCCATAACCATCCTAAGAGAATAGGGATATTATAGCCCCAGCCCCTTTAGAACTTCTGTGGAATTTTGCTGAGAAAGTTAGGGACACTTGTTGACAGTCAGGAATTTAATTAGAGTGTAAAAGAATTTTCCAGCCCCAAGTCAGATAGTTGTCTGGAGCCAGAGATTTTAAGTCCATACTGGGGGAGAGGAGAAGGGAAAGGGTCAAAGAGATCTACAGAATCTGCTCAATTTTATTCTGGCTTTAACTTAACCACATATTCAGGGTTATCGATTGGGGTATAGTCCTAGTAAGTCTCTCTATCTGATAAGGGCAGACCAGGAACTTTTATCTTAGTAGCATCATGAAGCACAACAGTACTGGAATCCTCAATTCACAGATAAGGAAATTGAAGTATCTAGTTGGAAAAATCATAACACATTTAAAAATATTTTATGATTAGATTATTAAATACATGTTTATATTTATGGAAATGTAAAATGCTATTTGATCTGCACAGCACTATGAGACTATAATTCTCATTCCGAATCAGATGCTCTTTCTACTATTCCATGGTTACCCTTCTACAGAGATTTAGAAATACCATAAGAACAAGATTTTTGTCTTATTCCTCTGTGTATTTTCTCTTTCCCTCCAGCCACCACATCCCTGCCTCAATAGTAAGCACAGTTCCTTATGTGAATAAGACACTGAATAAGTGTCTGTGGGCTTAAATCATTAAGTTATAATTTGAGAATCTGATGATAACAGAACTTTCAAATAGGGTCATAGAAAAAGGAGCCAATCTGAAGTCAAAAGATCTGGATTTGAATTCTGGCTCTGTTTTTCTCCATCTTCATAACTGTGAACAAATCATTTAAACTATCTAGGCTTCAGATTTCTCCTCTGGAAAATAATGTGTTCAGACTAGGTCAGCAATTCTTAGTCATTTAAGCCTTAGAACTTGTTTACCCCCCTAAAAATTAGAAAATTGAGGACCCACCCCCTGGAAGGATCTTTTCTTGGCTATCAGTGTTTACTGTATTAGAAAGAAAAAATGTGTTCACATTACTATGAAAATAGTTTTTGAACTTGAAGACCCCCAGAAAGGGCATCAGGGATGTCTAGGACAACACTTTGAGAATGATTAATCCAAATAATGGGCAGCTAGGTTGCACAGTGGTTAGAACATTGGGCCTAGATTCAGGAAAACCTAAGTTCAAATTTTACTTTAAACACTTGCTAGCGGGCAAATCACTCAACCTTGGTTACCTCAGTTTCCTCATCTGTCAAATGAGCTAGAGAAGGAAACAATAAACCCCTCTAGTGTCTTTCCCAAGAAAATCCCAAATGGGGTCACAACTGAACAAACTAGATGTCCCTTATAATTCTAAACTCTGCAGGCACAAGATCTTGAGACTCAGGATGGGTAAGTGATTTGCCTCAGATTACTCAGCTAATAAGTAATCTCGCCAGAATTATATACTTTTCACTAAACTGCTACATATTCAGATAGAGTGTATAAAACAAGTGATGGAAGCAATCTGGTATTTTAATCCGTACTTTATTTAGGAGTCATTCATTCATTCATTGTGAACAAACATTTAATGAGTGCCTACTACATGCAAAGATTCCTGCTGATTACAGCAGAGAAGACAAAAATGAAACCAAGATCTGAGCCTTAGCCCAGATAGCTGCTGCCAGAACAAACAGGGAGCAGAACGTCTAGGATCTTTATTTCTTCCCCAATAACTTCTCAGGGTGGGGTGGTGTAGCCCAGCATTCGGTGGCACCCATAGTTAAACCTCAAAAAAAGAATTCATTTGTGATTCTCTCCTTGTTGACACAATAAAAAAAAATTGTACATTTCTGACAGATACAGGCCCCTGCTTCCCCACCAAGTCAGAGACTAGCAAGTAAAAAATTAATGAGCAAACCAAATCAACTTCCCTCATGCTGATCAGCTGTGTTGAAGTAAGGTCAGGGGCAGACAAGCTTAGGGGGAGGCAAAGCAGCAGATGAGACTGATAAAGCCACCACCACCAACTGATAGATAAACCTTCAGTGAGTTGTTCAAACTTGTCAGTGCCTGCAGCGGGCTTTTTGGAGTTGACTGGAGAGATGAAATTAATTTTTAATACTCATGGCTCTCCCAGTCCCAGTCCCAAAACAAAGAGACACACTGTGTTTTATTTAGCTTAGAATGCCTCTCATTAACTGCATCCCCTGGTGATTTTTCATCAACTTGCTAAGCTAGTTGAACCAATGCAAGACATGTTTACTTTAATGTGTGGTTTCAGGAGGTTTGTGCTCACTGTCTCCTTCTCAATCATTGTTTAAGCCAGGAAGAGCTGGATTAGAGATGTAGGGGGACTCCAGAGACAAAGCTATTTGAGTTAAGGACCATCTTCTGGCCTTTCCAGTGTTGTGTGTCCAATAGACAAGCAAAATAGTGATAGTTTGGCCATAAAGGAAGATAATAGGACAAGCATGTTCCTCTTTTTAGTATGTTTAAGGTGTGGCAAGAGTAGAGAAGGGGACAGCTAGGCGGTTCCATGAACTAGAGATGGGAGATCTTTGGTTTAAATCTGGCCTCAGACACTACTTCTCAGTTGTATGTCCCTGGGCAAATAATTTAATCTTGATTGTCTAGCCCTTACTGCTTTTCAGTCTTGGAACTGATATAGAATGGAGCTTGGTATCCATTCTAAGATTGAAAATAAGGGTTTGAAAGAAAAGAGTAGAGAGGAAGGAACCAGATAGTCCTATCAGAAGCAAAATTCTTAGGCCAAAGAACTGGCTAGACCCTGACAAATCACATATATCCCAGGAAAAAAAAACAGGAGGAAGTGAGAATTGTCATCAACTTTTAAAAAGTAAAATGGTAGGTATGGTAGAGATGTTGCAACAATAGAGTTAAAGTGAGATAATCTAGAAGAGTGTTAGACTAGAAGTCAATAAGATCTGAGTTCAAATTCGACTTCATGGATTTTTTTTTCTAGGATAAGTGATATGTGTCTTCTTTTACAACTTGACTAGCAAATGTGGAAATGCACATGATAGCACATGCATAACCTATATTATATTGCCTTTATATATACTATATTGTCTTAGGGAGGGAGTGGGGGCAAGAAAGATGGGGAGAAGATAGGAAAGAAGAGAACACAGACCCACATAAGGTTAGATAATGATCCAATTAAATTTTAAAATTGTATTTTAATAAAATTAATTATATTGTGCTTATTATTTCAATTAATTAGAATTTAAAATTGTAACTACATATAATCTGGTAATATTTTTAAAAGAAAAGAAAAAATTCTACCTCATGAACTTACTAGCTGCAAGACCAAAGAAGGTCAGTAAACATCTCAGTTCTCATTTTCAATGAGGCAGTTGGATTCAGTGACATTTAAGGTCCTTTGCAATTATATCCTGTGCATCACAAATTGTCAGTGTTTTGTACACAATAAGTGATTGATAGATTGTTAGTTCTACCTCCACAACACCTCTCACATTAGTTTCCTTTTCCCCACTCACATAGAGTAGTGACTACCATTCTACTTTAGGACCTTGCCACCTGGACCATTGTCAAGTATTGCAAATATTACTTTTCCCAATCCATTATCCCCACAAAACAAAATTAGTTTTCTAAAGCACCTTGTCACTTCTTTGCCCAAGACCCTTCAGGGGTTTTCCATTGCCTCTAGGATAAAATACGAACTCTTTTGTTTGATATATGAGGACCTTCAGTGTGACTGTAGTCTGTTTTTCCAGATTTATTTCACATTACTCCTCCACACTCTACTCTCTCTCTCTCTCTCTCTCTCTCTCTCTCTCTCTCTCTCTCTCTCTCTCTCTCTCTCTCTCTCTCTCCCCCTACCCCCCCTCTCTGCCTCTCATCAATTCAGCCTACTTGCTATTGTGAGAATTTATTTTTCATATACTATATTAACTCCTCCATCAGCACCCTGGGTTACCTGTATATTAGAGAGAATTATTATGTATTTGTGTGTCTGGGTTCCAGGTCAGAAATTCTATACGTTGTGCAGTTTGGGGTATTTACTTTGTCCTTGGGAATCATAAAGAATGTATTCCTTTTAAAAGAATTCGGTTAATGAATGAAAGGGACAAGGGTTCTTTTCCTGAGTACATGAGCCCCATGATATGATGACAGGAAGAGATAGAGTTTGGTGGACCACATCCTAATTAGCTATTTACAAATTAGAGAAGTCATAGGATACTCAAGGGAGAAGCTGAATAATTGCTTCCAAAAGTGTATGTAAGTAGCTGATCCAGGTCCATCAACATCTTTGGTTGTCAAGAAGACCAATTACCTATCAATTAATTAATTATGATGCTGGCCTAATCAAAAAACTGATATTTGTACCCAAAAATTAGTCTCTTGAAATAATTTTAATCATAATGCTATGGCACAGTAAACCATCTCCTGTCTGTACCTTTCCATAAGCTATCCCCTATGTTTGGAATGATCTTTCTCTTCCTTTCTAACTCTTGGAATCTCCAACTTCTTTCAAGTTTAAGTTTGAGTACCATCTCTTACATGTCTTCCCTGAACTACCTAGTTACTATTGCTTCCCCTTATTCATCACTAAAATTACTATATACATCTATATTTAAACATATATTACATATACAATTTCAAGTATATACATTTATACAATGTAATATATAATGTATGTTACACATGCACATGTATGTGTATTCATCTATCTCTATATACATATGTTCAGAGGGAAAGTCAAAGGAAAAGAGTAGGAGAGACAGAAATAGACAGAATGACAGAGGGGAAGAAAGAGAGAGGTGGAGGAAGGAAGGAGAGAGATAAGATAGAGAGAGGCAGAAAAAGAAGAGAGAGGAGGAGGGGGACAGGAAGAAAGAGATAAAGACAGAGTCAGAGAAGAGAGAGAAAGAAATTGAAACAGAGAAAATGATGGAGGGAGGAGGAGGAAAAGATGTAGAGGGAAGGAGAGAGATAGAGAGACAAAGAGAAAGGAAAAGACAAAGATACAGAGAAAGACAGAAAGAAAAGAAATGGAAAGAGAGAGAAGAGAGAGAATGATGGTGGAAGGAAGGAAGAGCTATTAGCTTATAATATAATACTACTGCAGTACCATATAATCTCCATATGTTTCATTTTTGTCACTGAGACATTGCTCCCATCCTATCCTTGGGAAGCCCTCCAGAAAACTGAAAGGATGAGTAATTTACTCATGATCACACAGATAAGATATGTCAGAAATAGGACTTTAAATCAGAATTTCCTGCTCTGAGGCCTTCTCTATATGTACTATGCCATGCTGTCTCATGTGTAAGGATATGCAAAATAAATACAAGGAAGAGGAGAAAAGAAAGAAATTGCAACTGGGTGGAATCAAGAAAGCCCTCATGTAAAAAGTTGCAGTTGAGCTGTAGTTTTTAAAAGAAAACTCAGGATTTTAAGAGGTAGAGGTGAAGAAGGAGTGGATTACAAGGACTGAGCAAAGTCACTGGTCATTTTTGGTGTAAGGGTACTGACTGGCTGATAAATCCTTTATTTACAAAGCATTAGGGTGAATCAGGAAATCAAGAAGGAGAATATCTTGCTGTGCTACAAGGAGAACAATTTATATAACAATAGCAATATCATAGAAATAAAAACTTAGAAAGTCAAGATTAATTATGAAACATGCTACTCATCACTTGACAGAACCAATGTTCTCAAGATATAGAATGAAACATATTTTTAGGGTAAATGCTGGAATTTGTTTTGTTTCACTATGGATATTTATTCCCTGGATTTTTTTCTCTTACCCAATAAGATAGGGAGAGGTAGAGAGATGTTAGATTTTTGTCCACTGGAGGATGGGAGGAATTAAATTTTTTAAATAAAGAAAAATATTACATTCTCTTGGCAATAAAATAAAAAAATTGTTTACCTTAGGGTACAAAGGACAATACCCCTAGACCATACCAAATTCTTTCATCCAAGAATTTACCTTGAAAGTACAGTTATCCCAGGAACCTTTACTCATACTGCTGAATAACTGCCCACCAGAACGAACTTCCAAATAATACAGGCCTTCTTGTGTCTCCCATTGCAGAGACCTGAAGGTGGGAAGAGAGCAATGGTTTGCAAGTGAGTTATTAAGCTAGACCTTCAGCTCTTCAAATGTCTTCATCCATTCATCAGACAGTGCCAAGACATATCAATATTTCACCCTTCAATTCATGAAACCAATGATTTTAGTGATTTTAATAGAATTTTAAAAGGCTGTCATTTTGAGGTTTGGGTTTATGTATTTATTTTTTCCAGTAAGAGGTTTCTATAAACTAAATTAAAAGAGGTGGCTATAAAACAAAATGACCTTTAAAAAATCAAATAAAGCTGTCCTTTGTGCACCCAGTGCTCAGTGTTTTCCTCATCATCATCTGTAAACTCTAGAGGTAGATGAGAGCATTTTTCAGAATCAAAATCCTTCAGCAGAGCAGAGGAGTTGTTGCTATGGTGATCCTATCCCAGCACTTTTTTGGCTCTCTCACCACTTTGAACTCCAGAGCTGACCTCTATTTACATGATGATTTTCCAAAGGCAGGAAGAACCCAGCTGGGAGTTCAGGTATAAGAGTAGCTGATTGGCTGGTCAGAGTTAGCAAGGTGAAAAGCAATAAGGAAGTGGAATGAGATTCTTCTCCCCTCTTGACCCTGTAGGGTGATAGTTCTGCCCTCTCAAGACAGAAGGATGTTACCTCATCCAAAGAAAGAACTGAAATCTGATTGTAACTGAGAAAAAACTATGTTCCCAAGCATAGTCCACATTCTCTGATAGAATATATTAGACTTGCCAGAGCATTATCTGATTTTCTTAGTTTTAACCATTATCTTCATTTAGCAAAAATGTTTTTTTAATTAAATAGTTGTTAGGCTAGAATAGCAAAAATACGTAAAAAATAATAATAAGCCAGTAGTGGACTGTCTTGCTCCAACAGACATTGTAATACATTATTAGTGGTACCACAGACAGGCAAAAATATTGTGGAAAACCAATTTGATAGTATTTAATGAATCATTAAGTTGATCCCATCTTTGGCCCAGTCAAAATTTCATTGCTAGATCTCCAAAATATAACAATAACTAAAAGGAAAAAGTACTCATCTATACAAAACATTCATAGCTGCCCTGTTTATAACAACAGTAACAAAAAAAAAAAAAAACCCTGAAATCCTGAATATAAACAAGAAGAAAAGAACTAGAGGAAACAGGACCAAAGGTGTCACAATTTTGTGCAAGCCTAAAAGGGGACACAGAACAAAAACATTTTATTTCCTGTTTTTTTTTTTGTTTGTTAATGTATTTTAATCTCTCTTGTTAAAGTCAAAGGACCTAGGATAAGATTTCTTCCCTTTTTATGTGATTATTTAATAACTTGTTATTGATAAATATTAAGTTAATGATAAAAATTAATTTTGAAAATAAGCATTAAAGAGCTGTAACTCAAGATCTTGAATGCATGGAAGTTTTTATATAATAAAATATTTTTTCCAAATACGAATTCATTCTAAATTTATATCCACAGGGACTAAATTTATTTCTTCTAAAACAAATACTTGTTAAATATTAGGTTCTCATTTAACTACCTGAGTTTACAGGCACTAAAACCGTATGGCATAGGGCAGATAAATGGCTTAGTGGATAGAGAACCAAACTTAGAGACAAGAGGTCCTGGGTTTAAATCCGATTTCACATTCTTCCTAGCTGTGTGACCCTGCATAAGTCATTTTATCCTAATTGCCTAGTCCTTGCCACTCTTCTTCCTTAGAACCAATACTTGTATTGATTCTAAGATAGAAGGTCAGGGTTTTAAAATAAAAGACATATGTCAGTTACCTCAGAAAAACTTAGGGGTTGATGGATTCAGTCCTAAGGACTATAGTATCCATTTACATGAGAATGAATCTATGATTAAGTAGTCTAGAGGGTTCTGAGTAATATCTTTCATATATACGACTATCACCAAAATGTCCCTTCTAGGTCTAGAAGAGTGAGTGGAGAGAAGGTCTGGACTAAGACATTATGGTTGAATTCTCTGAAAAAGCAATAAAAACTTTTTGAAAGTAAGAAGCATTTCATTTCTCCCTTTGTAACCCCAAAGCTTAGCATAATACTTTACTTAATAAATGTTTACATAATTAAGCTGAAGAGTTATATTCATATGATCAACACAAAAATTGATTGACTGTTTTCAGAGGTAGCTTTTCTCAACACCCTCAAGCTTCACAGATCCCTTCCCTAAATTACTTTTCACATTGTATTATATTCTTCACTACAATTTCATGTCTTCTTTCTCTTACAAAATTGCTGTATACTTTATTTCTATTGTATTTGGTTAGTAACTGTGCTTGCTGGGTCGGTAACAGGTATTTAGTTCATATTTGTTCATTGATTAATCAGTGATATTTCTTGCTGTGCTGAAGCTGAAAATGACTCTAAAATCTGGACTCCTGGGAAGCAATAGCCCAGATTAGCATTACTGAGACTTCCTTTGTTCTGCCCAGGTCTGTGCATCATTTCATCTCTGCCTTTGCCCCAGACAAGTTCTAAAGCCCACAAAATGTAGAGTTCTTCACATCTGGCTGCAGGCTTTTTGCACATCAGTTTGCTTCATGTGTCCTATGTTCCAGGTGAATTGGACTTTTTATTGCCCCTAAAATTCAAACTCTACATATGGTGTGGGTATGTGTATGTACATGGCATCTATGCATGCACACACACAGACATGCATGCATATAGATATACATACATGTATGTATATTCATACTTGCTTACATATTGAATCCCAACCCAGAGAAGGCAAGCTTCTTGAGGGCAAGGACTATTTCCCATTCTGTCTTCTTATCCCCAGTGACTACAGTGTGTAGAACATAGTAAATCCTGCTTCTTGGACCAGATTGGATTGTACTAGAACATCTAGTAAAATACCTCACATATAGTAGGTGCTAAATATATTTTGGATGAATTGCATTTAATTGAATCTAGCATAGAAAACCTATGACCCAAGGAGTAAGAGAGGAAACTTAGACTCAATCTGCCAGAGGAACAAGACAAGCCAGGGAAGGGCAAGAGGAACAGAGAATTCCAGAGAAAGAACAGACAAGATCTGAGAAGATCCAAGCAATTAACTTTACTTCTCTTTGGGGAACCCTTCAAAAAGGTTGCTCTGAAAGCACCTCTGAGCCCTGGTCATCCTTCTGTGAATCTAGACCCTCTGAATCCAGCAGAACACAACAGGATTGGATAGGACTTTTGATATAAAGCTATCCGCCTCAAGAAGATTTCCTCTCCATCCCTTCAAAGCTGTTCTTGAACTTCAAGCCTTAACTAGGACAGCTAGGAGTCAGGACAGCTCTCACAATTGACCCTAGAGGGTCAGGCAGGCAAAGCCTGACCCTGCAAGACTTGGGGAGAAGGGGTTCAATTGTCACTTTAGGGACTTCCTGTTTCCCACTTTCCCAATACCTTATCCCTCAATCTCACTTACCTTACCCTTTGTGTGTTCCTCAGAATAAGCAGCAGTTTCTATAGATCTAGTACCTACTCATAATATTCAGGTAAAGGGACCAGAAGCTTTGGGGAGGAGAACTATATTTCCTCCGGAAGAAAGAAGAAGCTATTTAGTCCTGGGTCTACTTCAGTCCTGCCTCTGAAGAAAAATAGTCAATAGCCCTGAAGATAGTTAGTGTGGGTTTATTGAGGAAGGTGAGAGGAGAAACTATCTATCCTCTCTCTCCACCCTTTAGCTCCATTTCACCTCTACCCACACTCTCGTCCTGAATTCAGTGGTGAGGGACTCCATTCCTTTCCCCCCCCTCCATTACAAGGATTATTTTCCTTTTTGGTATTATTAGGAAGTTCAATTTGTTTTCTTTTTGTTTTGTTTGGAGGTTTCTTGTTCAATAAAACAAGGGCTAGGAATGGTTTCTTTGAATTATTGATTATTATTTTCATACACTATTCCTCAGGCCATAAAAAGTAAATCAAGAACCAGTGTGTGAAGCTAGATGGCTCGGTGGATAGAGAGCCAGGCCTGGAGGTGGGAGATCCTATGTCCAAATCTGCCTTCAGATGTGTCTTAATTGTGTGACCCTGGGCAAGTCAGTTAACCCCAGTTGCCTAGCACTTATTCTCTTCTGCCTTGGAACCAATACTTAGTATTGATTCTAAGACAAAAGGTAAGATATTTTTTCAAAAATCAATAACCAGGGACAAGTGGCTCAGTTTGGCAGAACATAAAGGATGTGATACAAGATAAAACTGAAAGGGCAGATGGAAGTCAGCCTGTAGAGTCTTTGAATGCCAGACATGGGAATTTGGACTGTGTTCAGTAGGTGACTGGGGACCACTGAAAGCTTTTGAACAATGGAATGATATGAGTAATGTCCATTACGGAGCTTAACCTCATAGTGGTGTGTAGAATGGCTTAGAAGGGGGGAGAAAACTGGAATAGAAGTTGGGGGTGATGGTGCAGGATTGAGAAGAGAGAAAGACTTAATTCTTTGTGTTAGTAGGGTGTACTGATTTTGATATTTAAATAAAGTGACCTAAGATACTTTAAGAAGCCATAATCTAATTGTGGTATATGTTGGTGATGGAATACTATTGTGCTGAAAGGAATAATGAACTGGAGAAATTCCATGTGAACTGGAACAACCTCCAGGAATTGATTCAGAATGAAAGGAGCAGAACCAGGAGAACATTGTACACAGAGACTGATACGCTGTGGTACAATTGAACATAATGGACTTCTCTACTGGCAGCAATGCAACGATTCAGGACAATTCTGAGGAACTTAGAGAAAGAATGCTATCCATATCCAGAGAAAGAACTATGGGAGCATAAATGCAAAAAAAATATATATATATATATATAATTGATCACATGGTTCAATGGGGATATGATTGGGGTTGTAGACTTTAAATGATCACTCTTTTGCAAATAGTAATAATATGGATATATTTTTAACAAAGATACATGTAAAACCCAGTGGAATTGCTCACAATGGCTCCAGCAGGGTGGAGGGAGGAGGAGAGGGAAAGAATATGAATCATGTAACCATGGAAAAATATTTTAAATTAAATTATTAAATAATTTTTTAAAAGAAGCCATGATCTTTATTTCCAGTGATGCTAACAGCTACTCTAGAATAACAGTGGCATACTCAAAGAAACCACTACTAGTATCAGTAGTATCATACCTGGTTTGGCATCTTAGAAGAGCAACATCTTCATAGACAGGAGAAACATCACATGGGACATGAGGCAACCATGGAAGATCCACATTCACCAGACTTATCTCCAACTGAGAACCACTGGTGGGATAGAGGAAACTCTGCTCCAAACCTAAGTCCACCAAATAAAAATCTCATTAAGCTACTCAGCATTAACATTAATAAGATACCACAAAGGTATCATCAGAATCTGTAAATGAACTTTCAGTAGCTTAAAGGGCTTTGAACTGGGGGGGGGGGAAGATTCTTACATCTTAATTATTGCTTCCTCATTTTAGGTATTTAAAAGAAAAAAATTCACCTTTTTTTTTTTTTTGGAAAGTGTGGCACAGAGAGATAGACCAGATTTATAATTTCACTGATGTTGGGAAATCTCAGTGAAGAAATCCCCTCTATCAAGTCAGATTCATAGTTGCTCTATTTGACATCTAAAGCCTTTCATAATGTGCCCTTCTTCCTATTCAAACGTTGAACATCTTACACCCACCCCACTTAATCCATGATCAATCAATAGGAATCCTCAAGGTTCCTTGAACAAAACACTCCATCTTTAGGCTTTGGTCATATTCACTGACTATTCCCCATGCCTGGAATGTTCTCCCTCCTCATCTTTACTTCCTGACTTCTTCAAGTCCCAGCTAAAATCCTACCTTCCACAGGAAATCTTTCCTGATTCTTTTTAATGCTATAGTGTCTTTCCTATGTTACAAACCTCCAACTTATCCTGTATATATCTTGTTTGTACATTGTTGTTTGTATGACGTCTTTCCTGTAGACTGTGAGTTCCTTGAGAGTAGGTACTGTCTTTTACCTTTTCTTGGGCCTTCAGTGCTTAGCACAATGCCTGACACATCATAAGGACTTAATAAGTCCCTTATTAGCTAGGGGCAGCTGAGTAGCACAGTGGATGGAGTACCAGGAGAATCTGGGTTTGAATCTGGTTTCTGACATGTCCTAGCTATTGTGATCCTGGGCAAGTCCCTTAATACTAATTGCCTAACTCTTCCTGCTCTTCTGTCTTAAAACTGATACTAAGACATAAGGGAAGGGTTTTAAGAATTAATGGAGTAATTAATGCTAAGTATCTGCAATTTGTACTCTTAGTGACTCTGGCATGCTTAGAGGCTAAATGACTAATCCAAAGTCACACAGTCAAATTCTTCCTGAGTTATCACATGAACCAGGTCTTCTTGACTCTAAGATAAGCTTTTTATTCACTACACCCTTCTGATACTCAATAGATATCTTCTTTTTTTAACCCCTACCTTCCTCCTAAGAATCAATACTATGTATTCGTTCCAAGGCAGAAGAGTGGTAATAGCGAGGCAATGGGGGTTAAGTGAATTACCCAGGGTCACATAGCTAGGAAGTGTCTGAATGTCTCTAGGACTGGTTCTCAGTTCGCTGAGCCACCTAACTGCTCCCCAAGAAATAATTTCTAATAATATGATTTGACATGTAGTATCAGCTTATATTTCTATATCACTTTAAAGCTTACAAAATGCTTTCCCAAAACAACCCTGTAAGGTAAGTAGTCACATCATTATTATTCCACCTTTTTATCCGAAACAGAAACTGAGGCTCAGAAAATGTATTGATTTGCCCAATTGGCATTATCAAAGCTAGTATGTGGGTTTCAAATCTCCAGGTCTTCCTTGATTTTAAATATTCTCACTATACTGCCTCTCATTTGAGGATCAAATGAAATTACATATATATACAATATGTATGTATATAAAGCATTTTGTAAACCTTAAAGTGTCATATAAATGCTAGCTATTATTATTATTGGATGCTGCTCTATGGAAAGCACTTTGCAAACCTGGAAATGTTATATAAGTAAAAGTTACTATTAATATCATAATTATAAAAAACATTTTATCACATTTCTTACTTTGGTTCTCAAAAGATCCCTATTAAAGGAGGGCATGTAGGCATCATTATCCTCATTTAACAAAAGAGGAAATGGAGGTTGTAAGGGTAAATTAGGAGTTTTGACAAAATAAGAGAACAGCTTTGGATAATTTAAGTTTTAATGAGAATATTGTAAAGTTGTAAATTAATATTATCCCTTTAAGCCAGAGAAAAGAAAACTTCTAGCAGCTTTTAACAATTAACAATTTAGTTTAATTAAAATAGAGATAGTAAAAGAATATAGTAAAGGAGAGAAATATAGGAAAGAGGTAGAGAAAGAAAATTTCCTAATGTCTATACTAGTTATCCTATAACTACCTATAATTACTACCTAAACTGCCTATATCTACTATATAAACGGCCTGTAACTACCACTAATAATAACCACCCCACAAAGTTCCAACCCAATCCAGCCCAATCAAAACCAACCCAATCAGTGTTTAATCAAACTCCAATTAGGTCTGTCAACAAAGGCCAGCCACCTTCCAAAAAGTTTAAAAAAATAAAAAAAAAAGCTAACAGCCCAAACTCCAAAAAGCCAAAAAGCCCTCTAAAGGCTAAAGTCAAAAAGACCTCTCAGTAAACTCAGGCCCATTTTTATATTCCAGCAACTAAATGCCAACCACCAACCCAAAACACTCCCAGCATCCAACTTTCCCACACCTGCCAGTCCTAACTGTAAGCAAGTGACACAGACTGACCAACCCACACTGGCCCCCTTTTATTCCCCTTTTCTACCTCAGTTTCTGTCTCTATGGTTCCTCCTTCCTATCTCTATGATTTCTGCTTCCTGTCTCTATGGTTTCTACTCCCTGTCACTGTGGGCTGGTTAATCCCTACACATCACTATGGTAAGATGACCTCCAGGTCCCCCATTAATTAAAAAAAAAGAATAAAGAATTCCTTTTCACAAAGTTGAAAAACTCTCAAATAACTTCCCAAGGATCATACAATTAGTAAGCAGAGGATTCAGGGTTCAGACTCAAATCTCATAGCCTTAAACCCATCAACCTTTATACTACATGGATTGGTTAAGTCACTTTTTAACTACAAGAGTCTAAATTTTGTTTTCAGGTCTAAAATGTTACCTTTGGGATAAGTATAGTCTTGTATTATATTGTATTATCAAAGGGCCCATTAGATAATCTTGGTCCATAGAGAATATGTCCATATGACAGAAGTCAGAACGTAGATATACACACTTCCCCATCTTTCCCAGTTCTGACAAATTCACATTGACAGAAAAAAATTAGTCAAGCCATCAGGTTTCCATACCCCCTCCCCACTCCTCACCCTATATCTGCCATCAGGTATTTTCTCTATCTTATTAGCACTTAAATCTGCTAACCTCAAACAGGAAAACAAATTCAAAGTCCTTTTTCCTCTAAAACATCAAGCCTACAAGACCCACTTACCATCAAATACAATGGTGATCCATGTTCCTCCAGCAACACTGCCCTCATCAGGTACAATATGCCAATTCCTACAAGATGCTAAAAACAAACAAGTGACCCATTAAAACAAAAGCCAATTCAGACCATCATTTATCCTATCTCTCAAAATCTATGACTCTAAAATGATTAAATATCTTTAATTTTGCAGGGAAGTAAACAATTCCCTCTTATCTACTTAGCATGCACTCAAGTTCCTCCACAATTCATAGGATGACAGATTTAGAGTTAGCAGTGACCTTAAAAGTCATCCAGTCCAAAGCTCTAAAATGACACATGAGGAAATAGAGGCCCAGAAAGATTAAATTACTTGTTCACTTAAATATTTTGAGATTCAACTAACTCTTGAGGCAGCTGAGTGGTGCAAAGAATAGACATCCAAGCTTGGAGTCACAAAGTTGTTCAATCATGTCCAACTCTTCATGACTCCATGGACCATGACTATCCATGCGGTTTTCTTGGCAAAGATACTATAGTGGTTTGCCATTTCCTTCTCCAGTGGATCCTTTTCTAAAGCAATCAGAATGTGTGACTTGCCCAGGGTCACATAGCTTAGAAAGTATCTGAAGCCAGATTTGAACTTCAGTCTTCTTGACTCTAAGCCAAGTCCCCTACCCACTGAGTCACTTAATTATCTCCTCAGCATGCAGAGGTTAAGTGATTTTCCCAAGATCATATGACTAGGAAGTGTCTGAGTCAAGATTTGAACTCTCAAGTCCTCTGACTCCGGACCTAGTGCTCTTAACCACTGAGCAATAATTGTCTCAGGAGTAAGAATGATCTGCATTCAGATCTGACCACAGAAACTGTAGGATCCTGGGCAAGTCACATAACATTTGCTTGATTCAGTTTCCTCATCAATAAAATAGGAATAATAATAGGGCCAAACACTCAAGGATGTTGTATGGATCAAATGAGGCAATATTTGTAAAACACTTTAGCATAGTGCCCGGCACAAAGTAGATTTATATACATGCTTATTCCCTTCACTTCCCCTTGCTCAAAGTCACCTAGCTATTAATAGAGCTAGAATTCAAATCCAATTCTCTGATTCCAAATTTGCAGAGAGCTGTCATACCCATGCTGTCTGATATGTTCGCGCGTGGATGCCAGAGTTGCAAGGCGACTTTCTGGAAAGATAGTGGCACCCACTCAGCCCCCCTCTGTGTGACTTCTTTCGGTAATATCCCTTGCTACTGAATTATTATTCTCTCCCTACTTCCAAAAAAATAACATAAGATCAAATTCTTATAGGGTTAACACGCATATGTCCCACTTTAATCCCCCCCAGATTATTAACCCAAATATTACATTCACAGAATTAAAACCCAAAGATCATTACCCACTACCCCTCCCTTCTCTCTCAGCAGAGGTACATTCAGACTCCCCACACCCACTGCAGGCCAAGCACGACATCAATCACTCCTCTGCTATGACACACTTCATTGTATCTGTTTGTGTATGATAACCAGGCAATATCACTAAGTGCCTGAGTGAAATATAAAGAAAAATGCAACTTAGAAATCAGAAAGATACCTGATTCTGGGTTATATTGAATTTGCCCTTTAATCCTGTACTGAGCTGCGAAATATTTTGTCACCCATCTCCTAAGATTAATTATAAAAGCTGCTTCTCTTAGCTGGTCCTCCCACAGGTCAGGGGGAACTGACCCTGTCTGTATTATTCATCTCTATCACTATTCTTTTGTTGTAGCAATGTGTATGCAGGATGATCATAGAATGTTAATTAAACAATCTGTTAGAAATTAATGTGTGACATATCCAATTATCTGTAGATCATGTATGTTGAAAAATGAGACTGTGTGCCAGAAAACATGTACCCACTGATCTATATAAATAAACATGAGCACTCTTCCAGATGGAACAGCCTTTGTGACACCTGAGTATCAGGTTCTGAACACTCACTAAGCTATCTCCCAAATCCTCATGATTTGCCTAAGCCATCACACCTAGACAGAAAATGAGGCTTTGAGAGACTGCTGGTCGGGCTTTTGAAATAAATTCAGTACTCTTTCAATTACATGGTACTATCTTCTTTTGTAGAAAATTGACTCTAGACTCTCAAAGGATAGATCAGAGGTGTACCAACCTTATAAGCTCCTTAAAGTCAGGCACTGTTTCAATTTTTTGGGGGGTGGGGGAAGGGAAGGGGGTGTGAGGCTTTGTATCCCCAGGGCCTGGCCCAATCCCTTAGAACCTAATAATGTTAATCTCTGTCAGGAAGTGGATAGCATATCTCATCAATGTTACTCTGCAATTGTGATTGGTCATTGATTTGATCAAAAATAGAAAAACTTTCAAAATTCTCTGTTTTTACTATGCTATCATTCACATAATCCCATATCATTTCATACAAGGCTTTGCAAGTTTCTCTGAAACCATGCAAAAGAAAAATCAATACTGGGAAGCAAATTCTGAACTCAAACTGACATTTATTGTAGGAGGTGTAAATCACAAAGCATCTGGGTCAGAGATATTGAGCAACATCTAAGAACTCAACCTCACTTGACAATGGTTTATATACATCATGCAAGAGTCAAATTATACAAACTTCCTTCCAAAGGGGGTTGGGGGGAAGGAGTCAGCTAATTATTTCTTCCCAGGGAGAAAACCAAAATTTTCCCACCTAGAAGTTTTCTTCCTTCCAGAATGTGAAATTTTCCTTTTTATCTTCTTTTGGGAGGAAATTAGGTTATCCTTGTCTCATATGATAATTTTTTTAAAAGCCAAGGTTATTCTGTAGTTTCAAAGTCAACTGAGATGTCATAAATCTGGGCATATTCCAGAACACTGAAGGCATGTACACAATTCACAAAAGGTAATTTGCAAAGCATTTCAAGGGATTTTCCTTGTTATTTTACTCACATTCTGATTATTAATTATTGATTCTCATACACAATTATTCAAACAATTAATAATTGATATTATTCCTTATAATTTATCACTAAAATACTGATTAAGATTACATGCATAGAATATACATTTATAAACAGACATAAAGCAATGAATATAAACTGAAGTCACTTAATTAGATTATCATTTACCACTAAGGGCTAAGATAGAACCTTCTTGGTTGTTTTTGGTGATATCAAAAGGTTATCTATCTCACAGATGCCAAAGGACAATCCACATCACTCTGTGAATTTCAAAACTACTCAACCCTGTTCAAACCATTCTTTAGAGGATGGGATTTGGCTATTTCCTGATCAATAACAATAGAGATACTTGGAATGATAGAATCAGGTCTTGGAAACTACAATCTCCACCCTACTCAAGATAACAGGATTTAGAAAGGGCTGCAGCAAAGCTCAAGATTTAATTATTTGAGAATATGACCTTCAACAGACATGTGCAAAGGGGACAGACCTCTGGGCGGTCCTGGGTTAAGCTAGAGCCACCATTGGCACAGGTGAGACACAGGAAGTGAGGTAGAGGAGAGCTGAGGAGGCTGGGACATCCAGTGTGGAGTGAGAGTATGGTAGTTGGAGCCTGGTGCTTGGAGTGGAGGCCCTCAGACTGTTTCTCCATTTTGGTCATGTGAGTGATAAGGACTGATCTCTTTTCTTTGCCTCAGCTATCCAAGGCCTTGGGCCTTTGGCCCAGCCTAAGCAGAGTGGGTATTTAAGCCCTATTCCCTTCTCTTCCCTTTCTCTCTCTCTCTCTCTCTCTCTCTCTCTCTCTCTCTCTCTCTCTCTCTCTCTCTCTCTCTCTCTCTCTCTCTCATACCTTTCTTCCTCCTGTTAGTAATTAAAAACTCCATAAAAGGTTGACTGCTGACTTGAGTTTTCATTTAGGAATTACATAGCTGAATCCCGTGGCGACCTTAAATTAATATATATCAGTCTTTTAATGTGATTTCCATATCACATTGTGACGACCACGAAGGGACCTTCTATGCAAACTCAGAGCCACAATAACCTGCTCTCCAGATGGTTCTTTATCATTGGAAGTACCAGAGGAATCTTTAAATTTACTCCCTGTAATTCTCTCAGAGAGTCAGGAGAAAAAAGAGCATCACACCTTTGCAATACCTGAAGATATACCGGAGTCTCTTTTGGGCCACATCTTCTTCCGATGTAGGCTTACTTAAGTCGGCTGTTCCTGTGCAGATAAAAACTAAATCTAGCCCACCTCCTTCCATTCCTCAGTATCCCCTCTCAAAAGAGGCAATTGAGGGAATTACCCCAGTAATTAACTCATTAATTACACAGGGAATAATAATCCCTTGTAAATATGAATACAACATGTCCATCCTGCCTGTTAAAAAACCAAAAAGAGGGCCTGATGGCAAACACCTCTATAGATTCGTGCAGTATTTGAGGGCTGTGAACAATCACATTATAAAAAAACACTCCGTAGTTTCCAATATCAATACTATTATTTCTTCTATTCCTAGTACAGCTACATACTTTACAGTAGTAGACTTGTGCTCAGCCTTCTTTTCCATACCCATACATGAGAACTCGAGACATATCTTTGCTTTCACCTGGCAGGGCTGTAAATACTGCCGGAGTCGTTTGCCACAAGGTTTCGTAGACAGCCCGAGCTTATTTGAGCAAATTTTGAGCCAAGATACAGATAATATAAAATTTTAAAACAGCAAATTAATCAAGTACATAGATGACCTACTCTTGGCCTCAACAGATGCAGAAACATGTCAGGAAGATAGCAAGCACCTTCTTTTGGAATTGCACAAAAGAGGTCATAAGATCTCGAAGGATAAGGTTCAGTGGTGCCTCCCTAAAGTAGAATATTTGGGGTTCATCCTGTCTGCAGGTGCCCGCTTGATTTCTCCCAGACGAATTGAGAATATTCAAAACAGTTGAGAGCAATTTTGGGAGCAACAGGGTTTTGTAGACAATGGATTCCTTGCTATGGGGAAATTACTAAACCCCTTATATCACTAACAAGGGATTTGGTCCCTGAACCCCTCAAATTAGAACCAGAACACCTGTCAGCTCTATCAGATCTAAAAAAGGCTATCCTGTCTGCCCCCGCTCAAGGCATCCCAGATTACAACAAGCCATTTACTTTGTATGTACATGAGCGAAGAGGGGTAGCTTCAGGTGTTTTAACTCAGACTTTGGGACCTTCTCAGCGCCCAATTGCCTATTATTCTGCCCAACTAGACCCAGTAGCATCAGGAGCACCACCATGTCTTAGAGGAATAGCTGCTACAGCCTTACTAGTGACAAAAACTGTTGATCTAGTATTGGGATGCCCATTGACAATTATGTGCCCACATGAGGTAGAAGCATTGTTCTTAAGACATAGAACACAGGCATTTTCTGATCAGCGAATTACAAGGTATGAAATAACCTTGTTAAACAATGAAAACATTACCTTGAAGCGCTGTTCAACTCTTAACCCTGCCACCCTTGCTTCCAGATTTACCAACTTCAGGAGAACCATTACATAGTTGTGAAACACTAGTGTCCATGGCAGAAAAGCCTCGAGATGATCTCTTGGACACTCCTTTAAACAACTCAGATCTGGTCTTATTTACTGATGGTTCTTCTTTTATGAGAGATGGCATATGCTACACTGGAGCTGCTGTAGTCACAGAATTTGCCACTGAGTGGTCAGCTTCACTGCCCTCTAATATTAGCACTCAAGGGGCAGAACTCATAGCTCTGAAACATGCCTATATAATTGCCAAGGGTAAAAAGGCAACAATTTATACGGATTCTAGATATGCTTTTGGCATTTGTCACTCAGTCGGGATGCAATGGCTCCAGAGAGGATTTTTAACCTCAGCTGGAAAATCCATACCTAATGCAGAAATTATTAATGAAGTTCTTTCTGCTCTCCAACTGCCTGAAGCCCTAGCTGTAGTTCATTGCTCTGCCCATACAGGTGGTTCTGACCCTGTCTCTAGAGGAAATGACTGAGTAGATGACGCTGCAAAGCTAGCAGCCATAGAAGGACCTGGATTAATTTTAACATTAACAACCACTGATAATTTAAATTTATGACTTTCCTATAATGAAAAGGAAGTGGAAAAATGGAAACAAAAATTTAAAGCAAAACAGATTAATGGAGTGTGGGTATCATCTGAAGGGAAACCCCTGCTCCCTAAAAGTTTCTATCACTAAATTTGCCAATCTGTGCATAAAAATGGTCACTTTGGTACCCAGGGCATCGTGGACTCTGTTAAGAGAGTATGGATAGCCCCCGGTATAACTACCATAGCCTCTAAAGTGTGTTCAGTCTGCTCTACCTGTCAAGCATATAACCAACACGCCTTTCGTAGAAAAGCTTTTGGTGCGCATCCTCTGGCTTACACACCTTTTGAGCACCTACAGATAGATTACATAACAATGCCAAAGGCCGGCCATTATAAATTTTGCCTAGTCATAGTAGATCAACTGACCAGATGGCTGGAAGCATTTCCTGCGACCCAAGCCACGGCGGCTTTTGTTGCTAAGGTGTTTTTAAAAGAAATTATTCCTCATTTTGGCCTGCCAGCACGTATTGATTCCGATAGAGGAAGTCATTTTACTGATTCTGTCTTAAACCAAATATATTCTTGCTTGGGGATAACTCCCAAATTCCATGTTCCATATCATCCTCAGAGCTCAGGCCAAGTTGAAAGGATGAATAAAGAACTTAAAACTATGATTGGCAAATTATGCACTGAGACCCATTTAAAATGGCCTGAAATTCTCCCTCTGGCCCTATTTTATCTTAGAAGCAGGCCTAGAGGAGACTCACATATTTCACCATTTGAGATGCTTTTTGGACATCCGCCTATACAGGCTAATCCTTTCTCCCCGTCATATACATCACTATTAGGGGGAGATACTACGATTGCTTCCTATATACAGGAATTACAGCATAAACTGCGTGAACTTCATGAATCTGGAGCTGCAGTACAAGCCGGACCACTAGACTTTTCACTTCACAACCTGAACTCAGGAGACAAGGTGTATATTAAAATTTTCCAGCATACTGAAGCAACTCAGCCTTCATGGGAAGGACCATTCCAAATATTGTTAACTACTCCAACATCTATAAAGGTTGGAGAAAAGGACTCTTGGATTCATTGCTCACATGTAAAGAGAGCATTTTCTGCTGAGACTGATTGACTGTATCCTATCACATGCATTGAAGATAATAATCCATTGACAAGTGGATGCTGTTTTTTCAAAAACACATTGAATTCCTGATTTTTTCTTCTCTTTCTCTTATTTTTTATTATTGCTTTTCTTTTGAATATTTGAATTTTTTCCCCTTTCCTCATTTCTTGTACAAAAGGTACATACAATTAAATTTTTTTCTCTCTCTCTGCAGTAATATAAGTTTAAATATACATACCCAAACAGCTCTAGACTGTGGGAACCTGCCATTTATTGATAAAATGTTATGGGACTGTGATTAATGTTTGTGTCTGATTCCAGGAAATGGGATAAAAACAAGGAGCACAGACTTTACTTAAATAGTGCCAAAAGAGCGCACAGGAAATACTAATGTGGACTCGAGGTTGCGATGCTTGACATACGTTAAGTCGTAGGACTTCCTTGTATCTACACTCTTTATGAAGTACTCATACAAGTACAAAAATTTGACTATCATACTGGCTCCCTATATCCTTGAGAATGAAAAAAGTCAGACCTGGGAATGACTCTTCCCTATCAAAATAAAATTCTAGTTCCTTTCCTTCTTATAATATGACAACTTCCTGTAGTCTTGGCTGCAAGTGGGTAAGTGAACTATTACTACATTCTGTCCTACAGATTTGTGGGATAGAAATTACTGTAAATTGGACCTTTACAAGGGCCCATTATGAAGTTATTCTGGTTTACTCAACATTTTATACATAGATTTTGGTATTTTGATTCTAATTTTGAATTTTTTCTTCCCTTTCTCCCCAAAGGTTAACTTTCTTCCATATTTTTCCCTTTATATATTTTTGGTTTTTGTTTGTTTTGTTTTTATTGTTTTTGAATTCTTTTAATAACTGACTCTTATAACCCAACTCAACAATGCATCCTGTGCTGAACTGGATTTTTTAACACCCACTTCAGGGAGATTGTATTTTAATAAAATTCCAAAATTTTGAAAAGTTTTTTTTTCATTTGAGAAACATCTTCAAGGAAGAAGCTTGCTAACTCCTAAATCCAGAGAATGAACTGTTGCAGAAAGATGCCAGAAAACCTACATTACATCAAGATCGAGAATGAACCTTGGGGTGTGGTTGCTTGAACTGAAGGTTGATTTAATTTATTTTGAATGTACACTCTTCTGCCAAAGGGGACTGCCCCCTAATTGGCTTTGTCAATGTGCCCAGCAAAACATTGGTTTTGCTGTCTCTCTCTATCTCCCCTATTTTTCCTTTATCTCTAACTATTGTAATTTCATAGCTAGTATGTTTACAAGACCCATTGGAGAGGTTAGCCTTCCTTGGGCCTCAGGAGGGAATTGTGAATTTCAAAACTACTCAACCCTGTTCAAACCATTCTTTAGAGGATGGGATTTGGCTATTTCCTGATCAATAACAATAGAGATACTTGGAATGACAGAATCAGGTCTTGGAAACTACAATCTCCACCCTACACAAGGTAACAGGATTTAGAAAGGGCTGCAGCAAAGCTCAAGATTTAATTATTTGAGAATATGACCTTCAACAGACATGTGCAAAGGGGACAGACCTCTGGGTGGTCCTGGGTTAAGCTAGAGCCACCATTGGCACAACTCTCAGAAATGGTAGAGTAGGTGAAGAAATAATATTATTGAATTCCAGATATTTCTGCACTGAGGAACCATTAAAGATACAAAGGTTGATCAAAATGACCAAAAAGAATGTGAAAATATTTGACTGAAAGAAAAACTGAATGCAAACAGTTACTATTCTCTAACAAAGGAAAGAGAGTCCATAAGCATTGGGCCATAGAAATCATGGGTAGAAATGTAAAGAATTTTATATGTTACCTAGAAAAAATCTTGCCCATATATACCCCTTCCATAATGCCCATCATTGGCTTAAATCATTGCAGTGATGGGGGATTCCTTATTTTATGAGTTCATTACATTTTTATATTGGTCCAATTGTTAGGAAGTTGTTATTTATAGAAAGGCAAAATGTATCTCCATATAACTTCTAACCATTTTTCCTAGTATCTCTCTCTGAAGCTAAACATAACTCTAATCCCTGAACCAAAAAGAACCTTTCAAATGTTGGGAAATATCTATCATGTTCCTCACTTAAGTATTCTCTTATCCTTACTAAACATTATTATTTCTTTCAAACAATCTTCACATTATATGGTTTCCAGATTTCTCATTAATCTCTCCACTCTTCTTTGGATATTCCTAAAATGTCGCTCTCAGAACTGAATACATTACACTAAAAGTGTTCAGACCATGATGGCATACATGAGAACTATTTTTTTTATTATTATTCTGGTGCCTACATTTACATAAATACCCCCCTTAAATTTGAATTAATTTTTTTTTTACATTTAGGCTATGAAGCATGAAAATCTGAGAGGAAGTATTTAACTTCATCCAAAATGAAAACCAAAAGGTATTGTTCAGGTTAAATCCCATGAGAAATTTAGATCTGGAAAAGAACTTTGATGCTAGTGAATCTAGCACCTCTGCTTCAATTTTGTGGTTGAGAGAACTGAGATACAGAGCAGTTAAATGATGTGCTTAACATAACATAGTAAGTGTCTGAAGTGGGATTTAGAATCTAGGTCTTCCTGTTTTTAGGTACAGTGCCCTCTCCATCATTATATTCTGCCCACTTTTGACCATAAAGCATTGTATCATATGTTTTCACTTTTAATTTTGACAACCTGTACCTAAGTGCAAAATAAAGACAGATTATGGTGGTGCTACATGTATAACTGCCACAACCAATAGTAGTTCTATAGAGTGAAAAAATGAATTATGGACATATTTTCCAACCACAATATAATTCAAACTTAGAACCACGTAGGAGGAAAAATGGACCACAGAGTAAGAGAGATAACCCCAGTCAAAATCATGAAAGGGATTCTTAAATTAATTTTGCTCCTGGCTACTGATGCCCAAATAAATAGTGATAGTCAAACTAGATAGTGATCCTTGAAAAGTCCACACAGAATCTCCCCCAAAAAAGCTCCACATAGATTCAAACAGTGAATTAAGAATCCAAGTCACCTGTTGAGATTTCTTTGCTGTCAATTTCCATATTTGAGAAAGAACCACACAATTCCTCACTCACCTGCCAAGAGGATCATCTCAATAGTCATCAATGAATATAGACAGGCAATCATCTTACATACTAGATGAGACATTCTAAGGTCACTCAGTAATCACAGGCATCATCCATTTTGATTGAATTATCATAGTTTCTCTGTTCTGAAAAGTTAGGGGAGAAATTGATATCATAATTTTTCATAACAGTGCCTAAGCCAGTGCCAAACTAGAGAAAGAACTTCCAATAAGAATACTACCAAAAAGATGTAGACTCTAAATGATCACCCTACTTGCAAATATTAATAATATGAAAATAGATCTTGATCAATGACACATATAAAACCCAGTGGAATTGCTCATCGACTATGGAAGGGGGTGGCAGAGAGGGAGGAAAAGAACATGAATCATGTAACCATGAAAAAATATTCCTAATTAATTAATTAAATAAATAAACTTAAAAAAAGAATATTATCAAATAGCCTTATATTTTTCAAAAAGTCCCTAGATTCAGGGAAAAGATAGTATCTAAGTATTTTGAGTATAATTCTATTTGGGCTTAAATGTCCATATTTGTGAATCAAGTAGATAAAAATAACTTCTCTCAGGTCATGTTCATTGTGGAGAAAATCTAAAAGAAATTTAATATACTGTACTACTCTTTGTAAAGAAGAAAGAAGAGAAGGAGAGAGGGAGGGAAGGATAGAGAGAGAGGGGGGGAAGATAGAAAGAGAGAGAGATACACAGAGAGAGAGAGAGAGAGAGAGAGAGAGAGAGAGAGAGAGAGAGAGAGAGAGAGAGAGAGAGAGAGATGAGTATGATATACAGCTGAATAGGAGAAAAGAAGAAATTCCAAATAGATTCAAATCAAAAAGACTTGAGATGGAAAATTCATTTTCAACTGGGGGAAGGAAATGGCAGGAGAATCAGATAAATTGAAAAAGATAATAGGACAATAATCATCTGATGATCTTTATGTTCTTTTTGATGAAGACAACAAAGTCCTAGATAAAACAGAAAGTTTTCTTTTAAAGGACTAAGGATTTTTAGGGACTGGACAACCCATACACCTACTTCCCTAGTCATATAAATTTTTATAAGGATAACTTAATGTGACTTCTACATGGTGCAGTGGCCTGAGAGCTGGTCTTGATTCCAGAAAGCATTGGATTCACATTCCACCTCTAACACACACTAGCTATACAACTCGAGATAAGTCACATAGCTTCTCAGTGACCCAGGAAACTCTCTAAGATTAGAAGTTGAAGAGGAGATATTGTTTCCTTATTAGAAACTCTCAGCAATGAGGAAATCATAGGTGTCAGGGGAAAAAAATCTTTATAGGTATTGAAGGCATCCCAAATTAGCATATTATTGGGGAACAGGAAAAACTTATGGCTTTTTGGTGATATTTCTATTGGAATTTTTTTCTCTAAATTGTTACAACTTTTATAAGCAATATGGCCCACATTTTTTTTTACAGATTTCATGTTGGTACATTTTTTTTGAAGAAAGAATTTAATGACCACCTACTTATAAGGAATAAAAACAAACAAAAGAAAGGTAAGTAATTCTTCCTTTAACAGCTTCTGGTACCCAACTAGTTCAAAATTAAAGGGCTGAATTAGACAATCTCTAACATCAATTTCAGCTTAAGCATTAATGAACTACATCCCTATCTTCAAACAATTCTCTATCTAACCACCTTTCATCCTATGACCTACATCACAAGGTGATTGTTGTAAGGATCAAATGAGATATTTGTAAAGCTTTCAGTACAGGGCCTAGAACATAGTAAGTACTTAATAAAGGTTGTTCTCTTCCTCTTCCCCCATCTCAGTATTCCCCAATAGTCATTGTTCAGTGTAGAAAGTCTGGTTTCTTAAATATCTATTAAACATACCATAATCATTCTTAAATCTGGCATATTCATTCAGTCAATAAGCATTTATTAAGTGCCTACTGCTACTGTGGTAAGAACTAGAGATAAAAAAGAGATAGCTAACAGTCTCTTCCCCCCAAGAACTTACTCTTCTTCTTTAAAAAAAATAAAATAAAATAAAAAAATAAAACCTTTATCTTCCATCTTGGAGCCAATTGGCTCCGAGGCAGAAGAGCAGTAAGGGTTAGGCAATGGGGATTAAGTGACTTGCCCAGGGTCACCCAGTAAGGAAATGCCTGAGGCTAGATTTGAACCCAGGACCTCCCATCTCTAGGCTTGACTCTCAATCCACTGAGCCACCCAGCTGCCCCCAGAACTTACTCTTCTTGACCAATGAAAAGTCTAAAGATCATTTTAGATCCATCTCATGCTCTGTCTTCTCCATGAAATTCACTCTAACTACTCTAAGCTTTATTGATCTTTATTCACTGAACCCTGGTGTGCTTACATAGAACATAGAACTCAAACACTCCATGTCTTCTTTGATCATGCCAACATATAACAATACTAATTTTTTTTTTTGTTTTTCAACCTCAGCATCTCTTAAATACCATCTCAACTAAGTAACATATGTGATTGTGATTTATATATGTGGAGGGAACTTCTCCCACACTGACAAAATTCTGGATTTTTAAACTATTGCAGTAATGATTCTAGCCAGATTATAGGGTCCATCAGAACCAAGGCCCTCCTCGCTAAGGGTGGGGACCAGAAATGGATCTAGAAATAGGGTTGAACTCTGTGATTTTCTAAGTCAAAAAGAGGGGGCAGCTGGGTAGCTCAGTAGATTGAGAGCCAGGCCTAGAGATAGGAGGTCCTAGTTTCAAATCTGGCCTCAGACACCTCCCAGCTGTGTGACCCTGGGCAAGTCACTTGACCCCCCCCATTGCCTAGTCCTTACCACTCTTCTGCCTTGGAGCCAATAAACAGTATTGACTCCAAGATGGAAGGTAAGGGTTTAAAAAAAAAAAAGATTCCTGTGACCTTTCATAAGTTTTATTGATGCCTTTCTTTTTTAAACCTATCATTATCATTTAATCTGCCATTTTTAAAATCTATCTCCTACTACCCCCCCATCCACCTCCACTACTGAGCCCTCTCTTATAACAAAGTAAAACAGTTAAACAAAGGCAACCAGTATATTGAGCATGCCTAGTATTGGATCCAACATTCTATGTCCACAGAGTCTTCTTACAAAAGGACAAAAGCTTATTGCATTAGGTGTAATTCAAGGTCAATATTTTAGTGAATCAGTTTCATGACAAAATCATTCAAGGGTCAGGAAGACTTTTGGTTATTCTTTGAAAAAACCAATAAGCCATAAATCCAGTCTGTGCAGAAAACATGAGGAAGGGCACAGTCTCTTCCCAAAGACAAGATATTACTTTTTAGAGCCATATTAGAGTTAAAGTAATGACATATTTAACTACTGAGCCCCTCAAAAATAGTGGCAAAGATATCTTATTTATGCTGCTATAGGGACTTATATGATCACATAGAAAATCCTTCCCCCCAAAAAGCTGAGTGGTCTTAAAAAGAAACAATCATCACTCATGTTGTGTTTTATGATTTATCTTCCATTAAATGAAGAAGATAGCATACCAGACAAATGACTCAAGGGTGTACTATTTGCATTGCAAAAAGAGCTAAATGATGTCTCCATTAGCAGTCTTTAATAAAATTATTTCTATGACTTATTCTTTGACCCACTCATTCTTATTTTTATCATTTAATTTAATATATAAACACATATATAACATTATATAATGTGTAACATAACAATAATATGATTTGCTATAAACATGTAATAAATTATAATAAAGATGCTTATCCAAGAGAAAAAAATTCTCACATTAGTCCAAAAATCTGCCTCATTCTTTTTCCTTCTCCCCAAGAAGATTCCCCTAATCATTCTTTCAGATGAAGTTGTTTGGTCTCCAATTAATTCCATTTCCATTTCTATGTTCCCTTATTAAGCAGCTCTCTTTGCAGTGACAAAGAACTAGAAATTGAGGGTATGCCCATCAATTGAGGAATGGCTGAACAAGTAGTGGCATATGATTGTGATGGAATACTACTGCAGCCTACGAAATGTAGAGCAGGTTAATTTTTTAAAAACCATGGAAGGACCTACATAAAATTATGAAGAATGAAATGATCAGAACCAAGAGAACACTATATATAGCAACAGAAACATTGTTTGAAGAATAACTTGTGTAATCCACCTCCAAAGAAAGAACTAATAAATAGAAACCAGCAAGACAGTTTTATATATATATAATTTTGGTTAACTGATGCCATCTCTAATGCAGGGAGGGAAAGGAGAGAGATACCTAGGAACTTTAATGTGAAAAATAAATAAATAAAAATTTTAAGTATATAAACAAAGCCTTTACAAAAGAGAAAATCAGCCCAGGAATACCTTTTTCTGTCTAATACCTATGTTTCCAGAATTGAATACATGTTAAATTGAATCATGCCTTTCCACGTATTAATGCCCTGAATGTACTACCTTTTGTTCTTTGAAATTAATCATCCCACTGCATCTGAAAGAGTACTATTGGATCAGGATTATCTATTCCCAAACTGCTTCTCCTAGCTCACCATTTCATTTTGGCACCTACTCCCTAAAGCTTCAAACAATGGTAATGATAATTTCCCACCCCATGCTTTTCTCTCTTTAAAAACCTGAGTGTAAGTCTTCTTCTCTGCCTCCAGCATAGAGCAATCAAATCAATAAATTAATGCATATAGTGAAGGCAGGGTGCAGGGTTAAGTGTAGTTAATCCACCAATTTCCCACAAAGTTAAGCTCAGTTTTAGGGGGGGTCCTATTCCTGACCCCAATCCTGAGATTTTCAGCTCTAAAAAAGAAACAAAGACTTGACTCAGGTCTCATTCCTCATCTCTTGGTACCCACTCTCCCTCTGAAATCTTTGTTTCTCTGATAAAATTGTCATTTTCCTCTATTTCACCCATGCTAAGGTCAATGCTTCTCTTTATGCTTGGAAGCTTGGCCTTAAAAATAGACAATAAGGCAATTGCTCTATGAGACAATTCCCCCTTCTCCCTTACCCTCTTCCTTCCTCAGCCAGGAGTCAGTGGAGAAATTGTCTTTCTTTTCCAGGTGATTTTGCTTCTTTCAGAAGTAAACTCTTCAGCAAGAGACAGTGGCTGTATTATCTTGTTAGCCCAGCCTACAACTGCCTTGCAGGTAACTCATTCATGTCAGATTGTAACTCACCTAACTCATTTGTGCCCTAGCCAAATGGGTTCCAAAGTAAAAATCCTTAGTTGTCCATGGGGTAGGTTTAATGATTAACTCAAGCTACTTTAGTTTTCTTTTTTTTTTCCTTCGGGCTATCTCATTAATGACCAATGGAAAAGTGACCTGAAATTTTTATCCATTTACAGCATGTGCCCCTGCAAAGAATTTCAAATATATCCACCCAAACAGACACTCAAACATTCATCCAAGCTTTGGAACAACTACTTGCTTGAGTAGACACAGCAAAAGGTCCAGGAAGTGGTAAGCTGTTGCTAGTTCTACAATGTTCTCTGTTTCTGGGCATGGCAAGAGAACTGTTATGGACCTGGTGGTCTTGAAAGTATCCATAGTTTTCTCTTAAGGGAGGATGTAGCTTATAAATTATACACATGGAAACCATTGTTATAAAACTAGACCTGATGGTCTTGAGACACTCATGACAGTTCTTCCTTAAAGGAGACTAGAGTATACTAATGGAAAATGCTGACAATAATATTTTTGAGGGTCAGTATAGTTGTGTCCCCCAAATAATGTTTTATCTACCACCAGCTCGTTTTTCCCCAAAAATAATATTTTCCCCTGACCTCTGATATGCAATTCAGCCATCTCCAGGGAGACCAACCAGAATCATAGTCTAAGGTCCTTCCTCTCAGAAGAGCACTTGGTAGCACACACTCCCCTCCACAGCTTCCTGTGGGAGCATTCCTTTTCTACTGAGTGGATCCATGTCTCTGTGATCCCCAACACAGCACTGCCCTGATATGAGTTGGGTTCTGTTAGTGTGTATCCAACTGACTCTTAGTATTTTACAAGTTATTCCCAACATGGCCCCAGCATCTCTGACTGGCCCAAGGGCCTTTTCTTAGACATAAACTGGGTGCCTGGACAAGAATTTAACATATTTTCAGGTGCTCCCACACTGGGTGAGTATTACATTGTGGACCCTGGACAATCCGCTTAACTCTATTTGCCTCTGTTTCCTCATCTCTAAAATAAACTGGACAAGGAAATGGCAAAATACTCCAGTATCTTTGCCAAGAATACCCTCAACTGAAAACAACTGAATAATATTAGAATTACATAAGTATATGGTAGTTGTTTGGTGGTTTGGTCATGTCTGACTTTTTGGGATTCCATGGACCACACTGTCCATGGAGTTTTCTTGGCAAAGATACCAGAGTGGTTTGCCATTTCCTTCTTCAGTTTTGTTTTGTTTTTAAACAAATGAGGAACTGAAGCAAACAGGATTAAGTGACTTATCCCAAGTAATTTAGCTAATGTGTCTGAGTTCCTAAAACCAGATTGGAACCCAGAACTTCCTGACTCCAGGCTAAATGTTCTAGCCATTGTACTACCTAGCTGCCCCTACATAAGTACATTAGGGAGGCACAAAAATTTTATGAAGAGGTTTATCATAAATGTCCTCAGATCTCTCATTTCCCACCCAGTAGCATTTATTTTAGACTTCTTTGACTTTCCCACAATGCCCCTATTTTTGTTCTCTCACACCCTTTTCAGCTTTTTTTTTTCTTGTTGTCTTCCCTTTATAATATTTCTGCTTTTCTGCATTTGTCTGCAATATTTCTATGCCTGAGTACATGGTTGATCTTTGTTTATGTACCATGTATTGCTGAGAAGGTATATTCCTTTTTATCCCTGTTCAATTTTTTCCAGCTATCTATTAACTCTAGTTTTCCTCATATTTCATTCACTTCCCTTATTTATTTCTTATTTATTTTTTGGTTCGATTTATCTAGTTCTAAAAGGGGAAGGTTGAGATCCCCCACTAATATGGTCTTATTATCTATTTCCTCCTTGAGCTCCTTTAATTTCTCCTTTAGAAATCTAGATGCTATATACCATTTGGTGCATAAATGTTTAGTAATGATATTACTTCATTGTTTATAGTACCCTTTAGCAAAATGTAATTTCCTTCCTTATCTCTTTTAATCAGATCAATTTCTACTTTAGCTTTGTCTGGTATAATGATTGCTACTCCTGCTTTTTTGCTTTAGATGACGCATAATAAATTCTGCTCCAGCCTTTTACCTTTAATCTATTTGTGAAATCCTGCCTCAAATGTGTTTCTTGTAAACAACATATAGTACGATTCTGATTTTTAATCCACTCTGCTATCTGCTTCTGTTTTATAGGTGAATTCATCTCATTCACCCTTTAGATAATGTTCTGTTCACTTTCATTCTGTTCCTCCTCACCAGTATTTAGCTTTTTGTAGACCCCTCAGTTCGCCCTCCCTCCAATTAACTCCCCCTTCCCTTGTCTTATTCCCCTTCTACTTCTCTGTAGGCTAAGATAGAATTCCATATCCCACTGAGTATAATTGTTTTTCCCCTCTCTGAGCCAGTTACAATGAGAATAGTTTAAGCATTGCCCATTACCACCCTTATCCTCCCCTCCCTATAATGATTTTTCATGCCTCTGTATGTTATATATTTTACCTCTCCCTTTTTATCTCAAAGCAACCCTCTCTTTCAGCCCTTGATTGATTTTTTATATATCATGCATATGCATACATATCATACATACATATTTCATACTATCAGAACACATATACACATCATATCTTCTCATATTATCATACACATCATATCATAATCAGCTTACTTCTTCACCCACTTTCTGAGTAAATTCCTTTTATCTTCTGTACTACTAAAACTAATTTTGGAGAATTATAGATATCCTTTTTTCATGTAGACATATAAACATTTTGACCTTAATGAGTCTCTTAAATTTTCTTTTTATTTACTTTTTGGGGTTTCTCTTGTGTCTTGTGTTTGGACTTCAAATTTTTTGTTTAGGTCTGGCTTATTCCTCAGAAATGCTTAGATATTGTCTATCTTACTGAATGTCCATCTTTTCCTCTGATAGAATATACTCACTTTTTCTGAATAGGTAACTCCGGGTTGTAAACCCAAATCTTTTGCTTGCCTTTTGATCCTTTAATGTAGAAGCTGCTAGGTCCTGTGTGATCCTGATTGTAGTTCAATGGTATTTGAATTATTTCTTTCTGGCTGCTTGAAGAATTTTCACCTTAGCTTGGTGGCTCTTGAATTTAGTTATTACATTCCTGGAAATTGTGACCCGAGGATTTCTTTCTGGAGGTGATCTATGAATTCTTTTGATTTCAATTTTCTTTTCTTGTTTGAGGATCTCTGGGCAGTTTCCTTTGATATATTCTTGTAATATGATGTTCAAGGTTTTTTCATCATCATGGCTTTCAGGTAATGCAATAATTCTCAAATTGGCTCTCCTAAATCTATTTTCTAAGTCAGTTTTTTTTAATAAAATATTTCATGTTTTCCTGTTGTTGTTTTTTTAATTTCTTTGATTCTGCTTTATTGTTTTTTGGTTTCTCATGAAATCATTAGTTTCTAGATGGTCAATTCTGATTTTTAAAACATCAGATGTGGGGTGGAAGAGTATGACTTACTCTTGGCTTGCTCTTCTCTCCTTGCTACAACCTTTGGCTGGCTCTCCTTTCCTCTCACTCCAGTGCCCCAGATTTGTCTGCCTATCTTTTGGGTTTTTATTTTCTTGAAAGTTGTTTCACTCTGTCCCCTTGTTGCTAAGGTCCTGAGAGTACTTCTTCCAACAGTTTCATGTGCATGGGATTTGTATGTGTTTGTGCCACTTTTTCCTTTTCTGTTCTTTTTTCTATCCTTGTTTATTAAGGAATGAAACCATCGAGTGCACTTTAGAAAGCATGCCAAAGACTGATAGCAGAAGCAACAATATTTAGTTTGTTCTCTTCTTCCTTTTGGGAAGAGGTATTGTAATGCAGTAGGAAGCATAGGAACAGGGTTTTTTAGCCAGGGTTTGAATGCTATCTGTTCCACTTATAATCTAGGTGACCATCAAAAAGTCATCCTTTCCAACCTCAGGCCTATTAACTTATCAGAAGCTAAAGAGGGTTAATTGAACCCTTCTCAGGCTTTCCATTTTATCTATGACAAAAGCAAGAGGCTCAATTGGCTGCCACTAAATACCACAATTTCCACTGGAAAGGTTAAAATAACCTTTGAGGGGAAAAAAGTCTCCCTTTACTATGGTGCAGTGGAAGAAGGATCATACTCAAGGTCAGATTCTGAGATTTGAGTTTCAGCTTCTGCCTCTTAGGGCTGTGTGTCCTTGGAAGAATCACTTGAGCTCTCTAGGCAGTTGAGAATCCTTATCTATAAAATGGATCTAATAATACTTGCACAAACTTCATCAGGTCGTTGTGAAAAAGCGTTGTAAATCCATACCCCAAGTGCTATAGAAATATCAAGTATTACTCTTCTGATTACCTTTTTCATCATCATTATTCCCTCTACACCACAAGAGTAAGAATAAGGAAAACTCTGAGTAGAAGTAGAAAATTGCATGCCCAAATGGAAAATACCAGAGTACCAGAACCAACCAACTTTCCCCTACATTTCCCCTGGCCACAGGCTCTTTGCCTATTAAATCTTGGTATATCTGTCAGGTTCTGGGCCCACAGAAAATCTGAAAATAGACTGAGAAAAACTAATCCCATTCCTCAATTAGGTTAACCAGTTTTCACATACACTGGTGAATCTGAAGGGGGGGGGGAGGAACATTCCCTTCACCTATGCAAGAAGACTCTTAGAAATCCTAGTTTCCTGCAAAGCTTGGGCCGAGGTTTTAGGGAAGGGAAGGTTGACAGAATTGATCACACTAACCAATTATATAAAAAAGTTTATTATCTAAAGGGATAAGGGAATGAAAGGGAAACAGGAGATTATTTACTACTATTAACCCACCCAGATATTAATTCTTAGACTTTCTAAATAAACCTTAACCTAACTAAATAAACTAATAATTAAGCTTAGAGAGGTGTTTGTAGGGGCAAAGACACTGGGCCCAAAGAAATTCTCACAACAAGGGTCCTCCTTTGGTCCAGCCAGAAGTCCAGAGGGATGTCAGCAAACATAGAAATTCACTTTCTAGGTAGTTTTCAGCAGCTAGAAGCAGGCAGGAATATCCAGACAGTCAAAGAAAAGTAACTATTCAGTTTCTGGGTCCAACCCAGAAACCTAGACAGGTATTTCTCTGGTCTATCTTGAGAGCAGGAGAGATGCAGCTTCTTTCTTTAATAGAGTCCAGCCAAACATACACTGTTTTTCCCAGTAACAGCCTCTGTGTCCAGTCTCTGTTCTTGGGAGAGTTCTAAGTGGGATGTTGGCCCTGCAACCTCACATGCATCCAGCTTTGCAAAATCCCTTTACTACAGTCCCCCCTTTGCACAAAGCTGGAATTGTGTTGAAAACACTATTTTGGAATTTGTGCACTTAAGATACTTATAATTTCTTAAACTAAGATATCTACCAAACATAATAAACAACCTACACTCAACTATCTTATCGTATCTAATACTATCCTATTCTAGGGATTTAATCAAGGAAAGGAAAAAAGGGGAAAGTATACAAAGAACAATTACAAAGTTCAAAATACAGATCAAACATATGCAAAATCACAACAAATAACATCAAAAGTAAAAGATAAACACAACTTTCATGCAAAACATTAAAATCATAAAATACTACTCTTATCAACTAATACAGAAAATTCTACTACTATTGCAATGCATAAACATCAAACTTAGAGAAAATTTTTGAAAATACAATAAACACAACATTGCATAAATTTTACAAAAAAATTAAACCAAACCATCAAACTCACTTATGCAAAATACATGTAACCATAGATTAAAGGAAACATAAGTGATCTACTAACATAAATTTTACATATATACATATAACACACACATACAATATATACATGCATGCTATACACATACACATATATACACTTCACATTTATACATGATACATGTATACATACACTATGATGAAATTAATTTTACAATCCTATAATACATACTATTTACATATTTATATATGTCTATAATTTTTGTGTGATGTGTGATATTATATGTCATATGTGCTAATATATATTGTTATGTATGTGGCAATGTGTTTTGTAGTGTGGCTCAGTATCTTACCTTATTTTATCAATCTTAAACTCTAATCCTATCTAACTAATTACAGCCCTATTTCCTAAAATCTCCTAAAACTAATTTTACCTACCTATATTCCTATACTAAACTAAGTAGCTAACTAATTTTGTTAGTAACTAACTACTTTATAGCTAATTATAACATTGTTAGTATCCTAGCTATACATTGTTTCCCTTATTCAACTAGTGATTCAATGTAACCTAACCATGTTTATGTTTTTGAGTATATATGTTTAGGTTGTTATTCATGTTATGTTATATTGTTTTTGTTAGTGTTTTGTCAGTGTTACTGTTGTGTTAGTGTAGTGTTACTGTTGCATGCAATATACTTACCCAAAACTTCAGATTATTCTTTCTCTTCTCAATTTGTTTGAAGAATTCTTCCTCTCCAAAATTCATGATAATAAAATATAATTATGAATGTTTGTGTGAATATATCATGTTGTTGTTTTTTATTACATTATCACAAATTTCTTAGACCCATTAGTCCATTAATTGCTTGATCCTCTTCATTGAAAATTTCTTATAAAGTCTTTATCTTAATATTTAAAAGTCTTTCCAGTCTTTTAACAATGTCCATCAATTATTTGAATCTTACTCTTCAACTACAATGTCCTCTTCCATTGGAATGTCCTCTTCCACTGGAATGGTCCTCTCCTTACTGATCTTTTTGTCTGCAGATTCTATTTGCCTGATGAATTTCAGCTTTCCATGATTTATTCTTCTTTGTTTTCTTATTCAATGATTTGTACGTTTTCATTATTACTTCCATGAGCTAATTTAATATGTGAACAATGATACCAGGAATCTCTACCTAATACTTTTACTGAAGAAGATAAAACTAACACAATTGTATAAGGACCTACCCAACTCTCTTGTGTTGCTGATATTTTAGCAAAAATGATCACATATACCATATCATCTGGTTGAAAATTATGAAGAGAATAATCCAATGTGCCAGATAGGATCACTACTCCCATATCATGTAGTTCTCTAAACCATTATTGCAATGTACTTAAATATGAAGCAAGTTGACAATCTCCTCCTAAGAGAGATGTATAAACTGTCTTACAAGTTTTTTCCTGCAATGGAGCATGTCCAACGAGCATTTCATAAGATGATATATGTAAATTTGCTCTTGGTCTTGTATGTAGGTAAAATAAAGCTATGGGAAGAATATCTGGTCATTTTAGATGAGTTTCAGCTCAAATTTTCCCCACCATAGTCTTGAGTTCCCTATTCACATGCTCCATTTGACCTGAACTTTGTGGATGATAAGGAACATGATATTTAGGTGTTATTCCTAGATTTTCATAGACTCCTTTCAGGATATATTGGGTGAAATGAGATCCCTTATCAGAGTCTATGATAAGTGGTACACCAAATCTAGGAACAATTTCCTTAATCAGCACTTTTACCACAAAATAGCTGTATTTGTATTGGATGGAAAAGCTTCAGGCCATTTTGTTAACCTATCCACAATTACCAGACAAAACTTGTATTTCCCAGCTTTTGGCATGCTGATGTAATCAATTTGCAATCTCTCAAGTGGACAATATGCTAAAGGTATACCACCCAAACCTTTGTTTCTGAATGGACCTTAATTGAATTTTTGGCAAACAGAACAATTTGTACAGCAGTATTTATTCCTGGTGCTAGCCATTGCCTTTTTACAGAGTCTATTACAGCTTGAGTACCAAAATGACCTTTTGTGTGAATGGCTTGACACAAATAGGTATATAAATCTTTTGGTAACAGCATTTTTCCAGTGTCTGCAACCCATATTCCAGGTTCTTTCCTTGCTCCAAATTTCTCCTTCCACTTCTGAATTTCTGAGTCTACATAAGCTCTTTCTAAATCATCAGATCAATAGTTGACAAATTCTTTACATACACCAGAGCATTTCTGGCTGCAAATTTTGCAGTGATATTGGCTCCATGATTTCCTTTAGAGACTGAATATCTTCCACAAGTATGACTTCTACAATGAATCACCTCTAGATATTTAAGTTTCTGGATAGCGTCCAAGAACTCAGTTATTATTTCTGCATGAGCAATTGGTTTTCCCAATGCAATAATAAAACCTTGTTGTTTCCAGATCTTCCCTGTAGTATGACACACAGAAAATGCATAACACGAGTATATAAAATATTTGTACTTTTGCCATCAGCTAGAAGACATACTTGCTTCAAATTCAACAACTCTGCCCCTTGAGCACTAAGGTTACTAGGTAATGAGCCATACCACAGTGTCTCAAATTCTATGACCACTGCAGCACCTGCACATCAAATTCCATCACACAAGTATGAAGAACCATCTGTGAATAACACCAAGTCAGGATTTTCAATAGGATTGTCTATCAAATACATCCTAGGCATATCTATTAGATCTACTACATCCACACACTCATATAATGGTTCACTGTTCTTTGGCAAATCAGGAAGAAGTGTAGCTGGATTTAATACACTACACTTCCTCAACTGGATATTCTCACTACCCAGGAGAATAATTTCATACTTATACATTCTTTAATATAAATAAGCTTGAGCACAAAATTTCCTCATTGCTTCTATTTGATGTGAACAATATATAATCAATGGGCATCCCAAAACTAACTCTGCTGACTTCTGAACTAATACTGCTTCAGCTGCTACCCCCCCTTAAACAAGGAACTGTACCAGCAACTATTGGATCAAGCTGACAACTATAATATCCAATTGGATGATAACTTTGTCCTAAAGTCTATGTCAGTACACCAGGAGCAATACCTTTAGTTTCATTGACAAACAGTTGGAATGGTTTAGTATGGTCTGGGATACTCAAAGCTGGAGTAGATAAAATGGCTTCTTAAAGTTTACTTAAGTCTTGCAAATGTTCAGGTTTTAGTTTCAGAGGTTCTTGTTCTGTATTCCTGGTTAAATCTGTTAAACATTTTGTTAATTCACTATATCCAGGTATTCATTGCCTACAGAAACCAGTTGTTCCAAGAACAGCTCTGAATTGCTTTTTGGTCTTAGGAGCACTCAGTTTCTGAAGCTCTGCTATTCTTTTCTATGTGATTCTTTGGAACCCTCTGATAACACAAAACCAAGATATTGCACTTGAGGCAAAACCCACTGTACTTTTGCCTTAGAGATTTTATGCCCATGTGTATATAATCCTAACAAAAGATCTTTCTATCTCTCAGGCACACTGTAGCATTTGAGGATGCAAGGAAATATCATCCACAAAATGAACCAATTTACTTTCTTTGAATGTTATAGTTTTTAGATCTTTATTCAGAATTTGTGAAAATTGGCTCAGTGAATCGATGAATCCCTGGGACAAACAAGTCCAGGTCCACTGGGTTTTTTTTTTTTTTTTTTGAGAATCCTCATGAATTGGAATTGAGAAAAAAACTGAGCATAAATCTACCATGGTGAAATATCTGGCCTGACTTGATATGGAAGAACTGCTCTTGACTGAACTATTGACTGCTCTTAAATCCTGTACAAAACAATATACCACTTTGTCATTTTGATCTAACTTTGGCTTTTTTATTGGAAAAATGGGGGTTTTAAATTCCAAGAAGCAATTTATTATGATCCCTTGTTGGATTATAGATTCAATTATTGATCTTATACCCTCAATTGCTTTTTTAGTCAGCGGATATTGAGGTACACAAGGAACTGGTCCTTCCTTAGTCCTCAACCTTACTGGAGTAGCTGATTTCAATGGACCTACATCTGTGGAAGACTTTGACCAAACATCTTCAGGGATATCCTCATTTATAGGATAGATTGAATCTAAGTCACCCTCTGTACCAACTGAATCTAAGAACAGCAATGGGAAAGCTTTCAGAGATTTTTCTGGTAGATGTAATGAGATATCACCAGTATCCATACATTGGTTTGTTGCTCTTAACTTACATAATAAATCTCTACTTAAAGATTTATTGGACAGTCTGGCATGCAAAGAAATGTATGCTCCACAGATAATGGACCTAAAGTAATCATTTTTGGTTGCAATTTTGCTACTCTTTTTGGTTTACCAGTAGCTCCTATTACTTCCATTGTACCAACAGCTCTACAATTCTTAGGAAGACTTTGAAAAACTGATTTACTGGTACAAGTATCAACCAGAAGAGCATAAATCTGGTCTCCAATAGTTACAGACACATATGGTTCTGTACTATTAGGTGGTTGGAATGTTTCCAACACTGGTGAAAACACAGTAACATCAGTACAAAGCTCAGTCATTTCCTATCCATCCAAATCTACCTCTGCTTGAATTGCATGATATTCCCAGGATTTCTCATCTTTACCACCATCATCAGCTTCTTCACTACTCTCATTAGTCCTTATAATCTCTACCTTGGTATCATTGCTCTCATTCACAATCACATTATCTTTATCTAATTTACATTCTTTACTATTTTCCATTATTACACAATCATTAGAATTTTCCACTAATTTTACATTACAATTTTCTTTTTCCTCACAATTATTAATATTAATTACATTATTCTTTGATTCAATCACATTATCTATAACTTCAGTAAACTTATCACCATCACCATTTTCCCTTGATTGTTCAAGTACAGAAGAACTCTGGGTACACCCTCATAATGAACATGCCCTTTTGTTCTGATCACCTTTAACTACTTGATTATATTTGGGCCTTGCACCAGATTTAACCCACTCCTACATAGTGTTTAAATCTGGTACTTGATTCCCCTGACAGCAAGAATTTTGGCATGTGTTAACATTATTTCTCCTTTGGTAATTGTTCCAATTATAATAATAATTATTATTATTATTCCAAATTGTTCTGTCTATTGTACTCTCCATTTCTATTTAATTGTCTTGAAAATTGACCTCTGTATCTATAGTTCCTGACAAAATGTCCAACATGATTGCACAAGAAGCACCTTTGGGGACCATTTCTCCTTTTCCTAGGCTTATGTTGATTTCTAGGTTGCACAGATCTTAGAGTTAACACAGCCTTCACTTCTTTTATTTCACTGTCCCTAGCTTTATTTTCTACATCCCTCAATTTATTTTTTAAATCTTCTATTACATTATTTCCTTCATCATATTTGTCCTCATTATCAATACACAAATGCATTGCTTTTCTTCTCAATTCCTCTAGTCCCATTTCTTCCCAATAAGGGCAATTATTTCTGAAGAACAATTTGATTTTAGGGGTTGCATTTTTCACAAAAATTCTCTTTATATGTTCCTTCCTCTAAAACATCGAGACCTAAAAAGATTTCAGCTGCATCCGTGATACTTTCCAGAAAGTTTGTAGGTATTTCATTAATTTTTTATTTGATATTTTCAAATATAGACCAAGCATTTGGTCTTTTTGTGTGTCTCTTCATGACATCCATGTTTGACTTTCTGGCCTCTTTCATCATTTCATAATCATCTTTATTATTCATATCCAAATTTTGAAAGGTTTCTGGCCATGGTGTCAATAAAGGATCATTTCTAGTCTCATCAATAAGGGGGGGGGGGGGAGAGTCAGAGACAAAGAGAGAGACAGAGACAGAAACAGAGGACAAGAGAGAGGGGAAGGAAGGAACGAACGAAAGAAGAAAGGAAGGAAGGAAGGAAGGAAGGAAGGAAGGAAGGAAGGAAGGAAGGAAGGAAGGAAGGAAGGAAGGAAGGAAGGAAGGAAGGAAGGAAGGAAGGAAGGAAGGAAGGAAGGAAGGAAGGAAGGAAGGAAGGAAGGAAGGAAGGAAGGAAGGAAGGAAGGAAGGAAGGAAGGAAGGAAGGAAGGAAGTTTAAAGAAGTTTGACAAAACCAATCAGCACATCAACTGTGTCTAGCAATAGAAATAATCTTATACTCCCCTAACACTCTACTACTGCAAAGAAGTGAAAGAGTAAATTTTTTCATCTCTGTTTTGGAGCTAGTTTCAGGAATTATAACTATAACAATGTTCAATTTTAGCATTTTTTCTTTATATTTACATTGTTGCATTCATTGTTTATAGTTTTTCTGATTCTGTTTTCTTCATTCTGTATCAGTTCACTTAAGTCTCTTCATGCTTTTTAAAATCCTTCCTATTATTAATTATTTGAAGCATAGTAATACTTCATAAAATCTGTATGCCTCAATTTGCTTAACCTCTTTTATTTCTTATTTATAGGTGTCTATAGTAAAAAGTTAAATGATCTTCCATGTTCATAATGCACATATCCTAGAAACATTTCCATTAAATGGTTAACATTTGCAAAATGTAAGTAATTAAAGGGGTAAGTTTATTTATCTGGAAAATTAACTTATGTAAAATTCTTAACAATGTCTAATCAATAGGATATTTCACTATTTTTTATAATCCCTAAGATGCTCTTTTCCTTGAACTTAGACTTTCAATGAGAAAATGGCTACTTCAGTGTATGCCAATCACTTTACTAACTAGAGCTCCTTCTCTTCAAGTTAAGAATTTAAAATAAATCACACCATCAGGGAACAACACCACTAAGGCAATTAATATTCTTCTTGTTTGGGATCCCAGCTGAGATTTCTGAAGCATAGCCTTCATTTTTTAAATACATGATAGTTGCATTAAAGTCACACATGTTTGCAACCCAGCAGAATTGTTGGATTTAGCAGTCTAGAATGTCTTAAAGCATTTTGAGCCTTGAAATGGAAAGATTCTGCCCCACCCCTATAGACTAATGCTGAGCAGCTGGAAGGACACTCTAATCTCTCTCTCTCTCTCTCTCTCTCTCTCTCTCTCTCTCTCTCTCTCTCTCTCTCTCTCTCTCTCTCTCTCTCTCTCTCTCCCTGCCCCACCATGCTTGGATAGCCAGCCAAACTTTGTGTATGAAATGTTGTACAAATCAATCTTTTAAATATAATGATCTTGAACTTTCTAAGTTAAAACAAATGTTTTGATTGTTTGCCATATTGGGTGAGTTTACTCTTAGAATCACATACTGTATAAATGCTCAAAACAAAAAAATACATATAGGACACTCTCTTTCTCACACATAAACACACACACTCTTTCTCTGTCTTACGATGAATACATATACAAATATATGTATATGATATATATATATATATACATATGCCATATATATGTTTATGTGTATATATACATTCTCCAAAAGAAGTCCTTAACTCATTTGTGCAACCCAGAGAGAGTACAAGAGTTACAAATTATACTTAATCAATCAATAAATATTTATTAAATAAAACAAGTTGTTCTGCTAGATGTTGTTTGTCCATTTCTGAAGTGGATCAATGATATCTGGGGTGATGTCTTGACTTTCATATGCATTGAATTAATGAGGCAGAGTTACAGAAAGTCATTGGCCTCCCTTTCTCTTCCATAGTCATCAAAGTCCAGTGGCAAAAAAAAAAAGTCAGAACAACTAGGAATGACCCAAGATTCAATAGATGACCTCGGCATCTTTGAAGTCTGACCAAGCTCTAAGCCTGCAGTGCCTACTTCAGGAACAAATTGTTGTCATCCTCCAATTCTGCCACAGGAAGTCTTCACATGCTTGGAGTCTACCCCAAGGTCATCCCCCTAACTCACTGACAGGTTTGAGACCTATCAGTTACCTTTAGCCTACTTTAGCCACTCTTTGTAGCCACAGGGCATACTACAGCTTCTTGAAGTCAGAGGTAGGGGATAGGTGAAGGTGGATGAATAGCCCAGAAAAGGGTTTGGGCAAGCTTTCACACCAAAATTTCTAATCCTCCCTGAATATCTCATACATCCTACTTCTGTCACTATACCAGATGATGGGAATTCAAAGACAATAATGAAATAGTGCCTTCTTTCAAAAGGCTTACATCTATAGAGGGAGACAATGTGTGTGCATATCACATATACATATATAATATATACATATGTATAAGTAAATGCATATATATATATATATACATATATACACATACATATACAGAGAAAGGAGAGAGGAAGAGATTAGAGAGTGAGCTGCTTCAGTTCCATGTTAGGCTAAGAGTGTTCATGGTTGTTAAAAAAAAAAAAAACACCTTACCTTCTGTCCTAGAATCAATACTGTGTTTTGGCTCCAAAGCAGAAGAGTGATAAGGGCTAAGCAATGGGGGTTAAGTGACAGACCCAGGGACACACAGCTAGGAAATATCAGAGACCAGATTTGAACCTAGATCCTCTCATCTCTAGACCTGGCTCTTAATCCACTGAGCCACCTGATGGTTCCCATTTGTGAATATTTTTGAGAAATGCTGGACTGAGCCGCTGTAATATAATTTTGCAAGGCCCCATGCTCCAGAGTTGGGGAAGGGGGGGTGTTAAACAGACCACATGCAGCCCACAACACTCCTGTGAGTAACCTGAACCAGATTAAAATATAATTGTAAAATATTTAATAGAAGAAATAAAAAGATACAATATTAATATGTAGTTTTCTAAGTCAATATGACATCCTTATGTATAACTTAGTGGCCCCCATCTTTATTTGAGTTTGACATCACTGCTTCAAATAATCTAGAATCCTTGATGGGCACATTAGAACAAGGTGTAGACAGATAAATAGGATAGCCCTGAGTCTATGCATCTGAGAATTCAGTTTCAATAACAGCTTCTTTAGGTTCAATTCAATCCAATGGGTATTTACCAAATATCCTGACACTATGCTGGACACTGAGGTTACAAAGACAAAACCAAGTTTCCTTCCCCTCCACCAAGGATTCTACCAGAGGGGCTAACATTATATAAACTGGTGATCCACTACTTTAAGGCTTTGCAGTCATGTGAACCATCTCTGTGTGTGAGTGTGTGTGTGTTGTTCCCAATACAGAATAAGAAAAGAAAATCATTGTCTAGATAGGAAAGAGTGGGGACCAAATTAGGAGGTTAGAATAATATTTTGGTCCTCTAAGATTAAGGGCTTACAGATGACATCATTTCTGTTATGAGACCCTAGTTAGCTAGTTCAATGGTGCAGATAGCGTTAACCCCACCCCCACCCCAATTCATTGAGAGCTCTATGGATTCCATCACACTCAGATTGGCTTTAGATGGTTGGTCCAAATCTCAGTTTCCTCACCTGTAAAATAAAGGGGTGTTAAAGTAGGTGACTTCTATGGGCCCTTCTACTCTAAATCTAGGATACTATGATGCTATCCCAGTAACAAGTGTTCAAATTCAGAATCACCCAGGGAGCAGCTACAGTAAGGTACCAGGCTGGGAGTAGAAAAGAATTGCCAACCATATGCCTTGCCCTAAGAAAGATAGTCCTAGAGATCATGCATATGAAAGTAAGGGGGTGAAAAACCTGAAGAAAAAGAAAATTTACATGCAAGACCCTGCCTCAGATGAGGAAACTTCAGGAGGAAAAGGAGATAAGACAAGACAATTGAAATAATTCTTTCAATTCTCCACCCATTAAAACGAGGCAGAGTAGAATTTGCAAAAAAGAGGCCCATGTGGTATAGGAAATAGATAAACTAAAATAGAATATCATCTGAAAGGAAGAGATTGAAAGAGAGAGAGAGAGAGAGAGAGAGAGAGAGAGAGAGAGAGAGAGAGAGAGAAACACTTAAGCAGCTACCATATGTTTTAACCCTAGAGATGAGAAGTCCTGGTTCAAATATGGCCCCAGATATCCATAGCTGGGGTTAAGTGACTTAATCACAATTGCTTAGGACTTACCACTCTTGTGCTTTGGAACAGATCCTCAGTATTGAATCTAAGACAGAAGGTAAGAGGTTTTTGTTTTTGTTTTTAATGGTTGTGTTAACATATTGAATTGATTCAAGATTAGGTTTCAAAGGAATTCAGGTCAGTTTTAAAAGTGATCTGAATGTGAGGCTAAGATAATTTGATTAAGGGCAGTAGTACCAAACACTGACTGAATAGAACAAATAGAATAAGAAGATTGACCCAGAAAATGAAGAGCTTGGAGAACTTAAGGTCTAGAAAAAGGAGATTCAGAAGATTCAGCTCAGTTTCTCCAGGGACTATGACTATTAGGCAAGATTCCCAAGAGGATGGACTTAATTTGTTTTAAATGTAAGAGTAATACTATCATCTCAGTGGGTGAATAGCTGAAGTACTTTGTTCCCTGTGGCTTTTAGATATCATTGTATCAATTTGGAATCTTGAAATAAATGAGTTGAAGAAACAGATCTAATTTAGTGTGGTACTTCCATAGGCTGATGGATCTTGGGTCTCATCAAAGGAAATAATCTTCCTTTGTTTCAGAGAAAGGGTTTGAGTCAATGTAAGCACTGTAAGATTACCCAAAGGCAAACCAACCTGCTCTCCTAGTTTCTTGTGGATACATAGGATGCAAAAATCTTGTCTAAGATATATGTACTTGACCAGTTCTGTGGTTGATAATTTAACTGCATATCATAATCTTAACAATAAGCACTTGTAATCTATATAATTTTTCCTTTGTAGATTTTAGGCTGAACTCTTTTGAGTGAAAATGAAGCTAATTTAAAAGATTCACCAGTGTTACAGAGCTTCATGCAATCAGCATGATATTGCCCATTAACAGGTATAACAACAGTGCACCCTCTCCCACTAAGGGGGCTCACCTCTGGGTTCGCACGTAGGTTCAGTCATGATAGAGTCTGGCTTGTAAATAAAGGAATCAGGCTTTCTTCATTGCCTCTGTCTTTTTTATGCCTCCACCTGGAGCCTTGGAGGAAATCATTAAGACTTAGCAAAGGTTTGGTCCATGTCTGTGGTTTTCCCAAAAGAGAAGACAAAGGTATATATTGTGTAGTATAATCAAGTAGAGGACTCTATATTAAAAAAATAATAAATATGCACTACAAAGATTACATAAAATCGTAATCTACAATTTCTATCAATATTAAATCATTAAACACTTCTATCTTCTGAGCAACCCTTTCAACTTCACCTCAGCTTTGTAGTGTCCAAATTACTCCCTCAAGTTCCCTCTCTTATGGATGGGGCTTAACCTCCTAGTAGAGTCATCTCCCCTGAGAAAAAGGTAGTTACAGATAATTCTTACTTCTTGTCAGATCCAACTGCAGAACCTAGGAATTTCCAAACTTGAGAAGTAGACACTTCCCAAATTCTATTTTCCATGACTGCTTTTAGATCACCTTGCTGAGGAAAAGAAATATAAGCATGAGATAATTAGGGCTCTGAGTCCAGGTTTAGGTTCCCCTACATAACATGTGTACTAACTGTTGGGTGCAAGTAACCACTGCAGCTGCTCTGGAGAGGGGAGACTCTCTTCCCCCTTCACAGGATAGCTAACAAATAGGGTCAAAGAGCACACATGCACACACACACACACACACACACACACACACACACACATTCTCTTCTCCCTTTCTCATCCCACGTTTCTAGTTTTAGAACCCAAATACTGCAATTGTTATTAGAACTGTCAATACAGGATATGTGTTCATCTATATCCTTAAAGCTTTACTTTCCATCCCTGCAACTTTCCAAATGAAAATATTCCTTCCTGGTTATGACACATATGAACACATGTGCACATATGCACATATATGTACATACACATGTTATATTTAGGTGTGTATGCACATACATATAGTGTCCTTCTATTAAAATATAAACTTCTTGAAGGCAGTCTGTCTTCTCTTTTATATTTGTATCCCCAGATCTTAGTACAATACTTGGCACAGACTAAGGCTTTAATAAATGCCTTTTTTTTTCATTTTGGAGGATATTCATAGGTATTGTTTACAGGAAGGGAAATATAAAAGATAGAGTCATTGTTTGGAAGATCTGTTGACTGAGCCACTCTTCCTGGCTTTGATATAGCTCTCACTGACTACCATGTTGGAAACCGAAGGATTCCTGCGTTCTCCCAAGTTAAAGTCCTTCAGTGATGAGCTAGAGTACATTAGTAAAAGGGGCTAGAGGATTTTAGCTCAGTGCTACATATGCTCCATGGGTCTGTTCTAGCTAGAGCAGAGCAGATCAAGGGAATCTCTTCTGACTACCCCTTTAATAAAAGAATATCTAGATGATCTTTTCATCTGTAGAGCATCATCACTCTTCCATGTGGACAATAAATTGTTCATCCTTAGTGACAATGGAATATGCTTTTGGTTCAGAGACTTCCAGATTACTTAAAGCAAGGAGAAGGGATGTATCTCTCAAAATTGTCCTATAATAAGGACCCTGAGACTCCGAATTCTAATTTTGACTCGGCTTGCTGTTCCAAACTACTTTGGACATATGGTAAAAAATTTTATGCTTCGTTAATTTTTTTTAATTCTGAACAGAACAAGCATCAGAAATAAGCATTTAATTAAGATGAGATAGTAGTTCTCCAGAATGTACAGTGTTAATGTTTACCCAAAGGTGGGCTCTACATGTACTTTTTATAGCAGGTGAGACATAAAACAGAAAACAGACTTGAGTCAGGAGATCTGTGCTTGAGTCTTCTTCTGCTATTTATAATTGTGTGACCTGAAGTCAATTCACCACTCTGGGTCTTAGCTTCTTCCACCAAACCAAAAGATAGATATAAGAAGGTTAAATGAGATGGTCCCCAAGATACCTTCCAATTCTAAATCATGGCCCCATGATTAAAGAGAAAATTCTTAAACTCTTTAAGAGTCAGATGTTCTTCTAGAGTTGTAACAGACATATCAAATTTGAATCTTAATATATTTAGATTACACTCAATTCTTAGGTCAAAATCACAGAAGACTCCTTGAAACAGTTAACAAGAGAAATGTCTTTGTACAACAATAGCATACTCATTAATAACAAACATAGGAATGTATCTATATTATGGGTCAAGTGTTGCCAGATATTTTCCCTCAGGGGACAGTGTTAATGTTTGCCCAAAGGTGGGCTCTGTACATAGTTTTAATATGAGGTGAGACATAATACAGAAAATTATGTTTATGCTAACCACCCTCTTCTCTCTCTGTGTCTCTCTGACTGCCTCTGTCTGTCTGTTTATCACTCTTTCTCTCTTTTTCCCCACCCTCACAATTTACTTTCCAGTTCCAGGAGATAGACTAGAACATAGAAATGAGAACCTACTTGGAGGTGACAGCATGGGGACAGAGGAAAGGAGAGTAGAGGAAAAGAATAATCAGGGTATTTTTTAATTCAGAGAAGAGACTAGAAGGAAAGCCACAAAAACTCATAGACAAGAAGGATAGATTTGAAAACTACATGTTGAACTTATATAACTAAAAAGAAAAGCAAGCTATATATTATGGAGATCTTTAATTAATGGTCATTTTATCTGATTTTTGTTATGTTCAGAACTAAAAAAATTATTGGAGCACAAAAATTTTGTATCCTTTCTCCAAGGTAGCTTGGAACAGAAAGGTTAGAGCCGGGATTAGAACTCAGAGTCTCAAGGTCCTCATTCCAGGATAATTTCTTTTTTAAACCCTTACCTTCCATTTCAGAATCAATTTTGTGTATTGGTTTTAAGGCAGAAGAACAGTAAGAGCTAGGTAATGGGGTGACTTGCCCAGGGTCATATAGCTGGAAGTGTCTGAATTTGAACCTAGGGTCTCCTGTCTCTAGGCCATTCTGCTGCCCCCTCAATGACAATTTCTGAGAGATACATCCTTTCCTGCCTTTATGTGATTTGGATGTCTCTGAACCAAACTAATAATGGGTTGATATCTTATTATATCTTATATCTTATTTCTTCTTGTTGGAAGGAAGTAGGAGTCAGCCAAGTATGATGGGACTTTGATTATTCTCTCTAGGATGTTCCCATATTCCCCGCCCGCCCCCCCCCCCCATGCAGGATCTCAAGAGAAAGTGGGTAAGGAAAAGAAATGTGGAACTCAAGTATTTCCATTACTTTGTTCTCTACTTTCAACTTCCTTGCAGTTGAAGCAGTACCTTTTATCTGGGTTCCAAGGAGGCATGGGGCATGCCTTATTTATGGAGAACAACTGATGCAATACTTCAGAGAGGGAGAGATGCCAAGGCAGAGAAGTAGAAGAAAAGACTTTGAAGTTTTCTATTCTTCAACATACAATGAAAAGGACAAGAAGCAACAGCTTCAGGGACCAGACTTCACACTACCCCACAGCTGTCCACTTTTTCTCATTGCTGTTGTAAATGTGCAAAGTCCTGTATACTGTAGTTTAAGGAATGCAACCATGGCAGTAGTCACAGACAGCCTCCTGCCACCATCTTCTAAACTATCATACCAACATGTTTTATACAAGGTCCCCTTGGGAGTATGACCTCAGGATATTGAGCTTATAATTCTGGCTTCATTAAGCCCTTGGCAGCCCAAGAAAACAATCTGGAAAAGAGGCTATTTAAAAGAGCTATTAGAAGTACTTTGTTTTTCTCTTGCAACCTGACTAAGCTCATTGAGCCATGAGGTATTTAGAAGAGGGGGGAGGAGGGGAAAATGCTTCCCTATATTACAATTATAGTATACAATATTCAGACTTGTTGTTTACATGTAGATGAGCCTTAAAAGTATTTTCAAAAGGTGTTATGTCTTAACGCTTGAGGTCAGAATTTTGAAGGAGTATAAGATGTAGCCTAGCCTTGACATAGATATTCATGAGCCAATGAAACCTTTGGAACAAGGACCATTGAGAAAACTGTTCACAGAAAATCCTTAGAAGTAAAAGAGAAGAAACCAGGTAAAGATATAAAGAATTCAGAGTAGGAAATGTGTGTGTGTGTGTGTGTGTGTGTGTGTGTGTGTGTGTGTGTGTGTGTGTGTGTGTGTAGCTTATGCAATTTATGAATGGGTTATTTAAAAATGACAATGGAAACTTCTGCAGGCAGAGAGAGCCAAGATGGTGGAGTAAAGCAGAGAAGCTCAAGGTCATCATGAAAATTCCCTTCAGCCAATATTAAAATAATGCTACAAAATAAATATAGGAGCTAAAGAACCAAAAATGATAATAGAATCACAGACTCAATGATGATACTCTACTAATGATATTTCTTAGCTAGTTCAAGGTGATAAAAAAAAATAGCAAAGAGAATGAGTATTCGTCCAAAGAAGAATAAAGAAACAAAATTTCCTCCACTAGAGATATGTTAAGAGCTATCTAGGATGAAGAGAGAAAAATGAGTGTCTTCCATGGCCCTATGCAGATCCTATTGAATTCTTTATTGGGCTAACTGGTCCTCCCCTAACAATATCTACCTCCCATCCAAGGTGAACATCTAGAGAAGAGGAGCAGGTCACAAAATGATGCTTGAATAATTTCCAGCAAATGATATCACTTTCTAGGCTGGTCCCAAATAGATCATCTGAACAAGTTCTAAATCCTACCCTGAAGCTGGAAGAGCAAATGTAGAAAGGAGGAGAGGAAATCAATCCCTTTACCCAGGTGATGGTGCAATCAGACAGGGCTTGAACAATTTGCAAGACACATGAGTTACAGGTCCATCTATAGCAGCCCTGAAAAAAAAAGCTTTGGTGTAGTGGCAGCATCACATAGCAGAAAACATGCTACTTCAGCTATGCTACTGAAAAGTTACTACCCACTCTGAACCTCAGTTTCCTCATTCTTAAAATGTAGGGGCTGAAAACAAAAGGCCTCCATAATTTCTTCTAAGACTAATTCTATGTCCTGTGATTCTCTGGGACAGAAGAATTCTAGACTTAAGTATGAAATAAACTGAAGCAGTGGGACATATTGGAAAGAGTACTAATTTTGAAATGGTATTTAAAATTCCAGTTCTTCTAATCTGAGTGACCTTGAGTACACCATTCACTTTCTCTGTGTCTCAGTTTCTCCTATAAAATGAAGGGATTTAACTAAAAGACTTCTAGGTTTCCCTAGAGCTCTAAATCTATAATCTTATGATCTATAAAATGAAGATCTTTTTTACAATGTCCATTAAATTCAGAACAAACAAAAATAAAAATAAGCAAAATGAAAGTGCCACCAGTTCTCAGGTATGTAAATTCATATTATACAAATTTGACTTTACAAAAGAATTCTAACAGATTATATTGCTTTCTATCATCATATCTACAAGGAAAAAAAGAAAGCCACTGCCCAAACATCTCTCAAAAGCTTCATTAAAATAGTTGTGTAGCCAGTAAGCAGGAATAAATGCTAGATGTGGTGGGTGAGGAAAGAGCAACATGCTATATACCTCTGTTAACTTTACTGTACAACAGTGTCCATACTTTATCATTAAATTTATCTTTCATTTCACAATTCTTTTTATTATTAATGTATGATATTTAATATATCTGCATTTTAATACACTTCATGACTTGTATAAAGGTATTATTTTGTGAACACTTTTGTTTCATAGCCTAAGTGAAAATGAGTGAATGGGGCAAATTTACCTTACATAAAAATCATTTGGGAGCAAATAAGAGGCACATTGTGAAAGGGTTTGACCTGGAGTCAGGAGTTCAAATCTGGTTCTGACTCTTACTGTGTGGCCCTAGGCATGTCACTTAACTATTTGCCTCAGTTTCCTCCTCTGTAAAATGAGCTGGAGAAGGAATGGAAAACCACTCTAGAATCTTTGCCAATGAAACCTCAAATGGGGTCATGAAAAGTCAAACATTAATAAAACAACTGGATAACAATAGTTTTAAGAATTGATTTTATGTTTAGGTCTGCAGAATAGACCATTAACTTAAAGTGAGAACTGTCAGTATTGGACCAAGGCAGCTCAAAGTTCTCATCTAATTTTGGAGGATATGATCCTAAGTTTATTTTCAGGACTTTCCCTTCTCTTTTCAGTTCTATTCTCTTCCTTCCTTATTGCTCAACCCCTTGAGGTTCTAACAATATATCACTATGCCCAGTATAGATTTGGGTGCAATTTCAAAGAAAGAAGCAAATGCCTAGAAAACTAATAGAAGACTATCCCTAGCCTATTCTATAAACACCATTCCACAATGGCTATGTAGATTATTGCTTAAGATAGTTTCTCTCCTGTCACCAAAACCTTCAGTTTATGATTATTCATTACTATATAAAGATGGTAGAGGGAGACAACAATGGCCTTTGATGGTCAGAATAGGCCAACCAAGTCAAATAGAATTAGGAGTAGGAATTGGAGAAGTGTGGTGGTGGTGGTCGTGGTGGTGGTGGTGAAGGTAATAGTAGCAGTACTTTCCTCTTGACAAAGATACATAATAAAGACAGAAACTTAAACCAGAAAGATGTGGACAACAGCCTTTATAGCTCTCTTAACTTTTGTGTTTCCTTAGAATTATTTGTATGACTAGTAGGACAGGATTTTGAGAGTAAAGGAGGGTTTGCAGCAAATCTTCCACAAAACCCTTATGTATTTCTTTGGCAGAGCACCCCCACACAAAAAAAAATGAATTTAGGAGGCACAGGACTCCTATATGGGCTTCAACTGGAGTTTCAAGACATTCCTGATCCTAACTCATATAGTTTTCTGGTACAACTGACTGAATTTCAGCAATAAAGATAGTAAGTAAGAATAAAAGACTTAATTTCATCCTGAGGGCACTCTGCCTGGATTTTTCTTCTATTTCCCCTTAGCTGGGTATGGTAGAGAGAAGCTATCTAGTTTCTGAGATGACTAACAGATAGCCCTAAAGAGATGAAGCCCAGAAGCTAAAATCAGAGAGAAACTCGCAAAACAGTGCCTAACAGAAAGCAACATTACAAGAAGACAAGCAATTCTGCAGAATCAGATTTGAGCTGTCCTGACTGTATGTGTATGCTAGTTAAACGTATTTCTAGTGTAGTCCTTTTCAAGGTCTATATTTCAAGGATTCATGACTACATGAATCTCCTGTTCATGTTCCCTGTACCATGTTCTTTATGTATGGGTCTCCTGACCACACTATTTCCATGTAAGAGAGTGTACTCGATGTGTGCACTGTGGGAATCTTCTCTATTTTATTATATTGTTTATTAAATACCATTTGTTTGCACTATTTTGTCCCCTAGATGGCTGATAAAAGAAAATCCATTATTAAGGGCTTGTTGAGAGTCATTTTTATTGAGTGTTAACACAAAAGTGCCTCAAATCTGGAGTCTTTTTTTTTCTGGAAATCCCACTTAAGAGGAAAGAATACTCTAGGGGTTAGATTAATTGTCCTTAAATATATATATATATATATATATATATATATATATATATATATATAAATGTTCTTTGAGCTACACATTCAGCAGCCAACAGCTCCTCTTTTCAAGGGCAATGAAAGAACCCTGAAACGTGATACTGGGCTTGGTGCCCCAGGGACAGTTGTTCTCAGTGGAAAAAATTCCCCTGTGGTATTCATTCTGATTGGCAGCCTCTGCTGAGGAAGGGGAAAAGAATGAGGAGGGGGATCAGGGGATCCTCTCCTGCCTCCCCCACCTGCTCTCTCCCCTTCTTAAACCCAGGCAGCTGGCTGTGAGGATTTGCCTCCCAATGCACAATATTACCAGTCTGGGACTAAAAAGGAAATCTGAATTATCAGCCAGGTAGTTTTCTGTCCAAAGGAGTCCAGTGAAGCACTAGAAGGCAGGTGGAGCCATGACAAGAGGCTATGAAAGCCTACCAGGGCCTCTGGGAGGGAAAAAAAAACAATTCCACATTAGTTAATGACCTATAACTTTTTGTTTATCTCATGGATCTTTGCAGCTGCCTGTACTGAAGGTCTTTAAAGGGCAATGGGGTGGAAAAGGAGCTAAAGAAAGTCCCAAGCTAACAGTAACCAAATGTATTGGGCAGGACAAGGGAGGGTGAGTTTGAGAAGGACTAACCAAAGACTAAGAATGAGGCAAAAGTTCAGACTTAAAGTTATGAAGACAAGGTCCCAAGATGCAGCTAGTCATCCCTGAAACACAGGACCAATCTGAGAAAAATAGTAACTGTGTAGAATGTGTTGCATTTATATAGCACTTTCAGATTTTTGAAGCACTACACATATCTCACCTGATCCTCATGACAACCCTATAAAGTACTTGCTGCTCTCACACCCATTTTATAGATGAAAAACTGAGGTTCAGTTTTTGAGAAGTTAAATAGTTCATGATGTGGAAGCAAATAGAGTTGGAGATTTAATGCTTCTTTTACCTCCATTGGGAAAACATCTTTCACCCTCTAGCTTATAGTGAAGTTTCTAAAGATGGATAAGACTCATAAACATGGAAACCACGGAGATACTAGAGATTATCTAATGAAATGTCCTTATTTTGACAGAGGATGACACAAAGGCCTAGAGAGGGGAAGCAGCTTGTTCAAAAGGGTCTAAGTCAAGGTCACAAAGAAGATAGATAAGTGTAGCCAGTAAAAATGGCATCTTTCTCAAACTATACTATAAAGCAGTGGTTATCAAAACAATTTGGTACTGGTTAAAAGACAGAAAAGAGTATCAGTGGAATAGACTAGGAGTAAATGACTTCAGCAAGACAGTCTATGATAAACCCAAAGATCCCAATTTTGGGAACCAAAACCCACTTTTTGATAAAAACTACTGGGAAAATTAGAAGACAGTATGGGAGAGATTAGGTTTGGATCAACATCTCATACCCTACACCAAGATAAACTCAGAATGGGTGAATGACCTGAATATAAAGAAGGAAACTATAAGCAAATTAGGCAAACACAGAATAGTATACTTGTCAGATCTTTGGGAAAGGAAAGACTTTAAAACCAAGCAAGAGCTAGAAAAAATCACAAAATGTAAAATCAATAATTTTGATTACATCATATTAAAAAGTTTTTGTACAAATAAAACTAATGCACCCAAAATTAGAAGGGAAGCAACAAATTGGGAAACAATCTTCATTACAAAAACCTCTGACAAAGATCTAATTACTCAAATTTATAAAGAGCTAAAACAGTTGTACAAAAAATCAAGTCATTCTCCAATTGTTAAATGGGCAAGGGACATGAATAGGCAATTTTCAGTTAATCAAAACTATTAATAAGCACATGAAAAAGTGTTCTAAATCTCTTATAATCAGAGAAATGCAAATCAGAAAAACTCTGGGGTATCACCTCACACCTAGCAGATTGGCTAACATGACAGCTATGGAAAGTAATGAATGCTGGAGGGGATGTGGCAAAGTTGGGACATTAATGCATTGCTGGTGGAGTTGTGAACTGATCCAACCATTCTGGAGGGCAATTTGGAACTATGCCCAAAGGGCGACAAAAGAATATCTACCCTTTGACCCAGCCATAGCACTGCTGGGTCTGTACCCCAAAGAGATAATGGACACAAAGACTTGTACAAAAATATTCATAGCTGCGCTCTTTGTGGTGGCAAAAAATTGGAAAATGAGGGGATGCCTTTCAATTGGAGAGTGGCTGAACAAATTGTGGTATATGTTGGTGATGGAATACTTTTGTGCTTAAAGGAATAATAAAGTGGAGGAATTCCATGGGGACTGGAACAACCTCCAGGAATTGATGCAGAGTGAGAGGAGCAGAACCAGGAGAACATTATACATAGAGACTGACATACTGTGGTACAACCAAATGTAACGGACATTACATTACATTACATTACAAATGTAATGCCATTAGTGGCATGCAGTGATCCTGAACAACTCGGATGAACCACGAGAAAAACCAATATCCACATCCAGAGGAAACATTGTGGGAGTAAAAACACGGAAGAAAAACTACTGCTTGAATACATGGGTGGAAGGGATGTGATTGGGGATGTAGACCCTAAGTGAATATCTTAGTGTAAACAACAACATGGAAATAGGTTCTGATCAAGGACACAAGTAATACCCAATGAAATTGTGCATTGGCTGCAGGAAGAGTGGGTGGAGGGGAGGGAGGGAAATAATGTGATTATTGTAACCAAGGAATAATGTTCTAAATTGCCTAAATAAACTCATTCAAATGGGGGGATATGGCATCTTTGTCAGGCAAAATAAAAATGCTACTCTTCTTGTATAAAGAAAATAGAGCAAAAATACAAAACACCCAAATTAACAAAATATCAAATAGAGATCTTTAAAAATTGAATCTCAGAAAAAGAAATAGAATTAGATGTAAATGAACTTCCAAAGGTGTGTGTGGGAGGGGGGAAGGATGAATACAGAGTACAGGAGAATCTAGGTACCTTTAAAGGACAATTAGGACCAAAATACACAATTGTTTTCTCAAAAACTCAGAAAGAAAGCATACTATTAGATTCATTTTATAAGACAAATATATTTATAATATCTAAGCAGAAGAAAACTATAGAACAATATTATTAATGAATATAATTCAAACATTTTCAATAAAATCATGTCTAACAGACCACAATAATTCATCCAAGAAATCATTCATCATAACTAAATTGGATTTATACCACAAGTATGGTTCAACATTAGAAAAACAACCAAGATCATGAATTATCTTAAAAAATAAAACAACTAGTACCATGTGCTCATCTCAATAGATGCATAAAAGACTTTTGACAAATTATAACATCCATTTATACAAAAAAGCTATGAAATATAGATAAAAAGAGATTTTTTAAATGGCATAAAAAGTTATCTATCTAAAACCAAAAGCAAACATCATAAGCAATGGGAAGACACTAGAAACTTTCCCAATAAGTACAGGAATAAAGTAAGAATGCTCTCTCTGTCCACTTTTATTTGATAGAGTTTTGAAAATGCTAGCAATAAAACAAAAGGAAGAAATTAAAAGCATAAAGATAAGTAAAGAGGGAATAAACTATCCTTATTTTTTGATGATGTGATGTTTCATTTAAAAAATCTTAATGAACAAAGATGCTGAATGAGACAATAGCTTCAGCAAAGTTGAAAGGTACAAAATAAACCCTCAGAATTCAGCAGTGTTTCTATATAATAATAACACACTCAAGAGGCAATAAGAGAAAAGGAAGTATCATTCCAAAGAACAACAAGATGCATGAAATATTTGGGAATCTATCTACCAAAGCACACAAAATACTTGTATAAATTAAATTACAGTGTTCCTTAAAGAAATAAAGAATGTAGATAGAAGGAATATTCAGTGCTCATGGCTGGACCATGTCAACATAATGAAATGGCAATATTAACAAAGTAAGTTATATTTTAATGCTATACTAATCAAACTTAATAGAACTTTATAAAATCATTTTAAAATCAATTAGAAATATAATCTAGAATAGCAAGGGAAATTTTGAAAAGAATTAAGAGTGAAAGGAGTATACTTATATTATAGTAGAAAGTATGTTATCAAAACCATCTGATATTGGTTATAAAATAAAGATGCAAATTAATTGAACCAACTAAAAAGGGAGAGTCAGAAATAATGGAATTCAGTAACTCAATATTCAATAAACCAGAAAATACAAATTACTTTAGAAATAATTCTATATTTCTTTAATGACAGGAAAACTGGAAAGCTATCAGGTAAAAATTGAGTTTAAACTAATACTTGATATTATGTTCATACTACAAATTGATAAGTGGCCTTAAAATTAAAGATCATACTAAATAAAAATCAGAAGCAAATTATATACATCTAACAACTATAGGTGGAAGATGCATTTTTTATCTTTATCATCTGTCTTGGGATATATTCTAAGTATCAGTTCGATAGGCAAATAGTTATGAAATATCTGAGGCCAGATTTGAGCCCAGAGCCTCTTGTTTCTCGGCCTGGCTCTCTAACCACTAAGCCAACTGGGTGCCCCTGGAAGGTGCATTCTTAACCAAACAAGAGATGAAGACAATTACAGAAAGTAAAATGGATAGTTTCTAATACATGAAACATACATGCTTTTGCACAAATAAAATTAATGCATTTAAAGCAAGAAGGGAAGCAAAGAGAAAAAAATTTTGTATGAAATTTCTCTGATAAGGGTTTGGCATCCAAGATACAGAAATAATTAACATAGACACAGTATAAGACATAATACATATATTTATATGCACATATGTATACATGCACATATACATTATATATGTGCAATTCCTCAATAGATTAACATATTGAACAAACTCCTCCAGTGAGGAATCACAAACTATTAACAACCATATGAAAGAATGCTCCAAATTATTTGTAATAAGAAGAAATGTCTGAAGTTTTACCTTACTTCCTGAAAATAGGCAGATAAAAAAAAATAAATGAATGTTCAGTATTAGCAAGTGGTTTAACAAATAGCATACTAGTGCATTGCTGATGGAGTTGTGAATCAGTATAACTATTTTGAAAAGCAGTTTGGAAATAAGCAAATCAAGTGATTGAAATGTCCATTGCATCTCACTACTTGACGTATTCTGTAAAACGGCCATTGGTAAGAAAGAAGCAACATAAAAAAATATTTTTATGACAATATTTTTATAATAACAATGAATTAGAAACAAAATAGATGGGGGGCACCTGGGTTGCTCAGTGGATTGAGAGCCAGGCCTAGAGATGGGAAGTCCTAGGTTCAAATCTGGCCTCAGACACTTCCCAGCTGTGTGACCCTGGGCAAGTCACTTGACCCCCATTGCCTAGCCCTTACCACTCTTTTGCCTTGGAGCCAATACACAGTATTGACTCCAAGATGTAAGGTAAGGGTTTAAAAAAAAAAGAAACAAAATAGATGTTCATCAATTGACAAATGATTAAGGAAATTTTAGTACATTAACACAATGGAATATTACTGTGTTGTAAAAAATGATGAATGTGACAAATACAGAGGATGGAAACTTGAACTGATACAGAATGAAATAAGCAGAACCAAGAAAAAAATATGCCTATGATAAAATTGAGGAAAAAAAGATTAAAAGTGAATGTTACAAAATTTCAAGGAATAAGCATGACTCAAAAAGAAAATATATGAGATGTCATCTCCACCATTTGTAAAAATGAGATGTCCATAAATGTCGTATATTACACATATTTTGAGACAACTTTCAATGTATTGGTTATGCTGATTTTTTTCTTTTTCTGTCTTTAAAAATGATGGGGATTTATATGGTATGGCTACCTGAGAGGGAAAGGAGAAGGGATACTTGGGGAAATTATGATGTATTAAAAAATGTCAACCAAAACTCATTTTTAATTATTTAAATGAAACAGGATAATAAAAGGAAAGAGAGAAGATAGGAGGGTAAACTTTTTGTTGGCACCTATGACAAAAAAGTAACTGATATTATTATATTTTATACCCGTTTCCTACAATAAAGTTAATCCCTATAAGATGCTTATATAGTAAAGTGTGGAATGTATGGGGTGAGCAGGGATGACTAGTACCTCTGGTGTGAGAGCTTGCCAAAACTTTTTCAGATCTGCTGATCTACCTTTTATGCCCACCTCTCATTCAACTCTCTCCTGTAGTTTAACATGTATAGTGGCTACATCCTGGTCAAATCAATTCAGCAGAGGGATTAAAATAGGTTGAGGATAACCTACAGACCTCAAACCAGTTAGTGACTTAGGGGAATGTCTACTCCCAGCATGTGAAGACCTCTCCCAGCAGAATTGGTGTATGAGAAAAATTTGTTCCAGTAGCCATGAAGCTGGCTAAAATAGGCACTGGGGAGGGCTTAGAGTATGCTCAGACACTGAAGATGCCAAAGTCATTCACTGCATCATGAACTACCACCACTCATCTTGCCTTTTGTCCTACCACTGGACTTTGATGACTGGAAGAGAGAGTGAGCCTGATTTCTATGTACAACTCTGCCTCTCTTAAATCTAACTTGTGAGCAAGTCAAGATGTCACCCTCAATATGTCATTGGTCCTCTCTGAAAACAAAGGGTGAACAACAACAACAATTCAGTGTATTTTATACTTGTAACCTACAATAAAGCTAAACATTGTAAGATACTGATAGAGTAAAAAGTAGTGCAACAACTGGTTAGATCAGGTGTTTAGAGCAGTGGTCTTCTAAGTGGGTGGTAAGGTCCCCAAGGAATCAAATGACCTTTTGGGGACAATGATATAGTCTAAAATATATGATTCAAAACAGTACAGTGAAAAGTCTGCTAGAGTTGGTGTCCAAGGACCTGGGTTCAAATCTGGCCTTGGGTAAGTCAACTTAGCTTTATGGGTCTCAGTTTTTTTTTATCTATAAAATAAAAAGGCTAGATTAGGGAACCTCTAAGATTTCTTCCAACTCTAAAAGGATAATCCCTTAATCAACAAAGTATTTAGACAAAATTGAGAAGGTGGGTCATATCTTATAATTATTTTATTTCATCTCTGTCTCAACCTTTCTAAATGTCTATTTTTATGTTTGATAATATTCATAATACAGTAGTATATATTTATAATTTACAAGTAAATATATACATGTTGACACTTGAAGAGGCAAATAGGTAGTACAGTGAATAGAACACCAGGTCTAAAGTAAGAAAGACTCATCTTCTGGAGTTCAAATTTGCCTTCAGACACTTTCTAGCTGTGTGGTTCTGGTCAAGTCACTTAACCCTGTTTGCCTCTGTTCCTTGTCTGTAAAACTAGTTGGAGAAGGAAATGGCAAACCACTCCACTATCTTTGCCAAATGGGGTCACAAAGAGTCTTGACAGGACTGTAATGAAAGAAAAACAAATACAGGGAATGCATATCCAAAAATGTTTTACTGATAGGGATATACAAACAAATAGAACACTGGTTTAGAGCAAAGCATTGTGCCAATGAGGCTAGTCTAGATGCTATGTCTAGTCCTTAAGTACATTAATTGAACCTAGATCCTTAAAATGTGAATAATGAATCATCTGAAGTAGTTACATTATTTGAATTCACACTGCATATTCTACTTGAATGAAAAAAATTGCCATACTTTAAATAATTATAACCTCAAATAGTGTGAATTTGAATATATACAACCCTGTCAGATGATTCATTTATAAACTAATCAGGACTTCACGATGATATTCCTATTTTCTAGTAACCTGGACCTTAAACAGTCACCTTGCAAAATGGCTACCCTTGATCAGAAGGGAGAAATAGGTAATGGAGGCGGGGATCCACCTTATTAGAGATAACGGAACAAAAGCAACCATTACCATTTGTTGAATGTGTTGTGATAGGATTTTTTTCAAGTATATATTGAATTAGGTAGCCATTGAGCCTATTCATGACTGAAATTCTGTGAACCTTTGATGGTAAACCAGTGGAAATCAATTACTACTACTCAAGATACAAGCCACAATAGATGTCTGGATGTTAATGAGAGATGTCACCTTTGTAAATAAAATATATCTTTGCTCTACATTTTAGAAAATAGTCTCTGGGCTTAGAGGAATATTCCAGAATTTCAATGGCTTAAGGAAGGGGTTTGTGATCCCAGCTTTGCCACTATTTATAAATTACATACTTGTATGACTACTCAAGTATGTCCATTATAAGAAGCAAAAATAAACATTCTTAAACAGATAAGATAAATATGAAGTAAGCAATATGGCCACCATGTGGAAGAAAGGATGTGATCCCTTTTCTCATCTGATTAGTTCATCATAGGATCATAGATTTAGAGGTAGAAAGGATTTTAAAGTTCATCATTTTACATCATTTTCCTTCATTTTACAGGCCTCAGAATTTGAATTAGAAAGGGATGTTAACAGCAATCTAGAGAAATCACTATCCCTTTCAGTGTCCTGACTTCCAATACTGTAAAGAGAGATCCATGCTGCTCACAGCCTCCCCAGCTGAATGGGGATATTGTAAAGATGAAAAGATAAGCAGGGGTCTTACAGTAACATGGAGAAAGATAGCCTTGTAATGACTGAGCTGTGGCAAATGAGAGCTTATTCAAATTATCAAATGGAAACCAGAGTCAGCCCAGTGGGAGTCTAACACCCTCCAGGACAGTAGCACTATTCTGTCTTTTATTCAATAATACCCAATGGAAAATCAGAATTAATCCTGCCAGTGGCTTTTTGACTTTGAGAAAGGAGATGGAATCTGGCAGATCTCAGAGGGGCACTGATGCAAAAACAAAGAAGAAATCTATCCTGGCCCAAGGCTGCTCTGACTCCCCTCCCTTCCTGTTAGACAGCCGCTAGGTTTGCTTGCACACGCAATTTATGGCTGATGCAGCTGCTTTCACAACAGGTTTGGGGCTTCTTTGGTTTCAGCCTTCAGTTCAGCCCCATTCAAGACCTCCTATGTTCGTGGTGGCTCTGGGTATGTAATGAGCAACCCCCACATCTCAGGGGTTCTAACCCAGGCAACAGATGTTCTGGAGATGGAAAGCCCATTGGAAAGTTTCACCTCTTCAGGCCCCCTAGGTCAAATGACTGGGATCCTGCCTTCTTTGTGGAGATTGTCACCTAGGATTAGGCTAGAAGAATTGGGGAAATGGGGAGCTCTCCACCTGTCCTAAGTGGTAAAATAAACCATGAGTTGCAATCACCATTTTTTTTTCAGTCCAAAACACATAAGCGGTGAAAGAAAAACAATCTATAACACATGTAAAGTGTGGAGAAGCAACAAAGGACAAAGCAGCCCTATTCAACTTCCATTAATATTTCTTTCAACTTATTCCTCTCTCTCTCTCTCTCTCTCTCTCTCTCTCTCTCTCTCTCTCTCTCTCTCTCTCTCTCTCTCTCTCTCTTTCTCTCTCTCTCCACCTTCCCACCCCCCTCTCTCTTGCTTTTTCTCTCTCACACACACACCATACATGCAAGAACAATAGGTAGATAGATAGATAGATAGATAGATAGATAGATAGATAGATAGACAGACAGACAGGAGGAGAAGAGAGGACAGGACAGGACAGGACAGGATAAGACAGGAGAGAAGAGGAGAGAAGAGGAGAGCAGAAGAGAGCAGAGGAGAGGAGAGGAGAGGAGAGCAGAAAAGAGCAGAGGAGAGGAGAGGAGAGGAGAGCAGAAGAGAGCAGAGGAGAGGAGAGGAGAGGAGAGGAGAGGAGAGGAGAGGAGAGGAGAGGAGAGGAGAGGAGAGGAGAGGAGAGGAGAGGAGAGGAGAGGAGAGGAGAGATGGCAACTGTCTACATCTTCTGACAAAAACCACAATCCTCATCAGTCACCATACTAACCCTCTTCTCACAGTCAAGATTAACATCATCCTCCATCCACCTGTGTGTATAGCCAGCAAAGAAAGATCAACTAAATAATGGAGATTCAAAATTAGAGGCTGTGTGAATGATAGTGCAGGAAAACTGGTGGAGAAGACAGGAGAGAATAGGATCAAGGGGCTGACCTTGCCAAGTAGAGGGGCCATCTCATCATTAAAAATAGGAATAAAGACCCACATAAACCATCAGCATTTCTATATATTTCCAACATATCTTAGCAGCAAGAATTAGAAAGATAAATTCCATTTAAAATCACCCTAGACAATATAAAATACTTAGGAATATATCTGCCCAGACAAACACAGGAAATATTTGAACACAACTACAAAACACTATCCACACAATTAAAACTATATCTAAATAATTGGAAAAACATTAACTTCTCATGGGTAGGTTGAGGTAACATAATAAAAATTACAGTCCTGCCCAAATTAATTTATTTATTCAGTGTCATACCTATCAAACTACCAATAAACTTTTTTACTAAATTAGAAAAAACTATAACAAAGTTCATTTGAAAGAAGAAAAGATGAAGAATATTAAAGGAACTAATGAAAAAAAAATGTGAAGGATGGGGGCCTACAAGTACTAGATCTTAAACTATACTATAAAGCAGTGATCATCAAAACAATATGGTACTGGCTAAGAGACAGAAGGGAGGATCAATGGAATAGACTTGGGGTAAATGACCTCAGCAAGAAACGTACGATAAACCCAAAGATCCAGCTTTTGGGACAAGAATTCACTATTTGACAAAAACTACTGGGAAAATTGAAAAACAGTAAAAGGAGAAATTAGGTTTAGATCAATATCTCACACCCTATACCAAGATAAATTCAGAATGGGTAAATGACTTAAATATGAAGAAGGAAATTATAAGTAAATTAGGTTAACATAGGAAAAAATATAAGACCAAGAAAGAGATAGAGAATATTACAAAATATAAAATGAATGACTTTGATTACATTAAATTAAAAAGATTTTGTACAAACAAAGCCAATGCAACCAAAATTAGAAGAGAAGCAACAAAATGGGAAAAAATCTTTATAACAAAAACCTCTGACACAGGTCTAATTTCTCAAGTCTATAAGGGGCTATAAATCAAGTCATTCTCCAATTGATAAATGGTCAAGGGACATGAGGAGGCAATTTTCAGATAAAGAAATCAAAACTATCAATAAACATATGAAAAAGTGTTCTAAATCTCTCATAATTACAGAAATGCAATTCAGAACAACTCTGAGGTACCACCTTACACCTAGCAGATTGGCCAATATGACAACAAAGGAAAGTAATAAATGTTGGAGGGAATGTGGTAAAATTGGGACACTAAGGCATTGCTGGTGGAGTTGTGAAATGATTCAACCATTCTGGAAAGCAATTTGGAATTATGCCCTTAAAGCTTTAAAAGACTGCCTGCCCTTTCATCTACCCATGCCACTGCTGGGTTTGTACCCCCCAAAAGATAATAAGGAAAAATACATGTACAAAAATACTTATAGCTGTGTTCTTTGTGGTGGCAGAAATTTGGAAAATGAGGGAGTGTCCATTGATTGGGGAATGGCTGAACAAATTGTGGTACCTGGTGGTGATGGAACACTATTGTGCTGAAAGGAATAATGAACTGGAGCAATTCCATATGAACTGGAATGACTTCCAGGAATTGATGCAGAGAGAAAAGATCAGAACCAGGAGAACATTGTTCACAGAGACTGATACACTGTGGCACAAAAGAATGTAATGGACTTCTCTACTAGTGGCAATGCAATGATCCAGGACAATTCTGAGGGACTTATGAGAAAGAATGCTATCCACATCCAGAGAAAGAATTGTGGGAGTAGAACACAGAAGAAAAACATGTAATTGATCAAATGGTGTGATGGGGATATGATTCGGGTTTTGGCATTAAAATATCACTCTATTGTAAATATGAATAATATGGAAATAGGTTTTGAACAATGATACACATATAACCCAATGGAACTACTTGTCAGCTCTGGGAAGGGAGGAGGGAAGAGGATGGGGAAAATGATGAATCGTAACTGTGGGATAATATTCTAAATTAATCAATTCTCCATGAATGGCTTGAATTCTTTTAGTGATATATGAGTTAAGAGCCTTGGTAGAGGGTGAGGAGAGGGTAGGAGTGGCATGGGCACCTTAAAAAAGAAAAGAACTGGAACAACTGCTGTGGTGAGTATAATTAGGAATAAGTTAGGGGGAGAAGTAGGATTGTTTTGCTGTAGTTAGGGTTCAGTTGAGATTAATATTAACATTAATTTATAATGTCAGCATGATTTTATTTTTCCTTCAGTTTTATTGAGAAGCATAGAAGTAGGTGCAAAGGCAGTAGATAGCAGAAGTAAACTTAAGGGCAGGATTCAACAAGGCATTTTGTCATTGTTCAGTTGTTTCAGTACTCTCCAACTTTTGGTGATCCCATTTGAGGTTTTCTTTGCAAAGTTACTATTCCTTCTACAACTCTTATTAGAGATAAGGAAACTGAGGCAAGCAGGACTAAGTGACTTGCCCAGGGTCACCCAGCTAGTAAGGATCTGAGGCTAGATTTAAATACAAGTCTTCCTGACTCTAGTCCCAGCTTCTGTCTACTGTGCCATCTCAATGGAAGGCATGATTGACTCTTGCCAACCAAGACAGTTCAAGAATAAAGGACAAATGTAGGATGTGGTTGAACTCATTCACCAAAAGATCATAATTGGGAAGGAAAAAGAGGATAGCCAGGAGGATAAGGCATAGAAACATTTCTGAAGGATAAAGGGATTGGAGACCATGGTGGGGATGGAGCATTTAGGAGAATTAAGATAATAGGAGGAATAGAAAGCTAATAAATTAGGATTAGATGAAAGAAATTCAGAGTTTTTGAACATTGAGGGAGAACACAATATTGAAAGCAAGATAAAGAATATGATCATCCCTATCTAAAACTAGGGTGGAAAGGATGAGTAGGTCATGGAAGCTGAGGATATTGATGAACTGGGAAGTGAGGATATTTAAGAAAACACTGACATCTAAATTGATGTCTTACAGGATGAGAAATTAGAGTGAAAAGGAAGACTGTGAGTCAGGCAGTGAACTCATTGAGAAAGGAGAAGGAATGCCCTTGGGATGGGGGTGGACTGTTCTGTAGAAAACAGGTATCAGAATCTGGATTAAGTGATACATTTGAATAATGTGAACCTCCAAAAAGGACATTATTGAAGAAGCGAGAGGGTAGAAGTGGGAACAAGGAGCTAGGAGTATTCTGACTACATTGCCATAATCTTTGAAATAAATGTATAAGTGAAAATGAAACCAGTACTGGAAAGAGTATTTAGGGCAACAGTACAGTTGTGCATAATTTGTGAAAGACTGAACATTCCTGGCTCATACCATCATCAAGTATGCCATTATAAATGTATAGATTATTCTTAAGAGCATTTTAAGGAGATGGACAAGTAGGCATAAGGGAATCATAGGTATTATTCTTTCCTAGATTATCTATATTTGATAATAACAAAAACAAAATATTTTGCCCCCAAGAATTTGCTACTCTGGCAAAGATGTAAAAAGGGGCAAATGAAAAATAGTGGAGAATTTGTAGGGGGAAAATGCACTCTGAGTGAGACTTTGATTTGGTCCTACAATTCTTTTTTTTCAAAACCCTTACCTTCTGTCTTGGAGCCAATACTGTTGGCTCCAAGGCAGAAGAGTGGCAAGGCTAGGCAATGGGGGTCAAGTGACTTGCCCAAGGTCACACAGCTGGGAAGTGTCTGAGACCAGATTTGAACCTAGGACCTCCCGTCTCTAGGCCTGGCTCTCCATTCACTGAGCCACCTAGCTGCCTCTGGTCCTACCATTCTTGAAAGTTTTTTGCAACTATATACCCAAAGCCACAAAAGACATATGTATATTCTTGGTGTATACTCTTTGACCTAGTAATACTACTATTAGGTATATAGCACCTAATTTATCACATATACTCCCAAATACATCCACCAAAGAGATAAAAAACAGGAAAAGTACTTATATAAAAATACAATATATATGTATATACATGTATATATACATATATATTTTAAAAGCAGCTTTTTTGTAGCAACATAAAACTTGAAGCTAAAAGGTTTCCCTACTATAGAGAAATGACTCAAAGTCACTAAATGTGAATGTAAAGGAATATTATTGTTCTATAAGAAATGACAAAGGGACAGTTTCAGAGAAAACTAGGAATAACTATGAAGTGAAAAAGAGTGATATGAACAGAATGAGAACAATTTATACATCATAAAAAGCAACAGTTTCAAAAGACTTAAGAACTTGGATTAATACCATGAAAAACAACAGCTCTGGAAGACTGGAAACAAAATACACTGTCCACCTTTTGAGAGAAAAGTGATGAACTCAATATGCAAAATGAAGCAAACATTTTGAGACATAACCAATGAAGAATTTGTTTCATTTGACTCTGCTTATTTGTTATGAAGGGTTTACTATTTGTTTTTGTGGATTTTCAATTAGAGGAAAAGAGAATAAATACTTAATTAAAAATGAAATTTTAGGGGGCATCTGGGTGGCTCAGTGGATTGAGAGTCAGGCCTCCAATACATACAATATACAGTATTGATTCTAAGATGGAAGGTAAGGGGTTTTTTTAAAAATGAAATTTTAATTGATGGAGAATTTGGAATTCTTCTTTCTTTAAAGTATCTGCAGAATTCATCTTTCATGCTTTCAAAATTGTGATACTTTTAGTTGTTTGTCCCCCATTTCAAAGAGGACCCAATGACATTCCAAGAATTATGTCTTGACTTAAGCATGAAGTATATTTCAATGAGGCAGAGTTGTTCAAAGTGATCAGTCTCACTCCCTTTTCCAAAATCATTGAGGTCCAGGACAAAAGTCAATATATCTGATGATGGCCCAGGATGCCATGAAAGACCTTAGCATTTCCATTGTCTCAACATGTTCTAAGCCCTCCACAGTGCCTGCTTTAGCCACCTTCATGGCTGGTGGAACAAATTTTTCTCATCCATTCATTCCACTGGGAGAGGACTTTACATGTTTGGGGTAGATATCCCTTTAGGTCAACTATAGGTTTGAGGCCTATTATTTACCCTCAACATGGTTTTGTCCATCTACTGAGTCAGTTTTACCTGGATATGGCTGCTGAACATGCTACAGTTTCTTGGAGCCACAGATGAAAGTTCGATGATAGATAGACACCAAAGAAGGATGAGCAGTCCTGAAAAGGACTCAGCAGTCCTCCCTGAAAACTCCACATACCTGTATGCTTGGTCAAATATAGATAACTTTATTCAGTGATCCTCTACATTATTAATATCAAGCAAGGCATAAAATAACATGTGTATATAGCAAGCATGTTTGCCTTAATCATAGAGAATGTCTGTCTAGAGTTCAAATCAAAAAGGGATTCTCTAAGGATGATGAGACACTCTAAATGCTCCTGTTTGCTAGTGACCTGGCCCTGATCACCTAAAGCTTTAAAACATTGTAGAGAAGGGTAGCTAGGTGGCTTAGGAGATAAGAGAGTTGGTCTGACCTCAGGCACGTCCTTGTTGTGTGAGCCTGGGCAAGTCACTTAACCCCAATTGCCTGGCCCTTCTTTTGTCTTAGAACTACTACTTAGTACTATATCTAATACAGAAGATAAAGGTTTAAAAAATTACAGAGACTACTATATGAAATATATAAAATAGTTGAAAGATTTTAGCCAATCTGCACAGGAAAAAACAAGTAAGTGAAGAATGCATATTGTTCAGATTATTTTATGTGACTGGATGGACAGTCTCTAAATCTTTTCCTTCAGTATATATATATATATATATATATATATATATATACATATATATATATATATATCACACTCACTGCCCATTAACAACAAGCTGAGATCAGAATTGAACAGCAGAACAGATCTGGTTTTCTTTGGGAAATTATAGAGCTTTTTTAACTACCCCAAGCTTCTCTGAAACAAAAGTTCAGCTTTTTAACCCCAGTATTCTTCTGGTGATGTCATATGGCTATAAATCATAATATACCATAATCCCTGAAGAATTAACATTACAGATCCCTCAAAAGGCATTGAAGAAATTTATAGCAGTCATAAATAGACTATAGTATATTACCAACAAAAACACTATATGCCAGAAAAGTTAGGATAAAAGATATTATCAAAGAGAAAAGATGGCTACTCCACTGGTACTCATATGATTCCATATGATCTAGAGGAATGCATCCCCATCCACTATCTGCATTCCTTATGTGATCCTATAACTTATGGAAGAACATCATGTGTCTGCTGAGTCAGTTGTAATCCATTCATGAGTGATGAGTGTTTAGTTGTCAATCTATCACAGAGATCAATAAAGGCTACACAAATCAAGGCTTGATTTATTCATTTGTTGAGATTCCAGACTTAAGAAAGATATGGGGGAAATGTTGATTTTGTAGATTAAATTTTAAAATGTGTCATGGGTATGTTTTCAGTGTCACTAACCATTTACTGGCACATCCTAGCAAGATATGAACAAAAATAATTCAGGATGAGAAGGTATGAATGTTCTATGATCCACTGCACCAGAAGGCAAGCCAGAATTAATGGGATCCCAGGTCCATCAAAATCATTACTTTTCTGCACTACCTACCTCAACCATGACTCAGTCCAGAATTATTGGCCCCAAGAAAAGATGCCAGTCCACCGTGGTACCCCTTGTGGTAGAATTGTCACTTCACTAGGGACATAAACTCTTTGACAAATAACTATTCAGGTTCTCTTCAAATATTTTGACAATTTATTTATTTTCATTTGCATCTATTTATTTGCTTTCATTTTATTCTGAAATGGGGTAAAAAGAAAAAAAAACTCCAAATAAAAGAAAGTTTGGGAATAATAAATAAATGCCTCCATATCAAACATTTACTTTGTCTTTTCACCTACAACTAACATTTGTTGCTCATATGAACTGTACTTAACCAGAATCCACACATTCTTTTAGTGACATTAAGACAGGTTAATGATTGCCTTTCTACTATGCAAGAGAACCAACAGACCAGCTCTGCCCAGAAATTTCCTAAACTCCCTTTAGCTTCTAGGTAATTGATGTACAAGGGAATATAAAAGGTTAGTGTCTCCACCAGATCATGGTGTGCAACATTTCCTGGAGTAGCAGAGTACTAAATTTGGACTCCAAAGACTCAAGTTAGAATCATTTGTCACTTACTATCCGAAAGGCCTTGGAAAATTAACTTCATCTCTCAAGGTCTACATTTCTTCATGTATAAAAATGAGGGGCTTGGATTCAGCATCACTAAGGTCCTGTCCAGCTTGAACTCTTATAACCAGGGCAGTTAGGTGGCTTAGAAGATAGAGTCGGGAAAATGTTTGGTTCAAATTCGACCTTAGATACTTCCTAGCTGTGTTACACTGGGCAAGTCACTTAATCCTACTTGCCTACCCTTTGCCTTTCCATCTTAGAGTTGTTATGGAAAGAAAGAAGGAAAGAAGGAAAGAAGGAAAGAAAGAAAGAAAGAAAGAAAGAAAGAAAGAAAGAAAGAAAGAAAGAAAGAAAGAAAGAAAGAAAGAAAGAAAGAAAGAAAGAAAGAAAGAAAGAAAGAAAGAAAGAAAGAAAGAAAGAAAGAAAGAAAGAAAGAAAGAAAGAAAGAAAGAAAGAAAGAAAGAAAGAAAGAAAGAAAGAAGAGAGAAAGAAAGAAAGAAAGAGAGAAAGAAAGAAAGAAAGAGAGAAAGAAAGAAAGAAAGAAAGAAAGAAAGAAAGAAAGAGAGAAAGAAAGAAAGAAAGAAAGAAAGAAAGAAAGAAAGAAAGAAAGAAAGAAAGAAAGAAAGAAAGAAAGAAAGAAAGAAAGAGAGAGAGAGAAAGAGAAAGAGAGACAGAGAGAGAGAGAGAAAGAAAGAGAGAAAGAAAGAAGGAAAGGAAGGAAAGAAGGAAGGAAGGAAGGAAGGAAGGAAGGAAGGAAGGAAGGAAGGAAGGAAGGAAGGAAGGAAGGAAGGAAGGAAGGAAGGAAGGGAGGGAGGAAGGAAGGGAGGAAGGAAGGAAGGAAGGAAGGAAGGAAGGAAGGAAGGAAGGAAGGAAGGAAGGAAGGAAGGAAGGAAGGAAGGAAGGAAGGAAGGAAGGAAGGAAAGTAAAAAGAAAGGAAGAAAGAAAAAGGAAAGAAGGAAGAAAAAGGAAGGAAGGAAGGAAGGAAAGAAGGAAGAAAGGAAGAAACTGATGACTGAACAACTCTGTCTCACCTAAATCCACTTTATCCTTAAGTCAAGACATCATCCTTGTGATATCATTGGATCCTCTTTGAAATGAGGGACAAACAAATAGAATTGCCACAATTTTGAAAGTATAAAAGATTAATTCTGGAGATATTTTAAAGAAAGAAAAACTCCAAATTCTTTCTTTAATATTTTCTACTCCTTCGCCTACAGGAAGAACTCTGTTTTTCCACACTGAAATTGTTGAGTGAGGGAGCACAAGGGCCATTTCTTTCTTTCCAATTTGATATTTTTCTTTTTTTTTCTTTTCATGCCAATCAGATAGCTTCTCTCCTTCTCTCTCTTCTCCCAATTACCCACTTGGCTTCAGGGTTCCATGTCTAAGCTGAGGGAGACAGGTGGGGCAGCTGATTTCTTTATTAAAAAAAAAAAAAAAAAGCCAGTTGTCTTCTTTTTGCCCTTCTCCAGAGCCTGCTGCTATGTGAACACCCTCTCCTTGGCTCTTTCAAATATGTCAAAGGAGAACAGGAATTTGTATGTGGGCAATCACATTGAAGCCTCAAAGAGGCTTCTGATCTTTACTTTTGGTCAAGTCAAAGGGAGAAGGCCTGGAATCGGCCCAATTACATAGTGATTCACAGACCTTGGGCTTTGAGGAGACCCATGTTGCTAAGCCATAACTCAGAAAGGCAGCTGGTGGGCAAGAAGGTGGTTTTGCCAGCTGGTGCTTAAAATTTTTTCTAAGGATTTAAAACTCATATACACAAAAATCATCCAATAAACTTCCCTGATACCATAGCAAAAAAAGAATAAGATATATCTCTCTTCCACACATAGCCTTCAAGCTGTATTTGTCCCTCACAAAATTTAATTTTCCCCTTTTTGGTTGTCTAATTGTCTTATGTTTAATGTAATCATATTTTATATATAGAAAAATGGGGGAGAGGAAAGCAGAGAACAAAGTATCATTCACCTTGAATCCTATACCCATCCTATGAAACTTTGCCCTGGGTCACTGAAACGTAGGGAATATATAATGATTTCAGGCATGTATTTCAGTACCATAGAAACCACTGTCGCAATAAATTCCTTTTCCCATTCAGCTGTTTTGATATTACTTATTTCCTCTATTTTTTTACATCCTGAATTTTAAAATGTATTTGAGGGAAAGTTTCACAATGCTTGTCCCACGTAGAATTTCTACTGACTGCTCTGGGTTATCAAATGCTATTTGGCAGTTCTCAGCCTGACTCCATACCACTCTATGGAAAGTTCCAGGCTTTCATAGCAACCCCAGAATTTGATATAAGAAGACTATTCATAAATGTATATACATGTATATGGGCAACTAGGTGGTACAGCGCATAGAGTGTCAGACCTAGAGTCGGGAAGACTCCTCTTCCTGAATTCAAATCTAATCTCAGACACTGACTAGCTGAGTCATCCTGAGCAAGTCATTTTGTCCTATTTGTCTCAGTTTCCTCATATGTAAAAAAAGCTGAACAACAACATCAACAAATGGAAAAGAGTAATTAAAGTGTTAATGGTCCACTCACACTCATCTCCCTTTTCTCTTGCTCTCATGCCTTCATGTTTTTCCACTTGGGTAACCGTGATAGACACAAGACAATACTCTGCACTGTTGTCTGGCCAGAAAGTACATATGAGTTTGTCTATAATGGATCATTCTCAAAACTGCATAGAAGCTGATTGCTATACATTTTGAATGTTTCCTTCCTAAAATTGCAGGTCATGATATTGCAGTTTAAAATCCATGTATACTAGTTTCTAAATTTTGTGTGTTTTAATGATTTGTGCAAAGCAATTCTAGGGGAGGCATAGAAATGCATATACTGGGTTTAATCAGAGACCTTTTGAAGAAGGTGTACATGTAATTTAGACTTTTCAGAAATGGTAACTTGACCTTTCTGAGTCCTTGCTGAGAAGCCTCTGCTCCACACCCTTACCAGATGCCAGGGACTGAGATAGAACTGAAATCAAATAGCATATACTAATTCTTTCGTTCACTTGTTCAACAAGTATTTATTAAGCATGCGCAGTAAGTTAAACACCATAGAAGATGAAAAACAAATGGGAAATGTAGTAGTACACCTCCCCACACCCCACTTCAAGGAATTACTAGTATAACTGAGGACACAAAACAATTGTTCATAAAATAAAGCATATAAGAAAGTTGCACATGTCCAATGTGCCCAAGGATGTTCTAGAAAGCAGGATGGTTTCTGGCAGGTGAACCTGGAGTATGGTTTCTTCCTCATGAAGTGAATCAGCAAAGAAAGATCTGAAAAGACAATGGCTTCATTCTCCAAACTGCCTAAAAGGAAAAGTAAGGATGAGCAGACTTCTTCAGTCACTTAGTCCTGGCTGGGTACCTCTGGGGCTGGCCTCCTTGCAGGCAGAGAGACAGTCTCCTTTTAGGGTTCAGCCCCCACCCACTCTTTTCTGGAAAGAGAAGGAAAAATAGCTGTGGCAGAAATCCACATACACTCTACTTTGGGGGAGGGGGTTGCACTTGCACATACACACAGAGAGAGAATTTAATACAATTAGACACTGTCCAATGCATTTGACTCTCTCTTAAGTAAAGAGCATTATAGAAGATATAGACTACATGGATAGATAAAACATGTGCATGCACATACAAACACACATGCATGACATGGCAAGAGAATTACTACCTACTTTGGTTGAGACAGGGCAGAGAGCACTTCAATGGCTCTGGAAGAAAGTGAGGCTGATTGTGCAACTCGTTTGTTGTTCAATCATTTCAGTTATGTGACTTTTCATGACCCCATTTTTGAGCATTTATTGACAAAGATACTGGAGTGGTTGGCCATTTTCTTCTCCAGTTTATTTGACAGATGAAAAATTGAGGCAAACTGGCCCAAGGTCACATAGCTAATAAGTATCTGAGCTCAGATTTGAACTCAGTGCTCTATTTACTACACCACATATTTGCCCCTGGGACTGCCTCACTTAAAACCAATTCATTCATAAGACAAGATGTTTAGATTTGGATATTTTAATTTAAGCAACTCTGTCTCACTTAAATCTAATTCATGCACAAGATGAGATATCACCCCATGATATCACTGGCCTCCTTCAAAAATGAAAGACAAACCACAACAATACCTACTTTGGGCAGGTCACTTTCCCATCATTGAGCCTCCATTTTCTAATCTATAAAATGAAGGGGAAAAGTGACCTCTAAATTCTGCTCTTGTTCTGACATGATTATATTAAAGATCCAATAAGCATCAACTGCATTGGATTGGCAAGAATATAATCTATACTACAGCATAATTTTATACTTATCTGGCATGGATGTGACTATAATCATGACAAATTATGAAGAACAAGTCAAGAAACTATTAGAATTAATGGAAAACTTTCATTAGTTTTCCATTTGTTTTGGACAAAAACTTCCATTAATTTTCCATCATTTCATTTTTTCTGAGGCAGCATGATGTCATAGATAAAAAACAAAATGTTGAGTTCAAGCCCCATCTCTTATGGTAACTTTATGAAACTGAAAAATTACTTAGTTTCTTCTTCTGTAAAATGGGGATAATAATACTCTCACAGTTTTGATGAGAGGCCAATGTAAGGCTATTAATTCATAAAATCCATTGCAAACTTTAAAATACTATTATTGTTGTTCAGTTATGTCTCACTCTTCATGACCCCATGTTTTCTTGACAAAGATACTAGAATGATTTGCCATTTCTTTCTCCAGTTCATTTTACAGATGAGAAAAGTGAGCCAAATGGTGTTAAATTACTTGCCCAGGATCACATAACTAGTAAATGTCTGAAGCTAGATTTGAACTCTAGAAGATGAGTCTTCCTGACATCAGGCCCTGAATTCTTTTACTGAACCATCTCCTTGCCCATATTTTAGATTAACCAGATCTTTATTTTTTGTTTCCATTTATTTTCATATATAACATAATGTGTAACATAATATAATGCATATTATTTGTTGTAAATATGTAATAAATTATAATAAGTATATTTATCCAAGAGAAACAAATTCTCACATTGGCCAAAATGGCAAACCTCTCCCCAAATCTGTCTCATTCTTTTCCCCCCTCCCTCTCATCATTTCTCCCTCTCCATGATGGCAGATAACACGATCCAAGTGGTACATATATTATCATTTAATACATATTTTCTTGTTCATTGTGTTGTGAAACAAGATACATATTGCTTACACCAGAAAAATTCATAGAGGAAATAAAGTGAAGAATGGTATGTTTCAATCTACATTTGAATTCTTGTCAATTCTTTCAATGGCAGTGGATATATTTTTTGTCATGAGTTCCTTGGAATTGTCCCAGATCTTTTCCTTGTTGATAAAGTTGTCATTTGCAGTTGATCATCATACATTATTTTTCCTTTCTCCTGGTTCTTCTTACTTTACTTTGCATCACTTCATATAAGATTTTCCAGGGTTTTTTGGTGATCATCTTATTTGTCATCTCCTTTGGTGCAATAGAATTCCATTACAACTATATACCACAACTTGTTCAGCCAATACCTAATTGATGGACATCCCTGCAGTTTCCAATTCTTTTCCACAAGAAAAAGAACTGTTATAAATATTTTAGAACATATACCTTCTTTTTCTTTTTTCCTTCATCACCTTAGGAAATAAAGCTAATAGTAGTAGTACTGGGTGAAAAAGCATGTACTGTTTTATAACTCTTGGAGTATAAATCCAGATTGGTCTCCAAAATGGTTGAATCATTTCACAGTTCCACAAAAAATATATTAGTGTCACCATTTTTTCATATCCTCTCCAACATTTGTTATTTTGCCCTATCATTTATGCAATCTGATAGGTATAAGATATCTCAGAGTTGTTTTATTTGTATTTCTCTAATCAATAATGACTAAGAGCATTTTTTCATATAGCTATATATAGCTTTGTTTTCTTCATCTAAAATGTTTGTTCATATTTTTGGACCATTTATCAATTGGGGAATGGCTCATATTCATATATATTTGACAAAGTTATATATTTTAGATATGAGACCTTTATCTGAGAAACTATAAAAATGTTTTCCCAATTTGTTGCTTTTTTCTAATCTTGAGTACAATAGTTTATTTATACAAAAACTTTTCAATTTAATATATTCTATATTTTCCATTTCTCAGTCCTTTCAATCTCTTATTTATTCATTAAGTCTTCTCTCCATAAATCTGACAGCTAATATATTCTTTGTTCTAATTTGTTTATATCTCCCTTTCTATATGGATCACATAGTCATTTTATCTTATCTTGGTAAATGGAGTAAGATATTGGTAATTTTATCTTGGTAAATGGGGTAAGATTTTGGTCTATATCAAGTTTCCACCAAACTCCTTTCCAGTTTTCCCAACAATTTTTGGCAAAGGTGAATTCTTATTCCAAAAACTTGGACTTTACTTTTGTCAAATAAAAGGTTACTATAATCTTTTACAACTGTTTGTTGTATGTGTATTCTGTTCCACTGATCTACTTTTCTATTTCTTAGACAGATCTTTAAAAGAAGTCAATAAAACTGGCCATTCTATATTTCTGGACCAAACATCAGGCTAACTAAAATTTTTCATATCACAGTCAACAATTCAGGCTCAGAGTAGAGTCAGCATAACCTAATGACCAAGTTTGAGAGCTGAATTGCTTAAACTGAGATTCTATTTCAACGATCAGAGTAACACTAAGAAAAAACCATGCTTCTCTGTACCTCAGTTCCTTTCTAAATAGGATGATGGTCAAAATGAAAATACAGCTGACCACAAAACACTTGGAAAATATAAAATTATTATTATTATAAAGAATCTATAGCTTAAATTAAAATTAGGAGAAAGAGTTCAGAAAGTGACTATATACATTTAAAAAGCAACTGGTTGCTTTTCTTAATTTTTTTAAGAAATTGAGATAACCAAATATCTTCTAACACTCTAGGGATGACATAAAAAAAAGGTAATCACTTATAATATATTTTTCAATTAGGGAGTTTTCCAAAAGAATACATAGAAAATTATCCAAAAGGAAAAGATATCATGGTATAGTGCAAAGAATACAGATCTGAAGGTAGAAGACCTTTATTCAAATTCTTGTCTTGCCATTTGCTAACTCTATGACCTTCAGCAAGTCCACAACCTTCTGTGAATCTTGATTTCTTCATCTATAAAATGAAATCTTGTCCTATAATTAGCTTTAAGGTATGCTCCAGTCTCAAATCGGTGGTTCTATGATCGTATGATAATCAAAAAGAAAACAGGGAGTCTACATCAAAAATTATATTTATAAAATGGAAAAAGTTGAATAATACAGGACAAAGGAATTTCCTAGGTGTAAATGGGAATGAGAATAAATCCAAGTGAGAAGAAAAAATACCATATATTCAAGAAAGGGAAACAGGAAGCTAAGAAAAGGGCTACCACTTCTATTTATGATCAGAGTCATAATTAGGTTGAGTTTTGGGGGGCTTTGTCAATAGGGTACTGACTTATGAAGGACATGCTCCTTTTTTGAGGATAGAATTCCCCTTCTTGGAAGTCTCTCTACATCTCATCCTTTATCTCATATCTCTCAGTCTTCCTTACTTCCTCAGGAATCCACACCCAGCCTCCTATTATCATATTGCCCATTTTCTTGGGACCACTGTCCTCCCTAATCTTCCTGGGGGCTAAGGCACAGGTAGTATTCTCAGGTATATGATTCTCTCTCTACCCTACTTCATCGCTGCTTACTGCATTTTCATATTTCACACACAAACACCCTATTTCCTGTGCCATCAAATTTTTCCAACCCTCAAAAACATATTATTCGTGTCTGTGAAGAAAAGATTACTAGTTATTACTTGACTTTTCATAGGATTAGAGAACTGAACCCATAAGTCTCTATAGCAAAATCAGAGAAGTTGAGAAGATTTCTTTCTCATTTTAAGATGGTAGGAAACTTTATATTACCTTTCATTCTCTTCCTTCTCCCCACTTGAACTTTTATCTGCTTGTGATCAAAACTACTTATTTTCTGGTATTGCAGTATCAAGTTCAATATTATATATACAGTAGATATTTAATAAATCCATAGGGATAAGGACTGGACTAGGGATTTCATAGATATAAAGAGTTCCCTAGGAAGAAAACTCTCACTCCCACAAACATAAATCAACACCTTCTATGAGACATCTAGTATTAGAGAATTGATTAGAAACTTCATTGTTTGATACATGTATAATCCTGTGGAATTGTTTATCAGCTCAGGGAGCAGAAAGGGAAGAGGGGAGAGAAAAAAACATGAATCATGTAACCATGGAAAATTATTCTCAATAAATGAATAATTTAAAAAAAGAAGAAGCTTCATTGCTGTTCAGTAGTTTCAATTGTGTCCAACTCTTCATACAGACTGCATTTGGGGTTTTTCTTGACAAAAGTAATGGAATGACTTTCTATTTCCTTCTCCAGCTCATTTGACAGATGAGAAAATTAAGGCAAACAAAATTAAGTGACTTTTTGAGTCATATAGCTAGTAAGTACTTAAAGCCAGATTTGAATTTATGAAGATATCTTCCTAATTCCAAACTCAGTGTTCTATTCACTGTGTCACCTAGCTGTCCTTGTCTAGAATCGAGAATGAACTGACTTACTCAGGTTGTCACAGTGTGTTTCAGAGGCCAGACATGAACCCAGATTCTGGCTTCTATCCCCTGTTCCACACTGTCTCTTAGTAGATACATATTCATTGAAACTATAGAGTAACAATAGCACTAGCCAAGAAGACAAGTCCCTTGAGTCCTGATTTTAACTTTTTATATGACCTTGGAAAAAACGTTTCCTCTCTCTGGATCTCAGTTTCCACTTTTGTGAAAGGAAAAGGTTAATCTAAAAAAGATCTCCTGTATTCCCTTTGGTTCTAAAATGCAATTAATGTACATGTAAATGTGTCCTAATCAGAGGACCAAATTTGAGGGAGCCTCCCACAACAGATGAGAGGAAATCCACCTTTTCCTGATCCAAAAGCACGTGTTAAAAATTCAGGCAAGAGAATATTAAAAAACATAATCATTGGATTTTAATCTCCCTTTTGAGGCCAGAAAAGCACTTAGTATAAAGCTCAAAGTTGCTATACTTTATTCAGACTAGGGTTATACTCAGAGAAGTAAATCTAAGTGGCAAAGATGTGTCCACCTACTATGTATAAGACACGACCAGTTGGCACTGGACATCAACTACTTGCTTTTCCTATACTTAAAGACAATTGCTAAACCACTCCTTTTTTCCAGGGTTTACAAAGCTCCATTCAATCCTCAAATGTGGAAGGGCAAATCTTCACACTATACACACTGTTCTCTGAAGCCAAGCATCTGTGATCATTTTATTGTTGCTGTTGAAAACACACTCTTCTCTTCTGGCCTGAGAACAACCAAATGATTCCTCACTGCTTCTTTTGTTTCTAGAACCCACCTGTTTGGGGTATGTTTTTTTTTTTATTTAACAGTCCAAACTTTTTTTTCTGCCATTGATATTCCTTATCCCAATCCAACAGAAATGTGACCTTGGAATACCCATCTCCCTTCTCCTTCCTGCTTTCACTTAGCCTCAATGGCAGCTGGAAAAACCTCCAAGGGAACAGCTGGTGACTGAAGGTCACAGACAACTCTTCCATTATTTTCTTCAGTAAGACCCAGGAGGAAGATTCTGGATCCTGTCCAAAAAAAAAAATGGTCAGAAAAATGGCTACCAATTTTCTCTTAATAGCAGAGTTGGTTTGTACTTTGAAAACATTTCTAATATTAATAAGAATAAATAGCAATGTTTTCTATTTGAAGAGTATTTCATTCTTCCATTCTTCCTTCACATTCGCCCTGAGAGGATCAGTCCAGAAGGATAAACCTGGAAAGACTCTGATTTCATTTCATTTCCTTCTGTTAGATTTACCTTCTGCCCAATCTTCTCCAGAAAAAGTTCAGAGCCCTGGGAAGACTTGTATGAACTCATGCAAGTGAGGACCAAGAGAATAATTTAAATAATAAGAACAACATTGTAAACATAAATAACTTGAAAGACTTAAGAACTCAATCAATGAAATGACCAAAGATATCTGAGGATGAAGCATGTTACCCCTCTTCAGATAGAGGTGATAGACTCAAGACACAGAATGAGACATACATTTTTGACTCAGGGAAGAATGAAAACTTGTTTTGCTTGACTATGAATATTTGTTACAAGGATTTTGTTTTATTTGTTTATCAATGTTGGAAACAAAAAGTGTTTATTATTTGAAACATAAAATAAAATAAAATAATAGCCCCTAAAATTAAGGATTTGGAACTTGGGGGACTTAAAAATTATCCAATCCACACCTCTCATTTATAGATAAGGATACTGAGGCTTGGAGAGATGAAGCAGTAAATAGCAGAGTTGAGTCTTAGAGGCAGATTCTGTAATTTCCAATCCAGTGTTTTCTCTATCTTAGGAGACTGCATGATTTAGTGGAAAGAATACTAGCTTTGGTTTCAGGAGGATCTGAAAATCTGCCTCAAACATTTATTTGTAGGACCCAGCTGGAGCCAACTCCAACCAGTTCCCTAGAGTCAGTGGTTAAATTTTCAGTGTGAAAATTGGAAATTGGTTCAAATTGTAGTTTGACTTATTATCTTGATTGTTTGGATCTAAGAAAATTGTGGAGAAAACATTACTAAAAGAGATTAAAATTAAAAGTGTTTCAGGTATACTTATTTTTCAGGGTTGGTTGTTAAACATTCAACAAGCATACCACTGTTATGACATGACCACCTGGCTAAATCACTTGACTTCTTAAAGCCTGAGTATCTTCAGTGCCTAACTCATATGGATATTGTAAGGATAAAATGAGAGGGTGCATGCAATTCATTAATGTTAAAGCATTATAGTTATATAATGTGAGTAATGAATAGTATCTGGAGTTAGGAAGTCCCAAATTCAAATCTGCCTCAGATTAGCTTTGTGACTCTGGTCAGGCTTAATTTCTCAACTTCCCTTTTCTTACCTACAAATTAGGGGTAATAATAGTACCTACCTCACAGAATTGTTATGATGACCAAACAAGATAATATTTTACAAATCTTGTGTTATATACATGTGAATTATTTTTATTGCCCTAATCAGTTTAGTAACCCAATTTATCTCTTCCTTTTAAAACATTATTATAATGGTGGCTGATACACCAAAAAAATGTTAAAAGAAACAAAAATAAGTCTTGGGAACAAGAGAAATAGATGAGCATTGCTTGTTGCTTACACCATTTTGATGTAGGAATGACTCTCATTCAAAAATAACATTCTAGATCAATTTTTTTAAGCAATTTACTTGAGAACAAAGTATTTAATTGTGTATAAGCCCTGCTAACTCACTTAACACTAGTACTTTTGCAAAACTCCTCTCATGGTATGCCAGCAAAATTCAAGCTCTGGCCACTCCTATCAGGCTAGAAAAATTTTAAGGATGGTCCTGGGCCTGGGTGATTCTGCTTTCAGAAAACCAGCCTCACTTAGGACAGAGAGGCTCATCACTGGTATTCTGGCCACTAGGCAATGAATTCTTAGCCATAGCAACCTCTAAAACAAAAACAAAAACAAAATGACCCTTAGTCCCATATGTATCAGTTTTTACTTCAGCAGTGATGGTAACATAGTTGAAGAAATGGAGAGATAAAAGAATTCTAAGAATCAATAGTTAATGAATCATCCATAAACATAAAATAAGTTGTCTTTTTAATTCTGTTCATAGTGTAATGCTTATTTATTGACTGGTTCTTATCACTATCATCGAAATAATAATAATGAATAATAGCTAACATTTAAGTAGAGTTTACTATGTACCAGTAACTATGCTATGTGTTTCGAAATTATTATCTCACTTGATCCTCATAACAACCATGGGAGGTACTATTATAATCCCCATTTTAGAGATGAGGAAGGAACCTGAGAGAAATAGTGGTTAAGTGACTTACCCAGGAACATACAACTAGGAAGTAACTGAGGCCAGATTTAAACTCAGTTCTTTCTGATTCCAGTCCCAGTGCTCTCTCCATTGTGTCACCTAGCTGTCACATCTCTGAGTGACTTTTATACTATAAGCTCCTTGAGAGCAAAAAGATTGTCCCAGTGGTTCTCAAATTCTATGTTGGTAAATAATATTAATATGTGATTTCTGGATCAATATGTAATTTACATGGATCCTAATATATAGTTTACTAACCCCCATTTCTATTTGAGTTTGATACCACTGCTCTAGACCCTTCACTTTGTCCCTTTCCCTCAGTCCACAGTCACAATTATCTATATTCTGTTCTTCTTTCCTTCCTACTTTCTTCTTTTCCTTTGTTTCACTTTCTCTCTTCCTTCCTTCCTTAGAAAACAATAAATTAACATTATCTATATTGTATTGTATTTTTATTTATTTTGTTGAACATTTTCTAATTACATTTTAATTTAGTTTAAATCAGATTAATAGGAGGAGTTTTTCTGGCCACTTGCCAAGTACAAGCTTCTAGTTTGACCCCTCTGGAACTGCCCCATATACTCTCAAACAATTCAGTGCCACAGGAATCCTATGATTATTTCATGAGTACTTGCTTACTAATTAATTTATTCTCCCTGTAATGGAGGGACTAGCCAATGTAGACTTGTCTTCCATTGTTCAGAACTTGTACAATATTCCCTGCATAGTTATGGTTCAATATAAAAAGGGTTTATGAGATTGCTTCTAATCATGAATGACTCAGGGACTGAGTCTATGGATTAGATCAATTTGTAGTTTTGCATTGTCTGAGATTATTATTGGTAGTCCTGGTTTTTTTTTTTTTTAACTTTAGGAGAGACATAGTACATTTTGCTCCAACCTCTTATTTTTACTCTGTGTGTGCTTCCTTTTTTTAAATGTATTTTTTTATAGGCAGCATATTGTGGGATTCCAACTTTTAAGTCACTCTGCTATCCTTTTCCATTTTATTAGTGTTCATCCCATTCACACTCACAATTATGAGTAAATTGGTTCTGACTGTGGGTGTTATTCTTACTTTGAATTAGTTCTAATGAGAGTAAGATTCGAGCATAGACTTCCTCCCATCCCATCTTCTCCTCCACTGTATTTGTCTTTTATGAATGTTTTTCTTTCTTTTCTTTTTTTTAACCCTTACACTCCATATTAGAATCAATACTGTATATTGGTTCCAAAGCAGAAGAGTGGTTAGAGCTAGGCAATGGGAGTTAAGTGACTTGCCCAGGGTCACACAGCTAGGAAGTATCTGAGACCAGATTTGAGCCTAGGACCACCTGTCTCTAGGCTTGGTTCTCTATCCACTGAGCCATCAAGCTGCCCCCTTATAAACTTTTTAATGAAGTAGTTTATCCCCTTCTTTTCCTCCTTTTCTCTTCTCCCTTGTGTTCCTTTTCCTCATCCCTCTTGGGGGGGAGGGGATATTAACCCATTTTAATTCATTTCTTTTCTTCATTCTATGTATATTCCTTTTCATTACTCTAATAGTGATAAAGTTCTTCAGTATCTTAATTAGGTATCTTGCATACTTTAAGTACCTTACCTTATTCAAATATCATAGATATCTTATTTATTTCAATTATTACCTTCTCAGGTATGAATGTACTCAATTCAGCCTTATTAATACCCTTAAGTTTTCACTTTATCTTTTTATGCTTCTCTTGAGTGTTGAATTTACTCATCAATTTTCTGTTCAGCACTGGTTTTTTGGTCAGAAACATCTGAAAATCTTCTATTTCATTAAACATCAGTTTTTGCCCCTAGAAGATTATGCTCAATTTTGCTGGGTAATTCTAAACTGTAGTTCTAGATCCTTTGCATTTGAGAATAACATACTCCATGCCTTCCAGTATTTTAATGTAGAAACTGCTATATACTGTGTAACCTTGACTGTGGCTCCTTAGTATTTGAATTGTTTCCTTCTAGCAAGTTGTAGTATGGTTTTTTTTTTGGTCTAGGGGGTTTTGGAATTTGTCTATAATATGGTCTGGGTCCATGGAGATGAAGAATATTCCAAATGGCCCAAAAGGTTCCAAGAGTCTACTGCTTGCTCTCTCTTCTCTGCAGGCTTTGGCAAGATTCTGTGAATTCCTAAGGAAAGATAGAAGGAGCACCCACCATTTCTCTTCACCTACTCTTATGTGTCAGTGCATATACAGTGACTCTTTTTTTGCATTAATTATTTTTCTTTTTCTTAAACCCTTACTTTCTAACTTAGAATCCGCATTGTATATTGATTCCAAGGAAGAAAAATGGTATGGGTTAGGCAATATAGGTTAGGTGACTTGTCCAGCTTGACACAGCTAGGAGAAACCACCAGAACTTGTAGCAAGGGTAGTGAAAAAGTTGGGTGACCTGCTTGACTCAGCCCAGTCAAGAACTGACTTATGAGTTTAGACAACTCATCCTGGAAGAGCCAGGTCATTTGAATTTAACAGGATTTGTATATAAGAATTTAATAAGTATTTACTGACTTGAGCAATGAAGGGATTTATCCATTTCCAACAACTTGCTCCAAAACAAACTAGATGGGGACTTCCCCAAAGGAGAAAATGAGGTACCTCTCTGTCCCACATATTCCCTACAGGTGTACTTCATTTATAATATTACTTCAAGTCCACATCCATCCTTCACTCCCATAGATTTTGCCTACAGGGCTTAAGGGAGGAAAACTGGAACCTTGACTTGGGGAAAATGTTTTTGTAACATCAATCCTTACTATATCTCAGTAAATTCCTTTTTGTAAAACCTAATTGATTTCCAACAGGTAATTCTTTTCCATTAAGGTTACATGATGTGAGAACTCTGAAGGGAAAAGTAGTCAACTATCTTAAGAATTCCAATTTTCCAATGTAAGTGGGAATTGGAAGAATGAATCAAAAGAGAGAACTACACTCCCATATAAGGCCTGGTCTTTCCTTGTAACAACTGGAGGCCACATTTAGCCATTCAGCTGCCTTGTGAAGTTAATCATCTTGCAAGTAGACCTGGCCCTACCTCAAAGTGTTTATTAGTATCATACCTTGATCTAGGAAGTCACAGTTTCCCACTTCTAAAATAAAACCTTCCACTGATAAAGCTATTATTTCCTTTCTAGACTCCATTGATATATTGAGTTTTCTAAATTCATCTCATCTCTTGTTATAATTGAATATTTGTATATAAATAAAGGTACTGTTCATTCCTAATATCCCAAGAGTTCCCCTATTTACCTTGAAAGTAGCCTAAAGACATGGTTCCCCATCAGGTCTATTATAAACTGAATTCCAATTCAGTCAATATCTTTTATAATCTTGTTTACTTTTTTAAATAATGCCTGGGAGAGAGTCAAAGTGATGGTGACCCAAAGCAGGAATTCTTAACCCTTTATATGTATTATGTATATAGCTCCTTGGAACTCTGGTAAAGCCTAAAGACATCTCAAAATAATGGTTTCTAATGTATAAAACAAATACATAAGAAGACAAAGTAAACCAATTAAATTAAGTATAGTCATCAAAATAGTTATTAAACTAAGTTCATAGATTCCAAGTTAAGAGCTGATATTTTAAAAGAATTTTATTTCTTAGTGTTATTTCATTCTGTCTTTTCAGTTGTCTGACTTTTTGTGACCCCATGAGGGCAGAGGGAAGGTGTTTCTTGGCAAAGATACTGGAGTGATTTGCCATTTTCTTCTCCAACTCATTTTATAGATAAGGAAAAACTGAGTCAAATAGATTTAAGTGGTTAGCCCTGGGTCTTAGTAAGTGTCTAAAGATGGATTTTAAATCAGATCTTTTTTTACTCCAGGCCTGGCACTCTATCCACTGCACCACCTACTGCTCATAACACATATTTTCCACACATTAGAAATGTTATTATTACCTAATATATTTCTACATATTAAAAATATTAAAGTTCTACCCTCAGATATCTTCCACTCTAATATGGGAACACTAAAAATATGAAAATAAGAGAACAGATAATAATTTTTGGCATGCTTTTCTCAAAAAATGGAGTAGCCAATGAGGGAAAATTCAATATTGTATCTGATTCTCACTAACAGGAAAGAACTAGTTACTGGAGTGAAAAATGATAGAAAATTAAGGAAGAAGTGGCTACTCCCTTCTAGAGAATATGATAGAGAAAAAGAAGGAAGATGGGCATAGTTCAACCCCTAGATTTTGGGAAGGAAGATTACAAAGGGTTCAGAGGAAGGATTTGTTGGATCCTATGGCATGAAGTTATACTGAGGATGTCAAACCAAGGGGCATGAGAATCTCTGAAAAATGAAATTCTGAAGACACAAAATAAATCGGTACAAATGAGGTGGGGAAAACAGAAGCTTCTGGGATATACAAATGTGGATTCACAAGGAACTCACTATCCAATTTGGACTTTTTAAAAGATAAACAAAAGACAGAAGCAAAGGAGAAAATCCATATAAAGATGCTCAGATCCTAGAAAAACTAGTGTTCAGGAGTGTCCCAAATTGTCCAGTTATCTGACCTAAAGAAACAAAGAATGTCAGGCTATATTAGGGGAAAGAGAGGGTTCCAGAGAAGGGACAAGTCCCCTGCTTGGAGAGAATAAGATAATAATATATGATGCCAGAGAGTATAAAAGTACTGAGCTTAGTTTTGTTTCTGTTTTCTCTGCCAAGGAGAATGGCCATTCTACTGGAAATGAGAAAATAAAATGGTGATTCACAACAAGTAAAGAATCATAAGAGAGCACACAGTAGACCATAATGAATTTCAATCAACTGACCTAAATTAACTCCTAAAAAGAGTTACTCAGATACTGAAAAGTATTACAAGAACAGGTGAATGTTTTTGGTAAATCACCCAATAGTGAGAATGGGAAACAGGAGTGGTTTCACAGGACCAGAGAAGAGCAAATATATTCTCCAAGAAACAAATCAAAGAAAGAAGTCAATGAATTTGATTTGTAACTCTTGAGAAATGGATCATTGAGTAGGTTGGAGTTGACCATCTATAAAAAGAAAGCAAAGAGCCAATGTTGTTGTCTAGTCATGTCCAACTCCCTGGGACCCTATTTGGGATTTTCTTGGCAAAGATATAGAATGGTTTGCCATTTCCTTCTCCAACTCATTTTACAGATCAGAAAACAAACAAGATAAAGTTATTTGTCCAGGGTCACATAACTAATAAGTGTCTGAAGCTAGATTTGAACTTAGGTATTCCTGACTCCAGGCCTGGCACTCTCCTAGCTGCCACCTAGCTGCCCTATAAGGCCAACATAATTCCATAATAAACTTCTGAGTTAATGTATTTCCTTTTTGACACCACTACTAAAATAAATATCAGGGGGAAAGTAATATAGTTTACCCAGATTTTAGCAAAGTATTTCATGAAATATCTTATACTATTCTTTTGGAAAAGATGGAAAGATGTGGCAAGATAGATTTTGAACAAATAAATTGGCTAGACTCAGAGACTCAGTCCTCTAGTACAAACCCAATGTTGTTCCTCTTCTGCCTCTCATGTCTGTCATTCTGTCTGAAAAAGATCTGTAGGATCTGTAGGGATCAACGAAAAATAAGTAATGGAATATGACACCTTAAAAAAATTTAATGTGATCTTGGGCTACATTAAGAAAGACATAGCTTTCAGGAATGAAGGGATGATCATTCTTTTGTAGTCTATCCTAGTCAGACTTCATCTGGAGGTTGCAGTTCTAAATGTCACAATTTTAAAAGAACATTAATAAGGTGGAGTATGTCCAAGAGGAAGAAAAACAATATGGTAGTGCGTCCAATTTCACGTTTTATGAGGTTCAGTTAAAAAAAACTTGAAATATTTAGCATGAAGAAGACTCAGAAGATGTGGAGATATAGTTTCAAGTATCTGAAGAATTATAATGTGGAAGGAAGTCTAAAGTGTTCTATTTGGCTGCAGGGGGTAGAGTCAGCCTCAAAGGATGGAATTGCAAAGAGGCCATTTTGAGCTTGATACCAGGAAAAAATTCCTAATGATAAGAAGTGTCTAAAGGTGGAATGGGTGGCCTGGGAGGTAATAGATTTCTCCCATTTGTTATGCATGTTATAGTGAAGGTTCCTTTCACATATACTTTTGACTAAATCTCAACTGAGTTCCCTGCCAATGCTAATATTCTATGAAAAATATGAAAGGCAAGAAAAGGGAGAAGAGAGAAATCACTTGGGAGAAGCATTATGGTATATGGTATGTTGGAAAGGATGCTAGGCTTAGAATTATGAAAAGTAGTGTTTGAATCACACTTTTATCACTTTCTAGAAGTGTGCCCACAGACGAGACATATCAGATTCAGTTACTTGATCTATAAAATGGGGATATTAATATCTTCAGTGCTTACCTCATAGGGTTATTCTAAGGATCAGATAAGATTCACTATGTAAAATATCTCATAAATCTTGAAATGCTAGGCAAATATCAGCTATTATTTTTTGTCTCCTGAATTACTTATCTTTTTCCATATATGCTATGTCTTTCTAGCAAGAATTTAAGCTTTTTAGACAGGAGTTATATCTATTTCCTTCTTGTATCTCCAGAGTATGATAGACTAACACAAATACATTATTATTTTTGTACTTTCTAGAAAAGTTTAACAAACACAAAAGCCATTACTATGATGAGGAAGCCAAAAGAGCCCAGAAAATGTTTCAACAAACAAAACATTTAATCTCTTTGCTAAGGAGAGAAAAAATGGTAGACAGGGATAAAGGAGTTAAAGGTGCCCAAGAAAAGGTTACAGAGAGTGTTTTTAACTTAAAAAGTTCTATCATTAAGATTTTTCTAACATTAAAATACGCAAGAGGATACCTGCCGAAACAAACCAAGGAACTGCATGAACATAATTTTAAAACACTTTGTACACAAATGAAGTCAGATATAAATAATTAGAGAAATATTAATTGTTCATGGATGGATAGAACTAATATAATTAAAATAACAATCATACCTAAACTAATCTACTTATTCAATGCCATCCCAATTAAATCACCAAAGAGTCAATTTATCAAGTTAGAAAAAATAATAACAAAATTAATTTGGAAGAATAAAAGATCAAGACTATCAAAGAATTAAAGGGGGGAAAAGTAAAGGAAGGAGGTCTGGAAGAACCAGATTTTAAATTGTATAATAAAGCAGTAATTATCAATTATACTAATCAAGAAATAAAAAGGTAGATCAATGGAACAGAGCAGACATAACCAACAGTAATTTGTATTTGACAGAATCATAGATCCAGAGTTTGGGGAAAAGAAATCACTGTTTGGTAAGAATTGCTGGGATATGGGGGCAGCTGGGTGACTCAGTGGATTGAGAGCCAGACCTAGAAATGGGAGATCCTAGGGTCAAATCTGGCCTCAGACACTTCCTAGCTGTGTGACCCTGGCCAAGTCATTTGACCCTCATTGCCTAGCCCTTATCACTCTTCTGCTTTGGAACCAATATAAATTATGATTCTAAGATGGAAGGTAAGAGTTTTTTTTTTTTTTAATTGCTTGGATGCCTGGAAAATAGTTTGGCAGAAACTATGTATAGGCCAATATCTTACACCATTCACTAAGATAAGATCAAAATGGATACATGATCTAGACGTTAAAGTAGATACCATAAGTAAATTAGAATAACAGGGAGCATACTACCTCTCAGATTTATGGATGGGAGGAATATATAAGTCAATAAGAAGTGGAGAGAATTGTGAAATGTAAAGTGGATAATTTTGAGTACATTAAGTTCAAGTGTTTCTGTCAAATAAAACAAATATTGCTAAGATTAGAAAAAAACTGAAATTGGGGGAGGAGAGCATTTATAGACATCCTCTCAGATAGAGGTCTCATATCTAAAATATATAAACTTTGTCAAATTTATAAAACTAGAAGTCTTCTACCAATTGATAAATGGGCAAAAGATATGAATAAATAATTTTTAGATGAAGAAATCAAAATCACAAACAGATATATGAAAAAATGTTCTAAATTACTACCAATTAGAGAAATACAATTCAAAACAACTTTGAAATATCATCACCTCCATTGTGCTGCCTAAAATGACAAAAGACATGTTGGAGGGGATGTGGAAAAACAGGGATACTAATGCACTGTTGGTGGAGCTGTGAACTGATTCAAACATTTTGGAGAGCAATTTGAAATTGTGCCCAGAGAGCTTTATGACTTTACCCTTAAACCCAGCAAGACCATTGTTAGGTGTGTTTCCCAAGAAGACCAGAGAGACAGGAAAAGAACCTGTATGTTCCAAAATATTTATGGTAGCTCTCTTTGTGTTGGCAAAGAATTGGAGATCAAGGGGAATTGCTGAATTGTGGAATGGCTGAAGTTGTGGTATATGATTGTGATGGGAAACTACTGCGCCATAAGAAATGATGAACAGACTATTTTTTTTTAAACTTGAAAAGGATTACATGAGATAACAAACAGGGAACTAAGTAGAACCAAGAGAACATTATACACAGCCACAGAATTAATGCTGAAGGAATAAGCTGTGAACATTACCTCCAGAAAGTGAACAGAAAGGTGAAACATGAAAGATGTAATTTATAGGTACATGTTGGCCACTCTGATGATATCTTTTAGGATGCAGGGAGGGTTGGGAGGGACTAGGACACTTGTGGAAAGGAAGTAAATATTATGAGGGAGATAATTTCCAGCATGGGGGAAAAGTCAGTGAAAAGGTATCTCTAAGACAAAAATATGGTTCCTTTCAACAGATACATATTTGGCATGGTACCAAATCCTCCTACCATGCTGGTTGTCCTCTTCTTGATATACTGAAAGACGTCAATGTCTGGATAGTAAAATGGATAGAGTGCTAGATTCAGAGTGAGAAAGAGCAGGATTCAAATTCTACCAGAGACACTAATAAGATGTGAGATGCTGGGCGAGTCACTTCTCTCTGTACTTCCATTTCCTCAGTTGTTCATAAAGGAATTGGACTGCCTTCTAGCTCTGAATCTATAATTCTGCGATCCCATGAAGCTGCTTGCCAGGTTTCCAGGACCTAACAAACTCACAATTTTACATTTGTCCTGCCACCAAATTATATATTTGTCCCATCACCCCTTTCCCACTCTTTCAGGGAACAATAATCAAATGAATAATACTATTGTTACTGAGGAGGACATAATGATCTACTATCCCATGACTCCATTCGTGATCCCTTTAACTACCTAGACCTAAGCTATCACACTTAATCTATGTTGTTTCCCCAAGTAGAATGTAAATAAATTCTTTGAGGGCAATGGTTGTATCATTTTTGCATTGGTACCATCAATACCTCATACAGTGCCCATTACATATAGTAGGTGCTTCATAAATTCTTGTTGGTTGATTGGTTAACTGAAAGAGATTGGTCTAACCATTTGCCCTGAAAAAAATAAAATGAATGAAAAATTCATCAAATGTGGGATGAAGGCAGATGGGCAAATTCATCTGATTAGTCCATTTACATATGTAGGATGGGCAATTGCTATTGCCAGTTAATGAAGTGGGTCTAGAACTGAGTAGGAGACTAAAATTAATCACATTGGGGATCCTTTTAACATCAATATTTTCTAAATGGTGGTGTATAATTGCAAATTTTGAACCCTAATTTAGAAATCCATTACATTTTTGTACATGGAAAGTTACATAGAGGTTAACCATATTGCTAACAATGACTTGTAACTGAAAATAATACCTAGCATTTATATAGAGCTTTAAGTTGGGCAAAACATCTTAAAAATATTATTTTATTTTATCTATGTAATAATTTTGAGAAGTAAATACTGTTCTTATTCCCATTTACCTGCAGAGGAAATAGAAGAAGAATTAAGGAGGTTATGAATTAACTGATTAATGGAGGTTAAATTAAACCTTGCTCAGAATCACACAATTATTAAGGTTCTGATGCCAGATTTGAACCCAGGTCTTTCTCACTCCAGTTCTAGTATGGTATCTACTGCACCACCCAACTACCTCTCATGCTATAGGAGAAATGGCATAAAAGACATCATCAAACACATGTATATCTAAAAAAAGGAGATGATCCAATCATGGAATGAGAATGAGAGGCAACAGATGGACAGCCTGAGTAATGTCCCTGAGTTACTAAAATAACCAGAAGAAGACCTTCAGAATGTTGGGTAGATCCTCTTTGGAGAATATATGGGAAAGAGCAGGTAAAAAATAGTATATAGTGAGAAAATAAGCAGAGTTTACATAGCAGTTTAAGAACTACAAAGTGCTTTACAGCTATTATTTCATTTTATCCTCATAACAACACCAAGAGATAGGCGCTATTGAATCTCCCCATTTTTTCAGATGTGGAAACTGAAGCAAACAGAGATTAAATGTCTTGCCCAAATCCACACAGTAAATGTCTGAGGCTGGATTTGAACTCTAGCTTTCCTAACTCTAGTTTCTGACTTTAGTTCTCTACCCAGTGGGCTCCTACCTACTTCTGAAGAAAGCACTGGTGAGATTTTCATCTGTGCCAGTGGAGGGAGTACTCACGATAATTAAGGCAGAAATCTAAAGTATTAAAATTTATGATCTAACTTAAGCCCACTCCAAGATTTGAGGGGGGGAGAGGGAAAATGGTACCAAAAGGGTACATACCGTAAATACCAATTCTAGAGTATAAGAATCCCTCCCTAAATGTCTTTTATATATGTCAAAACATCCCCATGTGTGGCATGGGTATATGGCCACAACCTAAGTAGAATACAATGTCGAGGCTGACTTGTTTGGAAAAATTCGCCCTTCTTTAAAAGACTGCATTTGTCATTGCTAATACAGAGAAGTGCTAACACAGATTTGCTCCTCTGAAAAAGGATATAGCAGAGGACATTCCCCCTTGTGATGGGACAGCTGAAGAGGTATAATTTAACAGCTCTCGGAGGCCCCGTCACCGTGGTGATTGAGGTGGACAGGAGGTATGGAAATGGCCAAGTCCTCTAAAGGACACAAACAGGTGGGAGTTTGTGCTGGGGGTGGGCCGAGAGCTGGGGGATACAAAAAGGAGAAAGCCAGCCTTTTCAGGGCATAGACCAGGAGAAGGGAAGGAGAGACAGAGCCCCAAGGACAGACATCCCTGAGAGTTTTGAGGCACGCAGAGCAGAGAGAAGAGAAAGGAAGTGAAGAACTGCATTTAGATGAAAGTAGAGAAAGAGAAAGAAGACAAACTAATTGGGAAAAAAAACTTAAGAGAGTTATTCAGGTAAAGACAATGACAGACTAACATTTCAGTAAAGAAAATAGATGATAGAAGAGTAGAAAGAGAATGGCTGAAGGGCAAGAGAAAGACTGGAATAGAGGGGAAACGGAGGAGGAAAGGGCAGAGATGACAGATCACAATTATACAGCTTATATTCAAACTATCTTATTAAAAGAAGTTGAGAAATAAGTATGGCTGCTACAGGTCTAAACCCTTAAGGGAAAAAATGGCAGGTCGATTGGCGATCTCTAGGAGGGACAGATCAGATCAGAATGTCAGATAGACTGAGGCAGGCAAGGAAATTTAAGTAGCTAACTACCAAAGTCAGAAAAGGAGGGGGGGAAATGTAGGAGATGGAAAAGGTAAGAAATAGGAGGGGGAAAACCCAGAGGAGAGACTGGCCCAGAAACCTTTTTAACTTTCTGCAAGAATCTTCAAGGCCCCCAAACTAGGCCAATCCACTGACTGACATTTCTGAGCTCACCAGCTGCTGTTTCCTTAAGAGAATTCTGACGGAAAGGCAGCAGAATCCAAGCCAACATGGTCAGCTCTGAAATAAATAAATAAATAAATAACCCCCCCAAGACAATCACAGTCAGACACCTCAGTGGGGGTCTGAGCCCTTCCAGAGGGAAATGCACAGAGAGAAAGAAGATCCCGGCAACTTCTCCCCAGGTAATTTCTTGAGCTTTTCCCATGTGCTCTTCTTTCCTCTAATTATCCTCCGGCAGTTCCTTCCTTTGCCCATCTGTCTTTCTTTCATTTCCTTTGCTTTCCTTTTTTGTTTTGTTTTGTTTTTGTTTCATTTTTCCAAGTCCTCCCTCATCTGGAACCAGAGAGGCAGGTGAAGCACCATGTTCTCAACCTCTCTATAAGGGAAGGGGAGGGAGAGTGAGCTTGCTGACTTAGTCAGAAGTGGTTTCCATCACTAGGATGGCTTGACTGAGCCAAGTTCCCCCACTCAGCTGAAAAAGGGGAAATGAACCAAGGAAACCACTTTGGTCCGCTGACGACAATGGGTGCAAATGCTTTAGTTGTTTGTGACAAAACTGAAAAGTTTCGAAGAGTCTGGGTGAGGAGGGGGAAGACTAATAACTCTGAGGAACAAGGACTGAGGGGTAAAGAGAGTTTTGTAGTGACAATGACCCCGAGTCCCTAGAAATGTGTCTCTGTTTATTTTTCTTGAGTTGTACAGGAAGAGTTAAGAATTGGGGACAATTAGAATGAGTTGGGGGGGGGGTTGCAGGGCAGCTATGGGATGTGAAATTATTTTATTTTTATGTAAAGTTATAAGAAACTTTAAAAAAAATCAGACAGCTCCCAACTTCCATGATCCTCAAAGAGAGCAAGATGCAGTAGAAAGAGGGCCAACCTTGGAGTTAGGAAGGCCAATGGGCTTCTGGCACAAAGTAGGGTAGGGAACACAGCAAGGGCAAATATTTTAAACTCTCCGCACCCCCAAGCAAATCTAAGACAATAAATTACAAGTGAGTGGTCCATCTACCTTGGTAGAAGGAATTCCCACAGAGGAGTTCCCCAGACTGGTCCAGACTCAAAAACAGAAGGATGGCTTATGTATATGAAGTTATCCACTATGTGGAAAGAATAAGGCTAGGAGGCGAGACACCTCCCTCCCTTTTATAAAGATGTAGAAAATGTAGTTTAAGCAATTTGTGTATTATCACTTCTCTACAATAAAGTAGATGTAAAGACTGAAAGACAATTCATGGCTCTAGAAGAATCAGTTTCCTCTAAGTATTCCATTTTTATTTTGTTCTAGATCTATGTTTTCACCTATATAGGGAACTCTGGTGAGGTGACTCCTACTGATGGAGATTAGCACCTTGTCTGCAACAGAGAACTGTCTGGGTCACTGAAAAGTTAAATAACCTTCCAAGAATCACAAAGCCAATATGTGTCAGAGGTCGGATTTAAAGCCAGGTGCTCCTCACTCCAAAACTGGCTTTCTATGCACTCTAGCAGACTGTTTACCTCAGTTTATATCAACTATGGGACAAAACCAGCCTGGTCTAATCAAGCGAGTCAGGAAGCCAAGATGTTTAGCCTCAAGAATAGCTGTGATTTACTGTGTGACCTTGAACAAATTTCTATCTTGTTCTTTCAACACTTCAGAAGGATAAAATTTTGAAGGTGTTCATCTTTTTCTTCAAGAGTTGAAAGTATTTAACAATTGCCTTATTGCCTGTCTAAAATGTGTAGTTGTTGATGGGGACAGGGATGGTGAAGGGGGATGTAGGCATGTCGTAAATGATGGTTAAGACTGGTATTATCCCCATTTAAGAAGGAAACTAAGTTAATGTCCAGCAGATTTTTCTAAGATCAGAATCGGTTATAGAGATGGTACTGGAACGCCATTCTCCCAACTCCCAGGGAGACACTTATTCTCCAGGGCAAGATACAATCCTTATTCTCTAGCTAATTGAATCATTGACAGAGAGACCCCAGAGACCACGTATTCCAACTCTTTCATTTTAGATGAGAAAATTGAGGCCCAGGGAGGTTGTGACTTGCCCAAGGTCAGAGGCAGAATTAGAACCCAAGCTCTCTGAACCTAAAATCAGTGTTCTGTTTACTCCACTACACTGGCTCCTCTAATAATTTTGAAGGTAAATTTCAAAACTAGGGGGATTGAGGAGGGAAAATGGAAGGTAGAGGGAGGGAAGGGATAGAGAAATGAGAATATGTCACATGAAATATTTTGAATATTTTGAAAATATCAGTATAATCTTGTTACAGAGAAACTTTCTCAGGGGACCTGAAGAAATAGTATAGGTCGGAAAACATGCCACCTTTTTAAAAAATTTTTAAATTAATTAATTTATTTATTAATCCCTTAATTTCTATGTTAGTATCAATTTTGAGGCAAAATACCAGCAATGAGTGGGGATTTGTGGTTAACTGACTTGTCCAGGCCACACAGCCAGAAGGTGTCTGGGTCCAAATTTGAACCCAGGTCCTCCCAACTCCAAGTCTGACACTCTATCCACTGTGCTACCTAGCTGTCCTCCACCATCTTTTTTATGTCCTCTCAGGGAAAACACTGGTCTTTCAATTTACCTCCTTCCTACATCAAACCATGGGTACTGTGTTAGCCTGTGGTTTTTTTTTTTTAAAGGAATGATAGCCAAAAGTATCCATCTCTAAAGGTGTGCAGTATCCAGGAGCCCAAATGCTCAGGAATCTCTTCCTCAATAGTTAAATATGCTAAAACTGTTCTTCTTGGTGTTTAGGCTTCTAAGAGAGATCACAGCCTCACATCTGTGTGGTTTTTATCCCTCTTCCCTACTCTCTTCCTGTTCCCCAACCCTTCACTTCTAGGAATATCAACACATCAGTGCCAGGGCTGTCTCTGGAAAGTCTAAGAATAAGAATCATCTAATGGGTAACACTAGCTTAGAGAAGTGTGACTCCCTGAGCTAAGGACTGGCAGTGTTCAGTTGTCTCTCCAGATTTATTTTTTCTGGACTGAGTGACTGAAGTTTTGTACAGCAAGGGGAAAAAAACAAGTCCTATTTGGAGTCAGAGGATCAAGGTTCAAATCCCACTTCTTTCACTTCCTATATGGCCTGACTTTGAACAAGTCCTTTAATCATCTTGGCTCTCATTTAACTCATATGTAAAATAAAGAATTTAGACTAGTTGGCTTCTATGATCTCTTCTCATGCTAAATTTATGACCCTAGAATCTCTTGCTTTCTATTTCCCAGAAAGATGGAAAGCAAATGACATTTTCCTGAAAGTAAAGGAAATATATAAAGAACTTTTTCTATCACAGATTTGTTTACTAATAATAGAAATCTTCTCCTCCATTCCATCCAACCCCCATCCTCTAATCCATCTTTTACATCAAAATGTCTCTATTCAAGAAGATTTTCTTTTTACCCAACCTAAATCCCTAAAATCATAGCAGATTAGAGGTAGAAGTCACAATGAGGTGCAATAGTCATAAAGGGTTAGAGTTCTGGATCTGAAAGGATTTTCAAAGCAATCTAACCAACCTCTTCATTTTTTTTAGATATGAAAAAGTGAAGTCCAGAGAGGTCAAAAATGTATATGAGGTCATGCACATAATAAGTGGTAGAATCTGGATTTGATTAGGTCCTCTGAAACTGGAGCCAATGCTCTTTCCATTCATCATTTTACAATTTAAAGAGACTGAGACCCAGAGTAGCTGAATTATTTGTCCAAGATCACAAAATGAATCAGCAACAAGACCAGGACAGCCAGTTACAGAGTCTATCGACCCAGAGACCTCCTCTTATAATGCCTAAGAAATCCTTTCCAGCTTTCCTATGATTACTATTTTCAGATTATTCTAATTTGAATCATTAATTTACCTCCTCATTCACCCCAATCCCTAAGAGCCATCATTTAGATCAGGAACATTCTGTGGCTCTTCAATTCCCTGCCCTTCTTGAGCCAGAAAACTGGTGCAGGCTGAAAGGTGATGACAGATGTCAATGTCACCAACCCATATCACTTCTAACAAAGATGGTAGACTGACTGCTTGGCAAGATGGTGGCTTCCACCAATTGCTTAAGGATTGCTCTTGCCTAGGATGTCCATGATCACATTAAAAAGGAGGTAGGAGGTAGGAGGAGAAAGATACATTCATTGACTTTCAAATGGCAACACTTTCTGACTGTGTTCCAGGAAAAATATGGTTATATGCCAAGGCGTTGCCTGTCCTCTGGATGCCTTTGAAGGGAGGAGATGGAAATTCAAGTCACTTCCTACTATATTTGCTGGCAAATCAGTCAGCTGACTGTAAGCCCCTGACTAACAGGACATTTTACTACAATGAACTCTAGAGAGGTTTTCATTCTATGGAAGATCGTCAAGAGACCCAACAATAAAGATGTCAATGCATTACCTAATTAGCCCCTAAAACAAACCTAGGAAGGTGAAAGCAATGTAGCTCTTTAGAGCAAGAGTTTACCTTTCCCCAATATAGCACAATGGATAGAGTGCAGGACTTAAAGCCAGGAAGACATAAGTTCCAGTTTAGCCTCAGTCACTTTCTAGCTATGAAACTCTGGGTAAATTACTCAAACTCTCTTGTCCTCAGACTCCTCATCTGTAAAATGGGGATAATAATAGCCCCTATCTCCCAGGGGTACTGTGAGGATAAAATGAGATCATACAGAAAGTACTTTGGAACCCCCATAGTGATATATAAGTCCTAGCTATTATTATTATTACTACTACTACTACTACTACTACTACTACTACTACTACTACTACTACTACTACTACTACTACTACTACTACTACTACTACTACTACAGAGGGAATGACCAAGTCCCACTTATGCCTGAAGATAAGGAGTTCAGATGATTTCCTAAGTCACTTCAGGAAATTTTCTAAAGTTCTGGGACTGTGACTATAATATGGCTAAGTGTATGATAAGGAGGAAAGGGACCTATGCTATATTTCAGCTTCTAGCTATACTGGAAATTCAGATAGTCAAAATTCTCTTGAATAAAAAAAATGTTTTTAAGTCTTCAACCACATAATTCACTTGTGATTCAGCTGATCAGACTCATTTGGCATACTCACCATTATAATAGCTGACATTGATAGGGCACCAGGTGCTATAATACTAAGCACTTTATAATTCAATCCACATGCCTCTGGGAGGTAAGTGCTATTATGATCCCCATTTAACAGATAGGCAAATGGAGGCAAATAGAGGTTAGGTGATTTGCCCAAGATCACAAAGCTAGTAAGGATCTGATGCTGGATTTGAATTCAGGTTTTCCTGACTCTGGGCCCAGCACTCTATCCACTTCACTCTCAAAGGTGGGCTTCAAGTTCATTTTGAGGAAGTCTATATGGGTGAGTAAGAGAACATTTCCCAGGACTATTCTGCCATACCCACTAAATAAAGGTATTAATTCCAAGATATGAAACTCTTGCAGAATCGTAGAATGTCAGAACTGAAATATTAAATGACTCCTCCAAGGTCATACACCTACTGGATTTAAAACCAGTTCATCTGACTTCCATGCCAAGACACTCATAATACTTCCCTGTACTTAACACAGTGCTAGGGACAAAGTGCTTAATAATTGCTTTTCATTCGTTTTCATTCATAAGATTATAGATTTGGAGCTGGACGAAGGGGCTTCATAAACTACCTGTAGTCCAATGTATTCATCTATAAAAACAGATGAGGAAACTAAATTCAGAGGTGCTAAGTAACCTGCTATATGGATTTGAACCCAAGCCATCTGACTTCAAATCTAACATATTTTCCACTGTCCCAAATGTCTTCTCTATTTTTATATAGAATTTGCAATAATTTCTTGTCAGGGTTTAGATTGGCTTTTCTCAGCAAACATTTTCTTAATTGATGATACAAATTAAGAACCTGAATTAAATTTGGGTGGAATACTTAAAATATAATTTCTTAGTACCCTTGGAATCCTTGGAAACACCTAAAACTAATAACATTGTTCATTTCAAATCATTCTCATTTCAAAGCAGTTTTGTGCAAAAAGGATTTAGAAAGTAATAGGAACTCTGCTAAACACTTTTACAAATATTATCATATTTGATCCTCATTCCCATGAGGCAGCTGCTACTATTAGCCCTATCTTATAACTGAAGCAAACAGAGGTCAAGTTGTCCATAGTCACAGAGCTGGTAAGTTTCAAAAGTTGGATTTTAACTCATCTTCCTGACTCCAAGACAAGCCCTCAAACTACTGTCCCACCTAACTTCCCCTAGTAGAAAGAGTAGACAGACATGAAATGACTTGCCCAGGATCACATAGCTAGTGAGTGTCTGAGATCATATTTGTACTCAAGATCTTTTTGACTCTAGACCCAATACTCTAGCTACCACATTGTCTAGCTTCCTAAAGTGGAAGCTCCTTCTACCAATACAAACATTCAGTTTACTCAGATTTGCCTTGGACATGAATAGGTCAAAAATGGGAAGCTAGGTGGCTAAGAGAATTGAGGTCCAGACCTTGATATGGAAGCTTCTGGGTTCAAATATGCCCTCAGACACTTCCTAACTGTCTGACCCTGGGCAAGTCACTTAATCCCCATTGTCTAGCTCTTACCACTCTTCTCCTTTGGAGACAATATATAATATTGGCCCTAAAATGGGAGGTAAGGTTTAAAAAAAATTGAATTGATTGTGGTCACACAGCTAATATGTGTCAGAGGCAGGACTTGAACTCAGCTCTTCTGAACTGCAAGATTGGCTCTCTATCTACTGCATCATGTTGTCTCTCCTTATTCTACAAAAATTATTTTTAAAATGTCATTTTTCTTTTTATATCATTTTATTCCCCTACACAGAGAGAAGTCTTTTGTAAAAGGAGAGAGAGAGAGAAAGAGAGAGAGACAGACAGACAGACAGAGACAGACAGAGACAGAGAGAGACAGAGAGAGAGAGAGACAGAGAGAGAGAGAAGGGGCAGTTAGGTAAAACAATGGATAGAGCACCAGACCTGCAGTCCAGAGGACCTGAGTTCAATCTGGCTGTGTGACCCTGAGCAAGTCACAACACAGATTGCCTAGCCCTTACTTCCTCTTTCTTAGAATTGATACTAAGACAAATAGTAAGGTTTTTTTTTTTGTTTTGTTTTTTCTAAACCCCTTGGATCAAAATCATAAATCCTTTAAAACAAAAAAACAAAAATCTCTTACCTTCCATCTTAGAATAAATATTGTGTATTGCTTCCATGGCAGAAGAGTGGTAAGAGCTAGGCAATGGAAGTTAAGTGACTTGCCCAGGGACACACAGCTAGGAAGTATTTGAGGCCAGATTTGAACCCAGGATCTCCTATCTCTATGCCTGGTTTTCAATCCACTGAACTACCTGGCTTCCACAAGTCAGGGTTTTGTTTTGTTTTTTGAGACTCACACAAACAGATACACAGAGACAAAGAAAGAGAAAGAGCTCCTCAGGTCAGCAAATATTACCAACATATCAACCAAGTTTGACAATGTGTATAATGGTTTTTTTTTTTACATTTAAAGCACATTTTAGGAACATAAGTGATCTAGGTTGTCCTTGGGAACATGATCCTCACTCCTTGGGTCAGTGGAGGAAAAGGGAAAATTCTATATCCTGTTGCTTAGATACTAGACATTCTGCTCTTCTCAACCTCCTGGTTCTGAATGTCTTTAAATGGGAATTTCCTATCAGGACCAACAGAGATACCTCCAAAGAAATGTAAAGGCTTTCTGAACTCTGATCAGACTCGGGAGACATTATTCAAGAAGGAAAAGAATCTGTTTTCAGTAAGGTTACAAATGGCACATCAAATTGATACAGCTCCTTTTCTCCCAGAAACACAAAACTCTTCACATATGTTATCTATTTAATCTTCAGCCCACCCCCCACACCCGACCCCCAGTCCCTACCCAGAGGGGCTAGATAGTATTACAAGACTGCCTTTTACAGAGAGCAGGCAAAAGGCATGGGTCAGGAATACGATGCAAAAAGGTCAAGTGATTTATCCCATGTCCCACAGGGAACAGGCAGTTACAGGGTACCTAAAGCCATCAAGTGCAACCTTCTCACCTTAGAGAAGGAAACAGAGACCCAGAGAAGATGCTGACACTCAAATGTTCTTAATAGATCATCTAAAATATTCCTTCTCCAAAAACAAACAAACAAATAAATAAATAAAGGGAAGAAGAGGCTCAGGGACAAAACCTTCATCCACTCACCCCAGAAATGTCCTCATAATAATGCAGCTGATGGTGATGGGCAGCAAAGTGACTCCCCACCATGCCTAATTTCCATTTACAAAATTCTCATTTAGTAATTGCCTTTTGGACCCAGCCCAATTTCTTCTGTTCCCTTTTCTAATTTATTTCATTAGCTAAGAGGATATGGGAGAGAGGGATTTGGTTCAGGCACAAAATTGTGACTAATGGTCAGATCCTCCATCTCAATAAGTACCTCTTTCCCTTGGGATTCAAAATCTTTGTGTGTCTTAAAAGAAATTAATTCTGCAGTGTTGTTGGCTCATTTACACTTGAACCATCCAGTCATTGATTGCTAAGACCCATACAATGTTCCAGAGATCTTTGAAATAAGCTTTTAAAAACCTTTTGACCAGAAGAGCTTGTGTCTCTCCCCAAAGGTAAAATCCAGGCTCCTTGGAAAGGAGGTAGAGGGGATTGAAGAAATATAGTCCATCTAATAGTTAAGTATACCTCTTTAGAGTCCAGGACCTGTGGTCTGGGTACTGATTTTTTGAGTCTGTCTTTTGGTGAGTGACTTGGTCCCCCCCCCCCCCCGCAGGGTTTGTTGTTGCTATTGTTGTTCAGTTGTTTCAGTTGTGTCCAACTCTTTGTGACCTCATTTGGGGTATTCTTGAAAAAAGATACTGAATCAGTTTTCCATTTCCTTCTTCAGTTTACTTTACAGGTGAGGAAACTAAGGCAATCAGGGTTAGGTGGCTAGCCCAGGGTCAGACAGCTAAGAAGTGTCTGAGGTCAGACTTAAACTTAAGAAGAGTCTTCTTAACTCCAGGAATGGAGCTCTATTCACTGTACCATCTAGCTGCCCCTCTAGGCTTTGGACACACACATTTTGAGAGATTCCTAAATCTGACTCCTTAACTCTTTTCTTATGGTATGACCTTACAGATCTAAGCTTCCTTGTTCTGGGAAGGCTTGCTTTTTATGAGGGTACATTGAAGATAGGACCATGAAGATAGGAAGATAATAAACAAAGGATGTTTGGATTTCCCTTGTAGAATGATGGGCAGGCAGACTTTTGAAGGAGGCTTGGAGAGAGAGAATTCATGGATGTGGTTTGAATAGAAGGGCTATTTTTAGGAGTAAGCAGGCCAAAATCAAGAAAGCAGTGAATTTCTAATTAGAGGATCTAAGTTTAAACCTCATCTCTTTTACTTAATACCTTAAGTCTGACCTTTATAGGTCCAATTTTCTTCGCCCATAAAATCATTAGCTACAAGTTATTCCTTAACCTGCATGGGCCTCAGTTTCTTCATCTATAAAATGGCCTCTGAGAACCCTTATAACTCCAAATCTATGATCCTTAGAGTAGTGAGTCAGTGGAAACTGTAATAATAACATGATAGTGGGTGCCAGGAAAACAATCAGAAAAGGATGAAGGGGGGGGGGGATAGATTTTAAAAATCAAGCAATTTTGAAAGGAATAAAGCAGACCCTAGTAGATGTCAAGGTGAATGAGTCCCATGTGATGTCCCTTCTAATATTTTAAAGACCTGAGCATGCTACTACCATGATCCATTAGCAAGTACAAATAGAGTTTAAGTGTTGTAATCCCCTGGCTCTACTGACAGAATTGCTTCTATTCTAAGCCCTCACATTCATCCTTCCCTAGTATTCTCTTCTCTCTCTTCCTTTGTATAACCTGGCTGCAAGGACTAGCTGTTAGAGTCTTCCTTCACTTTCTTACAAATAAGTGGTAACACTACTACTGACTTAATTTATAGTCTCCACCTAGGATTACAAAACAGACCGGTGCCCATACAGAAGAGTCTGAGAGCACCAAAGACGTACCTCCTTTTCTTTTGAAACCCTTACTTCTATCTTAGAAGCAATATTGTATATTTGTTTCAAGGCAGAAAAGAACTAAGGACTAAGCAATGATGGGGCTAAGTTACTTGCCCAGGGTCACATAGCTATTGTGAAGTGTCGGGAAAGAAGTGTCACAGAAAGTGAAATGTTTAGCCCAGGATCTGGCAAATAATATTTGTTATGCAATTGTTTCAGATCTATCCAATTCTTCATGACCCTACTTGGTGGCTCAGTGGATTGAGAGTCAGGTCCAGAGATAGGAGGTCCTGGGTTCAAATCTGGACTCAGACACCTCCTAGCTGTGTGTCCCTTAAACCCAGTTGCCTAGTCCTTATTGCTTTTCCGCCTTGGTTCCACTCTCCTTTCTTCTGCTTATGAATTTATCTCTTTAGGCAAATCATGGAATATCTCTGAGTTTACCTGAAAACTGGAAAATTGGGTTTGAAATGTTTATCAAATAATATCTAATTATCTAATAATAAAGAATAGTTTTCATTTATATAAGACTGGGAGTTGTTTGTCTCACAACAACCAGTTGAGGTAAGTAGTATGAATGTCTTTCCCCCCCATTTTAGAGATTCCCATGAGAGGGTTCAAGTACCACCTCTGACATATGCTAGTCAAATAACTTGGTACATCCCTTAACTTCTAAGCAACTGATTAATATCTTTGGTTAGCCACTAAGACTGGAAATTTCTGGGAAATTATCTACATTGATAAGGGATCTTATCTTTAGCTCCATAGGTCAATGATGTCACCATTCTGATTCCTATCTTAATCACAAAGTATAAATCAAACAAGATCTTATGTGGTATATTTTGGGGAATGGAAGGAGGGAAGGTTAGATCTAAAGTAAAGGAAGTGGGTTCAAATCCTGTCTCTTCCATCCACTAGGAGGCAAGTATATAGAGCAGTGGCTAAAGCACTAGACCTGAAGTCAGGAAGACCTCAGTTCTAATATAGCCTCAGACATTTATGGGTTGTGTGACCCTGGACGAGTCATTTAACATTTGTCTGCTTTAGTTTTCTCCTCTTCAAATTAGAATAAGAAAAGTCTCTACCTCCCAAGGTTGTTGTGAGAATAAAGCAATGCTAGCTATAATTATTACTGTTATTATTATTGCCTAGGTGACCTTAGACAAGTAGCTTTACCTCTCTAGGCCTCTATAAAATGAGTGAATTGGACTATAAGGTTCTTTCCAATTCTAAGTAAATTCATGTAAACAAAACATTTTATAAGCATAGAATGTTAACTACTCAGAGTTTTTTTCCCCACATTCCTAAGAGGCCACATCATGAGCCTGTCTCTATCTGGCATTTCTAGAAGGTCATCATGATCATGCATGGCTCCTACTTTTCCAGCATTCTTGGCAGACTATCATGAGCATGCATGACTTCTGCTTACCCAGCATTCCTAGAAGAAGGCCATCAGGAGTATGAATAGCTTCTCCCTAACCAGAGCAAAGCAACAAAGGATCAGTCATCTCCATAAGACACAAAGGCTTTAGAACCTTCTTCCCACTTTGACCTCTATAGTTACCTCTCAAAGGTCTTTCCCATATTTCCCAGAGACCCAGCCCAATGAGGCAGGCAATCAAAGCAGATCATCTACCTCCAAAAATATATAATTAGCTATCATCCTTATTGCTGTGGCCACCAAAAAGAAGATTTCTTTTAGGTTGCCATTTTCTCTCAGAATTTCCTGGCAAAAGACCAAATTCTTCTCTCCAAAGCCAAGGGTTGCCCTTCCGGGCTCCCAAGAGGCTCGACAGCTGCCAGCTTCCTTTGCTTTTTCCTGACTCAGTCATCACAGATGGGTTAGGCTGTGAGGAGGGGAAGGTTGGAGGGGAAAAGAAGAATAAGGGGAGAAGTAATGGAGAAAAGAGATCCCTTCAATTGAACAACTGTGCTTGGAATACTGTGCAGCGGCTGCTGCATTCCATCGAGAAAGGGCTAGGCAAAGGCATACCAGAGAACAGAGAGTGGGCACTTGGGATGATTCTATAAAATATGTGGCACCTGGCCATTTGCAGGATATTTGTCCCTCTAATTCAATTTCTTTCCATTTTCTTTTTACAAGGAAGTACTTAATGTTGCCAAATACATTTATCAACCTGAATAAAATAGCTACAGCAGCTAAATTATTCTTTAAAGGTTCACTCAGAGATTATTCATTGATGTTTTTAAAAATCAGTTAAAATACCTAGATCCTGAGCCTGACATGTTTAGGAACAGAATTTGCCTTCCAAAACTGTAGACCCTCATTTCCTTCTCCCAGCCCCTTGCTGACTTTAATGACCTTGTCCCTCTAGATTTCGACCCTAGCCAACTTCTTGTGGAGCAAAACATCAGTAGGATCATAGCTCCAGCATGGGAAGGAAACCTTAAAAGTCATCTAGTCCAATTCACTCATTTTACAGATGAAAAAATTGAGGCAGGATGATTTATCTATGATCATATATATAGTAAGAATCAGAGAAAAAATTTGAACCCAGAACTCTGGCTCTAAAACCAGTATCCTATCCACTAATCTATGCTACCTCTCCGTTTTCAAGGTCAGAGTATAATGAAAAGAGCAATCCTTTCAGATTCAAGATGACTCCCCAAATTCTAGTCACCTTTCAGAGGATGAATAACTGTGTGACCTTGGACAAGTTACAACAGTTTGGGTCTTTGTTTCTTAATCTGTCAAGTGGAAATAATAATACCTTATCTACCTAGAAAGAATTGACTTTACCAGATAAACTCTTAAACATGTCTTTCTAAGTATTCTAGATTCCCAATTAGAGCCAAAGAGTTTTCTCATGCCACAGTTGGCATTCAACATCCTGTTTTCAAATGAATTAGCAAGTAATCCAAGAGAAATCATCTTATATGAGATTAATAGTTATATAGCCATGAAAGTGGTCAGTCATTATTTTGAGGGTTCTAATTTTAATTATTATTAATGAAATGTTTATTGATAAGGAAGAAAATGGGTATTAATTAACAGTAGCAACGTACTACTTGTCTATTATGTATTATATTGTTGGATCGATTTTCATTTTTCAGCCAAAAATCTCAAAATGCTTAATAGGATTTCATTCCCCTTCATGTAATATTTCCAGGTGCCATGGAATATCCCCAGATCTGTTCAAGAGAAACTAATGTCCTATTAAGTTAACTAGCTTACCTTCAGTCACATAGGAAGTAACTGATCCTCAGTTTCCTTATCTGTAGAAAAAGAAATATAGAACTAGATAAACTTTGAGCTTCCATGGGAAGCTCTGATTCTATGGGAAAATGAAAAGCTAAACATGTTAAGAACAGTTATAAGGCACTTCAACCTAACAACTGAATCCTAGGTATTGAGGTATGTTGCAAACATTGGTAATAGCAAGGCAAGTGTAGCAAATTAAAATATAGATAGATACATTCCAGCATTTCAAGGAAACCCAGAGTCTTCAAGTCACATATTCGATTCACTCTAACAAGCACTTTATTAAATGTCTACTATTTGTGAGGCATTAGGTTAGATTCTAGAAAAGGAGCATACATTTTATACTCTGTAATATGAGAGCAGGGAAGTATCTTACCTAAATTTTGTATCACTTTTAGACCCTAATATTGCATATATCCTGAATGAATGAATCAATGAATGAAATGCCCTAGGGCTGTGATGGTGAACCTATGGCATGTGTGCCAAGAATGGTGCACAGAGGCTTCTCTGTGGCCACCTGTGCCTGTCCCTGGCCCCAGCCCTGCCCTCTGGAGGCATGGGGAGGGGCACTGCATCTTTGAGCCACCTCCCTGCCTAGGTTTCCCCCACCTTCCCCTGCTGGGCTTGGGCAGCAGCCCCCTTGCTCTGCAGGGCAACTGGGTTCAGGGGCCTGGGTCCCAGTGACCACAGGAGGTGGTTCCTCCCACCCAACAATGCCAGCTGGGATCCAGGCCCTGCCCCCTAAAAGGTTCCAAAAGGTTCACCATCACTGCCCTAGGCAAGGAGTTGAGGAGAAAAGATCTGTAGTTAAAACTAGGTCAGCAGCTTATTTTATTAATTTCTGCAGAGTTTCTGTTATGTTTTCTCATTGGTGAAGTGAGAATAGGCTACCTCACAGGGGTGTCTTGAAAGTGACCAGTATCTGTAGTCTGAGCCAATGGATGCTTCATGAAATGGTAGCTTATATCATAAAATAAGAATTAACAAAATAGCATGAGTTAATTATAAGAACTAGTAGAATTAAGATTTTTAGTATTTCCTATCTCCTCCACTTTCTTATAATATATATAATATATGTGCTCAACAATCAACAACTGTTGGTTTTCAGGAACAATCCTCTAAAAATTCTCAAAATAGACATTAGTGGGACACAGTGGAAAAACAGCCGGCCTCTGCCTTTGATATATTTTTTGTCATGCTTTCAGTATTCTCTAAAACTATAAGATGATTTTGGTGATTGTTTGATTGTTTCAGTCATGTCTAGTTGTTCATGACCCCATTTGGAGTTTTCTTGGCAAAGATACTGGAGTGATTTACCATTTCCTTCTCCAACTCATTTTGCAAATGAAGAACTGAGGCAAACAAAGTTAGATGACTTTCCCAAGGTCACATAGCTAGTAAATGTCTGAGGCCAAATTTGAACTCGGAATGATGTTTTCCTGACTCCAGGTCCAGCATTCTAACCACTATACCAGTTAGGCGCTCTATAAATTTATACCAGCCTACATAGATCAAAGTTTTCTCATTTGGAATTACCTATTCCTATGAAATGATAGATTGAGTCATCATTCCTATTCAGGATCAGCCTTCTGAATTTTTTTTAAAGTAGACAATCTTTTTTTAGTCCCTGAGCCTCACCTTCATGATATAAATAACTCTTAAGAGTTATTTAAGAGAATCTTGTTTCAAGCTTTGGCATTTTTATTGACTAATTTGTTGACTTTGGCCAAGTTAATTCCCCTCTCTGGTTCTCAGTTTACTTATCTGAAAAATAAGAAGATAGGACTAGTTGGTCTACAAGTTCACTTCTAAAACCTAGCAAACTATATACAGAATCTAGGGCCTCTCCCAAGGTTCTTGCCACTTTAACAGCCTAGTCTATATGGCAAAGAAATAAATCTCTAGAAATGAAATTGGGGGCACCTCTCTTCTAGTGGTATACATATTTTGGTCAAGGGGAGAGAAAGGGGACTTTCCTGGAACTCCTAAAATTACAGAGTATGTATATGTCATCCCCAATTGTATTTCTTCCTTTCAAACACCAGTGAGTCAATAACCCAGTTAATGCCATCAACAGGAGTTCAGTAGCATATACTAGGGCAGAACTGATTCCTCCCAGGATACTGAAGATGGGAAACATTTTAGAGAAAAGGGGCAGTGCACTAAAAATTAGAAATTCTGGGTTCTAGTTTTGATACTACCATTACTTTATTTCTTCTGACCATTCTGTAAAATTTATTATTGTTCAGTCATTTTTCCAGTCAGATCTGATTTTTCGTGACCCCATTTAGAGTTTTCTTGTCAATGATACTAGAGTGTTTGCCATTTCCTTCTCCAGCTAGTTTTACAGAGGAGAAAACTGAAGCAAACAAGATTAAGTAACTTGCCTAGGGTCACACAGTTAATAAATGTCTGAGACCAGATCAGAACTCAAGAAGATAAGTCTTCCTAATTCTAGACCCAGCAATGTATCCACTGTACCACCTACCTGCCCCAATCTCTAAAATAGGAGTTAATCATTTTGACTTCAGACACCTGGTATACTAAGAGGATCTACAAGAAAACATAAAATATTTTGAATTCCCTAGAATGAAAGGATCAACAACTTCAAGATACTGATTTTTTTAAAAGGCTACTTCATTTAATTTAACAAATATCTGCTGATGTTTGACATATGTAGAGTACTGTTCTAGATACTACAAGTTCCAGAAAGTCATAAGCCAAAGTCACTGCTTGGGAGTTTCTTATCTGGGTAAAGAAAAATATTAAAAATTAAAGTAAATAATACAAGGCAGATAAAGGTAGTCTGATACAATAATCAATAATAGCAATAATAATAACTCATTTATATAGCACTTTACAGTTTGCATAGTGTTTTATATACATAATCTCTTTTCATCACAAGTCTTTGAGACAGGTGCTGTTATTTTCCCTATTTTCCGGATGAGAAAGCTACATCTCAGAGAGATTAAGGGCCACATGGCTCGTTTCTCTCTGAGGCAGAATTTGATATGAAGTCTTCCTGACTTTCATCCACTGGTCTTGGAATCAGAAAGACTAACTCCCAAATCCTGCCTCTACCACTTATTAATTGTGGCACCTTGGGAAAGTTGCACTTTACCTCTTTTCCTTGAGGGATTTCCCTAAAATTTATCTTCTACCAAGTTAAGATTCCTGTCTGTTTGGGAGGAATTTCCTCATTGATGGAAGTTGGCACAAGTTGACACAAGACAAAATCACAGGACTTACTCTCCCATAGTTCCATAATGTAAAGCAATAAATGTGGTAAAATACTTGTGAAATTTAGACCAATGAATATATGAAGAGAGTTTGGGGATGAGGAGGGATGCCAGTTTATAGAGAAAGACTGCTTTCTGAGGCAACATGCTTCTTTATATCCCCATATGAATTATGCTGCTATGGAATGTAAGGAAGTGTGTGGTTTCGGGAAGTCTGCCTTCTAATAGGTCCAATGCATAGTTTCTATGCTACTTAGGTAAGTGATTGGCAAGGAGCTATGGTCAAGTAGGTGGCTCAGTCTCCAGAAAAGAAGACCATTTAGAATATCCCACATTTTTTCCTTTCTTTTCATCAGCCTTAGACAGCTCCCTTTCAAGGTTATAAGATCATAAATTTAGAACCAGAAATGATATCAAAGATTTACTGCTAAAATCCACTTATTTTCCAACTGAGGAAACAGAAATTTAATGACTTGCCCAAGATCACAGAAGTATGAAATAACAGAGAAATAACAGAGTAGGGACTACATCCCAAGTGGCCTGGTTCCCTGCTCAGAATTGGAGAATATTAAAAAGCTCTTCAAAATCAGGGGCTAACTCACCTTTATATGTGCATTCCCACACTAGCAGACTTTTTGCCTAATAAATACTTGTCTGATAAATAGTTCATGTCAGAAATCTGAGAGGACCTTAGAGAAAGAACTATAATGTTGTCTCATGTCTGCTTGAAAAACTACCAATATGGAAACTCCTTCCAAATTGAATAGAACCTTGAGTTTTTAGGGAGTTGCCTTAGATTGAATGAGACTAACTCAGGGCCCCACAAGTAGTTTGCTATTGTTGTTGTTGTTGTTGTTGATAATTATGATGATTAGTTGTGTCTGACTCCTTGTGACCCAATTTAGGGTTTTCTTGCCAAAGATACTGGAATGGGTTGCCATTTCCTCCTCCAGTTCATTTTATAGAGGAAGAAATTGAAGCAAACAGAGTTAAGTGACTTTCCCAGGATCACAAAACTAGTATCTGAGACCAGATTTCAACTTGAGTCCTCCTGACTCCTGGCCCAGTGCTCTATTCACTGCACAATTGGTTGTTCCTCTCTCCACCTCAAGTAGTTAGCTAATCCAATTCTTTTATTTTAAAACATGAGAAACCTGAGGCTAAGAATGGTTAGACAAGTTAGAATCATAAATGTAGAGCTGGAAGGAAACTCAGAGGCCATCTAGCTTACCTCCTTTATTTTGTTTTGTTTTGTTTTTTAAACCCTCCATCTTGGAATCAATACTTTGTATTGGTTCCAAGGCGGAAGAGCAGTAAGGGCTAGGCAATGGGGATTAAGTGACTTGCCCAAGGTCCCACAGCTAGGAAGTGTCTGAAACCAGATTTGAACCTAGGTCCTCCAATTTCTTGGCCTGGCTCTCAACCCACTGAGCCACCCTGCTGCCCCCCTCCCCAGCTCCTTCATTTTATAGATGAAGAAACTGAGGCCAAGCAAGATTAAGTGATCTGTCAATGGTCAAAAAGAAGTATCAGAAGCAAGATTTGAACTCGGGTCATCTGACTTCCAAGTCAATGCTCTTTCCATTATGCTACAAGGACATACAGGTAATAGTTAAATCACAGAGCCAAGTCTTCAGACCTCCAAAAGAATCATTCCTTAAATTATATCACTAACAAGAGGGACGCAATGAAGGCCACTTTCATAGGTTACTACTTATAGTCCCATATTCCAATATAAGTATTCATTCATTTTTCAATGTCAAAACTGATGTATTAGCCTAAAAGGTCTCTTGTGGTTGGTAACAAACAGGAAGTAAAATCTTCCAGATCTTGTCTAGGATGCATAAGGTCTTGCCTTGTCCCATAGTTTTGTCCTTCTCAAAATGCTTTCACATACATCATTTCATCTGATCTTCATAACAAATTTATTTTGTGCATATACACTAGAGAAAGAGAGACAAGAGATTGAAAAAGATGCAAATGCAAAAAAAAAAAAAGACAATCTTTGTTTTCCAGGAGTTTACACTCTAGCAGAAGAAGACAACACATAAAGGGAACTAGAGAGGAGTGGTAGGGAGAGGGATCCAGTTTTCATAGTGCAAACAGCATGGTTTCTATGGCATGGATATGCCTCTTAAGTAGCCTGGAAGCCTTGTTTTTATGCACAATGAAGGGAAAGTTTACCTATTAGAGGTCATGGTAGTTCCCTGAGGTGGACTCCAAGTGGGGAAGAAGTTGAGATATCAAGAGTGAAAACAGCTTGATGCTAAAATGGCCAAGTAAACAGTTGCTATCAGCCCCATCTAAGAGACACAGAAAGTAAGGAATCTCAGGTAGATTGTCACACATCCAATGTCACATAAGTCAGTGACATTGCTAGGAGTCTCATCACAGTGTTACATTGTCTCCTGAAATGGTTGGCACACAATGAGAATGTCCAATGAGTGTTACCCTGAATGATTATCCTGTGGGAAGTGTTCTGATCTTCAAAGCTGACTCACTAGTCCGATAGAAGTACCTGCATTGTACCTCTGCACAGAGACACACTCTCACATTCTGCTTGGTTGGTTCATCCTTCATGCAACTCACAGAGTGACCTGTGGACACTGGCTTATCTATGAGTATTAAGTGTACTTAGTGTTGCAAGAGTCCTAAGCATGGGTACTGAAGAGCCAAAGCCCAATATGGAAACTGGGAGCCATATGTCAGCAGAAAAGATTCCCCTAGCAGATGTTTTTCTCAAACCTAATATACTTGGTGCCACATATACCCAGTCTAGCATCAATTGTGTAGAAAATCCAGAAGGTTCTCCCCCAGCCCCTCTGAAATCCCAACCCTCTATAACAGGACAGATTAGGTCAAATATTCCAAATCAGTTGAAAGACTTGACCTGAAAATAATGGAAATTGTTCTTTACTCTATTTTGAAGGAAAACTGGGATTAGAAAGACAGATTATATTCTTGACCCATACTAGAATTCCTAATTCTATCAGTCCCAGTGATGAGGAGAGGAATTTCATCAGAGTTTAACTAATGAATTGATAGATGTACAAAGGAGAAAAAGAAGACAACTAGAATGCAGGATAGGAGAAGGTGAAAGATATACTCACAGAAGAGACAAGCTGAAAGAGAAAAAGAAAGAATGGAAGAGAAAGAGGAGAGAAATTGATAGACGATACGTGTTTTACTCTGTGAGTGACAAGAAAGAATAAAATGTGAGAGACCAAAATTTGATGAAAAGGATGTCACAATATCAAAGAATCTTGAGTCAGAAAAGGCTTCATATGCTAACTAGTACCACCACCACCACCCCCTAAAAAAAAAAAAAACCTTTATAAGATACCTAACAAGTGGTGTTTTTTGATTGTTGTTCAGCCATCTTCAGTTGAGGCTGATTCTTCATTACCCTATTTGGGATTTTCTTGGTAAAAATCCTGGACTGGTTTGTCATTTCCTCTCCAGTTCATTTTTCAGATGAGGAAACTGAGCCAAATAGGGTAAAGTGATTTGCCCATGGTCACACAGCTAGTAAGTGTCCAAAGCCAGATTTGAATTTATGAAGATGAATCTTCCTGACTCCAGGCCCATATCCACTGGGCCACCTGGCTGTCCCAACAAGTAAGTAGTTAATCAGCCTTTGTTTGAAGACCCCTCCCCTCTATTCTAAGACATTGTATTCCACTTTTAGATAAAGCAGACTGAATTAAATCCCATGATATTAGGTCCAAGATATTAGACAGTATCTATGATTGGCAAATCATTTCTGCATTCTTCCTATTGAGGTGTAACAAGCACAGAATATCCCACAGTTTTAGAAGCAGTAGCATAGCAGTCTATAAAGCTTAGATTCAAGTCTTACCACTGACATATATTGTCTGTGACCACTTCCCAGTGCCTCTTAGGTACGCTTCTAAGAGTTACAGATGAGTTGCCAATCTACAAATATGAAGAAAGTTTCCATAGTGGGATAACCCCCAAATGGTAAAATAATCATCCAGGAAACTCCTCCCCCGCATAATAGAAATCCCATAGTCTACCAAGAAGATGTGTTGCTATATTCTAGGAAAGCTTTCTTTTTGAGTTCATGAAATATTTTTTAAGAATTGCTAAAGACAAGAAAGCTAGAGGACTTCAGACAGGAAGAGCACTAGGGGAAAAAGGAAGAGACAGAAGTCATTCATGTAGGAGAGGGAACACCACTCTACAGAGGTCATTCTAAAGGGTAAATAGCAGGTTAAGCAAGTAGTCACTGGCTTGGCAGGCATATGACTTGGGAAGTGTGCCTATCTGAAATGAAGTAAGATGCTGTATGCCCTACCCTTTGTTTTCTGCCTCTCTTATGCCTCAGTCCTTCCAGTAAAATAAATGGATTCAATGAGTTGCATTCATTTTCCCATTCAATTCAAAATCCTCCCACTTCCAAAGATAGGGTCCTAGGATCATTGACCTAAAATTAGAATGGATCTCAGAGGCCATCTAGTGCAAACCCCTCATTTGGCAGATAAGGAAACAGAATCCTAGGAACATTAAGTGATTTCCCCAAGATCACAAAGGTAGTAAATGGCAATGCTAGGATTTAAATGCTAGGTCATAGATATAGAAGGAACCTTAGAGGTCAACCCTTTCATTTTACAGATGAGGAGGCCAACGATGTTATTTGGCTTGCCCAAGGTTACCCAGAAGTAAATATCTGAGAAAAGATTTGAACCCAGATCCTATGATTTCATAGATATTATTTTTCCCAGAAAATCTTTCCCTTTTGTCCCTTGCATAAGTTGATCCTAAGTGGGGAACATGATAGCTGTCTTAATTCAAAATTGTAACTAGGTCAGAGCAATCAGGGCTTTCCCTAAGGTCCTGAAATTTAGAGGGTGCTGTTGAAAGGCTTTACAATCCCTCAGCAACATAAAAACAATATTTACAACACAGTGAGCAACAATGATTCAAGTAGGAAGCTACGAAGAAGGCGAGCCTCTTCCTTCTGATGACTGTACCTCAGATTGCCAAAAGCTGATTTCAGGACACATTTCATGCTGCTTGCCCCAGGCACAAAACTGTTCTTCAAGTATTTAAGGGGTTAGCATTTGAAGGAGTATGTCTTGTTTTGACTCCAGAGGGCAAAAAGAGAAAGAGTGGACAAAGACGTACGTGCTTATAGGTGTGATTTAAGGATGGATTTTCTGACAACTAAAGCTATCTCATAAAATGGTCAACTGTCTGAGTAGGTAATAAGTTCCCATGTCACTGGGAGTCTCCAAGCAAAAGCTGGATGACCACCCTTGCTCAAGTGTATTTTGGAGTAGGGTTTCTTTTTAAGATCCTTCCCAGTTCTGAAAGCAATACTTAGCAATTAGTCATGAGAAAAGGGGGTGAGGAAGCATGAAAAGTAAAAAGCATGTATTAAATGCTTACCATGTGCCCCAGCACTGTACTAAGCATTTCACAAGTATCATTTTGATCCTCAAAACAACCCTGAAAGGTAAGTACTATTATTATCTCCATTTTTCAGCAGAGGAAACTGAGGCAGACAGCCGTTTTGTGATTTGCCCAGGGTCACACATTTAGTAAGTGTCTGCAGCCAGGGGAGGAGTGAAAGACAACATCCTGAATTATTACAGTAATCCCACAGGAATCCACTGAAACTTGCTTGGCTTAAAAAAATGCTGCTTTGGTCTGGGTTTAAAGCTGGCACCTGTCTTGTGGCTTCCTTTCCCTCCAGCTGTCTCCTCCTTTGGGTCCTCTGATACAGCTAGAGTTGGGAGATGAATAGATGAAGAGGGACATGTTTGATGGACACTTGGAAGGTACTGTGATTTTGAATGACAGAGGAAGATACTGATAGAGAGGTGTGTGAAGGGGTTAAAGGGAGAAAAAATGAACAATAACCTGGCCAATGGCCTCTGCATCTAAAAAAGGCAGATGATATTGCAGTGAGGAAATAAGGGATATGCCAGACAAACTAATTTAGAGGGTGCCTCTGAAAGGCTTTACAATTATTCCACCCCAGAAAACAGTGAGTTAAAACTTGGTGAACCACAATAAAATATTGGAACTGAAAAAAATGTAAGGGTTCTTAAACTTTGGGGGCATCAAAAAGCTATGAGCCCTTCTACAAATAATATGTATTGCCTACATTCATAATTGACGGAAATTTCAAGTTTCAATTAGAGTGTAGGAAAAACAAGGCCATGATTTTTTTTCCATCCAAGTTCCTGACCTTTCCTGAAATCTCTCCATGAGGTTCATGGATACCAGATTAAGAACCCCTTCTCTAATCTAATATCCTTGTGTTAGACAGGTTTAAGATTTCAAGGAATAAGAATAACAAGCATTGATTTATTGATCTTTTTAAGGTTTACAAAGCTCTTTACCCATGATATCTTATTTGATCCTCAAAAGAGTTCTGTGCAGTAGGCACTATCATTGACCCTATTTGACAAATGCAAAGACTGAAACTGAGAGTCTAGGGTCATACAGACAGTAAGTGACTGAGGAAAGATTTGAACTCAGGTAGTACTATCTGTGAGTGCAACTCCCTGAACACTGTATCTCCTAGCTGCCTCACAAGAGTAGAATCACACAGCCATCCCAAGTTTTTAAAAATCCAAATTCAGATCCCTTTTCTGATACTTTCTAACTGTAGGACCTCAGGCAAGTCACTGGCCCTCCCTCTCCTTCAGTTTTCTCATCTATAAAATGAGAAAGATGGATTCAATTGCCACTGGAGTCCTTTGCAATACTAGATCTATGATCTAGATAATAATAGTTCAACCACCAGATCACCCAGGAATATTAGAGGCCAGAAAACCAAGTAGTCTTATGTTAAGGTGCACTAGAAAGCTGATGTTTCTTATAAATGTGCTCATCTATAATAACAGGATAAGACTAAATATAGAATTGATGGAATGCCTTTAGGGGCAGGTTTTATACTCATGGATATTAACCAGACACTCAAAAATCTCCCCATATCCAATCAGTTATTTCTACTTTCTTAACATCTCTAGGGTATGTTTGCTTATCTCCTCTGACACTGGAACCACCTTCATGCAAGTCCTCATCACCTAATGCTTACACTATGACAATGACCTTTTGATCACTATCCCTGTCTCAAATGTCTCCTCACTCCAGTCTATTCTCCATTAAGCTGTAAAATGAAGGCCTGACCATGTCAATCCCCCATCTCTATTCAATAAACTCCAATGGCTCCCTATTACTTCCAAGACAAAATGTAAGACCTGTTTGGCTTTTAAAGCTCTCCACAACCTCACCCCTACCTACATTTTCAGTCTTCTCATATTGTATTCCTTTCCATGTGCTCTACAATACAGTCACACTGGACTCTTCGATGTTCCTTGAACAGAATATCTCTCAACCTCTGCATTTTTACTGACTGTCCTCCATATCTGGAACTCTCTCCCGCCTTATCTCTGCCTTTTGGATTCCCCTGGCTTCCTTCAAATATCAACTAACATCTCACTTTCTGCAAGAAGTCTTTCCCAGTCCTCCTTAATCTTAGAATCCTTTCCTCTGACACCACTCCAAATTCATATTAATCTATCTCATTCATACAAAATTCTTGGTATGTTGTCTCCCCCATTAGACTGTGCATTCCTTAAGAGAAGGGACAGATATTTTGCCTTTCCATTTATCTCTAGCACTTCATGCAGCAGCTGGCACTTTAATAAAGTAGGCATTTAATAAATTCTTACTGACTGACTGACTTTTATGGGTGGCAAGACCACTGACCAGAGAACATGGAAAGGAGTAGCAAAATGCTTCATGCATATTTTGCAGTCAATAACTTTCTGAGACCAGTACCTTTCTGAGTCCTTCTAGCTTTCTAATGATCAAAGGATCATAGTATCATGAATTTAGATGTGAAAGGGGCCTTAAAAGTCACTAAATTCAAAGCCCCAACTTATAGATGAGAAAACTGAGGCTCTGAAAGCCTCAATGAGTTCTAGAAGATTCTCTGATCTCCCTAGTTGTGAAAGACTTTCCTTTCACACCTTCCAGAGTATTTTATTTTGTTATTCTGCAAAGTATTTATGCAGGCAGCTTGGTGACACTGCAACACCCTGGCGAGTGCTAGACTTGGAGTCAGAGGCTTTATGAGTTCAAATCCAGCCTCAGAAACATACTAGTTGTGTGACCCTGGACAAGTCACTTCATCCTGTTTGTCTCCGTTCCTAATCTAAAAAATGAATTGGAAAAGAAAATGGCAGACCACTCCAGTATCTTTGCCAAGAAAATTCCAAATGATGTCATATCCAGGCACATGCCTGGAAAACAACTGAAAAAAATTAAAATGTGCTTATATAGTACTATGTCCATATCTGCATCCTACTAAACTCTAAGTTCCAGCAAGGTAAGGACCAAGCCTTATCTAAACTTTATAACCTAGTGATTTTCACGTAGTAAGTGAATAAAAAACATTTATAAGGCTACACCATTTTCCTCAGTAGCCCTCTCCCTTAAGAGTTTTGCCTAGGGGGCAGCTGGGTACCTCAGTAAATAAAGAGTCAGGCCTAGAGGCAGGAGGTACTGGGTTCAAATTTGACCTCAGACACTTCCTAGCTGTATGACCCTGGGCAAGTAACTGAATGCCCATTGCCTAACCCTTTTCACTTATGTCATAGAAACAAGACAGAAGGTAAGATTTACTTTTTTTGTCTTGTCTGATTATGTCATATGTTATAGAGAAGGAAAATATCTGAATCAAGTCATTGATGTGGTAAAAATAATAATTTTCTCCCTGCATTACAGATCTAATGGAATAAAATTAAAGGCAACCTGAAGAAGCTACAAGGTACAAGGCTGGAGCCACCTTTCCCAAGTCACTGCACCTTGCTCTGGCTGGTCAAACGGAACCAAGTCCGTCTGACTGAGAGGTTTGGTCCCCTTCAACCAGCTACAGCAGGGCTGACATCACCCAGGACCAGGACTGGAAGGCAGCCGGAGAAGCTCACTTGACTCAAGCACTGGGCTCTTATCCCATCAGCATCCTTCCTGATTAGCATGAAGGAAGGGATGGAGGGACTCTTAGTCAATACAACATCAAACACAGCCTTGTACTTTAACACTCACAAATGTTATGTATATATTCTATATACAATCAACCCATCCACAATTAGTCTTGAGGAGGGGTAGGAGGGAAGGAAAGAACATGGATTCCAAATGTCAGAAAATGATTATTAAAAATTGTAGCTACATGTAATCTGAAAAAATAAAAATTATTATCATTATTATTATTAATTGAGCTTCTCTTACACTGGCAACTAGGTGGCATAGAGAGTCTTGGACTTGGAGTCAGAAAGACCTCGGTTTGAATCCTGCCTCAGACATGTACTAGTTATATCACCCAGGACACAACTGCAAAATATCCATCTTTAAAATGGGGGTGCTAATAGCACCTACCTCAGAGGGCTGTTTCAAGGATAAAATGAGATAAAAATATATACCATGCTTTGTAAACCTTAAATGTTACATAAATGTTAATTATTATCATTATTATTTTATTGGCATTATCCCAAGTGCTTTGAGAAAAACAAAAGAAGCAAATAGTGATCATCCTATCTTTCATGAGTTTGAAATCTAATTGGAGAAGAAAGATACAGGCTCATTAAGGTAAGATCAGCTGGGCCAATGCCAAATGAGTATGATAAGAGTTTAAAGAAGGGAATAATTCCCAGAGGCTAGAATAGTCGGAAAAGTCTTTGTGGAATAAGGAAGATTTAAGCAGGCTATTGAAAAGTGGATAGAATTTGCAGGTATGAGAGAGGCCTAGAAACCTATGAAGTCAATTTTTTTTTAAACCCTTACCTGTTGTCATTGAGTCAATGCTGTGTATTGGCTCCAAGGCAGAAGAGTGGTAAGGGCTAGGCAATGGGGGTCAAGTGACTTGCCCAGGGTCACACAGCTGGGAAGTGTCTGAGGCCAGATTTGAACCCAGGATATCCCATCTCTAGGGCTGGCTCTCAATCCACTGAGCTACCCAGCTGCCCCCTTGATGTCAGTTTTTTAAAGCCAATGCTTATGCCTAGTTCACAACTACTGTTAGCTTTCTGGTGAGAGAGTTAAAAGTTAAAAGACCCAGATCCAAGCTGTGTGACCTTGGAACAAGTCATCTGGTCTCTCCAGGCCTCAGTTTCCTCATTAATAAAATGAGAGGTTTGGTCCAAATGGCCTTTAAAGTCCCTTCCAGGCAATGAGGTAGCACAATGGATAGAGTACTGGAGTCTGGAGTTAGGAAGATTTGAGTTCAAATATGACTTCAGACACTAACTAGCTATGTGACTGGGCAAGTTGCTTAACCTTGCTTGCCTCAGTTTCCTCATCTATAAAATTAGTTGGAAAAAGAAATGGCAAACTATTCCAGTATCTTTGACAAGAAAATCCCAAACGGGATAACAAAGGATCCGATGTAACTTAGAATTGACCAAACAACAAGATCCCTTGGATTGCTAAAGTCCTAAAAGGTTTAATAATTATCTAATCTAATAATCACACCTACCTTCTAGGTAGGTTATTAGATGATTGATATATTATTATTAGATTATTATTAGGCAGATGCTTTTATTATATCTTTATATTACATATATGTAAATAATATATTATACCTTTTAGGTATGTGTTATTATTGTCCTGAGGTCTTATTATGAACCCACGTCTCCCTGATTCTGAAGCCAGCTTTTTATCCACAATACCCATGATGCCTCTCAATATTACTGTCATAGAATTTATATCTGCTCTAGGTAGTAGATTCAGGATTTGGATATATACTCTCTAAATAATTATGGAATCAAATAACAGCATTTCAGTTCATTAAATATTTACTAGGTATCTTCTATGTACAAGGCACTCTGCTAAGTCCTGAAGATATGAACATTTAAAATGGTGGCCCTCCTGCCTTCAGGGAACTTGTATTCAATTGTGGGGAGGGGAAAGATGCAAAGTAGAGTAGGTATGTTAGGCTTTCAAGGGAAGTAGAAGAGATGCTGCAGAAATATATAATCATATATATACTATCCTCATGAATAGAAATGCTATAATAATAGTATTGAGAGGCAATAAGGCATAAGTCTCAGAGTCTCACTTCTGCCATATGCTGACTGTGTGACCCTTGGGTGAGTTATTTAATCTCTCAGGGTCCCAGACAAGTCTCTAAGACATTGAGATGATAATTTACATTGGTAGAAGGAGCCCCTCTACAGGAATTGTCAAGGATGTATTGGAACCAGCTCTGTCTAACCTGAGGGAGCCAGATTTCCAGTGTGAGCATTTCTGTCTTGGAAATCAATAAATGCTACAGATTGGGGCATGATTTATTGTTTTGTTGACTTTTTAAATGTAAGAAAGTGATGGCAAAATGTTAATAAAACAGATTAAATTTAAAAGTGTGTCATGAGTACATTTTTATGGGAAGAGCCAGTTTGTTAAACATTAGCCAACATGCTGCTGAGAGTCACAAGTCCTATACAAAACAACAACCACCACCACAAATCAAAATGACATACTTTAATACAAATGTTAAATTCATTAATGTCTATAACACACACTTGAATCATCAGATCCCGGGGCCAGTGTTCTGTCCACCAACACAGATACTGAGATAAAGGTAGGAAGAGGTAGGGCTGAGCTATATGAAACTCTTACTAGGTACAGTGGTTTATTATATATAAATATAAATGAAACCAATGCATTTGATTTAGCCAGTGGAGGAAATACTCCATCAGGGTCTTTAAAAAAAAAACAAAAAACAAACAATGTACAATCAAATGGGAAATCCTGATGAATTGTCTTCCCATGTTTTCCTGTAAGGGTTGAATGACTTTCTGATTATAGTTTTAATTCCTCTATCAGCTATTGAATAATGTGACATTCATCAGATAACTAATTCTGCTCATCTACTTAAATATAATACATTGGGAAGGGTATAGCCATTTAAATAGCATCTACTATATGCCAGACAGGGCATCTAGGTGGTACAGTGGATAGAGTGCCATATTTGCAGTCAGAAAAACTCATTTTTCCATGTTAAAATCTGTCTTTAGGACACTTACTAGTTGTATGACCCTAGGCAAGTCAATTAACCTTGTTTGCCTCAATTTTCTCATCTGTAAATGAGCTGGAGAAGGAAATGGCAAACCACTCTGATATATTTGCCAAGAAAACCCCAAATGGGGTCACAGAAAATCAGAAATGAATGAACAACAATAACAGCAATTGGGGTTTGCAAAGTGCTTTGTGTTATCTCAACTGATCTTTATAATAAATCTAAAAGATAGATGCTATTATTATCTCCATTTTACAGATGGCAGAAACTGAGGTAGACAGAGGTTAAATGATTTTCCCAAGGTGACACAGCTAATAAGTGTCTGAGCCTAGATTTGAACTCAGGACTTTCTGCCTCCAGGCCCAACTCTCTCCACCATGCCTTCTTTTGTCTCTAATCTCTCCTTTCAAGCAAAATGGGTTCATCTGAGAAAAGAACAAGAGAGTAGATTTGAATTCTCATGGTGTTCCAAGGTGGATAAACCAGAAAGATTGACAAGTGGCAGCTGACATCTAAGTCATTCAGTGTCAATCTGATATCTTTTCCTTCCCTAAAGACATAAAACAAATGTAATATGCATACATGTTAGTCTGGGAGGGTATGAGTACTGCTATTCATCTCAGAGCAAGAGAACAGACCAGATAGCCATTTAAGGTCCTTTTCATGTTTACAATTCTATGGTTCTGATTGTGCTGATATGCCATAGCTAAAGACGGTTTGAGATGTTGGATTCACAGAACTATCAGGTTTTAGAGATTTTTTAAAAATTACTTTATCCCTTTGATAATTATACTTCAGTGTCCCATATTATATCCTCTCAATAAAAATAAGGAACAGCTTATTTAACATTTTAGGGCTGCTAAGTGGTACAATGGATAGAGTGCCAGATCTGGAGTCAAGAAGACCTGAGTTCAAATCTGCCTTAAGATTCTTACTAGTTTTGTGATCCTAGGCAAGTCACAACCCTGTTTGCCTCAGTTTCCTCATCTTTAATGAACTGGAGAAGAAAATGGAAAACCCCTGCATGCCTTTGCCAGGATAACCCCAAATGGGGTCATAGAGAGTCAGACATTACTCGAAAATAGATAATGCAACATTTTCCAAAGTGTCTTACATTTCCTGTCATGATTCAGTGGGGAATATATAAGATTTAGAGTAGCAGAATTGAAGAATCTTGGTTCAAATCCCAACCCCAACATTTGCTGCTTTTGAGACCTCTGAATCTCAGTTTCTTTATATCTACAAAATAAAGAGGTTGTAATACTTGGTCAATAAGATCCTTCCAGTTCTAATCCTATGCTTCTGTGATCACATGTGAACTCTGTAAGGTATATATATGATCAAGAGAGTCAACACACATTAATCCCTTTGCAAACTTTTAAGGGTTATATTGATGTTCGCTATTGGTTGATTGGTGGGCTGTTTGGTTGTTGTCTTTCATACTCAGAAGGTCAAAATGGCATCACAGGGTATCATCTTTTGACTTCTGCATAAATTGGATTTAAGTGATGTAGAGTTGCACAAAGTTGTGAGCCTCACTCTCTTGATGCATTTATTGAAGTCCAGTGGCAAGACAAAAGTCAGGAAGACTGATGATGGCTTGGAATGCAGGGGATGACCTTGGTAACTTTGATGTCTGACCAAGCTCTAAGAACCTCACCTTCTTCTGCCACTTTCATGGCCATTGGAACAAATTGTTCCCCTCTACTACTGCCACCAGAGGAAATCTTCACATGCCTATGGTAAAAATCCCCCTAATTCACCAATGGGCTTGAGGCCTTAATTTGCTTTAGCCTCTGAAATGGAAATGATTTACCAGGATGTGACCACTGTGCACTCTACAGCTTCTTGGAGCCACAAGTGAGAGCTGGGTGAAAGGTGGACACTGAAGAAAGAAAGCAGCCTCCAAAAGGGTTCAGTAGCTCTCACTCCAGAAATACTAGACTTCACTGAATATCCCTTACACCCTGATGTTAACTATGAGATGCCAACTCAATCGGTGAGGTAGAGTAGAGACATTACCAGTTTTTGTTACTAGTATGAATGTGGAATGAGACCCTTCTGCAAGTATTTTGCCCACACTCCTTAAGAATCAGAGAAGCATCATTGTGTAGTAGTGGATAGATGACTAGCCTTGCATTCAAGAAGATCTGGGTTCAATTTCTTCCTTTGGCAAATCCCAATTAGATGACGTTGGGCATATTGATTAACTTCTCAGTGTTGTGCCCCACCCCTAGACCCTGATAATTCTCTAAGTCTATAAGTTATAGATGAGTTGTTGATCTGGATGAATAAAAGTCATTTTCAAACCAGGAGTCCCCCCTCTTGGAAATCACAGGTAATGATCATAATAGCTAAGATTTACATAGAACCTATCGTGTGATGCCAAGGCACTGGACTAAGCACTTCAAATATTATCCCATTTGATCTTTACAATGACCCTGAGAGATAGGTTAGCCAAAAATAAAAATAAAATAAAAAAACTTACTGAAGAAGTGACTGAAGTTTTTCCTGGCATATGTCTAGTATCTGGACTGATGTTTCATAGATGCTAGCTGTGTGACTCTGGGGAAGTTGCTCCACCTTTGTTTGCCTCAATTTCCTCATCTTTAAAATGGGAGAAAAAATAGCACCTTGCCTCTCACAGTTATAAGAGGATGAAATAAGATAACATATATAAGCCCTTTTTATAACTTGAATGGCTAAATAAATGTGTAGGCATAGTTGTAGTAGTAGCAGTAGTAGCAATAGAGGTAGTAGTAGTAGTAGTAGTAGTAGTAGTAGTAGTAGTAGCAGCAGCAGCAGCAGCAGTAGGAGTGGTAGTGGTGTGCTTATGAGACTGGGGAATTAGTTGAAAGATTTGGTTATAAGTCTCTTCAAGAATCTGAAAGGTAACCACTCAGAATGATTAGAAAACTTGTTCTACTTGAACTAGGACCAATGGCATAGGTGGGAGAGATGCTGATTAGGAATCTAAGAAGAGGCAAAAATACTTTGCTCAGTGATGTAGAGGTGATAATTAGCAGAGGCAAGACTTGACTCAATTTTCAGCTCCTACTCTAGTGTTCTTTCCATAACTCCATATTACGTAAAATGTAAACAAAAGGCACTGAAACCTTAAATCACTATATAAATGTAAACTATTAATATTATTCTCATGTCAACAGTTTATACTCAAACATAGGCAGTAGAAAAACAATCACTCTTTCCCATGCCTCCTTACCCTCCACTTCACAGAACTTTTCAGGAACTAACCTTTTAAGAATATGGCAGCAGCAAGGATGCCAATTCAGTTTTAATTAAACTAGGACCTAGCCCCTGCTCTGCCTTCACTCCCTGTCTCACTCACCAGCAACATCAGAGGGAAGATACTAGAGAAAAAAAAATAAGCAATACAGTAATTTTTCATGGTCCTGAAATCAGAGTTCAATTTCCCCTTTGTTCTTCCAGAAAACCACTGTGGAAGTGGCTAGCTGAGTCAGAAAGGGGTGAAGGTATGCTGCTTCAGACCTGGTTTTACTCATCACACCACAGTTCTTCCTCAGGAATGTAGGTTAAGTAGATTTGTAGAGAATGTGGTTTTGCTATTGCCAGACTCTTCCCCTGACACCATGCTCTGTCCTGTGAATATCTATACATTCATTTTACTCTTTTGCCAGTAAAAAGCATCATGACAACACTAGTTTCTGGTATCAGTTTCTGTTTTCCCCTCTTACTTTTTAAACCCTTACTTTCCATCTTGGAATCAATACTGTGTATTGGTTCCAAGGCAGAAAAGTGATAAGGATTAGGCAATGGGGGTTAAGTGACTTGCCCAGGGTCACACAGCTGGGAAGTGTCTGAGGTCAGATTTGAACATAGGACCTCCTGTCTCTAGATCTGGCTCTCAATCCACTGAGCTACCTACCCCCTGTTTTCCCCTCTTGTACAAGAACATTAAGGCAGTTTTCCCTGATGGTTTCTTGTAATGTGATACCCAAGCTCTTTTTTTGATCATGGCTTTCAGGAAGTCCAATAATTCTTAGATTATCCCTCCTGACTCTATTTTCCAGGTCAGTTGTTTTTCTTGTGAGATATTTTAGATTTTCTTCTATTTTTTCATTATTTTAATTTTGTTTTATTGTTCCTTAATATCTTATGGAGCCATTGGTTATCATTTACCAAATTCTAATTTTTAGAGTTATTATCTTCCTTGAGCTTTTGTACTACCTTTTTCATTTGACCAATTTTACTTTTTAAGGAGTTTTTTTCTTCTGTGAATATTTATATATCTTTTACCAAGTTGTTGATACTCTCATTTCCTTTCTCAAATTTTTTCTACTTCTCTTATTATTTGATGTTTTTGTCTCTTTTTTTAACTCTTCAAAGAGTTCTTTTGGGGCATAACACCCTACACATTTTCTTTTGAGATTTCACATGTTTCCATTTTGGCATTGTTCTGCTCTTTTGAGTTTGTATTTTGATCTTCCCTGTTTCTAAAGTAACTTTTTAGGATCAAGGGTTTGTTTTCTGTTTTTTGTTTTTTTGGCTTTTGCTCATTTTTCCAATTGTTTTTGTGACCATGTCTATATTTTGAAGTTTAGCTCTATTCCTGGGGTGGAAGGAGTACTGCCCCAAACTTGATTTGAGGACTATTCCAGTGGCCTGGCTACCTTTGATTCTTGCTCTATAAAATGCAAGGGTGAAGCCTGTCCAAATTGCTGTGGGAAAATTTGAAGCTATTTTGCTCAAATGTTCCTCCCACTGCTGGTTCTTCTGGGTTAGTTCTCCCCTCTTACCCCAGTGAGACTTTCCTGTTCTCCTTCCATATTGTCTTGGAACAGAACACTTGTTTTGACTTGTGTTTTATTGATTCTGCAGCTCCAAAATTTGTTTTGAAGTATCTTTCTTGTACTTCTTTCGAGATGGGTTTGGGTGAGCTTGGAGTACTCTTGGCTCTTCCATCTTAGCTCCCAGAAGTGGAATGCCTTCTATTAGCTTCTTTAGCATCTTCCACTCACCCCTAATCTCAAGACCTTAGTCAGATGAGAGTAACGAAGAAAAGGAAAGATCAGTGAAACTTCACATTTCCAAACACTCAAAGAGTTTTCCCTGAAAGGAATCAGATTCTTAATCTAGGGTCAGTGAACTCATTGGGTTTTTTGTTTGTTTGTTTGTTTTAATATTTTATTTATTCATTTAGAATACTTTTCCACAATTATATGGTTCATCATTTTTCCCACCTTCTTCCCTCTTCCCTCCCAGAGCTGATAAGTAATTCCATTGGGTTATGTATGTATCATTGTTCAAAACCTATTTTTATGTTATTCACATTTGCAATAGAATGATCTTTTAATGTCAAAACCCCAATCATATCCCCATGAAATCACTTGATCAATTACATATTTTTCTTCTGCATTTCTACTCCCACAGTTCTTTCTCTGGATGCGTTCTTTCTCATAAGTTCTTCAGGATTGTCCTGGGTCATTCATTGCATTTTTGCTAGTAGAAAAGTCTATTACATTCAAATGTGCCATAATATATCAGTCTCTGTGTACAATGTTCTCCTGTTTCTCCTCCTTTCACTCTAGATCAATTCCTGGAGATCTTTCCAGTTCACATGGAATTCCTCCAGTTCATTATTCCTTTCAGCACAATAATTTTCCATCACCATCAGATACCACACTTTTTTCAGCCATTCCCCAATCAATGGACACACACCCCCATTTTCCAATTTTTTGCCACTGCAAAGAGTATAGCTATAAATATTTTTGTATAAGTCTTTTTCCTTATTATCTCTTTGGGTACAAACCCAGAAGTGGCATGGCTGGATCATAAGGCAAGCATTCTTTTAAAGTCCTTTGGGCATAATTCCAAATTGCCCTCCAGAATGATTGGACCAATTCACAACTCTACCAGCAGTGTATTATATTCTAATTTTGCCACATCCTCTACAACATTTATCACTTTCTTTTCCTGCCATATTGGCCAGTCTGCTTGGTGTAAGGTGGTACCTCAGAATTGTTTTAATTTGCATTTCTTTAATCAGGAGGGATTTAGAACACTTTTTCATATGCTTATTGATCATTTTGATTTCTTCATGTGAAAACTGCCTATTTATATCCCTTACCCATTTATCAATTGGGGAACAGCTTGATTTTTTATAAATTTGACTTAATTCCTTATATATTTGGGAAATTAAATCATTGTTAGAGATTTTTGTTCTAAAAATGTTTTCCCAGTTTGTTGCTTTTCTTCTCATTTTGATTACATTGGTTTTATTTGTACAAAACCTTTTTAGTTTAATGTAATCAAAGTCAATAATTTTATTTTTTGTAATGTTCTCTATCTCTTGCTTGGTCTTAAATTCCTTCCTTTCCCACAGAGATGACAGGTATACTATTCTATGTTCACCTAATTTATTTATTATTTCACTCTTTATATTTAAGTCATTTACCCATTTTGAATTTATGTTGGCATAGGGTATAAGATGTTGATTTGAACCTAATTTTTCCCATATTATTTTCCAATTTTCCCAGCAATTTTTTTAATCAAATAGTGAGTTCTTTCCCCAAAAGCTGGGATCTTTGGGTTTATCAAACACTAGCTTGCTGAAGTCAATTACCCCTAGTCTATTCCACTGGTCCACCCTTCTTTTGTTTAGCCAATACCATATTGTTTTGATGACCACCACTTTAGTACAGTTTAAGATCTGGTACTGCTAGGACACCTTCCTTCCCATTTTTTTCATTATTTTCCAGGATATTCTTGATCTTTTGTTATTCCAGGTTAACTTTGTTATACTTTTTTCTGATTCTTTAAAAAAGTTTTTTTAGTAGTTTGATAGGTAAGGCACTGAATAGGTAGATTAATTTGGATAGGATTGTCATTTTTATTATATTAGCTCATCCTACCCATGAGCAATTAAAGTTTTTCCAATTATTTAGATCCAGTTTTAATTGTGTGTAAAATATTTTGTAGTTATGTCCATATAATTCCTGTGTTTGTCTTGGCAGATAGATTCCTAAATATTGTTTAGAGTGATTTTAAATGGAATTTCTCTTTCTAACTATTGGTGCTGAGATGTGTTTGAAATATATAGAAATTCTGATGATTTGTGTGGGTTTATTTTGTATCCTATAACTTTGCTAAAGTTGTTAATTATTTCCATTAGCTTTTTAGTTGTCTTTCTAGAATTCTTTAGGTAAACCATCATATCATCTGCAGAGTGATAGTTTTCTCATTGCCTACTTTAATCCCTTCAATTTCTTTTTCTTCTCTAATTGCTACTGCTAGCATTTCTAATATAATATTAAATAATAGAGATGATAATGGGCATTCCTGCTTCACTCCTGACCTTACTAGGAAGACTTCTAAATTGTCCCCTTTGCAAATGTTACTTGCTGATGGTTTTAAATATATACTGTTTATTATTTTTAGTAAAGGCCCTTCTATTCCTATATTTTCTAGTGTTTTCAATAGGAATAAGTGTTGTATTCTGTCAAAGGATTTTTCTGCAAAGGAATTATTAAAGACAGGGTGTCAAATCAGCAGTGCCCACATGTTAAGCAGTGCTATTTTATATGAAAAGTAGTATATGTAGTAGATAGAGGGCCAGCCTTGGATTTAGGAAAAACTGGGTTCAAGTCTTGCCTCTGGAAAATATTGGACCACTAGCAAGTCAGTAAATTCCTCTGTGTTTCTAAGCTTACCTATAAAGTATATACAGGGTCTTTTGAAGAAGATAGGAAACATTAACCTGAGGGATCAGAGAAGATCATACAAAGGTGATGGATGATACCTGGACTGAGCCTCAAAGCGAGATAGGTATTCTGAGAGGTAGAGATGAAATCATAGATCTACACTGATAAAATTACAAATCTATACCCCCCCAAAAAAAAACTTTAAAAGAATCATCAAAGAACCTATATGATCCAAAATATTTATAGCAACTCTCTTTGTGGTGGCAAAAAAAAACACCTAGAAATTAAGGGGATGCTCATCAGTTGGAGAATGGTTAAACAAATTGTTGAATGTGGTTGTGATGGAATATTACTACACCATAAGAAATGATGAGCAGGCTAATTTTTTTTAAATTTAGAACTACCTGGGATAATGAACAGTAAAATGATGAGAACCAAGGGAACATTATACACTACTACAGAATTTATACTGGGAAAATAAATTGTGGATGTTACCTTCAGAAAGTGAACTGAAATTGAAAACATGAAAGACTTAATTTGATTTAATATGTCAGCCTCCAAGAAGATACTTTCTGTGTATCAGAGATGATAGGGAGGGCTGGGACACTTGTGGGAAAAAAATCTATTAATAAATGAATGAATAAATAAAAGAAGAGAATGGGATATCCAGAAGGAAACACAGACAAGCAGGAAACTTTGAAAGTTTCACGTGGACTGCTGTGCTATAAGAAATGATGAGCAAGATGATTTCAGAAAAAGCTGGAAAGATCCTCAGGAACTGATGCAGAGTAAAATAAGCAGAACTTAGAGAACATTGTACACAATGACAGCAATATTGGTCAATGATTATCTATGAAAACTTAGCTGATCTCAGCAATGCCATGATCTGGGACAATTCTGAAAGCCTTATGATGGGAAAATTATTCACCTCCAGAGCAAGAACTATTGAGTCAGATAGATGCAGATCAAAGCATACTATCTTTCACATCAGTGTTTTATGGTATTATTTGGCGGGGTTGGGTTTTGTATAAGGGTACTCATAACAATGATCAATATGCAGGCGTATTTTGCATGATGATACATGTATACTCCAGATCAAATTGCTTACCATCTCTAAATGGAGGGAGGGAAGGGAGGTAAAGAGGTGATTTGGATCTTACAATTTTGGAAAATGGATGTTGAACATTGTTATTACATGTAACTGGGAAAATAAAATATCTTGGATTTTAAAAAAATTTCACATGAGATATGTAAATATAAAGCAAAGTAAGCTAAACATTTAAGAGATTTATGATTTCATTTATGGACGGTCTTGTTTTTTGTATATGAAAATGCTTGTTTTCTTCAATTTTTGTAAAATTTGGAATTAAAAAATAAAATAAAAATAAACAAAAAATAAAATTTTAAATAAAATTTCTGTTCTCTATCAAAAATAAAAAAGATCATAGGTTGAAAAGTAGCAGGAATCTTAGAGAACCCCTATTCCAACTACCTCAACATCCAAATAAGGCAAGCCATGGTTACATGACTTGTTCAAGGTCACACAGAAGGAAAGATGTGGACAAATTCATGAGAGACATGAAACAAATTTTCAAAGAGTTTCCAAGCAAGGATAAATTTAGAAATTCATCAATCCTAACATATGTATATTTCTACATTTTCTTACACACGTCTAAGAAATTCAGTTTTGTTTTTTTTGGCAATTTAGTTATATCTAAGTCTTTATATCTCCAGTTTTTCTTGATGAAGATACTGGAGTGGTTTGCATTTCCTTCTTTTGAACATTTTCCAGATGCAGAAACTGAGGCAATTGGGGTTAAGCTTCTTAACTAGGGTCACACAGCTAGTGTCTGAGATCAAATTTGAACTCAGGTCCTTCTGCTCCAAGGTCAGCACTCTATCCATTGCACCACTTAACAACTCCCCAAAATTCAGTCTACCACAGTGTGCCAAAATTCCATAGGCTCATACATTTAGAAATGGAGAGGTCCTAGTCCAAACATCTCATTTTACAAATACTTCATTGAAGGAATAGTCCCTCACTAAGATCCAGAGAAACAAAAAGAAAAGGTAGAGCTGAAACTCAGACCAAGGGCCTCTGACTCCAAAGATAGCATTTCCCCCCAATATGTTGTATTGTCCTGGTGGCCTCATAATGAAGCAGAATAAGCTTTGGCTGCTTATCAACTTGATGGAAGTATAGCAAAACCTTCAAAGAACTGCATTTCACTGAATTTTTAAATACCAAAATCTCAAATGATTTGTTCGAAGATGTATTTTTGCTAACTACAATCTACCTATCTCTTTAAGATTTTTCAAAAATTCTTCCCCTTTGGTGAGGTATCTTTTTCTTCAGCAAAGGTTTGTTTGTTCTTTTTTTTAAACCTGTTCCTTCCATTTAAAAATCAATATTAAGTATTGATCCCAAGGCAGAAAGTGGTAAGGACTAGGCAATGGGGATTAAGTGACTTGCCCAGGGTCACATAACTAGGAAGTCTGAGGTCACATTTGAACCCCAAACCTCCCATCTCTAGGCCTGGTTATCAATCCACTGAGCCACCCAGCTGCCCCTATTCATGTATTCTTGATATCACACTAGAGGGTAGGACAGGAAGAAAAATGGGAAATCAAGGAAAGGCATCTGAGGGTTGAATGGAATTTTTAACATGGTGATCTTTTTCTCATTGTTTTAGATGTCCAGCTATTCCTAGTCTCAACTTGGTGGAATCATTTTCAATGTACTTCTCAATCATCCATATCTCTTGACAAAATATTCAATTATAATTCCATTCCAACTCTAAGTATGACTGAAGATTGTAGCAAATATTCCTGGAGTCGCCTAATCCCTTTATCCTTTCCCTATTGCCAGGGAAATTAGCAACTTGGTGCAATTTTTAAAAAAGGGAGATCACTGCATTTGGAATCATAGACCTTGTCAAACCCTGCATCTTTCAATGTCTCTAGGTCTTTGGGCAGAAATCTTAACTGCTTTGGACCTCAGTTTCCCCATTTGTAAAACAGGGGGTTGATCAGACTAGCTCAGTGATGGCAAACCTTTTAGAGACTGAGTGCCCAAACTGCAACCCTCACATTCATATTAGCTGCCCCTTTACCCCAGTCAGGAGAGGGAGAAAGTGCTCCCATTGGGTTGCTGGACAGAGGGATGAGTAATGTGAGAAATGTCCTCAGGTGCATGGAGAGGGAGAAGGGAGAAGGCCCCTCCGGCACGTGTACCATAGGTTTGTCAACATAGGTCTAGATGATCTCAAAGGTCTCTTCTACCTCTGAATCCAAGATCTTATGATCCTACTTGCACAGAAAATTCTCAGACACTAAAACAGACACACATAGAGTGTCACATACCCTGGAACAAGCATATCCATTGATCTTTCCTTATCCCCTTAGAGGAAAAGTCAATACTCTGCAAATACCTATAGTAACAAACATTACCAATATATTCATCCTGGACCTTGGCTTTTGTTTGATTTGATAGCCTTACATCAGATTTTTAATTGATTCTTTCACTTTCTTGCTAGTTTCACTGATAAAGCCATATTAATAAAACTTCATTTTCCATTAATTAAACTATATCAGTTTGCAAGACAGATTTGATTAATTGTTGATTCTTGAATCAACTGTTTGGGGCATAGTATTAGTTACTAATCCATCATTTATTAAACTAGGGGCTGCCATATTAGCCAAACTAATTCACACTGCTCCTGTGCTCAAAATTTCCCACTAGGTGGCAGCAGGTCCTAACAACAAGGACAGCTTAAGCCAAAAGTTGAGTAATGATTTCATTTAAAGCATTAACCCCCATCACCAATCTAGAGATGGCAGGAGTTCTAGGTAGGAAGGGCCATAGGAATCACCTATCCCACTAGGGGTAGATGCTCCTTTCAAGATTTAAAATGCTCCACCTAGACTCTCTTCTCATTCTATACTCTCTCCCATAATGATGAAAGTCAGTTTTCAATTACGTCAATGAAGATAACTCCTTCTTCTCGTTACTGTTGTTTAGTCAAACCCAACTCTTTGTGGTCCTGTTGGGGTTTTCTTGGCAGAGATAATGGAGTGGTTTGTCATCTTCTTCTGCAGCTCTTTTACAGATGTCTACTCCAAGCATATGAGGATGACCCCCAGCAAAACAGGCAGATGAGGACAATTTGTTCCAACAGCCATGAAGTCGGCAGAAGCAGGAGCTGTGGAACACCTAAAGCCTGGTCAGACATGGAAGACACAAAGGTTGCACACTGCATCCCAGGCCATTGCCAGTTGTCCTGACTTTTGTCTTGCCATTGGACTTAGATAACTAGGAAAGAAAGAGTGAAACCGATAACTTTATGCAATTCTGCATCCCTTAGATCCAATTATCAAGCAAGTCAAGATATCTCTCCTGAATGTCATTGGTCCTCTTCAAAAAACAAAGTGACAACAATGGCAGATAAAGTAACTGAGGCAGAGTTAAATGACTTGTCCAGGGTTACACAGGACGATGAGTCTTCCTGACCCCAGGCCTGGCATTCTATCCACTGGGCTACCTAACTACCCCTGAAGATAACTCCTAAATCTACATTATTTGCTGTAATAGAGAATGGTAATCTGTGTGACTATTTCTTGTTGCTGTAACTGATGTACTCTGGCCTGACCAGAGAGCTGCTGTTAGTATGGGGACATTTGAGGGCTGCCTATTTGCAATGGAGATAGAGGTACTACAGAGATACTGAGAGATGGAGGAATGCTGCTACATGGGAATGCTCTGGGGTTTGCCTATAATCTCTATTGATGGCTGATAATCGATCAATCTATTTCCTAACCTCCTCCTCCCTTCACTCGCAGATCCCACACACTCCTTCACCCCCCTCCCTTCTTCTAGCTTCTCCCTCCCAGTTTCTTCTTGAAGCTTGTGGCTTCGCCCCTCCCCCCTGAGTGATGAAGTATGAAGTATGAAGATACTCTTGTTTTCTTTCTCAGGTGAGGGGTTTATTGGGAAACAACAGGATAGAGAACTGAGGAAAGAGGGATGAGGGTTTCCCTAAACCATAAGGAGAATTTGAGGGTTTGGGAAATCAGTCCAGTCACAACTGTGACAGGGGGACAGTCAGAAAGATGGAGGACAACTGTTATTCTTCTTTTATTCTCCACAAAGCCACCAAGGTCTCTCAGCCTAATTTCAGGAGCCCCTTCAAGGGTCCTTCAGCCTGGGACAGAAGTTAATAATATTAGTTCTCAGCTTCTTCCCCCTTCAGTCAGGCTTTCCTCCTTTGATCAGAAAAAAACCCAGAGAGATCCAAAGTCTTCTGGTCAGTCAACCCCAGAGAGAGAGAATCAATGTCCTCCCCCTCCAGCTTCAACTGCCTTCTCCTCCTGGCAACATTCCATTTGGAAACTTCTCCTTGATTGACACACAGACCTTGGTCTGCATACAGGCTTGTCCTGCAAATCCCCTCTCTCTTCATTTCTCTTCCACATTGCCCAAGTTTCTCTCTTGAACTTCAGTGACCAAACTGATGTGAACAGGAAGCTAAACATTTTCTGCAAAAACTAAAAGGAAATTCTATGATAGAAGGAACTTAGAAAAGAAACTAGAAGGAATCTTAAAGACCAAACCATTGGCTAGAAACAAGAGGTGAGGGAGGCTGAAGAGGGAAGAAAATTTATTTAGAACACACTTTTAAATTTAAACTTCATTGTTAAAATTTGTAATTATTTTTTAAAGTACTACTATTTTTAAATTATTTTAAAAAGTAATACTTTGGTTTTAATTGGTGACCTTTTTCTGGTAAGAAATTGTTCATAACTTGTTGCATTATGCCAATTAAAACCTGTTGTTATAACTTGAACCTTGATTTGTAGCATTTGTTGATTTCCAAGGCATAAGAGCTCACACCAAAAATTTAATAATTGACTTTGGAGAACCAGTATCAGCTGACTCCAGAATATAACCCCATCATTTTACAAGTGAGGAAGTCAAAGTTCAAAGAGGTTAAGTGACATTCTCAAGGTCACATAGTTAATCTCTGTCCAACCCTCCTTGCCTGTATTCCATCCCCTAGTGCTATGGTAGCAAATCTATGGCATACATGCCAGAGGGGGCACTCAAAGCCTCCTCTATGGGCACACCACCATCAGTCCAGCACAGAGTTTGCCAGAGTTCATTACTAGAAAGCTAGAGGGATTTGGAGCTAGGCTGCTCCCTCCCTACTCCACACATGCCTGAGGATATCACCCACTCATCTAAAAGGTTCATGATCACTGCCCTAGCATAAGATTAAGAATATATGACTCTGTAGCACTGCTGGGTCTGTACCCCAAAGAGATAATGGACAAAAAGACTTGTACAAAAATATTCATAGCTGCGCTCTTTGTGGTGGCCAAAAGCTGGAAAACGAGGGGATGCCCATCAATTGGGGAATGGCTGAGCAAATTGTGGTATATGTTGGTGATGGAATACTATTGTGCTAAAAGGAACAATAAAGTGGAGGAATTCCATGGAGACTGGAACAACCTCCAGGAAGTGATGCAGAGCGAGAGGAGCAGAACCAGGAGAACATTGTACACAGAGACTAATACACTGTGGTATAATCGAACGTAATGGACTTCTCCATTAGTGGCGGTGTAATGTCCCTGAACAATTTGCAGGGAACTAGGAGAAAAAAACACTATTCATAAGCAAAGGATAAACTATGGGAGTGGAAACACCAAGGAAAAGCAACTGCCTGAATACAGCGGTTGAGGGGACATGACAGAGGATAGACTCTAAATGAACACTCTAATGCAAATATTATCAACATAGCAATGGGTTCAAATTAAGAAAACATGTAATACCCAGTGGATTTACACGTCGGCTATGGGGGGTGGGGAGAGGAAAAGAAAATGATCTATGTCTTTAATGAATAATGTTTGGAAATAATCAAATAAAATATAATAAAAAAAAGAATATATGACTCTGAAGTTATAAACCTGCATGATTGAGAGGAAATGGTGCCTTTACTAGAAAGAGAGGTGTTAAAAGGAAGAGCAGATTTTGGGGGGGGTGGGGAAGATGAGTTCTGTTTTAGACATTCTGAAGTCTAAGAAATGATGGAACTTCCAGTGGAGATGCTTAACAGGTAGTGAAAGTCAAATACATGATTCCAGATCTTTAGTGAGAAAGGTCCTTAAAGTTCAAGTTTAATGTTCTAATTTAAAGTATCAGGAAATAGGGCCCCTTGCCTAGAGTCACAGAGGTGGTAAAAGGGCAGAGCAGGGATTAGGACACATGTCTCATTCCAAGTTTAGATTTTTTTCCCCCACAGCACCAGGAAGAATTCTTGTCTTCCTTGGAGACAAAACTTTGGCATCACCTCATCTATGAAATTTTCCTGGATCCCTTCTGTTGTTAATGCTTGCTCCCTGTTCAAAGTGCTTTATATTTATTTATCTGGTTGGGTTTTTTTCCTTTGAACTTGAAGAAGACCAAAATGACATAGATTTAAGTAAGGTAGTATTGCCCAAAGCCATACACCTCACTCTCTTCCAGTCATCAAAGTCCAGTGGCAAGAAAAAAGTCAAGGTAGCTAGCAATGGTCAGGGATAGAGTGAATGACCTTGGCTTCTTACATGTCTGGCTTTCCCAAATTGCAGAATGGCTGAACAAATTGTGCTATCTGATGGTTGATGGAATACTATTGTGCTGTAAGGAATGGTGAACTGGAGGATTTCTATATGAACTGGAAGAAACTCTATGAACTGATGCAGAGTGAAATGAGCAGAACCAGGAGAATACTGTACACATAAAGTAAAACACTGTGAAACTATTCAATGTAATGGACTTTGCTAGTAGTAACAATACAATTATCCAGGTCATTCCCAAGAGACTCGTGAGGAAGAATATTATCCATATTGAGAGAAAGAACTATGGGAGTAGAAACACAAAGGAAAAACATATGACTGGGTGCAGCAGGGTGGCTCAGTGGATTAGGAGCCAGGCCTTGAGGTAGGAGGTCCTAGGTTCAAATCTGACCTCAGACTCTTCCCAGCTGTGCAAGTCACTTGACCCTCATTGCCTAACCCTTACCACTCTTCTGCCTTGGAACCAATATACTGTGTTGATTCTAGGATAGAAGGTAAGGGTTTAAAAAAAAAGAAAAAAAAACATGACATCACTTATCACTTGTTTATATGGATATATGATTTGGGGTTTTGACTTTAAAAGATTACTCTATTGCAAAAACGAATAATATTAAAATAGGTACCAAATGATAGCATTTGTACAACCCAGTGGAATGTATTGTCCAGCTCTGGGATGTGGGGAGGGTAGTAGAGAGGGAAAGAAAATGAATCATGTAAACATGGAAAAAATTATTTTTAATTTTTTTAAAAAATGTAAAATGAAAAAAAAGAGTTTTCCTTATGAGAAAACACACTGGGACAATGTTGCTACAATGGAAGGGAAAATCAGTTCTAGGGTACTACATATTAAAAGCTTGTCTCAGAAGGAAGATGACTTCCCTTTTTGCTTTCTCGACAAGTTAGGCCATGTATTAAAACCTAGATTAGAGAGGAGGTAAAATTAGAACAATTCCATACTGTTCTATTTGTTGCATTCATCTTGGTTTTCCGTGGGTGGGGGAAAGCAAAAGGAGTCCCTGCATGCCTGTGCTAAGAAAGTGTGCTGCCTTAGTGAGCATTTGCCCAGGGAACTTTCAATCTTTCCATGAGTATTTTTTCCTTAGTCTTGTATTCCTGCTAAGGATGTGCTGTAGTGGGTAGAATTGGTCATTGGTAATACAGAGCCCAGAACGTCCAACTTCCCTCCTGCACCCGGTGAAAATCATCTTTGTTATACAAGCATTTACTGATCATCAAGGATATACTGGTAAAGCTATAAGGCAGATGGTAAGAAAGGCGTACTAATATACTGCTGTTAGAACTAGCAATTGACACAGCTGTTCCCTCTCTTCCTTCAAGAGGAAGCTCAAGTATCACCTTCTAATGAAGCCTTTCTGGGTCCCCCAACTGCTAGAGTATTATTTATTATCTACCATGTGCCAGATCCTGAGAGAGACTTCAGGAATACAAAGACAAAAATATAATAGTTTCTGCCTTTAAGGATCTCATGTTTCATTGAGAGAAACAAAATGTATGTAGAAAATGATACAAAGTAAACTCCAGGGAGGATACTAGCAACTTTAGGGGGAGGAGCAGGGAAGGAGCAGGAAAAGAATCAGGATGGACTTCCTGTAGGAGATGGTACTGGAATGAAGCTTTGGAGGAAACTTGGAATTCTATGAGGCAGAGGTGAGAAAACATTCCAATCATGAGAAGAAGACATCTTGTGTGAAGAGATGAAAGAAGGAATGTCACATATATGGAATAGTAAGCAGCCTAGATTGGTTAGAATATAGATTATGTGAAGGAGAATAATGTGTTGTTGTTGCTGTAATGCTGGCAGGAGCCAGATTATGAAGAGTCTTAAAAGCCAAACAACAGAGTCTACATTTTGTCCTAAATCCAAGACTTGGAAACCATTGAAGTTTCAGGAAATTACTTGATCAGACCTCTGCTTTGGGGCCATAAATTTAGCAGTTATTTAAGAGATGGATTAGAAAGAGGAAAGACCAGGGATACAATTGAGAAGATTATTCTATTAGTTCAAGTGAGAAGTAATGAGTACCTGAACTAGCACAGTGGCCATACAAATGAAAAGAGGGAGACAGAAGGAAGAAATGTTATAGAGATGGAACAAGTAAGACTTGGCAACTGATTAGATAAGTGGGATGAAGAAGAAAGGGCAGTCAAGGATGAGTATGAGGCTATATAAAACTGGATGACTCAAGGGATGGGGTACCCTTATCCAAAATAGGGAAAGGAAGATGCTTTGAGTATGTTGAGTATGAAATTCTGTGGGACATTGGTGATAACCCAACAGGTGATTTGATGATCCAGGACTAAAATTCAGAAGAGACTGAATATGTATTTGAGGAGAGGAAAGGGGGGAGGAGAGGGAAAAAGAAGAGGAGAGGAAAGAAGAGGAGAGGAGAGGAGAGAAGGAGAAAGGGAAGGGAGAGGAAGAGAGAAAAGGAGGATTCTCATCATAAACACTCATAATCCAGCAAAACAAATTTCTATATTGACCTTGCCCAAAATTACTGTCTCTGTTTAAGTTCATCAAAATTTCCTGCCTCTTTGGCAGGAAGAAAAGAGTCTGTTTTATATTCAGTCTTCTGGACTCATGGTTTATCACTGAAATCATTGGAATTGAATATTGTGAGGCAAAACTAGTCCTCACCTTAGATTTTTAACTCAGAACAAAATATTTTCTGTATTTCCTACAGTTTCCTGCATCTTACTGACAACCAATAGATACTAATAAGTGAAGATGATAGTTGTGAATTCCTCTACTAGATAATAAGTTCCTTCTGGACAAGAGCAGTACCTTATTGCAAGTTTTTACTTTGTTCAGTAAATAGGTCAATGCCTTCCTTATACATGGTAGGTACTCAATAAATGTTTGATGAATGAATAAATGATGGCATCTAGAACCTCGATAAAGATGAGATGTTGTAGAGGCCACACCTTCCATCAACAAGGCTAAAGCCAGAAAGTGGGTTATCTGATGTCATCTTCCCCACTATTTACCAGATTGCTGCTGAGTCATCATATCCGGCTGCTTTTGTGGGTTTCGATTAGATTCCATGATCTGTTATTAGCCCTCTCTGTCTATCACTTTCATGTTTTAGCCTCACATTTGCTTTAATGCCTCACGTAAGAACTTTTATTTAAAAAAAAAAAAAAGATGGGCTTTGTTAGGACAGCTAGATGGCGCAGTGAATTGAGTTCTGCACCAGAAGTCAAGAAGACTCATCTTCCTAAATTCAAATCCTGCCTCAGACACTTACTAGCTGTGTGATACCTGGGTAAGTCATTTAACCCTGTTTGCCTCAGTCTCCTCATCTGGAAGATGAGCTGGAGAAAGAAATAGCAAACCAGTGCTATTTTTTTTAAACCCTTACCTTCTGTCTTGGAGCCAATACTCTGTATTGGCTCCAAGGCAGAAGAGTGGTAAGGGCTAGGCAATGGGGGTCAAGTGACTTGCCCAGGGTCACAGAGCTGGGAAGTGTCTGAGGCCTGATTTGAACCTAGGACCTCCCATCTCTAGGCCTGGCTCTCAATCCACTGAGCTACCCAGCTGCTAAGAAAATCCCAAATAGGGTCATGAAGAGTTGAACATAACTGAAAAACTACTTGACAAAATGGACTTTGTGACAGCTCTCATTGGGGGGAGGAGGGTCTATGTGAACTCAGACCAGGATTCAGCAATTCTAAAGGATTAAGGTGGTATTTCAGCCTTCTTCATAGAAAGAGCATTCTGCAGACACGGTAGCCACTTCAACAATTTTACTAATGCATTTAGCTAGAGTGGGATCCTTCAAAGCCTAGAGAAGATCCAAGATTCAATTACATGACCTGTTATTATTTGAATAAATAATGAACATTTCTAGTTCTTTCTGTCGACTCCCACAAACATACTGAAATCACTTCAGTCCCTAAAAACCCTTCATTTAGACTCTCTCATTCCCTCGGGCTGTCATCCTACACCTCTCATCTCTTCCCAGTCAAACTCCTTGATAATGTCCTCACCTCTGAGATAGTCCTCAATGATCTGGCTCCAAACTTCACCATTCAGCCAAAACTCCTGTCTCTAAAGTTCCCAGTGTTCTCTTAATTGCTAAATCTGAAGATATTTCTCAATACTCAACCTTCTTGACTTCTCTGTTGCATTTGACCTTGTTGATACTCTTTCTATACGTCTCTCCTTTCTGGATTTCTATGACATTACCCTCTCCTGAGTCTTCCCCTACTTGTCTGACCATTCCTTAATCTCTATTGATGTCCTATCAACTGTATCACTGCCTAATCTCAGGTTTATACTGAGATTTTGTAATCTTCCCTCCAGAGTTTTTCTTGGAAAACTCATCAGCTTCTATGGGTTAATTATAATTTCTATGCAGTGGACTCATAATTAATACTTTACATTTAACCTCTCATTGAGCTTCAGGCCCCCATTACTTATTATACATTTCAAATTGACCATCCTCCAAAAAATCTCACAAACTCAGCATATCCCAAAGTGAATTCATCCTCTGTCCTTCCAAATCCTCCATACTTCCCTATTTCTGTCAAAAACACTACTATTATCATCTACTAGCCTTCCAAGTTCATATTTATTGCTAAGTCAATCATCATGTCTGACTGTGACTCCATTTGAATGGCTTGCCATTCCCTTCTCCAACTCATTTTACCAAACAGGAAACTGAGGTAAACAGGATTAAGTAATCTGCCCAGCATCACACACCTAGTAAGTATTTGAGGTCTGATTTGAACTTGTCTCCCTAATTCCAGGCCTGGCACACTAAACACTGTTCCATCTATCTACCCAGGTTCATAGCATTAGTATTATATCCTCTATTGTTCACTGCTCCTCACCCCATATATTCAGTCATTTCCCAAATTTACCTCCACTACCTCACTTTTTCTGACCCCTTTGCTCTTGCTCCCAGAGTGTAGTTCAGACCCTTATTATCATCTCTCACCTAGATACTGTAACACTCTACAGACTGTTCTCCTTGCTTTTTCTTTAACTACTTCAGTCTATCAGAGACTCTGTTGCCAAAGTTATTTTACTTACCCACAAAGTGATTTCACTCCCCCCATTCAATCAACCTCCATGGCATTCTATTAACTCTAGGATGAAATGTAATCTTCTCTATGTAGGTTTTAAAGCTCTTCACAATCTAAATCCAGTTTCACTGGTCTAAATGAAGGGTTTTTAGCCACACTGGCCTTCAAGCTGCTCCTCACACATGACACTCTATTTTCCATCTTAGTGCCATGACTGAAACCTTTCCTCACTACTCTCCTCATGTCCATCTCAGAAAATATTTCTGTTCCTTTAGGTCTCAATTTTTGTGTTCAAGCACTACCTTCTACATACAGCCTTTTCTGAATTTCCTCAAATGCCCCCAAAGACCTTGCATTTAATTGTTTTTTATTGTATTTATTTATTTTTTATATACATACATTTTATATAAATACAAATAATTGTATTTATTTTATATTTATTTTGTGTGTATTTCAATATGTCCTTTTTATCTTACCCATTAGCTTAAATGGGGATTTTTCTTTCCAGTCATTATATTTGTATAACAAGCACCCTATGGTAGTGCCTGGAACACAACCAGAATTTATTAAGTGCATATTGGTTGGCTGATTTATTAATTTAATATCTACCTTGAAGATCCCAACAAAATTCTATAATGGATAATTAAATAAATAGTCTGTGAGCATTTAGAAAAGAAAGTGGTGATCACTAGGATCTATCATGGATTCACTTGGTATATCAGGATAAATTAACCTGCTTTCCATTTTTTTTTCAAAAAGTTAATAGACTGATAGATCAGAGAATTGATACACAACTATACCCACAAATACACATATATACACATGTGCATATAGTGTGTCTTAACTTCAATGAAGCATTTGACAGTCTTTCATCTTGGAAGTACTATTTTTGGAGAACCTGAAAATAAACTGGGGTTATGACAGTACATTTAAGTGAGTTAATTAGTATCAGGTTGAATGACTATACCTAAAGAGTGTTGATTAATGCCAGTGTAAAGAAAGATGTCTGTTTGTGAGAATATTTTTTCTTTACTAGTTGTTCCCTCTCCTGCTGAACACATGTGGGTAGGGTTTTGCAACACTTTCAGATCAAAGTTTACGTTCTTGTCTTAGGTCAGCTCTCATCAGCAACTAAAACATTCCAATAATATTACTCTCTCCTTATTTCAAAATTGATCTGGCCCCACAAATATACACAAGAATGGGAAACTAATTTAGCTCAGTCTCTTCTAATCACATGATAGTTATACTAGGGTACTTTTGTATTCAACTTTGCCCTTTCTTATACTGTCCCAATAATGTATCCCCTGGGTTATCTAACTCACTTCCTTTTCTGGTTTTAGAATTCTTGAAGGATATATTTTAGGCCACTACTTATTTGTAAATAAAAATTGATACTATGATGTAATCTTTTTATCATCTGCCATCCAGCTCAACATCATTCCTTTAAGAGACATACACAATTTTGATTCTTTAGAGATGATTCGTAACCCAATTGCATCTCCAAAAGATTATTGATGTTATAAAGATGGAATTTTGTTTCAGGGGAAATTTTGAGATTAAAAATGTTATACAATTCCCCAAATGCTATAAAACCCAATTTCTTGTTCCTGTTTTATTCTGGGTCAGCTAAATACCCATTGGCTGTTTCTGTCCAAGTTGCTACTGGAATAGGCTTTCCATTGAGTTAGCAGCATATCATAGGCCATCCAGCTGCCACCTGCTTTTATATAGTCTGAGAGCAGAGTGGCTTTTACTTTTTCAAATGGTGTTTGATTGTACTTAAAAATGTAAAAAAAAAAAGAAAAGAAATGAAAAAAAATCTTAGCTCTCGGGGAATACAAAAACAAGTCATAGCAGATTTGATAGTAGTTTGCCAATTCCTGATATGAGCAATGGGCATTCTTCACCTATTTTATTTTTCCTATATGGAATATTATGTCAAACTTTTTTGGATGATTCTGAATCTCACTGAAGAGACTTTGTGGTATTCTGGAACTTCCTCTAATCAGTACATTCTCATCTGAACATCTATATGTCTGTCTCATGTTCATTGCTTTATTTATCCGTCTCATCCTTTGATGTCCCCTTCTCTTTTTGCCTTCAATCTTTCCCAATATCATATCAGGGTCTTTTCCAATGAGTTCTGTCTTTTTTTTATGTGGCCAAAGTATGTATTGAGAGAGAGAGAGTCAGAGAGAGACAGAGACAGAGAGAGTTCCTATAATCTTGTTTTATTACTCACTTGATTTTGATGATCAAAGAACTATTAAACAAAGTTATCTCTATTGTTGCATTTAGCAAGAAGTCTTGTAAGATCTCAGCATATGCATAATACCTTTAAGTTATCCATTTAGTTTTAGTGAATCGAAAGCTTTTTCATAACTAAAAGCTAATAAATACAACTGGATCTCGTGTTCTCAGCCCTTTAGTCAATTGTTACTCTAATTGTGGCATCACAGACTTTGAGATGATGTGATCTCCTATAAAAATTCACTTGCACTCCTGGATATGGCATTAAATTAAAACTAAATGATGTCTTCAGTTTTTCCATTGCAAGGGTGCTTATGATTCTAAGGTTACCAAAGCTGCCTGTGAAAAGTACTGTGTCAATTCACTGTTTTACTCATGGAGCAAAAGACTAATTTGAGATCTACAGAAGAGAATGGCCAACTATTTATTCCCAGAATGATGATCTAACGTTAGACTAAAATAAAATATAGTGGTTGGGTGTATTGATTTGGGGGAAATGACATCAAGATCAATATACCAACAGCAGAAGGACTAGCTCTCAGGTCTGAGGACCTATTTCTCACCTCTGATGCTTGCTATCTGAAATTGGGACAAGTTGTGTACTTCCCTGGGCCTCAGTGCCCATCTGTAAAATGACGAAATTGACCTAAAAGATTTCTGAGGCCCCTTCAATCTCTGGATTTCTGTGTAATCCTTTTATCCCTCAAGTAACTTGGTCCTATATGCTTAATGTTCCCATTCTCAAGAAGTATCCCTGGGGGCAGCTGGGTAGCTCAGTGTATTGAAAGCCAGGCCCTGAGATGGTAAGTGCTGGGTTCAGATTAGAACTTCCTAGCTGTGTCACTTTGGGCAAGTCACTTAACCACTGTTGCCTGGTCCTTACTGCTCTTCTGCCTTAGAACCAATACACCATATTGGTACTAAGGCAGAAGGTAAGAGTTTTATAACATTTTTTTAAAAGTCTACCCACAGATCTAAAATATCTTCTTCCTCCTGAAATTCTTTATCTTCTCATAGATTTATATATCCATAAATAAGTAACAAAATTTTTGTGAGTTGAAGTGTCTTGTGCATATATGTATTACTTTTTTAATGTATGAAGATACTATTTTGGTTACTAAAAAGGAAATTCATTTAAAAGTGTTATTATTTTCACAATGGATTTTTGTCCTCATATATTTTATTGATGAATAAATGCTAATGGAAGAGTCATAGATTCAGACTGGAAAGGAACCTTAAAGGTCATGATCAAGACCTACCCCTTTCATTTTATAGGTGAATAAACTGAGGCTCAGGGGACTTCATCATAGATGGCATTTATATTTATAGCATTGAAAAGTTTAGAAAGCACTTTTGAGAGAGAGTGAGACAGAGAGAGAGACAGAGAGAGAGAGAGACAGAGAGAGAGAGAGACAGAGAGAGAGACAGAGAGAGAGAGATGGTGAGAGGGACACACTATTGTATTATTTCATTTGATCCAATTTTACCACATCCCCTCCAACATTTATTACTTTCCTTTGTTGTCATATTGGTCAATCTGCTAGGTGTGAGGTGATACCTCAGAGTTGTTTTGAATTGCATTTCTCTAATTATAAGAGACTTAGAATACTTTTTCATGTGCTTATTGGTAGTTTTGATGTCTTTATCTTGAAAACTTCCTCTTCATGTCCCTTGACCATTTGTCAATTGGAGAATGGCTTGATATTTTTTGTAAATTTGAATTCGTTCCCTATATATTTGGAAAGTTAAACCTTTGTCAGAGAGTTTTGTTATAAAAATGTTCTTCCAGTTTGTTGCTTTCCTTCTCATTTTGGTTGCATTGGTTTTGTCTGTAAAAAAAACCTTTAATTTGATATAATCAATATTACTATTTGACAAAAACTGCTGGGAAAATTGGAAAATCACCTAATTTATTTATGATTTCACTCTTTATATTTAAGTTTTTTACCCATTTTTAAAATTTATCTTGGTATAGGGTGAAGATAAATCATGGGTTGGTATTGAATTAGAATTTGGGGGGAGTTTTGTGCAAGCCACAGACAACAACACAAAGGCCTGCAGATGACACAGAAAGCCGAAATGCATAAAATATACGTGTAGTATTGTATAATATCAAAATATTTTGTCTTTAAATATCATTAATATACACAATTTCTTTTTTAATGTTAAAATAAGTAAAAAGTTAAAGTTTGCAAAAAGAACATAAAATCCAGCAGATACACAAAGTCTAGGAATATAGATAACTTAACACTGACCTATCTATCTATAGCTTATGACCTTAACCCAAATTTTACAATAAGGTCCTACAAACACACATAAAAGAAAAAAAATTTTTCTGACTTTTTCTCTGATACAAAAGGAGAGCCAAAAAAATTTTCACTGATTTTCCAGATAGCAGAGGTAGCATATCACTAACCCTCATGTTGTGGAAGTTATACTTAAACATACATACATATAGATAGATACATAGATTCACATATATATACTTATACCTATATATCTATATCCATATAAACATATGGACCAGTATATGTGCTTAAGTATATATGTATTTCTATAATTCCCAAATTCATTCAACATTGATTTTTTGCATTTTTAAATCTAGACCTTGATTTCTGATTTCATTGATACACAGATCTCCCAATAATTATCTCTCCTAATGAATGCAAAAGGAACCTACTCTCAAGCTTGTAGTCTTGGAGTTGCCCAGGGTACTTGAGGGATTAAATGACTTGCTCAAGATCATACAGTCAGTGTATTCTAGAAGAATAATTTACATGGACTCAGAGACCACATCTTCAACCTCTAGGTTGCACCAACCTCTGACTTCATTTTTAAAGGCTTTGTTTCATTCTTTCTTAGCCCTACAATCTCTTAGTACTGCCTAGAATGCATGTAAGTAGGTTATCCCCTTACTTCCTTTTGACTCTATTTTTAATATTATATAATTAATTCTCATTTATCTGTGGCTGGACAAACCTGCTCTCATGTTCTTAGCAACTTCACCACCAGGGTAGCTTAAAGAGTACAATATCAATGTCAGCAGTATCTGTGTTTATTCCTGTCAAGAAAAGGCAGGAAAGGAAAGCCCTCTTGGTTCAGAAAGCTACAGAGACAGCTATTTTGTTTCTAATATCATAATAGTCAAACTTCTATTGCAATAAGTGCCATAGCTAACATATTCCAATATGGCCAAAATTTTCAAAAATCATAATTGCATTCTACAGCAGGTTCCCCTTCAAAAGCCCTACTAAATGAATGATAAAATATTTTTTTCTCTAGTCAACTGTGAGCCCAAAAGTGCAAGTCTTTGGGGTCATAGTCTTGAAGATGGAAGACACTTTAAAGAATATTTAGTTCAATGCCTTCTGAGATACAGTGGATAGAGTGGATAGAGTTCAGAGTCTGGAGTCAAGAAGGCCCCTCTTCATGAGTTCAAATCCAGCCTAAGACACTACTAGTTTTGTAATCCTGGACAAGTCATTTAATCCTATTTGTCTTAGTCTCCTCGTCTGTAAAATTAGCTGGAAAAGGAAGTGGCAAACCACTCCAGTATCTTTGTCAAGAAAACCCCAAATGGGGTCACAAAGAGTCAGACATGACTGAAAACTGATTGAATAACTTCTCTTCAAAGAGGAAGACACTGAGGCTTACCAAGTCACATTGATAGGAAGTGGCAGAAACTGTATATCTTCTGACCCAGGGATACCACTATTAGGTTTATTTCCTACGGTGATCAGGGGAAAAAGAAAAGGAACTATATATTCTAAAATATTTATAGCCACTCTCTTTGTGGTGGAAAGGAATTAGAAATTATGGGGATGCCCATCAGTTGGGGAATGCCTAAACACAGTGTGACATATAATTGTGATGGAATACTTTTGCTCCATAGGAAATAATTAACATGTTAATTAAAAATATGGAAAAACTAACACGAAATTATGAACAATAGTCAGAACCAAAAGAATATTACATACAGCAACAGAAATATTATTTGAAGAATGACTCATATATGTCCATCTCCAAAGAAAGAACTAATAAATAGAAACAAGGAAGACATATTTTTGTATGTATATGGATCTTTTTTTGTCAAACGAAGCAAGAAAGGGAGATATCTGAGAATTTTAAGGTAACAAATAAATGATTCTTTAAAAATTCAAACCAACTTTTCTGACTCCAAATCTAACATCCATTAGAACCAGGAAGCCTCATTATCTCAGTAGAGGGGTTAAAGGAACAGATGCAGACTGTAGCATATTCTGTCCAAGAAAGACAGGATGTTGGTTGATTTTATCGTTTTCCTTGTTTTAGGGGCATATCAAGATATGATTGTGGTGTAAAAAGACAACAACAACAACAAGCATTTATTAAGCACTCAATAAATACCAGGCACTATACTAAGAAGTAGGGATATACAGACAAAAGCAATTCTTGCCTTCAAGGATCTCATAGTCTAATAGTGGAGACAATATACAAACAACTATGCCCACACCAGACACATATAGGGTTCTTTGGAGCTAATCTGAGAGGGATTCTGAGTGAGGGACCAGGAAAGGCTTCATGCAAAAAACATGTTTTGAGCTGAGCTTTAAGGAAGCCAGGAGATGGAAAGTAGGTGGGAGAGCAAATCAGGCCTGGGAGATAGTCAGTAAAGAGACACAGAGTCAAGAGGAGGAATGTTGGGTACAAGGTAGCACTGTCAGAATTAGTGTATCATATGTAGAGTAGTACCCAGCTCAGAATAAAGTAGAAAAAGACAGAAATTTTGTTTTTTAATTTAAAATAACATTTTAAAGAAAAAGTTCTACATCAGGCCTAGACACAGGAGGTCCTGAGTTCAAATTTGTCCCAAAACAATTCCTAGCTGTGTGACTGAGTAAGTCACTTAATTCCCTTTGACTACTAACCCTTACCATTCTTCTACCTTAGAATGAATACATAGTATTGATTCTCAGATGGAAGGTAAGAGTTTAAAAGAGAAAAAGAAAACAAAACAAGAGAAAAGAAAAGAAAAGAAAAGAAAAAGTTCTTCATAGGATTGATTTTCTATCTTTATCAAAAGTAATCACACATGGTATAGTGAGTGTTGAATGTGAAATGGAGACAGGAACATCTGAGTTCAAATCCTACCTTAGCCATCTTCCTGGCCATCTTTATATGGGGATGATGAGAGCCCCTACCTACAAAGGGTATTGTGGGAATCAAATGAAATAACTTTGCAAAACTTAAAATTCTCTCTCTCTCTGTCTCTGTCTGTCTGTCTGTCTGTCTGTCTGTCTGTCTGTCTCTCTCCCTCTTCCTCTCTCTGTCTCTCTCACTCTCTCTCCATATATGTATAAGCTATATAAATGCTATTAATATAATTATTATTAAATTCCTCCATATTATGACTTCGCAAAGGTCATGCTATTCACTTATCTGAGCACATGCATCTTGTCTTCCCTCTATGTCTATCTCTTGTAGCTTGGAGAATTGTGATAAAACTGGTGTTAATACATCTGGCAATATTTCTCCACCCATATAAAGTATCTCAGGAACCAATACCCAACAATTTCTTTTCTAGATCTAGAGCTAACTGGAGAAAAATCATCAGTAAATTGTTCCAAATTAGCTGTTATGTCCTTCAAGTATGCTCTGTGGTTCCCTAAATCTTTTTTAAAATGCTGAAAAAACGAAATGAAGTTTTATGACTAACCACAGAGCTTGTCACTTGGTGGTTTTGTCTCCTTGCTGCTTAATTTTAGACCCTGCCTTCAGATGGCATCCGTTCAGATTTCAAGCTTCAGTCCTTTCCTGACCTTGATTCTCCTGGGGTCAGAGGCTGTCGGCAGTACCCAGCACAACGTCATCCAACCTGAACCCAACTCAGCATCGCATTACTCAGTATCACCCCAGCAAACTGGAGATTTGCAATCTGACCCACTTTAAATCAAAGTTTCAGTAAAAGGGGAAAGAGAATACCCAACTGGTGCATTAATGTCATTGGTTTCCATGAGGTTAATACTTGCAGGGATTGGGGAAATACTCTCTAACTTCTCACGTAGCCAAATCTCTTTCCAGGCATCGTTTCAGACACTTCTCACAGCAGCTCTTTGGGCAAAGAAGATTCTCCTTTTCACAGATGGAAGTTGGGCCCATACAAACCACTATTTAAACTATTTCCCAGCACATAGCACAGTTGCTGATACAATGTAGGCACTTAATAAATATTGATTGATTGAATTAAATTAGGAAGCTATCACAATTTTTTTAAACCCTTACCTTCCATCTTGGATTCAATACTGAATTGGTTCCAAGGAAAAGAGTGGTAAGGGCTAGGCAATGGGGATTAAGTGACTTGCCCAGGGTCACACAGCTGGGAAGTGTCTGAAGCCAGATATGAACCTAGGACCTCCCATCTCTGGGCCTGGCTCTCAATCCACTGAACTACCCAGTTGCCCCCTTATCACAATTTTTAAAAATCATTTACTTGAAGCTGTGTGATCCTGGGCAAGTCACTTAACCCCCATTGCCTAGCCTTTACCACTCTTCTGCCTTGGAGCCAATATACAGTATTGACTCCAAGATGGAAGGTAAAGGTTAAAAAAAAAATTGTTTGCTTGACCAACATGGCAGTTGGCCAAAATGGGTTTTTGTTTGTTTCTCTCATATAAAAGGCAACGTTTATGTCTTTATGGTTTTCAAAGCACCTAACACATTCTGTCTCATTTGATCCTCACATCAACCCTGTGAGGTAGGTGCCATTATTATTTCATTTTACAAATGAGATAACAGGTCAAAATGAAGTTTTTTGCTCAAGATCACAGAACTAAAAAGTAGTGTTTGGCCCAATTTAATTTCTCGTGGGATATAGGAGGGGGGAGGGAGGAGAGGAGGGAAAGAATATGAATCCTGCAACCATCAAAAAATATTCTAAATTAATTAAGAATAAAATAAAATTAAAAAGTAGTGTTTGAGTCAAGATTTAAACTCATTTCTTCCTGACTCCAACCCTAACACTCTATCTACTATATCACAAATACTTACCCAAAAGCAAAGTTAAGAAGGGATCTCTTTTGGTCAGCTTTATGGGGAGAGAATTTAACAAAAGTCAGAAAAAAATAGCCAAACTCTGAATGAAGGAGTTAAGTGACCACTGCAACCCAACCGCAGCAAGTACTCATCTAATGAGGTCATTTTGAAAACAATGATGCTGAGTAGCTAAATGGATTGAGAGCCAGACCTAGGACCTGGAGGTCCTAGATTCAAACATGACCTTAGACACATCCTAGCCGTGTGACCCTGGGCAAGTCACTTGACCCCCATTGCCTAGCCCTTACCATTCTTCTGCCTTAGAACACAGTATTGCTTCTAAGACAGAAGGTAAGAATCATTTAAAAAATAGAATGATCTCACATTATAAATTACTCTATAAATGACTTTACATTATAAATTATTCTATTTCTTCACAGTAGCTCTAAGACTAACAGGGGGATACTGGGGCTTTACCACATGACAAGTGACTTTCTCCTCTTTTCAACTACCATCTCCATACCTTACCTTGAGTTTCTCCAACTGAGGTATTCCTATGCAAAACAATTGCTTCCTGGCAGAAATCTCCAGAATCCAGAAATGCACCTCAGCCCCGATTCTTCCAAGGATAGAAGCCAATAACACTAGTTTAAGCCTGCTGCCCAAATATCCATGTTAGCCAATACCCTCCCCACATCCACTGTCCTCTGCCAATGACCCTTTCACCATTTTCCTTCCTGGTGGAAAAAATATTCTAGATATAAGCAATTTTTTTAATGCCTGTAAGAATCAAAGAAATAAATTACCATAAACTGCAAAGCTGGACACTCAAGGCTGGTACTTCAGCATAGAAATTGGCTGAATCCAAGCAATTAGCTTTTTGTGCCAAAGAAGAGATTAAGTGGGGACCAGAAACAATAGAAGCATCCTTTTTAAACTGCCTAAATAATTCTGAAACCATATAACCACGAAGATTTTAATTACAAAATTAAATAGTTAAAGCCTTTGTCCTCTACAGATGAAAATAATTGCTTAAGAAAATGTTTGACCCACAAAAGATCTATTTTTTCCCCTTTTGGGGGGAGGAAAAGGCAAGGAGGTGTGATTTTATGCTAAGAAGGATCTATATTCTTTTTTTCTTTTAATCCTTACCTTCCATCTTCAGATGGATACTATGCATTGTAAGGGTTAGGCAATGGAGGTTGGTAACATGTCCAGGATCACACAGCTAGGACATGTCAGAAGCCAAATTTGGACCTCCTGCCTCTAGACCTGGTTCTCTGTCTAGCAGACATTCTCAGGTTATCTAAGAGGGAGACACCGGAGTAAACAATGAAATAGACCTGCTTCTTGGAGAAGAAATTTTTCATTTGCTTAGCACATGGATGAAAGCAGTTTCTTTCCATTGACTGCAGAACCAGAACTCCAAATCCACCTGAAGGAGCCACAGTAATTCTCTGGTCTAGAGGTGACCAAAAAGATGACCATCATGCATTAAACTAGCTTGGAGAAGGATGCTTTTGCCTGTTCCCTTCAATCCTGTGACTCCTGCAAAGGAACTAGGCAGTTCCTCATCAGTTCTAGGCACATAAGTGAAGTTCCCAGGCCCTAGAGCTCCACAGTAAACCTGGAACTAGGATTTTAGATGGGATGTTGCCAGCAGTCCAGCAGGGAAGATCTCAGACGCTAAAATCCCTGATATGAGGGCCTTGGAATTTAGTGGGACTTTGCTAAATCAAACGATTAATGTAATCCCAGTCCCCTTTCCAGAGATATAAAAATTATGCCTTATACATGTTGGGGAGAGGTAAATGTTTGCATGGTAATTCTGGTTCTGCTTTTTAAAGTATTAAAATTAAGTTATTGAATGGGCAAATGGAATTAGGGTTCCATGGAGCTCCAAAATTAAGGGAATATAATCAGTGGGAATTTATGGCAGTCTAGATATGCCTGAACCCCCTTAAAGATAAAACCCTAAAGGAGGGGTGAAATGAAACATACCTTTAGACAATGGAAGCAAGGATAATTTTGTTACAATACCTTCAGGGATGACTAGTCTTTTTGCATTTCATATCATTAGTCTGTTTAAACAACATTTTTTAAAACCCTTCATTTCCATCTTAGAATCAATATATCAGTTCTAAAACATTACAGCTATGGGGTTAAATGACTTGCCCAGGGTCACACAGCTAGAAAGTACCTCAAGCCAAATCTGAAACCTAGGACCTCCGCCAGGCCTGGCTGTCTATCCACTGAACCATCTAGCAGCCCCTTTAAACAACTTTATAAGAATTTCTCTGCATGTTGCTGTCCCAGCCAGCTTCAACAAGAACTGAGGTCTGCAATTAAGGTCTTCCTAGGCATACTTCAAATCATCTTATTTCTCTTATCAGTTCCCTTCTTCTCTCTCATTCTTCCTATTGTTTCAACTTTTACTTATAATGTGACAGTTCAACAAACATTTATTAAGCACCTACTATATTATGTGAAGGACAGCTAGGTGTTGTAGGATAGAACACTGGTCATAAAGTCAATAAGGCATCTTTCTGAGTTCAAATCTGGCCTCATAACTTCCACCCTGTGTGACCCTGAGCAAGTGACTTAGCTCTGTTAGCCTCAATTTCCTCAGTTGTAAAATAAGCTGGAGAAAGAATTAGCAAACCAGTCTAGTATCTTTGCCAAGAAAACCACAAATGGGGTCACAGTCACACCTCCTGTGTCCAGGTCTGGTTCTCTAGCTACTATCTACCTAGTTACCCTTGATTGATTTTCAATCTCATTCTTTGCAACAGTGTGCCAGACCTTCTCTTTCCTCCTTGATTCTTTCTCAGTAAATATTTTTGCCTCCTACTTTGCTAAAAAAAAATAGAAACCATCCACCACAAACTTCATCTTCTCCTCTGCTCCAAATCTCAAAATAGCTCTGTATTTTCCTCACTCATGCTCCCCTCCTCTTCTTTTTTCTACTAAAGAAAAGGTTTTTCTCCTAGCTAAGGCCAGCCCCACACCATGTCCTTGATCTCATATCAATCCCATCTCTGCTCAACTATTCCAGGAACTTTTCCTCTCTTTCTTATCTTCATTCTCTGTTACCCATACTGAGAAAAAGGCTCAAATGGATCTAATTTAGCATGCCCAATGTTCAGGTAAATAATCTAAGACCCCCAGAGGGGAAGTGACTTGCCTAAAGTCATTGAGGTTGTAAAGAACAGAACCATGGTTTAAAAGCCAGGTCTTGATTCCAAATCTGGTGGTCTTTTTATTTTTAAAAACCCATCCTTTCTGTCTTAGAATCAATACTAAATATCAGTTCAAAGTCAGAAGAGCAGTATGGGCTAGGCAACTGGGGTCAAATGACTTTCCTACACAGCTAAGAAATATCGGAGGTCAAACTTGAACCCAGGACCTCTCAGCTCCAGACTCAATATCTGTTGAACCACCTAGCTGCTTCTAAAGGCCTTTCAACTAATTTTGAGTATCACACACCATCATACTAATTTTATTTTCCCCAAGAGATGGTGGGGGGGATGAATCTTAAAATATTTGAAAGATCTATGATTCTGTTATTGTGTATGTATGTACAAATACTAAGTCATTTATGACTTAGTAGGTAGTATTTGAAAGTTCTGGTAGCTGGAAAATTCTGTACCCTGGACCCTTGTTATTGATCAGCCTCCCTCACCTTAGCATAATCTGGTCCTCAGATTATAGACATAGTCTGCCATTGGGGCTCATCCTTGAAGAAGACTTTTCAGCTCCCTAAGGCATGCCAGGGTTACCCTCCTAATGGTGTTGCCTTCAAGAGCCTCCCAGGAACCTCTTCATACCACAATGAAACAGTGGAGGAGACCCTGAGTAATGGATATAGTTCAGATTCTAGTATTTTCCATGCATATACACAGAATATGAATGCCTTCTCTTTTTTCTTATAATTTCATTGATGAAGATAATCCCTAATTAGGACAATCTCTTACCCTTTACAACAGATGGGCACAGACTAAAACTATATGATCTTAGAGAATTAACAAAATTTTAAATGACTTACCCAAGGTAGCAATCAGAATGTAGTAGAGTCAGTATTTGAACTTGTCTTCCTGATTCCAAAGTCCCATCCATTTATTATGCTGATTCTCTTAATAAATCCATATCAAGAAATTATTTCAGATGGCTAGATAGAATAATTCCTTAGGATAGAGAAGAAGTTACATCTCTTCAGTGTAATTAGGTAATTAGAAATATTTTTTAAAAATTGAAGCTAAGGGCTAGGAATGTGCAATATATATTAGAAATAGAGCAGTTACGGGACTCAGTAGATAGATTGACAGGCTTAGAGATGGGAGATCCCAGGTTCAAATCTGGCCTCAGACACTTCCCAGCTGTGTGACCCTGGGCAAATCACTTGACCCCCATTGCCTAGCCCTTACCACTCTTCTGCCTTGGAGCCAATACACTGTATTGACTCCAAGATGGAAGGTAAGGCTTAAAAAAAAAAAAGAAAATATACTGTATATTGATCCAAAGGGTCTTCTCTAATCTATAAATTATAGAAATTGAAATAGATTATTTCTAAGACTTCCTCCAGCTCTGGAACCCAGGATCCTAAGTGACTTTCCCATTTTGTGCTATAGGCTCCCTCATCTATAAGAAAAGACAACAATAATTCAACTCTATATCTCATTTCAAACTTTATGAAGCATTTCCTTAACAATGACACTGAGATCTGAGGAGTAGGAGCATTATTATCTCCATTTTACAGATGAAAAGGACTAAGACTTTGAGAGATTAATTTACTTTCTCAGCATCACAATATAAATTAGTATGAGAGCTAAGATTCAAACCCAGTTCTCTCCTGATGCCAACTCTAATGCTCTTTTCAAATTTGTACCAACTACTCCCCATGGCAGAGAAACCATTCAATAAACTCTAACGTGGCATAAAAATGTTAGTTACAATTATAGCATATTATTTAACTGTACTGTCTTGATCTTTTCAAATACAAAAAGAGGTTGGAATAAATTATCTCTTGTCCCTTCCAGCTCTGAAAATGATGGTCATAGTAGTTACCTTATCTATTACTCAGGGCAAACAATGCATTATTTCCTTGCATCATACACTTTGACCTCCTTAGTGAATGGAATTTTTTTTTAACCAAATACCGTCAAGTCAGCGTCGCCAGAAATGACAGGTAAGAAGAACGATATACTATAAAAGCTAAGGAGAAATGACAGTTCTACACATTGCCAGCCTCTTGGCAGATACATACTCACATCAATAAGAAACCAAGGAAGAGAGACCACTATGTCTTCTCCAAGCAACTTGCCAGGGGTAAGTACAGCAATAACCTGAAAGTCTTTCTTTTGGAATGCCCCGAAAAGACTTCTTGCCTGAGTATACCAGAATATTGACTGCTTTTTATGGGGGATGAAAGAATAACATAATTTGAAAGGGAAATGCAGAAGGCTGTAAGCTATGTTGATGAAATAATGGTCAACATGAAAAATTAGATTAAAACTGAAAGAGATCTATGCCTAAGCTAAACCACATGGGATGCGTCATATCATGTTTCAATGTGTTGTTCTCAGGCTACAGAGAGAACTTTAATATGATGCTCCTGTGGTGGTATTTGCCTTTAAAATGGATCATCCTGTCTAAAATGGGTCTTGGATATGTGATCTCCTGAGCTTTCTTTCCATCATTTTCCATTGTATTCTTGATACAATGACCATATTCATCTTCTAACAAGATGGGTATGGTAGTGTGTTCTCACACACATATTCAAATCCCAACTAGCTAGGTGAAGTTCTGTCTTCAGTTTATTGGGTAGTAGATAAAAATTATTTCTCTGAGGTAGACACTTTATCCCCCACTTCCATGCAATGGCACAAGCTGTTCTTCATGACTGGAATGCACTGTCTCCTTATCTTTACCTCAGAGACCTTATTTACCTTCAAGGGATATTTCAAGAATCTCCTGAATTCACCTCCTCACCTTAGGCCTCCTCAATGAATCCCCACCTCTCCCACTCAATCTCCTTTGTATTGGACTTCTGAATTTGTTGTATTTCCGCAGTAGAATGAGAACTTTCTGGGTTTCTCAGATGAAGTACAGTGGAACTTAAAGTCAGGAAACCTGTGTTTGAGGAAATCGGGCTCTAAAAAACTAGCTGTGTGATCATGGGAAATGGCTTAAGCCCTTTGAACCTGTCTTCTCATCTTGAATATTACTTACATATTCTTTTCAGAAGGTTATGGTAGGGGAAAAAAGTTTTGTAAACCTTAAAATATAAAGGAAATCACCAGCTATTATTATCCCCCAAAATAAGCTATTATATCCAAAAAAATGTAGCCACCAGGACAAATTAGTGGGTAGGCATCATCTCTAGGACAAAGGTAAATTTGTAGTTTGTTGCTATTTTGGTGAACTTAAAGGGTCTTTTTTTAAACTTCATTTGCAAAATTGTTGGAATTCTTCCCATGACTTAGCAAATAACAATATAATGATTATCCAGAATTGCCGGAAGACAATATGATCATAGATCTAAGGCAACAAGGTATCTTAGAGGCCATCCATTCCAATACCTCATTTTACCCATAAGGAAACTGAGGCCCCAGAAGATAAGGTGATTTGTTCATGGTTGTACATGTACGAGGGAGAGATAAGATTTTAATCCATGTCCTCTGACTCCAATTCTTAATATAAAAACTATTGTTTTCTGTAGTCTTTACTTCCAAGGTGCTCCAAGCTCTTCATAGAGAGAACACAATGGTCTTTCCAATATTCTACAAGGTAGAAAGGTATTTACCTAACTTTGCAGCAGTATGGATGTCCTTTCTTCTCATAAAGATGAACATGCTGACCTAAAAGTCCCCAAAACTAGGTCCTATGATCTCAACCAATCAAAAGATCATTTCAAGTGTCATTCTTTATTATTATTATTATCTAGAATGGCAAGATAAGCTACATTCTAAAAACTGAACTAGATATGAAGTCAAGACAATCACATTAACAACTGTGCTGATCTTTTGGGGTTTTACTGTTATAGGTATAGTCAACCTCACAGGCTCATCTATGAAACACCATGCTAGACATCTAGTTCAATTAGTTATTCAGTATTGCCATGTCAAATGACTTCTAGATGAGTCAACATTTTCCTCTTTCACTAGGTTGTGATAAAAAGTAAAGTTAGGTACAGCCTCAACTTAATGTTGCGTAAGTGGATCACAGATACAGACCTGGAAGGGATCCTACATGCTATCTAATTTTACAGCTGAAGAAATTGAGACCCATGAAAGTTAAGTGGCTACTCAGTCAAACGGGTAGTAAGCATCACAGATAAGATTGAACTTTATCTCTAACTCCAGAACCAGAGTTCTTTCCAATGTAGCAACCTTTCTTTGACTTCACTTTCTCAGACCTTTGCCTTTCTCTAGAAAAGTGAAGCCAGAAACTATATCTGCATTTTACATTTCACATTATACCTCAGCCATTTAAATTAATGCAGACACCACCCCTCCTCCCCAAGCTCAATAACTAAAATAAGAAAACATTCTGTTAGCAAGTAAAAATTCCTCTGAAAATCACAAAAATGGGCTGGATAGTCTTGGTGCTATTCTTCAGGCCAGCAGTAGATGTCTATATCATCATCACTAGGAGAATAGAAAACATGGAAGACAAGTCTGTGGTCCCAGCGCTTATTTGGTGTTCTTGGTTTTTTGTTTCTTTTTCTCACCTACCTGAAAATTTTTCATATCTCTTGCACATCCCTATTATCATGGGTACCCTAATAATCCAGGTCATTTATCTCCTCTCACATTTCTCTCCCCTTCTCTCCTCCAGTTCAAGTCACTGCTGCTGTTGCTGATTCTGGCAGTTATGATGAAGATGGGAGTCTCAATGCCAAAGAAGTCAGGCTGCCCCAAAGTAGAGGGGAATGACTCTTTACAGAGCATAAGGGTCAACATGAATATGATTAACCGGAACCAAGGCTCAAAGATATCCCCCGATTACAAGAACCGCTCTACCTCTCCCTGGGATTTAGTGTAAGTAAGACCCTACCTCAACGCCCAACTGAAAGTGCTCCTCTGTCTTGTACCAAATGGATTGCTTTTCATCTAAGAGTGGGAACTGCACTGTCTCTCTTGGCAGATTCCCCAGAGACCTTGCTTTCTTCTTCCTCTTGCTGCCCTTCACCATCTGACCACTGAGAATAGGTGAAACAACTCAGTGATATTTCTCATGGATGATACTATATTAAATTCTTTCTCTGCAAAATGGCTCTAATAACTTCATTACCTTCCACAATGAGTTACTGGAGGAAGGAAGGAACTTTAATAATCACCAGGTCACCAGCTTTTACATAAGCACCTCAAGGATTGGAAGATTCTTTACATGTAATCTCATTTTATCCTTGCTACAACCCTGAGAGGCAGGTGCTGTAATTATCCCCATTTTGTAAATGAGTAAACTAAGGTAGTAGAGCTTAAGAGATTTGTCCAGAATCATACAACTTTTGAGGCAGTATTTTCCCTCAGATCTTACCCACCTTGCAGGCTCTTAAGTATTAAAATGTCCAAGAAATGTGGCATTATTGGGACTCTTCCTCCAGGGAAGTATATGTTTCTTAGAATCAGAAGATCTGAGTCTGCCTGGACTCTTACTGGTTGTGTGTTACTGAAAAAAATTATTTAACCTTGCTGAGTATCATTTTCTTTTTCTGTAAGATGAGAATCACAGTTTGCCCCACTTTATAGGAACAGTAAGAAGCAAATAGTTGTAAAACTGCAAAGTTCTATATCAACGAGTTATTTAGAGAGGAGAAAGGCAAAAGGATAGTCGAGTTCATGGCTTTGTTCTACTGTTCTCAGTTCCCAAAGAGCTAAGCCTCTTCTCAGCTCCCTTCCCATGAATCTTGCATCAGAGAAAATGAGATGATTTGAGGCAATATGTTTAGTGAAAAGAGCACTGAATTGCGAGTTAGGAGACCTGGATTCAAGAATCACCTCTGCCACAAACAAGTCTCTGTGTAAAACTTGAGTAGAATTCTATGATTCTGAAATTGACTGGATCATTAGTTTATCACCCTTATTTTCAAAGAACAGGTTTCACCAATCAGATGACTCTCCATCCTAAACCTATTCTGCAAACTCCTCACTCTTTTTACTATTTAACTATCTTAACTTTAAGAAAAATATCCCTTGTGTCTAACCTAAATTCCAGCTCCTATGGCTTAGGCTCCTTTTGTCTTTCCTGATCATGATAGAAGGGGAATAGAGAAAATAGATGGCGTTCTTCACCACGCATAAACTTATTAAAAACTTTTTAAAGTAATACTTGGTGACGTCTTCTAAAAATGACTAGAAACTTCCAGTGTCTGGACTTAATCCTCCTAAAAAATTCTTCCCCTTATCTGTTCCCGTTTCCATTTCGTTCATGCTTCCTAGAGGAATCACATCTCTCTTTGTTTTCTCCTCTAGGCAAAATGTGGACGAAAACAGACAGCCCCGGGTGATCTGGGAAGCCAGGTGCCGCTACTCAGGCTGCATCAATGTAGAGGGCAAAGTGGATTACCACAGGAACTCGGTCCCCATCCAGCAGGAGATCATGGTCCTCCGGAGAGAGTCCCCAAACTGCTCCACTTCCTTCCGACTAGAAAAGATATTGGTGACGGTGGGCTGCACCTGTGTCATCCCACGCACAGTGCCCTGAAAGCTGAGGGGCAGCTCATTGGGAAGGTGCTTCAGAGGCAATGGGGCAGCCTCCAACTTTGCTTCCAACAATAGATACCTCCCCTTAGCTGAACACAAATCCTCAGAGAGCAATCCCATCTTAGACCAAATTCTAGAGAATCTAAAGAACATTCAATCCTTCCATAGGATTGTATGATTCTAAAACTGATAGGACCATTAGTTTGGAATTCTTGGGGGGGGGGGGAGGGAGAATGAATGAGACAACATTTGGATATTTCTAATGGGTAAATTTGTTTTCTTGGGGAAGCATATTTATTATAATTTATTATGTATTTATAACAAACCATATGTATTATATTACATATTATATTGTTATGTATTTTATAAATAAAAATAAATGTTAACACACACACACAAAAGAATAGGTTTCACTTATTCTAACTTCAAACTTCTGTTCAAAGACAAGGACCAGAGCACCCATTATCTCTATGATATTAAATTTGGGGCCCATGTTGACTTCTAATTTGATTTGGGTTTTTTTTTTTAAGTTTATTATACATCCTTGGACCTTTGAGGGAGAAAGCCTCATTTTGTTAATAGCTCCCATTATTTTTAAAAATTCTTACCTCTCATCTTACATCTTATCATCATCTCATCAATCAAAACTTAGTATTTGTTCCAAGGCAGAAGAACAATAAAGGCTAAGCAATGGAGGTCAAGTGACTTGCCCAGGGTCATACAGCCAGGAAAAGTCTGATGTCAGGTTTGAACCCAGGATCTCCCATCTCCACATTTGTCTATCCACTAAGCCACCTACCTATCCCCTCCAATTATTTTTTATCATTTCTTGCCCTGAAAAACAGTGACTAGGTGTATGATTTATTTTATTATTTAAAAAGGTAAACTATATTTAGATGAGTTATTTATGGATCTCTTTGTATTGCTTTAGTATGTAGAAAGTAAATGACCAGATTCTCAGACCCACCAAGGGAAGCCTTCTGGCTTTAAAATTATGATTTGACTAGATAACTATAAGGTCTCTTCTGTAAACTGAGACACAAACTCTAAGGAACTTAGGTCTCTCTTTCCCTCAAAGAGGAGCAAACACCCTGGGGTGCACAGACCCCCTAGAGTTCTCTATCCCACTTTCCCAGAATAGAAAGATGACCAAGAGATACAACCTTTAAAATAAAAATAATCTTTATTAAGCAAGAATGTACATGTAGACGTGGACTTTTCAGCCTATTGCCAGAGGAGCTCAGCTCAAAGTTGGCAAGGAATATATTAAATAATCTTCTAGAGAAGAAGAGAATCTAGAGATATTCTAGAGAATAATATAGGATGAAGGGGCCAATCCAGGGAGGAATCTGAGGTGATATGGGTGAAGAGTTCCCTAAAATGGGGCCAATGAATTCTCAGATGCAAGGGGGAATACTTTTTGGTACATCTAATTGGCCTAAGACACCAAGAAAAGAGTATGAAGTAATTCATTCTCAAGATTTCAACAGTACAATGTCCCATTGAGTCTTTGGACTAGGTGCCCATAATTAAAGCCAAGGGATAACAGTTAAGCAATTCTAAAATAACACATCAGAGGCAACTGGGTATCAGTGGATTGAGAGCCAGGTCTAGAGACTGGAGGGTCCTGGGTTCAAATTTGGCCTCAGACACTTCTCAGCTGTGTGACCCTGGGCAAGTCACTTAACCCCCATTGACTAGCCTTTACAACTCTTCTGCCTTGGAACCAATACACAGTATTGATTCCAAGATGGAAGGTAAGAGTTTTAAAAATAAAATAAAATAACTCATCAGAGAAAGTCAGGGAATAGACATACTAAGTCAAGGATTAGATATACCAAGTCTAAGATTAGACATGTTTATGCAAAGCACAAAGGATTTGGTTTTCTCGTTTTTGAGAGACCATGATAGCTGGCATGGAATGAGCCAGTGACTGAGGGGCTCCCAGCTCCAATCTAATATCCCAAAATTGAGAAGTGTGGATTCTATGGTTACCTCAGTGAGGCTGTTACTTTCAAAGACAGTTCTTTAAGATACTCTGTCCTAAAGACAATTTCTCCAAATCACTCTGAATCCCAAGTAAACAGAATCAATCTTACATGTCTTCATTACATACATATTAGGACAACTTGAGTATATCATGATAATTTACAAACTTCCAACTCCCAATCTTTCAATGAATCCTATGATTAAATTACCCTAAGAAAAAGGGAGTAAAATAAATTCATCTTCTCTCTAAAAGTTAAATGGAGAAGTTTTTTTTTCTCCTCCATAGCTTCTAAGGAAACATCATTACACCCTTTTGGACCAAAAATATTGGCTGAATTTTGTTTCATATTTCTTCATTTAAGTCTACCAGACATTGATATTATTTTCCTAAGACAGACACCAAGATTAATTCTGTGTTCAGCTCAGTGCCATGTAATTATTATATGATGAATAAAAATTTGTAAGAAGAGACCCACTTTTATCCATTTTTTCTTCAAATTAATTAAACTCAGTTTTACCTGCTATATTCTCCCCTTATCTAATAATTTTCTTTTTTGTAAAGATATTTTATTTTGCCAATTACATGTAATAACAATTTTCCATATAAATTTTCTGAAGCTATAAGATCCAAATTGTCTCCCTCTCTCCCTTTCCTTCCCCTTCTTTGAGATAGTAAGCAATTTGATCTGGGTTATACATGTATTACCATGGAAAATATATTTCCATATTGTTCATTTTTAAAAGAAAATAACCATATAAAACCAAAAGCCCAAAAAACTAAAGCGAAAAGTAGTATACTTTGATCTGCATTCCAACTCTGACAGTTCTTTCTCTGAAAGTAGATAGTATTCTCTAACATAAGTCCTTCAGAATTATCCTGGATCATTATACTGCTGAGAATAACTAAGTCTTTCACAGTTGATTTCACAATATTGCTGTTACTGTATTCAATGTTCTCTTGGTTCTGCTTATTTCACTCTGTATCAGTTCACATCGGCCTTTATAGCTTTTTCTGAAATCAAAGCTATCAATAATCATATTTTTAAAAGCTATTTGATTAGAGAAATGCAAATTAAAATAATTCTAAAGTACCATCTGACCCCTATATTGTGTCTCCTGGCCTCAAATATATTTCTCATAAACAATATATCATAGGATTCTGATTTTTAATCCAATCTGCTAACAACTTCCATTTTATGGGTGAGTTTATTACATTCACATCCACAGCTGACCATCTAGGTATTACTCTATCTCTTATTTTCTCCTTCTGATTGTGCTCTTTTTCTCTCTTTTCACTCTCTCCCTTCTCACAAATGTTTTTCTTTCTTCCTTCCTTATAAGAATCCCCTCCTTACTCCCATCTTATTCTCCTGCCACTTCTCTATAGGGTAAGATAAGTTAGTTCTGAGTTAGTTCAAATGAAAGTAATGTTTAAGCATTGTACATCACCACCTTCATCCTCCTCTCCACTGTAATATTTTTCCTCCCACCTCTTTAGGTGGTATAGTTTAGCCCATTTTAACTCTCTTTTTCCTTTTTTCTCAGCACAATTCTCTTTTCCACCCATTGATTTTTTATATTGCATGTCATCCTAAACAGTTTATGTCCACACCCTCCATCTACATATTCTCCTAACTACTCTGATGATAAAAAGTAAGAATTATAAATATCATCTTTCCATATAAGAATATAAATAGTTCAATCTTATTTAATCCTTTTAAATTTCTCTTTCTTACCTACCCTTTTTGAGACTTGTATTTGGACATCAAATTTTCTGTTTGTCTGGTCTTTTCATCAGGAATGCTTGGAATTCTATTTTATTAAATAATTAATTTTTTCCTCTGAAAAAATAAACTCAGTTCTGCTAAGTAAGTGATTCCTGGTTGTAAACCTAGTTCCTTTGCATTCCAGAATATCATATTCCAAGCCTTCCAATCCTTTAATGTAGAAGCTAATAAGTCCTGTGTAATCCTCACTATGGCACCATTATATTTGAATAGTTTCTTTCTGGCTGTTTGTAATATTTTCTTCTTGACCTGGGAGCTCTTGAATATGGCTGTAATATTCCTGTGAATTGTCCTTTGGAGATTTATTTCAGGAGGTGATCAGTGGATTCTTTTGATTTCTATTTTACCTTTTTGTTTAAAAATATCAGAACAGTTTTCTTTGATAATTTCTTATAATATATTGTCTAGACTTTTTTATTTAAATCATGACTTTTAGGTAGTCCAGTAATTCTTAGATTGTTTCTCCTGGATCTAATTTCCAGGTAAGATGTTCTCTCAATGAGATATTTCATGTTTTCTTCTATTTTTTAATTCTTTTGATTTTGTTTTACTGTTTATTAATATCTCATGAAGTCATTAGCTTCAATTTGCCCAATTCCAAATCTTAAGAAACTATTTTCTTCCAGGAGTTTGAGCCTCCTTTTCCATTTTGGTCAATTCTACTTTTTTAAAAAACTCTTTTCTTCATTGGATTTTTGTACCTCTTTTTTCATTTGACCAATACTGCTTTTTAAACTGTTTTTTTCTTTCCTTTTTTTACTTTCCTTTCTCTTCCCCATTTGTCTTTTGCTTCTCTTATTTGAGTCTTTTTATTCCTTTTTGATCTCTTCCAGAGCTTGAGATTACTTCCATTTTACTTTGAAGTTTTGCAGTTGGCTGCTTTGATCTTGCTGTTCCCTTCAGAATCAGTACCTTACTCTTCTTTTTCTCTATAAAAATTTTCTATGGTTATGGGTGTGTGTGTGTGTGTGTGTGTGTGTGTGTGTGTGTGTGTGTGTGTGTGTTATTTTGGAGTTTCTTTTTGCTGTTTGTTCATTTTCCCAGGCTTTTTTTTTTACTTTTATCTTAAAGGTAGTCTCTATTCTCAGGGTAGAGAGAGCACTCTTAACCTTCAGTTCTTCCTTGCTGCTATCATCAACTCTAGTTCTATGTTTCTTTAGGTTTTAGATCTTCCAAGGTGGCATGATGGCCTATAGGCTGGGAGCTCTGAAAACCATCTCCCATTGTTGATTCATTCTCTTCTAGGGATCTCTAATGGCTTATAGGGCTCAGAGCACTATGAGCTACCTTGTCCTGGGACTCAGGGCCTTACCTCCAGCTTGGACAAGGGCTCTGGTCCTCACTCTGAGCTTACAGAGGCCAGGTATACTGAAAATATCTGTATACTAGAGCTTGGGACCTCAGTGAAGGCTTTGCTAGGGGGCCTGAGCCTCACTGGACCTACACCAATCGGTTGGCCTGCAGACTCCCTTGCTGTGAGGCTTGGGACCTCAGTGCAGACTTTGGCAGGGCTCTGCGCCTCCTCTTAGACTTGAAAGGGATAGGTACCACAGACTGCCTTATGTTAGTGCTTGAGTTTTCACTACAAACTTGGGCTAGGGCTTGGAACTTCAAGGAACAGGCATGAGGTGCTCTTCTGTTGGCTTAGGCTGGGTCTCAGGAACTCAAAGTTGACTTGTGACTAGGTAGAGAACCTGGAGCAATAGGTGAGAAGGAGTTGGGCAGATTGCATTCTTCAGTGCCTGACTTTGCTTCTGAATGCTTCTGGTGACTCTCTCCTCTCACCCCAGTGAAATACACCATCTCTGCCTACCTTCCAAGTTGTTTTCCTCAGAAGAGTTACTTCACTCCATCCCCATATTGATTCTGTCACTCCAGCATTATTTTATTTTATTTTATTATTTTACTTTATTTTTTATTATTTTAAGATTGGTTTGAGAAGATTCTCAGAGCAGTCCTAGCTTTCCATGGTGCTCCACCATTTTGGCTCTGCCCTTCTCTAATCATTTTCAATAAGCTTTTATTATACAAGTATTACATACAAGTCACTTTACTAGGTACCAAAGATCCCAAACAAAAAAAAGGCTCTGACCTCTAGAAGTTATATTGTCTTAGGGTATGAGAGTTAAAATATGTAAAAAGCTTTAGCAATTAGGGGAATTAGATAGGGCTTCCCATAGAAAATGGCATAATGTGGAAGAGGCATGAAGAAAGAGAGGATTTACAAGACAAGACAAGCATACAAACCAAAGTAAAGGACCTGATCTGTCAATCAAGGTGAACATTCCAAAACAGAATGCTCCCAGAAAAGGCAGTTGGAGCCTGGTCAGAAGAGATGAACTGAAAAAACTTCTCTGGGGTTACTGACCAAGGGAGAGACTTCTCTGGGGTTTCTGATCAAGGGGGACTGGTTTCATCTGTCCTAGGTTGAAGGACCTTTTGGGGGGGAGGGGGAGCTTCTGGAATTAACCTGAGAAGAAATTAACCTTTGTTGGTGGTTTTGTGTGATTGGAAGAAGAAGAAGATTTAACAGTTGTCCTTCATCTCTCTCACTGTCTCTGTGTCACAGATGTGACAGGACTGACATTTTCCATAATCCTCCTAATTCTCCTCATAGATTAGGGACACCCCTATCCCTTTCATCTCAATCCCCATCCTGTTGTTCCCAATAAACCCCTTTACTTGAGAAAGGAAAAGAAAAGAGTTTTTCCTCATAAATCTTACAGTCCACTCAGGGGGGAGGGGTGAAGCCAAAGGCTTCAAGAAGAAGGTGGTGAAGGGAGGGGTTGAAGGGAGAAGGAGGGTAGGAAATATCTTGATCTATTAGCCATCAATAGTGATCATTAGGCAAACCCAGAATATCCCCTCTAGCAGCATCTCTTTATCTCTCTAAAGAAATACCTCTATCTCCATTATAACTAGGCATCCTGAGGTATCCCCTAGTATCTCTCATCTATCTCCATTACAAATAGGCATCCTCAGGTTCCCCTAGTATCTCTCTAGTCTGCCAGAGTATTCATTTACAGAAACTTGAGAAATAGTTCCACACAGATTATCTCTTTATTACAATAAGAATTTAAGGATTCTAAGCATTCTAAGCATAGCTTGTATAGAGATATAGAGGTGGGTGGGTGGGTGTGTTTGTGTATGTGTGTGAAAGAGAATAATGTAAAATAAGTCTGAGAAGGAAGGCTGGAGTTTGATTGTGGACAACTTTAAATGACATGTAAAATAATAGGATTTAAAGTCAACTCTTTTATGGAGCAATGTATACCACTATTTTGAAGTTCATGACACCTTTGTCCCACCCAAAGTCAAGTGTCAACTCTGAATAACAAATTGTTCGGTGATCAGCACCAAGCTAAAGAACCTTTAGTAGATATAAAGAATTAAAAACTTGAAAAAATAAGCATGACAAAACTAGTTCTAAATAATTGGACAAAACATTAATTGCTCATGGGTGGGATGAGCTAATATAATAAAAATGACAATCCTGCCAAAATTAGTCTACTTATTCAGTGCCATACATATCAAACGTCCAAAAAAACTTTTTTGAAGAATTAGAAAAATTTATAACAAAGTTCATCTGGAAGAACAAAAGGTCAAAAATATCAAGGGAAATAATGAAAAAAATGTGAAGGATGGGGGCGTAGTAGTACCAGATCTTAAACTATACTTTAAAGCAGTGGTCATCAAAACAATATTGTACTGGCTAAGAGACAGAAGGGTGGACCAATGGAATAGGCTAGGGGTAAATGACCTCAGCAACTTAGTGTTCAATAAAGCCAAAGATCCCAACTTTGGGGAAAATAACTCACTATTTGATTTTTTTTTAATTGCTGGGAAAACTAGAAAATAGTATGGGAAAAATTAGGTTCAAATCAACATCCCCTATACCAAGATAAATTGAAAATATATAAATGACAAATATAAGGAGTGAAGTCATAAATAAATTAGTTGAACATAGAATAGCATGCCTGTCATATCTGTGGGAAAGAAAGGAATTTAAGACCAAGAAAGAGATAGGGAACATTACAAAATGTAACAAACATTACAAAGCATTACAAAATGTACTGAACAAAATGTAGAGAACCAAAATGTAGAGAAAATGATAAATGACTTTGACTATATCAAAATAAAAAGTTTTGTACAAACAAAACCAATGCAATCAAAATTAGATGGAAAGCAACAAACTGGGAGAACATTTTTATAACAAAACTCTCTGACAATGTTTTAATTTTCCAAATATATAAGGAACTAAGTAAAATTTACAACATCAACAACAAACCAAGTCAATCCCCAATGGAAAAAAGGTCAAGGGACATGAATAGGCAGTTTTCAGATGAAGAAATCAAAACAATCAATAAGCACATAAAAAAGTGTTCTAAATCTCTTATAATCAGAGAAATGCAAATAAAAACAACTCTGAGGCACCACCTCACACCTAGAAAATTGGCCAATATGGCAGCAAAGGAAATTGATAAATTTTGGATGGGATGTGGCAAAATGGGGACACTAATACACTGCTGGTGGAGTTTTGAATTGGTCCAACCATTCTGGAGGGCAATTTGGAATTATGTCCAAAGGGCTTTAAATGAATGATTGCCCTTTGATCCAGCCATACAACTGCTGGATTTATACCCCAAAGACATAATAACGAAAAATACTTGTACAAAAAAAAATTGTATAGCCATGCTCTTTGTGTTAGCAAGAAAAAAAATTGGAAAATGAGGGGGTTTCTATCAATTGGGGAATGGCTGAATAAATTGTGGTATCTGATGGTGATGAAATACTATTGTGTTGAAAGGAATAATGAGCTGGAGAAATTCCATATGAACTGGAAAGATCTCCAAGAACTGATGCAGAGTGAAAGGAGCAGAACCAGGAGAACATTGTACACAGAGATTGATGATACATTCTTGCACAATCAAATGTAATAGACTTTTCTACTAACAGCAATGAAATGACCCAGGACAATCCAGAGGAACTTATGAGAAAGAACACTATCCACATCCAGAGAAAGAACTGTGGTAACAGAAGTGCAGAAGAAAAACATGTGATCAATCATGTGGTTCAATGGGGATATGATTGGGGTTTTGATGTTAAAGGATCACTTTATTGCAAATATGAATGACATGGAAATGGGTTTTGAACAATGATACATGTATAACCCAGTGAAATTGCTTGTCAGCTGCTGAAGAGGGTAGGAAAGAAGGGTGGAAAAAATCATGAATCATGTAGCCATAGAAAAATATTTTAAATAAATTTTTAAAATACATAACAATGAGGAGGTGGAGTCAAGATGGTGGCCTAGAAGGAGCAGAAGTTCAGACCTCTGAATACCCTTCCTAACCAATCACAAACTGAATGCACTCAGGGGACTGAAAATCAAACTTAACAACAAGACAGAGACAAGGAACCCTCCTGCTGGACTCAATTCAAAAGGTACACCCCCCGAAAAGCCAGAATCCAAGAACACTCGGGTTTAATGGGAAGACAGAAGGAAGGCCCCAGGATCCATCCCCCTTCCCACCCAGAGTGCTGAGATTCCAGTGGCAGCAGGAACTTCTGGGCGGGCAAAGGTGCTGGTCTGAAGGGCATATCTTGCGAGCAGGGTTGGCCAAGTTCAGAGCATCCAACACAGATGGCAGGGAAGGAGCTAGAGAGGGAACATATACCTGGCAGCCTGGCCAGAGCTGTGGAGATCCTCCATATTTGCTCCAGCCTTCTAGGAAGTTTTGGACTCAGAGCACACCCAGCCCAACTAAACTGAACTCAATCCCATCAAAAGTCTCCAGAACTCAGGGAATCCCAGGCTCCACACCCAACCTCATTGACTGCTGGACTTTAATCCAATCAAAAGCCTCCAGAGGACAGGGAAGCTCAAACCCCAACAACCCCCCACCAGAGACTACACTGAGAGATCTCCTGTTTAAGCTCCAAGAGGGGAGACTGACAGAAGCCCCCAAAACAAAAAAAAAATGAGAAGATCAAGAGGACAGACAAATATGGGGATTAATGAAGGGGGGAATTTGAGCAAACAACAGAAAAAAGAAGAAAGAAACTACAATAGACAGCTTCTACTCAGCAAACGGAACAGAGGGAGAGAGATCAGCAAACAATAAATCAGAAATCCCAGGGAATAGGATACAGGCTGGGGAAGAACTCAAAACACAATTAAGAGAGGCTGAAGACAATTGGAAGAAGAACTTAAAAATTAAGATAAGTCATCTGGAAACAGAGGCACTTAAACTAAAACGAGAAAATAGTGTCTTGAAAGCCAAAACCAACCAGCTGGAAAATGAGGCAAACGAAATGAAAGATGAGGCAAATGAGATGAAAGACAAGGTAAAGAGGATGAAAGACAATCTTCAAAGAAAATCAGACCAGAATGAAAAGGATGACCAAAAAGCCAGGGATGAAATCCAGTCTTTAAGAACCAGAATACAATAACAGGAATTAAGTGACCTCACAAGGCAGCAGGACACTATAAAACAAAACAAAAATAATGAAAAAATTGAGGAAAATATGAAGCATCTCATTCACAAAACAGACGATTTAGAAAATTGTTCGAGAAGAGACAATTTAAGAATCATTGGTCTACCAGAAGACCATGACAAAAGAAAAATCCTGGATATAATACTACCAGAAATTATTCAGGAAAACTGTCCTGATATCCTAGAACAAAAGGGGAAAGTGGAGATGGAAAGAATCCACAGATCACCTCCTGTATTTAATCCCCAACTGACAACACCCAGGAATGTTATAGCCAAATTCAAAAACTATCAGACCAAAGAAAAGCATTCAGATACCATGGAATCACAGTGAGAATAACACAGGATCTGGCTGCATCCACACTAAATGACTGAGAGGAATGGAATATGATATTCCGGAAAGCAAGGGAACTAGGTCTACAACCAAGAATCAAGTACCCATCAAAACTGACTATATTCTTACAGGGGAAAGTATGGTCATTCAACACAATAGAAGAATATCAAGCATTCATAAGGAAAAGACCAGACCTGAACAGAAAATTTGATGTCCAAGCACAGAACTCAAGAGAATCATCAAAAGGTAATTTAAAAAGAGGGGGAAAAGAAAAACAAAACAAAACAACAACAACAACAAATTTTAAGAGACTCAATAAGTTAAAATGATATGTATCCCTATAAGAAAAGAGATCGTTGGTAACTCTTAAAAACTGTTATCACCTGTGCAGCTAGAAGAATTACACTTAAAGGGAACAGTGACAAACTGTATAGGATGAAAGTACAAGACATAAATAGGTATGTATATATATATATATATATATATATATTCATATATATATATATATATATATATATTCAACCAGAGCTAAAAAAAAGAGGTTAATACTAAAAGAAATGGGAAAAGAAACAAATAGGGGTAAATTTATATGTCACAAAGAAGCTCATGGCAGGAGGAGGGAGAACAACGATACACTGGAAGGGTAAAGAGGTTGGAGATAGGAAATACTCAACTCTTACGTGCTTTGAAACTGACCCAAAGAGGGAATAACAATCCAATCCATTGGGGCAGAGAATAGATTTGCGCCCTATAGGGGAGTAGAAGGGTAAAAAATGGACTGGTGGGGAGGGAAGCAGTACAAGGGAGGGAGAAGGTGGGGGGGGGGACTTAAAAAGAGGACAGGGGAAAATAAGGGGGGGAATAAAAGGGAGGGGGGTAGAAAGGGAAGTAAAATAAGGGTGGGAACTAGGGGAACTGATTATAAACAAACATTGGTGTAGAAGGAAATAGTGAAAGAAGAAAAGGCAGGACCTGGAGTAGAAATCAAAATGCTGGGAAATGCACAGCTAGTAATCATAACTCTGAATGTGAATGGAATGAACTCATAAAACACAAGTGAATAGCAGAGTGGATTGGACCTTACCATATTCTGTCTGCAAGAAACACACATGAGGAAGGTAGATACACATAGGGTGAAAGTAAAAGGATGGAACCAAATCTATTGGGCATCAACTGATAAAAAGAAGGCAGGAGTCGCGATCATGATATCTGACAAAGCCAAAGTAAAAATAAATCTAGTTAAAAGAGATAGGGAAAGTAATTACATCCTGATAAAAGGCAGTATAGACAATGAGGAAATATCTGTACTCAATATGTATGTACCACATGGCATAGCATCCACATTTCTAAAGGAGAAACTAGAGGAGCTCAAGGATGAAATAGATAGAAAAACTATACTAGCGGAAGATCTGAACCTTCCTCTATCCGAACTAGATAAATCAAATCAAAAAATAAAAAAGAAAGAGGTGAAAGAAGTGAATGAAATCTTAGAAAAATTAGAGTTAGTAGACATGTGGAGAAAAATAAATAGGGACAAAAAAGGAATACACCTTCTTTTCAGCAACACATGGTACATTCACAAAAAATGACCATGTATTAGGGCATAAAAACATTGCAAACAAGTGCAAAAGGGCAGAAATAATAAATGCAACCTTCTCAGACCACAATGCAATGAAAATAATAATTAGGAAGGGTACATGGAGAGATAAATGAAAAATTAATTGGAAATTAAACAATATGATTCTCCAAAACCGGCTAGTTAATGAACAAATCATAGAAACAATTAATAACTTCATTGAAGAAAATAACAATGGTGAGACATCCTTTCAAAACCTATGGGATGCAGCCAAAGCAGTACTCAGGGGGAAAATTATATCCTTGAGTTCATATATAAACAAATTAAGAAGGACAGAGGTCAATGAATTGGGCATGCAAATTAAAAAACTAGAAAGTGAACAAATCAAAAATCCTCAGATGAAGGCTAAATTAGAGATCCTAAAAATCAAAGGAGAAATCAATAAAATTGAAAGTCAAAGAACTATTGATTTAATAAATAAGACTAGAAGCTGGTACTTTGAAAAAACAAATAAAATAGACAAAATAGACAAATACTAGTCAGTCTAATTAAAAAGGGGAAAGAAATAAACCAAATTGACAGTATCCAAGATGAAAAGGGAGACCTCACCTCTAATGAAGAGGAAATTAAGGCAATCATTAAAAACTACTATGCCCAATTATATGGCAACAAATATGGCAATCTAGGTGATATGGATGAATACTTACAAAAATATAAATTGCCTAGACTAAAAGAGGAAGAAATAAATTACCTAAACAACCCCATATCAGAAAAAGAAATTGAACAAGCCATCAAAGAACTCCCTAAGAAAAAATCCCCAGGTCTAGATGGATTCACAAATGAATTCTATCAAACATTCAAAGAACAACTAATCCCAATATTATATAAACTGTTCGACAGAATAAGCCAAGAAGGGGTTCTACCAAATTCTTTTTATGACACAAACATGGTATTAATCCCAAAGCCAGGCAGGTTAAAAACAGAGAAAGAAAACTATAGGCCAATCTCCCTAATGAATATAGATGCAAAAATCTTAAATAGGATACTAGCAAAAAGACTCTAGCAAGTCATCACAAGGGTTATCAACTAAGATCAGGTAGAATTCATACCAGGAATGCAAGGATGGTTCAATATTAGGAAAAGCATCCACATAATTGACCATATTAACAAGCAAACTGACAAAAATCACATGATTATCTCAATAGATGCAGAAAAAAACCTTTGATAAAATACAACACCCATTCCTATTGAAAACACTAGAAAGTATAGCAATAGAAGGGCCTTTCCTAAAAATAATGAGCAGTATATATCTAAAACCGTAAGCAAACAACATCTGCAATGGGCATAAACTTGAAGCCTTCCCAATAAGATCAGGAGTAAAACAAGGATGCCCATTATCACCTTTATTATTTAATATTGTACTAGAAACACTAGCAGTAGCAATTAGAGAAGAAAAAGAAATTGAAGGTATTAAAATTTGCAATGAGGAAGCCAAGCTGTTACTCTTTGCGGATGATAGAATGATTTACTTAAAGAATCCTAGAGAATCAACCAAAAAGCTAGTTGAAATAATCAACAACTTTAGCAAAGTTGCAGGACACAAAATAAACCCACATGTCATCAGCATTTCTATATATCACCAACCCAGTTCAGCAGCAAGAATTAGAAAGAGAAATTCCATTTAAAGTCACCTGAGACAATATAAAATACTTAGGAATCTATCTGCCGAGACAAACACAAGAACTATATGAATACAACTACAAAACACTCTCCACCCAATTAAAACTAGATCTAAACAATTGGAAAAACATTGATTTCTCATGGGTGGGATAAAATAACATAATAAAAATGACCATCCTACCCAAACTTATCTATTTAGTGCCATACCCATTTAAATTCCAAAAAACATTTTTACTGAATAAGAGAAAACCATAACAAAGTTCATTTGGAAGAACAAAAGATCAAGGATATCCAGGGAAATAATGAAAAAAAAAATACAAAGGAAGGTGGCCTTGCAGTCCCAGATCTCAAACTATATTACAAAGCAGTGGTCATCAAAACAATTTGGTACTGGCTAAGAGACAGAAAGGAGGATCAGTGGAATAGACTTGGCATAAATGACCTCAGCAAGACAGTCTATGACAAACCCAAAGACCCCAGCTTTTGGGACAAAAATCCACCATTTGATAAAAACTGCTGGGAAAATTGGAAGACAGTTTGGGAGACATTAGGTTTGGATCAACACCTCACACCCTACACCAAGATAAACTCAGAATGGGTGAATGACTTGAACATAAAGAAGGAAATTATAAGTAAATTAGGTGAACACAGAATAGTATACATGTCAGACCTTTGGGAAGCGAAAAATTTTAAAACCAAGCAAGACTTAGATAGTCACAAAATGTAAAATAAATAATTCTGACTACATCAAATTAAAAAGGTTTTGTACAAACAAAACCAATGTAACTAAAATTAGAAAGGAGGTAACAAATTGGGAAACAATCTTCATAACAAAAACCTCTGACAACGGTCTAATTACTCAAATTTATAAAGAGCTAAACCTGTGGTACAAAAAATCAAGTCATTCTCCAATTGAAAAATGGGCAAGGAACATGAATAGGCAGGTTTTCAGCCAAAGAAATCAAAACTATTAATAAGCACATGAAAAAGTGTTCTAAATCTCTTATAATCAGAGAGATGCAAATCAAAACAACTCTGAGGAATCACCTCACACCTAGCAGATTGGCCAACATGACAGCAAAGGAAAGTAATGAATGCTGGAGGGGATGTGGCAAAGTAGAGACACTAATTCATTGCTGGTGGAGTTGTGAATTGATCCAACCATTCTGGAGGGCAATTTGGAACTATGCCCAAAGGGTGACAAAAGACTGTCTGCCCTTTGATCCAGCCATATCACTGCTGGGTTTGTACCCCAAAGAGATAATAAGGAAAAAGACTTGTACAAGAATATCCATAGCTGCACTCTTTGTGGTGGCAAAAAACTGGAAAATGAGGGGATGCCCTTCAATTGGGGGATGGCTAAACAAATTGTGGTATTTGTCGGTGATAGAATACTATTGTGCTAAAAGGAATAATAAAGTGGAGGAATTCCATGGAGACTGTAACAACCTCCAGGAAGTGATGCAGAGTGAAAGGAGCAGAGCCAGGAGAACATTGTACACGGAGACTGAGACACTGTGGTACAATCAAATGTAATGGACTTCTCCATTAATGGCTTTACAATGTCCCTGAACAATCTGCAGGGATCTATGAGAAAAAACACTATCCTTAAGCAGAAGATAAACTGTGGGAGTAAAAACACCGATGAAAAGCAACAGCTTGACTACAGGAGTTGAGGGGATATGATTGAGGAGAGATGCTAAATGAACACCCTAATGCAAATACCAACAACACGGAAATGGGTTTGGAACAAGGACACATGTGATATCCAGTGGAATTGTGCTTCAGCTAGGGGAGGGGTGGCGGGAGGGGGTGGGGAGGAAAAGAAAATGATCTTTGTTTCCAATGAATAATGTATGAAAATGACCAAATAAAATAATGTTTAAAAAATTAAAAAATAAATTAAAAAATTAAAAAATAAAGCTCAACCCTAAATATATATATATATATATCAATGAGACTAGGAAAATACCTTATTTTCAGGTCCAGGGAGACAAGAAGCCTTCCCAGAAATATGACTCCATGATAGTGAGTACAAGAAGTACATTAAAGGTCCATTAGATGTCCCCCATTCCTGGAATTCTTCCTCCTTATTTCCACCTCTAAACTCTTCTGATTTACTTCAAGTCTCAATTATAGTCTCATCTTTTAGAATCTTTTTCTAGTCTTCTTTTACCATTAGTCTTTCCTTTGAGATTATTTCCAATATTCTCTATAAGTATATCTTGTCTGCACATATTGTTTGCCTGTTGCCATCCAAATCTCTTTCTTCAACTTATATCCTAGACTCCTCTGGAATGAAGCAGAATAGTTCTAATATATATATATATATATATATATATATATATATATATATATATATATAACCCTGTACATGTCACTTAAACCTCTTTCATCTTCAGCTTCCTTTGAGAGAGAGATGATAGATAGATAGATAGATAGATAGATAGATAGATAGATGGAAGGTTGGATAGATGAGAGAGAGAAAGAGAGAGAGAGAGAGAGAAAAGGAAGGAGGGACAGACAGAGGGAGGGAGGAGGAGGAGGAGGAGAGAGAGAGAGAGAGAGAGAGAGGATAAATAGATAGGCTTAGCTAGAGTCATATTGCTAGGTGGATAATAATAGCACCCACCTCACAAGGTCTTTGTGAGAATCAAATATAAATGTAAAACTCTTTGCAAAGGTTTAAGGACTCAAGAAATGTTGACTATTATTATTGTCATTAATATTGTTCAGCCAGTACTCCTATGGCATAGCTATAATGTGTCTCCTACTAGTCACCTTCGTTAGGATATGCACCAGGCTGTCTCTCATAAAACATGGTGCCCAGAACCAAATACACTGGTCCAAATGGAATCCAACCAAGGTGGAGGATAATGAAGCAATTACTTCCTATTTTCTGGACCCTAAATACAGCCTGGGGTAGCATTAGCTTTTTCGGCCACATGTTGCACTGCTGATATACTGTGCACTAAAAACCCTGTGCCTTTTGTTCAAAGGAATTCTTTTGCTTTATAGTCATGCTTCCCTTGTCCTAGATTTGTAAGGCAGATTTTTTTTTAACCAATTGTACAGTTTTACTTGTATCCCTATTGAATTTCATCCTATCCATTTGACTGTAAATGACTGTAAAATCCTTGAGGGCAGAGACTACCTGTGGGCTTAATTTGTAATCCCAATATTTTGCACAGTACATGCATGGTACACTATAGGTGCTTAATAAATGACTGACTATTGTAATAGTGGGATTGAGAGAGGGGGCCTCAAAATGTTAGGAACAGGAAACCAGCTACTGAAGGGGGCTGATTAAAGTGTAGCCACTTCCTCTTTCCCCACAAAGCTTAATGAGGTCTGGACCTGACCAAGAGTGAGTCAAACCCTTCCCAACTTTCTTCTGTTTGAACTTTGAAACTTCCCTCCTATTACAAACTTCAGAGACAGCCTTTGGAATACTAAATGGCTAATTTGTTTCTGGGGAAAGAAAGATAACAGGGGAAAAGGAGGATAGAGGGACTGGGGAGACTCTACCCCTATCTTTTCTATAGCTATATCTGATGGGAGATCAAACTGTCATCAAGGGTAAAATGATGATTCAGGCTGATCTTCAATAACAAAGCAGAAACCCCGCTTCAGCAACAGCCAGATAGGAAGAGGTATATGGAAAACCAACTCTACTCCCTAGCTCTGGTCAGTCTCTAGTGAAAGAGAGTGAGTCAGTCAGAGAAGTGAAAAGAGTAATGACCAGACCTAGTTCTAGACAACAGTTTTCTCCTTCGAATCTTCTTTGGAATTCCATGGAATTCTTTCCTGCTGGCTCATGACGGTTCCATCTGCTTCTCTTGGATCCATTTTCATTACCTTTCATATTTTCTCTGATTTTTGACCATTTCTCTTGACTACACTATCCAATTTGATCTGTTATTGGATATTTAAGGGGCAGGACTCCTGGTTACCTCAGCTTTGTGTCATCCACCGATTTGACCAACAGATTCTCTTCTGGTCAACTGCAAATAATAAAAATATCATTAATTTATAATTAATTGCAGACATAATTAACTAACACTAATTAATACTAATTTTTATCTTCACAAGTTCATATGGAATCTCTTACTCCTTTCCAGGTCTGGGAAAAAAAACTTTCCTAATTCGCCATCATCCTCTTTCCAATTTATTCTCAAAAATACATTCCAGGAGTCTGGAGCAAACTAACTTTACAAAATCAGAATTATTTGCAAATGAAAAAATCCGTGTACCTTCAGGAATGTGTAGTTCTCATTTTAAAGTCCTAACTTTTCTCCCTCCCCACATAGTACTGTATGTAACCTGCCTCCCTAATCTGATTATTCTCTATGCCTAGAATGCCATTCCTCATTCCTTCCCACCTATTTATCATCTACCCTTTAAAGTCAACTCAAAAAATCTGTTCTTCCATGAAGTCTTCCTTGATTCTCTCCTTCTTCCCAACTCATTCAGTAATGATCTTCCCCTTACAGGCCTCATGTATCACCTTGTTTTCCACCTCTCAAATATGCCTGTGGTGTGACATGTGATATGAGTCACTTCTTTTGGCATATTCTTTCCTTGTTGAGTTGCAAGTTCCTTGAGAGCTGAGATGAATCCTATCTAAACTTTATATCTCTTCTGCTATGATCCAGCAAAAACTCTTTCCACACAGTAGATGTTTATTAAAGATGAGGATCAGGAAGGATAGGGATAGGAGGAAAAGTCCATTGTGTTTAAAGACAGGTAGAGCAGCACAGTGGCATCCTGAATAAAGTAGATGCAGGAGAAAATGGTTAGCACACCTCTACCAAGAGATCAAGAAATGACACTGGATTCCAGGACTGAGCATTTGTTTCAGATCAGAAGCCAGAAACCTGTTCCCTTCATTTCTAAATAAGCAACTAGTTCTTCCCTGTTAAGATGACTCAAATTCAGTATATCATACCCTCTTATTTGTTCCTCCACTTTTTGAAGGGCGAAATTCTTAAAGCAAGCCAAGAAACTATTAATTCAAGGGGACTTTGGTATTCCAGTGATAAGAAAGGAAATGAGAGGCAGAGGGAAATACAGCATCTTTCAAACCTCCTCCTCCCCACCTCAAAAAGATTTATTTGTTGAAGAATTTCCCTGAAATAGTCTTTGTCACCTGTAAATCTCTTCCTCTCAATTAGCCTATCATCACTTCTTTGAAACTTTGCTTTGTAGTTCTGTAGTAGGAAGATTTTACAAAGTCAGTGTCTAATCTGTAGTCTGATTTAGCTTAACCATAGAGTTTATGAACTAAATTTGTTTCCTAAGGAGATGCATGAGATTATGATTCAGTTTAACTAAAGCTTTTCAACTTTTATGACATTGAAGCAAATACAGGATTATGAACCTGTCTTTTAAAAAAACAAATAACTTTTATAGCCTAAAAGAAAGTACAAGATTGAAATATTTAAAGATTTTATTTCGCTGTCTCTTTGATGTAACTTCCTCTATTAAAAAAAAAAAACTTTTCAGAAATTCTAATCAGGGCTCAGGTTATTTTTCTATCTCCTGAACCTGTGCTTAAGCATAATAAAACTTAGGTTTTTACCTGTAGGTTTTGCATTGTGGCCTATTTATTCTGGCAGCCATAACCAAAAACTCCAAAAGGAGATCTTTCTCTCAAACAGCAGGATGGAGTCAGATTGTGAAAGACCTAGAATGGCAAGTTTTATGAATGTTTACCTTTAACTTGTGACCTTTTCCATTCTCATAATCAACTCTCCCTAGCACCTGATCCTGGTGACTAAAAAGAAAAGACTCTGTATCCTGCCCCCATACTGGTTCAAATTACCTATCTGCCACTTTAAAAAAAGAAAAAAATTTCTTCATTACCAGACCTCTCTACCCCTCCAGCATAACTCTTGAATAGAATATTCAATATCACTCTATTCTGCCTCAAATATATTGTAAAGTTGGGAGCATCTACATCCAACAAACAAAACATTTTCTAAGACAATCTTCAAATGGAATTAAATGAGTAATTTCATGCAACAAATGCAGTTTACAGCAAACATTGTAAGTAACACAGGTACACCCCACGGTTAGTAACATCTGTTTTGAATTTCTCTTCTTCATCCTAAATTGCTTCTTTAATAAAAAAAAAACAACAACAACCTCTTTCCACCTTCTTTGAAACCAGGTGACACTACCTGCCCTCTTCCAGTATTCACAGTTTCACATGCCCTCAACCAAGACCAAGAGGAGGAATCAGCGTACTCCTTGCTCCTATGGCCACTTCCAGATCTTGCTTCTTCCACCATCATTCAACAACCTTGTAAGGTTCAGTCCTTTAATCTATGTTACCCTCTCCAGGTCCATGTCAAAGTCATCCATTGTCCTCCAGGTCAAATTTAAGGTTTGCAGTCTTTCTGTCCCAACTACTGCTTATTCCTCAGCTTCCTTTGCTAGATCTTCTACCAACTATTTCCCACCTAAACCTGGCTTCCCACAGGGCTCTTCTCTTTCATTACATTCTCTTCCTAGTTAGGCTCAAATGTTCCCCTATATTCTCTGTAGAGGATTCCCAAATCAAAAATATCCAGCCCTAACTTCTCCTCTGAGCTCTAGTCCTATATTCATCAACCACTTGCTTGAAATCTTCTGGATGTCCACCAGTATCTCAAACTCACCAAAAAGAATCAACTTTCCCCTAAATCAGACTCTCTTCCAAACAGCCCTATACTGGTTAAGGTTTCCACCATATTTCCCAGGTTCACAACCTCTGGAACATTCTTGAGTATTGCTTTTCCATAAGCTACATCCATCCAATTAGTTGCCAAATCTTACAAATTCTTCCTCCAACACCTCCTTAGTACTCATCACCCTCACTCCACAAATATATTCACCCATACACTGGTTTGAGCCCCAACTTCCTCTTGCCTGATCTACTGCAATAGCTATTCAATACATCTTCATATTTCTAGTCTTCCTCTCCTCTCTAAAACAGCCTTCCTAGAGCTTACAAAATTAGCTTCCTAAGGTTTAGAGGATAACTAGGTGGCACAGTGGACAGAGTGCCAGGTCTGAAGTCAGGAAGCTTCATCTTCCATTGGAGTACCTCAAGGATTATGTGTGAAACTGAGGCAGACAGAGGTTAAATGACTTGCCCAGGGTCATACAGTTAGTAAATACATGAAGTTGGATTTGAACTCCTTAGAGTCTAGCACAGAGCCAGACACAGAATAGGTGATCAATAAATTTTTGTTGACTAATGGATAGTTTGTCCATGATGTTGTCTTGAAACCATACACAAAAAAACCTGAGCAATTTTGCTACTTCTTTGTTAAATTTAACACACACTTTGTAAAAGATTTTACAATAGAGAAATACATGCTTTCATATATAATTTTTATTTTAATTTTTTTAATCAGGGAAAAAGGAAAAGAGCCTAGATGTTATGAAATATTTATAGCAGTTCTCTTTGTGGTATCAAAGAACTGGATATTGAGGGGATGCCCAACAGTTGGGGAATGGCTAAACAAGTTGTGTCACATGATTGTGATGGAATACTACCATGCCATAAGAAATGAAAAGCAGATGAATTTTTTTAAACATGGAAAGGACTACATGAAATTATAAAGAGTGAAATGAGCAGAACCGAGAAAACATTATATTCAGCAATAGAAATATTGTTTAAAGAATGACTTGTGTATGCCCACCTCCAGAGAAAGAACTAATAAGCAGAAATAAGTAAGACCTGGTTTTATAAATACTTGTATCTTTTTGCCAAATGAAACCTTCTCTAATTTGAGGAGGAGAGGGAGGAAGGTAGGGGGTTATCTGAAAACTTTGGTGTGATGAACAAATAAAAATCAGAGAAGTCAATGAATGAATGAATTGAAAAGTATTTATTATATAGTATATAATATTTATATTATATTATATTGTGTATAAAGCATTATGCTAAGCACTGGCAATACACACAGAAATGACAGAGAAGGTTTCAGCTACAAGTTAAGTGGAAGGGTCCTATTGTCCTTAAAGATGAACAGCAAAGTGGATGGTAATGCATCTATTTTCTTTTATGTTGTAGCCCCTAATCAAAACAGGTTTCTGATATTGAACCATTTGACGGTGCCAAGGATTTTGTTGTCAAGAACATTAGCAGCTAGAAGGAATGGCAGATAGAGCTCTGGGTCTGAGTTCAGGAAGATCTGAGTTTAAATCCTTCCTTGGACACTTACTAGCTATATGACTCTGATCAAGTCACTTAACCTCAGTTTGCCTCAGTTTCCTTGACTATAAAATAAGGCTAATTATAGAACCTATCTCACAATAAGATAATATTTGTGAACGCTTGGCACAATGACTAGCATATATTTAGAAAGTGCTATATAAATACTATTATCATAGCAACTAAGTGCTGCAGTGAATAAGTTACCAGGCTTGGAATCAGAAAGACCTGACTTCAAATCCAGCCTCAGAAAGTAATTCTATGCATAACCCTGGGCAAGTCACTTAAACCTGTCTTCTTCAATGTCCTCAATTATAAAATGGAGAAAATAATGACACCTACCTCCCAGGGGTGTTATGAGGATTAAGTAAGATAATTATAAAGTGCTCAGTAGAATGTCTGGCATATGGGAAGTACTATATAAATGTTAGCTTTTTTTTCTGGATTTTCAGTAACTGTGGTTGCTGAGGAGTTAGGAACTATAGTGCCTGCAGAAACAGGAATTCCTTCTCAGAGAAGGCTGTGGGAGCTGGCCTGGAAGCAAGACCAGTGGTCTAGGGGCCACTGAGACCCCTGGAACCCTTGGGCTTACTTGACAATCAATAACTGTTGAGGAGTAGTAAGTCAAGGTAGAGTGAAGAACGTGTGCCCTTTGTCTGTAGGTACTGTTTCTATCAATGATAACCAAGGAGATCAGACCAGAAACAAAGCTGGTTGCCTGGAGCACACTGCTATTTCCAATTCTCTAGGGCCATGTTGGTGAACCTAGGCACCTGTACATCTCCAAGTCCACCTGCAGGTTGAAGTTTGGGCACTTGGTCTCTAAAAGTTTCACCATCACTGCCCTAGGATTTAGTGTCCTGAGCTATCTACATTGGGAGTGGAATGGTGGAGTAACAGAAGGAAAGTGGTGGTGGTGGTAGTCAAGATGATGTTGGTGATTTATCATGCTTACCATATACAGACTCCTGAAAGCAAGAGTTCCTTATATTTGGTCTTAAGATAAAGGGCATTTTGCAACCAAAAGAGGTAAGATGGAGGGGAGAGCCATCAAGAAAGTCCACCAAAAGCCACACATACACATACTCAAACATGCTTAGCTAGGGACTGATACCACCAATGTTGGACTGAAAACATTCTATATTTACCCCATATCAAAAGAATTCATAACATTATTTAGAAGTAGAGTTTCCCCTCAAGAGGATATCCTCATGTTAATGTGATTGATTTTCCATCTCTGAGATTATATACAAAATAGTATCAATTAACCAGGAAGTTTTAAGTTTTATCTAAGAAATATCCTGAGTAAAAGATATGGATTCTGTATCTCCAAAGGTCCCATAAAAATGGACTGGCAAAAAAGAGGTAAGAGGCAAATGGGTAGCTAGATGGCACAGTGGAAAGAGCCTGGAGTCAAGGAGACTCCTGAGTTCAAATCTGGCCTCAAACACTTACTAGCTATGTGACCCTGAGCAAAGTTTCTTATCCATCTTTGCCTCAGGAAATAAAAAACCACTCCAGCATCTTTGCCAAGATAAACTCCAAATGGAGTCACAAAGATTAGATGAGGACTAGAAAATGATTGAACAAGAAAAATAGGTAGAAGGAAGGAGTATGATCAGAACAGCTATAAAATGGAATTCTTTACATTCTAGTTTTACATTCTATATACTGCATTTTAGTAACAGTGATCACTTCACTCCTGTCAGTTTTGTTTTGGATTTGGATTCTACTTTGGATAAAATTAGAGCCAAGTGAGCCTAATTCCTGACCCTCAGTTGAAAAATTCAAATATGGAGTCATGAATTGTTCTCTGTTTCTCAAGAGAAAAAAAATCCTGTTAAATTTCATGTCTTTGATAAACCTTAGTATTGTCAAGGAACCCAGTGTAGCCACCCAGTGATAACTATTGAAATTGCACGTATAATACTCAATGGTAAATGTTTTTCCAGAGGTGGTCTGGTATTTATAAAGATCTTCTATCTAGTTCATGGAAAGAACTATGGATAAGAATATCTGAATTTCATTACCAATTACTGCAGATATATGCAGAGATTTAAGTGGCACATCAAATAACATTTTGAATGATGGAGGTTCAATGAAAGAGACAGCATATTAACAAGTTTCTGCCATTGGGAAACAGACTTACTGTAGTTTTTAACAAAAAGATCTAAGAATAAATTCTCAGAGAGAACTGAAACTAAAGAATTAGACATGGGGAACAGGATATAGGAGCTACCCTAGTCAGTTGTACGTGGACTTCAGCCCACCTAGTGGCCCCATTTCTTTTTTTTTCCTTTTATTATTTAGAATCTTTTTCCATGGTTATGTGGTTTATGATTCCACCCTTGCATTCCCCCCTCCTAGAGCTGACAAGCAATTCCACTGGGTTATACATATCATATACATAAATATCATTGTTCAAAACTTATTTCCATGTTACTCATATTTGAAGTAGAGTGATCCTTTAACATCAAAACCCTAATCATATCCCCTTCAAACTATATGATCAATCAGATGTTTTTCTAATGCATTTCTGCTCCCACGATTTTTTCTTTGGATGTGGATAGCATTCTTTCTCATAAGTTCCTCTGAACTGTCCTGGGTCATTGCATTGCTGCTAGTAGAAAAGTCCATTACATTTGGTTATGCCATAATGTATCCATCTTTGTGTATAATGTTCTCCTCATTCTGCTCCTTTCACTCTGCATCAATTCCTTAAGGTCGTTCCAGTTCACATGGAATTCCTCCAGTTTATTATTCCTTTGAGCACAATAGCATTTCATCACCAGCAGATACCACAATTTGTTCAGCCATTCTCCAATCAAAGGGCATCCCCTCGTTTTCCAATTTTTTGCCACCACAAAGAGAGCAGCTATAAATATTTTTGTACATATCTTTTTCCTTATTATCTCTTTGGGGTATAAACCCAACAGTACTATGTCCGGGTCAAAGGGCAGGCATTCTTTTCAAGCCCTTTGGGCATAGTTCCAAAATGCCCTACAGAATGATTGGAACCATTTCTTTTAGATTTCCTGGAGATCTAGTGCTATGATAGTCCAAGTTGCACGATTTGTCTCTTCTAGCAAAACCATGTGGGTCATCCTTCTATTTAGCTGCAATTACTCTTTGTTTCTGGGTGTTATTTGCAGTGAAAAATGTAAAGAATGAAATGTTTCAGTCCCTTTCTTACAATATCTACTCGCTGGTCATTATACAATGATCTCAGGTTTATTAGTCAGCTATACTGGTCAACTAAGTTAATATTTATAAATGATCTAAAACCTATGTGAGTCTTCATAGTCTCTTTCTCCTTTCCTATGACTATACAGAAGCAGAAATAGACTGAAGGGTCATTTTATGAAAGATAGATAGATGGATAGATAGATAGATAGATAGATAGATAGATAGATAGATAGATAGATACAATACATATTTATATTAGAGGGATCTGGCTACCTCCAACAAATAAAATTTCAAAACTTCCTCACCATCTGAGACCCCCACCTTCTCCAGTGTATAGATTTTATTCCCTTCAGTGCCCAACCCCATTCTTATATGCCTGGTCAGTCTAAGAATCAGTGCATTATCTCATTGTTGGACTCCAAACTCTTGGTATGCCTCCTGGTCATGTTGCTACCAACTAAAGAGGTGGTCATATAGCAACCATCCCATCTATACTCCATCTTCATAACAATCAGCCCATCCCATACTCCATCCTCAAGATGGCGACTCTTAGCAATGGGTCCTGAGAACTAACTAATGGACCCTAAATTGATACAATTTGGTATTATGCCAAATGCCTTATTCAAGCCTGCCAGGCATGGACATGAGAATTAAGTGATACAGCGTACAGGAGCTCTTAATATATCTTGGGACTTTTCACTGAAGCTTGTGACTTCTGGATGGAGGTCTCCTTTAAGCTATGCTGACAAATTAAAGTTTAACATAAGAAGAAAGACTCTTATTTTTATAGGAAAGAACCTACTCAACTATAGCCTATATCTAGTTACTCCCAATTATTGCCTATTAATAATAAAGAACTAATCACCATCCCTATAGAATCTCATTAAACTAGTTAATACTGATTAGAAATCATCATAGAGGTAAAATAATGGATTTAAGATGGCCAGGGGGTCTACTAAAATAGGGTATGGTTCAAATTATTTCCCACAAGGGGCAACAAGGTGGCTCAGTGGACAGAAAGCTAGGTCTGGAGTTGGGAGGTTCCAGGTTCAAATCTAGCCTCGGACTCTTCCTACCTATGTCACCCTGGGCAAGTAATTTAACCCCAACTACCTAGCCCTTCCCTCTTCTGTCTTAGCAACTGATTCTTAGTATTGTTTCTACAAGAGAAGGTAAGGGGTTTTAAAGAAGAAAAAAGATGAAGAAGAATGCTTCAACAGTTTTTTTTTTCAATTAGGCTCAGAGGAGAGGGACAATTGTCAGATAACATTTGTTTTATTAAATCTCCCTCTTTATTCCATCTCTTGCTTAGGAATACTACTTCAGTGTATATTCCATTAATGATTTCCAAATGGATTCGCTCTCCTCCCTTCCCTATGACTAGTACTGAAACAGAAATGTCTTTCTCCTTCCCTACCTAGATTCAAGTGTTTCCCCAAAATCTCTATCTGAGCTAGTATTAATTACAGAAAAATTAGTGGCTGCCAGAATTTCTTTTATATGAAGGTTGTGTGAAAATGTAGACAATGACACTGAGTGAAGTAGAAGGGAATAGTTCATTTGGATAGGAAATGGTCGATGTATGTGCTTCTAACTAGAAGAGAAAGGAATTTCTCTTGCTTTTAGCCCATAAGTAACAAAATGTGAAGGAATAGGGCAATTAATGGGAATTCCTTCCCAGGTGCAGAGAGAGAAAAAATAGATCAGAGGAGCACTTCCATTGCTTCACTCCTGTTACTTCCAGATTTGAAGTCTCTCCACAATTCTATTTGCCAAGTTTGTAACAGCGACAGTTTTGGTAGTAGTGACCTTTGAAAATTTCAGAAGGAAAAAACAAGTCAGCATATAAGCAGAGAACTCACTCAACCTTGTTCTGTCCACATGGTGATGACAAGATGGAGAATGAACTCTCCCAACCCCTACTTCCAGCTCCTCTCTCCCAGAAATCTACAAAAACCCAATTCTAAAAGCCAAAATTGTAAACACCACCACCTGGTGAAGTCTGGGATGGCTCCTCTGTTAATCTCATCTCCAGAAGAAGTGCAGGTGCTACAGCCTGGCCAAAGACTTCGTGACTAGGGATCAACCACTTGATGATGAGCCTCTTGTTCTTAGTTGGGCTAATCTTCAGAAAACTGATTTTGTATATTGCTGAAAGTGTATTTGAAACTTCCAGAATGAGAGAATGTGCCAGAAATTGTGTTTTACCAAAATAGGTATTGAGAATGAGGGTCACCTACATACCGCAGTGAGGACTTTGTGGTGGATGCTATAATGAAAGAGAGAAAGAAACATATAGTATAAAATATATATATATATATATGTGTGTGTATGTGTATATGCATTTAGATGTGTGTATTACATATAAGTGTATTCTATATGTATATACACATATAAACACATATTTTCAGAGGCAGCTAGGTATCTTTTCACAATCTCTCCAACAGTGATTATTCCTATCTTTCATCATCTTTGTCAATTTTCTGGAAGTCAATCAATAAATAAGTATTTATTAAGCATCTACTATGTGCCAGGCACTGTGCTAAGTTCTGGGGATATGAAAAGAGGCAAAAGTCCATCCCTGTTAACAGGAGAGACACAAAGAAAACAAATATGTACAGATAAGCTATAAAAAAAAAGATAAATAGGAAAGATCAAAAAAAGAGAAGACACCAGAGTTAAGAAGGGTTGGGAAAGACTTCTTGAAAAGATGGGATTTTCATTGGGACTTGAAGGAAGCCAGGATACAGAGATGAGGAAGGAAAACATTTCTGGCATGGGGGCCAGCCAGAGAGAATACCTGGAATAGAGAGATAAATCATCTTGTTCATGGAACTGTGAGGAATCCAATATCCCTAGATGGAAGAGTGACTGAGAAGGACTAAGCGGAAGCCTTTTGATTTGCACTTTCTTTTATGGAATCCTTGTAAGTTCTGAGAATCCTTATCCCAACTTATTGACAAGGTAGGTTTCTGAAGAAGTCTATTTCCCTCCTCTCTACAGATTCTAGGGGTACCCTTGAGGGAATAGGGGGATTTCTTCAATGCTCCTGGATTCAGCTCCCACTACAGTGTTCTCAATGTTAATTAGTTATAATTAATATCTCCGTTTCATTTAGCCAGTTGTCAGCTTTTACAGAGGGATATTTACTGAGAAGATACAGCAAGAAAAGAAGTAATAAACCATTCCCTTGTGCTGAAATACATGTTCCTCTCCCTTGCCTCAACTCTGGCAAGAAAGTAGGCTCAAATTTAAAGTCATTGCTACATGCATTCATCCCATTAAGTTCACTTCCAAATGCTTTTTGATTGATGGATGAAGTTACTCAAGAAAATATAACCTAGCATCTGAGTTTATTTCAAGGTTGGGCTAGGTCTCAAAGTTGGGTCAGGGTCTCACTGCTGAGCTGACTGGCCAAAAATTTGTCACAGACTCTGGATCCTCGGTGTCTGTTTACTGGTTCTCCTGCTCTCTTAAAGCTCACAATGTCACAGCCTAGCCTTACATTCCTTTATGTAAGAGCAGGAAAGAATAAATGCAAAAGGCCAAGAACAGAGGCCCACATTTCATGCTCACATGTGGGCCCAGGTAGGAAGATGAAGACCTGAGGCATCACTCCCCTCCCAGAGGCTTATAGCATGTCTTCCCTCAGCTGTAACCAGAATGAAAACAGAAAATACTCTGGCCAATTAATGACTTATCTAAACAGTCTCAGTTCTGACTCAGCAGTCAGTATAAAGGCTCCTATTCTTTATGAGGTAGGAAGATCAGAAAGAATAACTAATTATGCCCTGAAGTCCAGTTGGGAATTATATCAGCAAAGCATCCTGTGCCATTCATAAGGGCTGGGCTGGACTGGACTCATTGGCCACTTCCCCTCTCCTTAACACTTATTACTTGTAATTGGGAGCGTTCTTTCATATGGCTATGGTTCTCTTAGATAACTGGTTTTATATCCTTTGACCCCTTATTATTAGAGAATGTTTTCTGGTCTTACTTCTTTCTGTCAATTGCCTATGTCTTGGCTATTAGAACTTTATTCGAGATATCTGATATAAAAGTTTTTTCCAAGTAATCCATTTCTTTCCATATCCAAGTTGTATTAATTTTTGTTAATTTAAAAGTTTTTTAATTTCCACACCTTTGCTCTTCTATACAAGGGAAAATGTGTCTATTTACCTAATCTTCCCCTTTTAAGTAAAGATGACAATAGTTCCATTAGCTTATTTCTTGGAGAGATGCTATCATAGTAGATAAGATTTCATAACTGAGAGTTAATTAATGTGATTTTTTACATGCATCTAACATTCTCATTAGGACTTTTCTAAAGCTCCTCAACCCCTCTGTATCTAACCTGAAAGCAGGGACCAGAACTCCAGCTTCTGCAGCATCAAACCTGACAACACCTGGTATTATACAGGTTATTTTCTTTCTCTGCTCTAGAAAAAAAAATCCTCAGACACCAAGAGGGAACTTGGTGGACTTGAAGCAGATCTACCCATGACCAAATTGTGAAGTCAGTAAAGTTTTCCTTCCCATCTTCCCTTTCAGTATTATACTGCTACCTACTTTCCACTTCATATCTGCCTGCCTGCCTTGGGCCCTTCCCAATATTCAAAAGTAATTTTCTCCCTTTACCCTTTTGGGCAGAGATGGCTTTAAGCAGGGGATTGAATTTATCTACTAATATGGGCTGTCCCCAAGGTGTAACAAGGGTGCATTGTTGTGTGAGTGGAAGAGAGGCAGAAAGCCATCTCTAGTCTCTTCTCCCCCAACTCTTCTTCCAGGTAGACTTTAATTCCCTCCAGGAAAGGAAGCAGGAGATTGGAGTCATAATCTTGGCCGCTCTGCCCTTCTCAGAGAAAGGTGTACCAGGTTGGAATTATATCTATCTGCTCCCATAAATATTACTGGGGCAGGGGATATGCTTTCTCACTCAAGTTGAATTCCCAATTGCTGTTTCTTAACAAAGAAGAGACACTTCAAGCTTTATATCCAAGACTTGACACCCTTCCTGCCAAATCATTTCTACAATGAACACACATAGTAAATAGCAAAGAAACCCATTTATTCAAGTCAAATAGCATAATAGACACCAGAGAAAGTATACATAGGATATATATCTGACAATAATAAAGAGAGAAGGAACTCTTCCATTGGAAGTGTGGTAATTTGACTTGCATTCAAGAGAATTGCACCCAAGAGAAAATTCCCCCAAATCTTTAAAGTGGCAAGCTGAAAATAGGGGCATGATAGAGATTGATAACTCCTCTTATTTCAACTTCTTTCTGGAGTTTTATTTTTCCATCAGAAACCTGAAATGGAATTGGCACAGTCTATCTTCTCTTTGGAATCTAGAAACCAGCAGTGCTTGAAGTCTGAAGAGACTTAAAAGATACAAAGAAACTGAAGAGACGAGCTCTCCAGTCTCCCCACTGTCTCCCAAATCAGCCCTAGCCCTTCTCCTAGGTAGAGGGCATCAATCTTCACCAATGAAGAAAAAGTCCCTTAACAATGGACTTTGGGACACACAATTTGTTCTTTTATCATTGTTAACCAGTGTTTGACTCTGGTAGTTGGCTTAGTCTCCTTACAATTTTTTTAACCCTTACCTTCTGTCTTAGAATTGATGCTAAATATGGATTTCAAGCCAGAGGAGCAGTAAGGCACTTGGGGTTGAGTGACTTGACCACAGTCACACAGTTAGGAAATGTCTGAGGTCAGATTTTAATCCAGGAATTCCTAAATTCAAGCCTTTTTCTTTACACACTGAGCCTCCCAACTGCTCCAAAATTCTACTTATATTGAATGTTATCACTGTAGCTTTGCCTTCCCTCTCCTCCATTGACTACCTGTAATTCTGCTAAACACTTTGGTAAAGAAAACTTTCTTTCCAAAAATATCAACATGTTAATAATGAATTCCTGAAATGAATTTTTTATATTTTTAAATCATAGCCAAATTTTAGCATAAAACATGTTTCCCTCATTTTGGGAAAGAGGAGATGGACTATAGGTATGGATTATCAAATATTATGTCAGACCCAGCTGCCAGACTAATTTATTTTGCTTAACTGTTTTTATTTGTTATTAATAAAGAGTTCTAAAGTATGTGAAGGGAGAGGTTATTGAGTGGGAAAGAAGAATAATGTTAATTTTCTTAAAGCATAAATATTTTTTAATAAAAAAGTCTAATCACTAACATTCAATTTTTTCTGGGGATCACATGTCTTAGAGAATATCCATTTCTAACAAAAAATATATCAAGGCAACAGTCATAGCTAATTCAGAATCATAAAATATCTGAGCTGGAAGGAAAGATAAGAGAGACAAGATATAGGAGGAGCTAGGTGGCTCGTTGGATAAAGAGCCAGGTTTGGATATGAGATGTCCGGTTCAAACCTGGCCTCAGATATTTCCTAGCTACGTGATGTTGGGCAAGCCACCTAACCCCAATCTCCTAGCCCTTCCCATTCATTTGTTTTGGAACCAATGCTTAGTTTCGATTCTAAGGGAAGGTAAGAGTTTTTGTTTGGTTGGTTTTTTCCCTTAGACAAAATATAAGTCTTGTAAAATAGGAAGTACTTGAGTCTCTCATTTGAAGTTTTAAGACTTGAAGAATACCCAGGTCAATGTCATGGGTCCAAACAGAAACCTTTAGTACAAAAGGGGGCTTCCACATAAGCATCCCCTCTTTCTTCAGGGTCCAAGGATGAGTCAATAGGAGAGCCTAGTTTTTTCTGCAGTAAAGGAACATTCGCTGTCAGTGACCAGTTTTCTGAGAAGCATCCACTATGCATCTCAAGTCATTCTTTCCCACTCCCACATACCAAATCTCATTCCACCCACAAACTTTGTCTGATGACCGAAATGTAAATCTAAATCCCATGGAAATGACCTACCTTTGGGGATCCATATTCAGGCCACCCAAGCCTCATGGAAACAATGTGCCGCATTGACACCTACAACTGTGCTGGGTGGGGAGAGATGTCTCTAGGCACTAATGTTTGGAGTGGGATTGGAGAGGGACAGGTCACTACTGGCTTTACGAAATGGACATTTCTTTTTTGTTAGTGATATGTTAGATCATTTCAATGAAGACCAGGATCATGCACTGGCACCCAGTTGGCCAAATATGACTGAGTTGTTGTTTTCTAAAATGTCATTTAAAAAAAGATAGTTAAATACAGGTTCATAAATCAGATGCAACAGGAATTAATCAAACAAATATAAGTTTGGTGGCTTAGTGGATAGAGATCCAGGAGGCTTAGAATTGGGGTTCAAATATGGCCTCAGACACTTCCTAGCTGGGTGACTCTGGGCAAGTCGCTAAACCCCAATTGCCTAGCCTTTACCACTTTTCTGCCTTGGAACTGATATTTGGTATCAACTCTAAGACAGAAGGTAAGGGTTTAAAATTTAAAAAAAAATTAAAAGATAATTAGCATACACAGATGTGTCCTAGGATCAAGAAAGGAAAGCAATCTTGCACACTATTATGTTTAACCCTTTCATCTTATGAATAAAGAAATTGAGGACCAGAGATTAAGGACTCCTCCAGGGTGATGTGGATTAAAATTAAGAGAGCCAGAATTTGAACCCAGGTGCTTTGACTCAAATTCCATATGCTTTGTGATAAAGATAATATTGCTGCTTTCTATGTAACTATGGGTAGAAGCAGATAGATAGATAGATAGATAGATAGATAGATAGATAGATAGATAGATAGATAGATAGATAGATAGATAGATAGATAAAAATAAGAATCAGAAAAAGGAGAGAGAACAAATCAATAAATAGATAAGAATAAAAATAGATAAACTAAGGCCCACAAAACTGAAGCGATTTGCCCAATCACTCAGTAGAGATAAGATTTAGCCTCAACTCCTGTTTATCTCTATAGTCTTTCCAATGTATTACATATCAACTAAGCTATTTAAGTGGTGAGTATTATTGGAGCTCACAGAAACTAAGCAAAAGAATCATAGCTTGGGAGAGTCAAGAAAGGCTTGATTTTAGGTGGAACCTTGAAGCTTAGGTAAGATTCCATAAGCAGCAGAAAATTCCAAACCTGGGCAAATAGGGCATAATGAATAGACCTTAGTCTTAGAGGGGTAAAGACCTGAATTCAAGTTCTCCTTTAGACAAGTACTAATTGTGTAGCCTTGGGCAAGTCACTAAACCTCCCTAAGCATCACTTTCCTCATCTGTAAAATGAAGAAGTTGGACCCAATGGCTTCTAAGATCTCTTCTAGATCTAAATAATGAACTTATTATGATCCTATATGATGACACATATGTGATATGAAGAGATAAAATTGGTTAAGCATTTAACAAAGTGCCCAGCATAGAGTGGACATTTAATAAATACATCTGAAGAAGAAAATGGAAAGGCACTCCAGTGTCTTTGCTAAGAAAAGCCCAAATGGAATCACAAAGAGTTGGACAGGACTGAAGAGCAACTGAACAAATAAATGCTTGCTCTCTCCTTCCCCTATATGGTATAGACCAGCTAATTGAATCATTAAAGAACCAAAAAAGATTTTTTTAATGGTTTGTGGTCTAACTAATTATCCCTAAAGAGGTGGGGAACATCTATTGGCTGTGTGATCTTGGGTAGATCACTTAATCTAATTTCTCAGAACCTCTAGGCAATTCCCTAAAACCAAAAGTTGCAGAGTGTTGCCAAGTCTCTGAATCCCCATTGCCTAGGGCTTACCACAATTCTCCCTTAGAACCAATGGGAAGTATTGAGTCTAAGATGGAAGGTAAAAGTTAAAAAAAAAATAAAAAGTTGCAGAGTTGGGGTCAGGGGGTTTTGGCAGGAGGAGCTTACACATTCAGAACTTACACAAGTGAAATCATAGCTCAAGTCAAAAATTAAGGGAAATCAGACTCCCTAGTTTTGTCCCATTTCTCAATCATAATCTGATTGATCTAACCATGTATTTATATCCCATCCCTATCATCTGTCCTCCTCTGTGACTCTATTTATCCATGTACAAAATAGGGCTAATGCTAACTCCCTACTTCACACTACCTCAGACAATGCTAGGTCCATAGTAGGTACCTAATTGCTTAATTGATGAATCCACTATTTCTTTTAACCCCTTACCTTCTGTCTTAGAATCAATCCTGTGTATTGGTTCCAAGGCAGAAGAGTGGTAAAGACTAGGCAATGGAGGTTAAGTGACTTGTCCTGGGTCACATAGCTAGGAAGTATCTAAGGTCAAATTTGAACCCAAGACCTCCCACCTTTAGACCTGGCTCTCAATCCACTGAGTCACCCCACTGCCCCTGATCCACTCTTTGTTGTAAGTTATTAAATACTAGGAGATCCCCAGATAATGACTCAGAAAATAAAATGCTAGTCAGACTTGGCTTCAAATTCTGCCTCTCCCTCTTACAGAATACATCTTTCATCTCTTTGAACCTCAGTTTTTTCTTCTATAAATGGGAACAATAACCTACTTCAAAGCATTGATGTAAGGCTTAAATGTGATAATATATGTAAAATGCTTTGTAATTATTTTAACATTTTATTTGTTTATTATATTAAAATTCTCAAGTGTCCCCCACCCTCCTCTTCCCACACGAGGAAAAAAACATCATTTGACCCAAAAAAATGTATATATAAAACTGTCTTGCTTATTTTCTATTCATCAGTTCCTTCCCTGGAGGGGGACACACAGAAATTATTCCTCAAACAATATTTCTGTTGCTGCAGACAGTGTTCTCTTGGTTCTGCTCATTTCACTTTTCATAATGTCATGTAGGTCTTTCTATGTTTTTTTAAATTAACCTGTTTGCCATTTCTTACTAGACAGTAGTATTCCGTCACAACCCTATGCCCTACTTTGTCTGGCCATTTCCCGATTGATGGGCATCCCTTCAGTTTCCAGTTCTTTGCCACCACAAAGAGGGCTGCTATAACTACTTTAGAACATCTTGCAGATTTAAAGCAAAAATGTCATTTGTCAACATCAGCATTTGCCTGACATCTCCTCTGGAAAGAGAAAAGACATAAAAGGAAAGTCCAGCCCTTTGTCATTACTGAGCAGTGGTTTTTCTTTGTTTTTTTTTCTGACTACAAGGGCATCTTTAGAATCAAGTCACCAGAGCCCAGACTCTACCACAAAAGAAGCAAAGCAGTGAGGTTATTGCTTACTACCAGAGAGAGGAAATGCAAAAACTTGGGCCTAAGATGTGGCTTTTTCTCCCCACCCTTCCTCACACTCTCAAGCGTCTGCTCTCACCAGGTGTTCAATGTAGGGCAAAGCTGACAAAACAATTTCTCCTAGCCTAGAAGAATGGAGTGACTCATAGCTATAGAGGGAAGAGCCATATATGTCCACTGGTGGGAAACTTAAGGCTTCTAAGATATATCACAACAAAATGACTTAAGATTCAGATGCCACATTTTAAGAGACTGAGCTGGTTTTTTCTTATATATTCCTGGAAGGAGAAAAAAAGATTTAGTACAGTGTCATAACATGCTCAATTTGGTTGATGATGACAATGATAATGGCACTGATGAATAAGGACATGGATAAAATGATGATGAAGATTATGCTAATTCTGGGAGAATCATAGAACTGGGTGGGATATAGTTATATGGTCCATCTTTTTCCTTAGAACATGCCAATTTGATTAAATTTTAAAATCCTATTTTTGGAGGCAGCTAGGTGACTCAGTGAATACAGAGCCAGGCCTAGAGGCAAGAGGTCCTGAGTTCATATCTGACCTCAGACACTTCCCAGCTGTGTGACCCTGGGCAAGTCACTTAACCCCCATTTGCCTAGCCCTTACTACTCTGCTGCCTTGGAACCAATACTTAGTATCAAATCTAAAACTGAAGGTAAGGGTTATTTTTTTAATCTATTTGTGAATTTAAAGTCTTCCTTGATTTGGCTCTCAATGTTTACTTCCTATTTTACAACTTCACATATTCTACATTACAATCAGAATGAGCTTGTGAGGTTTACTCAGTAGTTAGCAGTAAATGAAAAGGAGGGAAGAAGACATTTACGTTGGAGAGAACAGCATGTCCAGAGCCATGGGGAAAGTATTGAGCATACAGTGAGGAGAGGAGGTAAGGGGAGAGGAAAAGAAGAAGTAATTGGTGGACCAGACTATTAGAGTAGAAAGTATCCTTCCTTCCTTCCTTCCTTCCTTCCTTCCTTCCTTCCTTCCTTCCTTCCTTCCTTCCTTCCTTCCTTCCTTCCTCCCTTCCTCCCTCCCTTCCTTCTTTCCTTCCTTCCTTCCTCCCTCCCTCCCTCCCTTCCTTCTTTCCTTCCTTCCTTCCTTCCTTCCTTACTTCCTCCCTTCCTTCCTTCCTTCCTTCCTTCCTTCCTTCCTTCCTTCCTTCCTTCCTTCCTTCCTTCCTTCTTTCTGGGGGGGCTATCATGCAGAAGATGAATTAGGGTATTTTTTCTTTTTGACTCCAGAGGACAGACTAGGAATATGGAGTGGAAACTGAAAAAAAGGAAAATTTAGATTTGATATTAGAAATGATTTCTTAGCAGTTAAAAATACCCCATGGTGGAATTTGCTGCCTTGGAAGGTAATGGCTTCCCTCTCCTTGGAGATCTTTAAGCAGAGGCTTAAATGAAGGCTGAAGCCAGCATTACCATTGATGGCCCTGGTCCTACTCCAGAGAGGCACACTTGGGCAAACCTAATCCATCTTCTATGTATGCCTATAACTAAAAATCATTGCACAGCCTCTGCTTAAAGATCTCTAAGGAGAGGGAAGCCATTACCTTCCAAGGCAGCAAATTCCACCATGGGGTATTTTTAACTGCTAAGAAATCATTTCTAATATCAAATCTAAATTTTCCTTTTTTTCAGTTTCCACTCCATATTCCTAGTCTGTCCTCTGGAGTCAAAAAGAAAAAATACCCTAATTCATCTTCTGCATGATAGCCCCCCCAGAAAGAAGGAAGGAAGGAAGGAAGGAAGGAAGGAAGGAAGGAAGGAAGGAAGGAAGGAAGGAAGGAAGGAAGGAAGGAAGGAAGGAAGGAAGGAAGGAAGGAAGGAAGGAAGGGAATGACTATATCCTTTGTTCTGGTCTATAGGGGTCTTTTCTCAACAAAGCATTTTTTTGTGCAGTCATTTCAATCCTGCCCAACTCTTCATGGCCATATTTGGGGTTTTCTTGGCAAAGATACTAGAATGGTTTGCCATTTCTTTCTTCAATTCATTTTATAGATGAGGAAATAGTCAAACATGGTTAAGTGACTTGTCCAGGGTCACACAGCTTTTACGCCTCTGAAGTCAGATTTGAACCCAGGAAGATGAGTTTTACTGTCTTCAAGCTTGGCACTCTATCAATAGCACTACCTAGCTGCACATCACTACAGCCTAAAATTAGCTTCTTTTTTTTTTTTTACTATCATGTCATACTATTGGCACATATTGAACTTACGTGATAATGTTAAAGTTCAAAAAGTTCTTGACAAGCAAGAACACTGGGAAAAATTAATTAATATAAAATGTAATATAGATGAATATAAACTCTAACACTTGGATTTATAGGATCATAAATTGGAGCTGGATAGAGGACATCTCATCAAATCCATTCATTTTTTTCTTTTTTTTATTATTATCCCAAATATTCACAAATCCAAACAAAACAAACATTTCCATATATATTGAAAAAGAAGAGAATACATAAACGAAATCATAAATCTCCTAGATGTTTATCTTGCTTTTCTTCACATCTACATAAAAGATTCCATCCACCGGTGTCCCAACCCTTCACTACTCTTCCTACATCACATAAGATATTGTCATGGAGGCCAACATGTTCATATAAATTATGTTTTTTATTCTTTATCTTTCTGTTCCCTTTGTGGAGGTTGCATTGTCAGGTTGTTCCAGTATTAGTTCTGTGGCTGTGTATAAGGTTCTCCTATTTCTACTCCTTTTATTGTTCATTATCTCAGATAGTTCTTTCAGGGATTTTTTAAACCATTTTGTTTATCATTTCTTATGGTGCAGTAGTATTCCATCACAATCATATGCGATGACTTGGTCAGTCTTTCCCTAACTGATGGGCATCCCCCTCAGTTTCCATTTCTTTGCCAGCATAAAGAGAGTTGCTAAAAATATTTTGGAATGTATGAATTCTTTCTGTCTTTCTCTAATCTCCTTGGGAAACAGACCCCAGCAATGCATTTTTTCTAAAACTCTTACTTTCTATTTTAGTATTAATTCTTTTTTATTCATATATATTTTATTTTCCCAATTTCATGTAATAACAATTTTCAACATACATTTTCCAAAATTACAAGATCCAAATTGCCCCTCTCCCACCTTATCTCCCCCTTCCCAGAAATGGTAAGCAATTTGATCTGGGTTTTACATGTACTATCATGCAAAACATATATCCATAATGGTCATTAATATAAGACTTAGTATCAATTCTAAGACAGAAGAGTGGTAAGGACTAGGCTGTTGGGGTTAAGTGATTTGCCTCGGGTCAGAGAGCTAGGAAATGTCTGAGGACAAATTTGAATCCAGGTCTTCCCAACTCTAGGCTTGGCTCTCTGACCACTGTGCTACCTAATTGACACTAAACCCATTCATTTTACAGATGAGAAAACTATTTGACTGTAAAGTTGAAGCTGTTTTGATTTTACCATGATGACTCTCATCAAAAACAAAGTTGTTTTTGATAAGTAAAAGCAGTTCTAGCTAAAGAGCAATTTAGTAGAAAACTATCTCTGGGTCTCAGTGGACTACAAGATCAGCAGTGTCCATAGCAATAAGCTAATATGTACACATTAGAAGAGATAGCATCAAGAAAAAAAGGATGTTATACTTCCACTGTGCTTTTCTCGAATTACATGCCATCTAGAATATTGTCTGCAGTTTTGGACAGTGACTGAAGGAAAGACATTGGAAATTGTGGAGTGCGAGTGTTCTGAGGAGAGGAGTAATTAGAGTGAATATGAATGTCATATAAAGATTGGTTCAAGAAAATAGGAATGCTTAGCCTAAAGAAGAGAACACCTGGGGAAAATGTTAGATACTTACAGTGACATCAGTGGAAACAGACTCATTCTCTTTGATCCCAGAAGCCTGAAGTAGAAGTAATGTGTAAAAGGTACAAATTTAGATTTTTGTAAAAAAAAAAAAATCTAACCATTAGAGAGATTCAAACATTAAAAAGAAGGACTTATGAGATGGCAGATTTTCTTTCAGTGAAAGTTTTTTTAAATTAGAGATTGTTGAGAAAACTATAAAATAGTATGGCAGAAACTAGGTATAGACCAATATTAATATTTCATGCCCTATACCAAGATAAAGTCAAAATAGGTATATGATTTAGATATAAATGGTGATATTAGAAGTAAATTAGGGGGAATGTAGAATAGTTTACCTGTAAGCTCTATGGAGAAGAGAAGAATTTATGACTAATCAAGAAATATAGAACATTACCTGATGTGAAATGAATAATTATGACTATATTAAATTTTAAAAGCTTTTGTACAAACAAAACCAATATGACCAAGATTAGAATGGACTAAACAAACTGCTGGGAATTTTATAACAAATTTCTCTGATAAAGACCTTATTTCTCAAATTTATAGAGAACTAAGTCAAAGTTATGAGAATACAAGCCATTCCTCAAATGACAAATGGTCAAATGATAAGAATAAGCAGTTTTCAGATGAAGTCAAAGCTATCAATAATCATATGAAAAAATGTTCTGAATTTCTTTTGATTAGAGAAGTGCAAATTAAAACTCTGAGATACCACCTTATACCTATCATATCTACCAACATGACAGCAAAGGAAAGTAATAAATGTTGGAGGGGATGTGGCAAAATTGGAACACTGATGCATTACTGGTAGAGTTGTGAACTGATTCAATCATTCTGAAGGGCAATTTGGAACTATGCCCAAAGGGCTATAAAACAATACATGCCCTTGGATCCAGTAATATTACTACTAAGTTTGTATTCCAAAAAGGTCCAATAAAAAGGGGGGAAGGACTTACTTGTACAAAAATATTTATAGCTGCTCTTTTTGTGGTGGCAGATAATTGGAAACTGAGGGGATTTCCATCAATTAGGGAATGGCTGAACCGATTGTGGTGTATGATAATGATGGAATACTATTGTACTATAAGAAATGACAAACAAGATGATTTCAGAAAGAGCTGAAAAGACCTACCTGAATTGATGCAGAGTGAAATAAGCAGAATCAGGAGAATATTATACGTGATAACAGCAATATTGTGGAATGATCAACTGTGAAAGACTTAGCTACTCTCAGCAATACAATGATCTAGGACAATTCTGAAGGACTTAAGACAAAGAATGCTCTCCGTCTCCAGAGAAAGAACTGTTGGAATTGGAATAGAGATCAAAGTGTATGACTTTTCATGTTGATTTATTTGGGGTTTTATTTCGGGGTTTTGTTTTTATGTGATTATGTTTTGCATGATAATATATGTATAACTCAGACCCAATTGTTTGCCAGAACCAGGAAGGGGGAGGGATGGGAGTGAGGAAAATAAATTGAATCTTATAACTTTAGAAAACTTAAGAGGGATGTAATTGAGAAAATAAAATGTTTTTACAAAAAATTAGAATAATTATTCATCAGATTTATTATAGAGGAAAATATTTATTATATGATAATATATTCATAATTCATATCATATTATCTGCATGGATTATCTGGAGGAGAAAGGAGTGGGAGGGAGAAAGAGACATGGATTGCAGAATATCAGAAAACAAATATTAAGAAATTGTATTAACAAGGTGGCACTGTGGGTAACATGCAGTGGGTAGAGTACCTTGAGTCAAGAAGACCTCAATTCAAACCCAACCTCAGACACTTATTAACTGTCTGACCCTCTGTAAATCATTTGACCCCGCTTGCTCAGTTTCCTCAAAATGAGCTGGAACTGTCAAACCACTCCAGTATCTTTGCCAAGAAAACCCTAGATGGGGTCACAAAGAGTCAGACATAACTAAAACAACTAAACAAGAACAAATCACTGAGGTATTGAATTTGAGTGGTGGTTCTCAAGTCAATTAAAGAGACCATGAGGCTAAAATTATTTTCATAATAATCCTGACATGTTCATTTCTAATCCAATTACCAATAGACATAACCCACCTAAACAAGTTCTTTAAGGGGTAGGGTACACAATCATTTTTTAAAACTGTAAAGAGATCTTGATCCCAAAAAGCTTGATAACTATTACTAAAGAACTCCAGAGTTGGCATCACCCACTCCTTGGACCCTTTCATTCTATTAGTTCAAAATAAACCTCTTATTTCACAAACAGAGTTTGAAAGACTCCATCAGCTACTATGATAAAATCTAAGTCCACTATATCTACAGCATTCCCTAGTTCTATCAGTTTCATTTTATTTGCCTTTTTTCTATTCAGACCTGCAATTTCATTGCTATAGGGATCTTCAGTGAGGAAGCTACCAATTTATATCAGCAGTTCTGTGACTCATTTTACTAGATGTTCATTTGACACACAGAATTATTAAACAATTTGCCAAAGATCACACAGCAAGTACATATCAAAGGGAAGACTTAAACCCTAGGTTGTTCTGACCCAAAGACTAGCCTTGTTTCCACTATACCATGCTGTCTTACTTCTGGTAGTTAAACTGTCAAAAAGGGAAATGAGGGTTAGTTTGCCATGACCTGTTTGTGATGAAGCTATGATGGCTTTTAAGTGATCTTTTTCTCCAGTTCTAAATGTTCAGTAACCATCCCCTTAAATAATGTGTTCTAGAATTTTGTCAGGAAAGAAGTTAAGTTTTTATTCAGTCACTTTTTTTCAGCCATGTACAAACTTTTCACAAACCCATCTGAAGTTTCCTTGGCAAAGATACTGGAGTGGTTTACTATTTCCTTTTCCAGATCATGTTACAGATGAGGAAACTGAGACAAACAAGGGGTAGTGACTTGCTCAGAGACATAGATAGTAAGTATCTGAGACCAGATTTGAATTCAGGAAAAGGAGTCTTCCCTACTCCAGGTTTGGCACTCTATTCACTGTACCACTTGGCTGCCTGAAGTCAAGTTTAGAGTTCTTTAATTCTCATACTTCACCCTCTTTGCTTTCTAAAAAAAATAAGAAATTGGAAATTGATTTTTCTCTAGTGTTGTGTCAATTTTCCCATTCTCTAAGATATTTCAAAGATCACCAACAGTGGCTTAGTAATCACACCTGAGAGTACATCCAGTGGTCTAGGCCAGCCATTTTTGGTCTTTGGTCCCTAACAATCCTAAAAATTATTTTGAAGAAAGGCTGTCCTCAAAAAACTCTTGTTTTAATAAGTTGTATCTATTAATATTTGTCATATTAGAAATTAAAATATTTTAGTATAATTATGAAAATAGTTTTGACCTTGTAAACCCCTTGAAAGGGTCACAGGGACCCACAGGGTACACCAACCACCGCACTTGGAAATCACTAGAATAGAATTCATCTAGACTCAATATCTTGAATTCATTGACAATAAGATCTAAACACAAGCTATGTCTTTGCTCATCTTTTGTCTCTACTCTGTACTCTTTCTGTTTAGCCCTTCAAAAATCAATATCATAGGAAGAGAAAGGAGTTACAAAACAAGAGGTGATTCACTGAACTGTGTCACTCTCAACTAGAAACTTTAGAAAAACTTTAAAACTCCAATCAATGCAATGACAACCACAATTTCGGAGGACTCTGTTGTACTATGCTTTCTACCCACTATCAGACAGACAGGACCCAGGGAGCAGAATGAGGCATTTTTAAATGGGCAATGTGAGAATTTACTTTGCTTGATTATACATATTTATGACAAGGATTTCGTTTTCCTTTTTCCAATTAAATAGGAAAGTGAAAGAGAGAAAAGACAAATTTTTATTCATTGAAAAAAATCATCTTTATTCTTATTAGTTCCATATCCTAAGGAGTGGGGGGTATATATTGTGAGGGGAGAGAACCTATTTTCGCCTTCAACGAAGCCAGAAAAAAAATGTGTTGTTTTGGGGGTTTTTTGACCACATTCATAACCAGCCTCACTTAACTCTTACCTTTGTCACTCCTGACAGGTTTTGAGGACTCTGCAAGTCTTCTATACCTGCTTTTAAAAATCGGAGTTCAGTGAATTCCTTATTCTTTCTAGACATTTTCCTCTTTTCTCTACTCTAAAATCAGTATTATTTCGACTTCAATTATCAGAATATCATCCCTGAGAGCTTCTCATGTCTCTTGGCCCAACCTTATATCTTAAAGCTGTCAACTAAAACTCTACCCATTCCCTCACTTTAATGAGGTGTCATCATTTTTGTGACATGAACCCCTTTAGCAGTCTGATGAAGTCTGTGGGTCCCTTGTCAGTGATGCTTTTAATATATATATAAAATGAAATACGTAAGATTTTGAAGGAAGCTAAGGGTTAGTGAAAAGAAAGATTTCATTTGTTTTTATCCAAATTCACAGATGACTTGGAATCTATCTGTAGATAGATTCAAAGGTTCAAAACCTTAGCTTAAATGAAAACTGGATCCCTTACAACCCTTTCCACTGGTAAATGTTCCTTCTCCACTCCTCCCATTCTGACTCATAGAGCCCACAGGAAGGATTAGCATACTCCTTTCTCCACCTACCACTTTTCGACCATTTCTTTAACTCATCCTTCAATGTTCTGTCTTAAAATCCTTTCAATCTCCTTGTACCACTCTCTACCTATGTTTGTTGCTGTCATCTACCAGTTTTTCCAGTGCTTTGTTCTAACTTTCTCATACCCATGATTATTCAGTTTAGGACCTGATTTGGTAGGACTAGTGTGAAATAGAAAGATAAGGAAATTAATTCCATGCAAAGAATTGATGGGTTAGCCTTGAGACACTGGATATGATAGGGTCTTGTTTTTATGATCAGAGAATTATAATTCCAATTCAGGTTTTCCTGACTCCATGTCCAATATTGCCATTTTACCATCACTATTTTAAAAATATGCCAAAATGAACATCTAAAGCTTTGAAATCCTACTTTCTGACCAGAATCTCTTGTCCTTCTACTTTCTCATTCACACTAAATTTACTCTTGGTCATTCCTAGTCCTATCTATCCTCTTGGCCTACCAGTTTAATAGTTCATTTGATACTACCCTAGAATCCTTTCCTTCTACCCAATCATCCATCATTTCCACTCTGAAAATCCTCATCATTGGTATAATTCCAGTGGTTAAGTCCATTGTCATAGGACTTTCTCCTAATTGGTGGAAATGAATGCCCTTCCTAGCATTAGGGGCAGAGAAAAGTTGGCAAGAATGAGAGGTTCATCAATTGCATATTAGATATTCCAAACAGAGTTCCTAAAAAACATCTTAAATTCAACATGTCCCAAAATGTCCCCATTATATCTTTCCTTCCAAATCCTCCCCTATTCCAAACTTCCCTATTTCTACCAAAGACACCATCACCTTCTAGTCTCTAGATTCAGAACCTCCTGACTTCTCACTGTCCTTCACCCTATATATTCATCCATTTACCATCACTAGCATCAATCCCCTTCACTGCACTTCCAGAGCTCAGAGTAGGAAATCTTCAACTTCTTCAGGTTTGTTTGTTTTGTTTTGTTTTTTCCTTCAGACCTTCTTTGAGTTGCTTTGGGCATTTATGACTTTCTGCTTCAAAAAGGAAAATGGAAATAGGCAACTCTACTTTAGGTTACTGAAATAAAAGATTCGGGGATAAGAAGAGTTGGCAGTTTCTATCATGTCTTTTCCCCCAACTTATTATCCTAGAACCCCTTAGGATGAGATTTAGAAATCTCATGACTATCTTCCTCCTAAAGGGATTATTACAGAGCCTTTGACTCAGTTCTACATTTGTGGCTTTTTCATCTACTGCAAATATGTAAAATAGACCAAGGTATAGTGGAAATGCTAGAGTATTTGATGTCCACGTGGAAAACTCTTCTCTATTTAAAATATTCCATCAATATAATTAGTGTCACTGTAATGTCAAGAGTAATTGATAAAAGCTTAATGTTTTCAAGGAAGCAGTGTGAACCCATTATGATTTTTTCCAACCTTTAAATCCATTATCATTTTTTTCTGAATAAAACTGCACATGGCTTCTAGATTAAGGAAGTCAAATCCAAATATTTTTATGAACCCATTGATGCATATTCACCACGCTATGTGGCATCACATTAAATAGTCCTTTCATTTCAAGGAATCATTCTCCAATGATAACATACTAAACTTAGATCATAAAACTTAATATTCACCAATGGTTTGATTTTGAATCCAGATGTTTCCTTGAATCAAAACATAAAGGCAAAACACTATCCACAAGCAAAGGACAAATTGTGGGAGTAAAAACACAGAAGAAAAGCAACTGTTTGACTACAGGGATTGAGGGGACATGAATGAGGAGAGACTCTAAATGAACACCCTAATACAAATACCAACAACACAGAAATGGGTTTGAATCAAGAACACATGTGATACCCAGTGGAATCCTGCGTTGGCTAGGGGAGGGGTGGTGGGAGGAGGGGAGGAAAAGAAAATGATCTTTGTTTCCAAGGAATATTGTTTGAAAATGATCAAATAAAACAATGTTTAAATTGGGGGAAAAAAACATAAAGGCAAAAGTATGTCGAGTAGAAAGATGTCCAGAAAATAAAAGATAAATATTCCCCAAAATATGAAATGTCCCAATAACAGAATGGGAGATAGAAAATTGTAAACACCCAATCTCAAAAAAGGTAAAGTAAGTCATAAATAGATTCCCAAAAGGAAAATAAAAGCCAGAGCCAGGTGGATTTACATGCAATTTCTATCAACTATTCAAAGAACAATCAATTCCAATAATATGATGTAGATTCAATAAGTGAGCTCTTAAATCCATCCAAAAAAGGGTAGGAATTCACATCCAGGTCAAGAGAAAGAGAGAGGAGCTCAGCAATGTCCTAGCTGCCATGAGGAAGGCTGCTGCCAAGGACTAAACTGGCCCCTGCTTCCCTTCCCCACTCACCCACCCAATAGATTTGACAGATAGATTTTTTAAAATTTTGAAGTTTGAAAAATAGAAAAAGTCATCCTAACAAACTCTATCTATGATACAAATATTGTTCCTCTATCTAAGCCTGAAATGGCAAACACAGAAGTAAAATTATAGAAAATCTCCTTAATGAACTTCTTTGCAAAACAAAAATGTAAATATAATTTTAGTAAGGATATAGTAATGTATCATCAAGATTATACACTATGATCTGATTGGATTTATACCAAGAAAGCAGAACTGAGGGGGGCAGCTGGGTAGCTCAGTGGATTGAGAGTCAGGCCTAGAGATGGCAGGTCCTAGGTTCAAATCTGACCTCAGACACTTCCTAGCTGTGTGACCCTGGGCAAGTCACTTAACCCCCATTGCCTAGCCCTTACCACTCTTCTGCCTTGGAGTCAATACACAGTATTGTGTATTGAGGAAGGCTGCTGCCAGGGACTAAACTGGCCCCTGCTTCCCTTCCCCACTCATCCACCCAATAGATTTGACAGATAAATTTTTAAAAACTTTGAAGTTTGAAAAGTAGAAAAAGTCATCCTAACAAACTCCATCTATGATACAAATATTGTTCCTCTATCTAAGCCTGAAATGGCAAACACAGAAGTAAAATTACACAGTATTGACTCCAAGACAGAAGGTAAGGGTTTAAAAAAAAAAAGAAAGCCGATCTGAAAATCAAGGAAGTATTCCTAAGTTAGGGAATGACTGAACAAAATATGGTATTGTAAAGATTAAAATTAATCTACAATAACTAAATATTATATTTTATAAAATTTTATTAATAATAACTAAAGCAAAAGACCTGCCTGAAGTCAGCCTGGTTGCAGGTCAAAAAAGAAAAGTGTGGTAGGAGTTACATCCAGTTAAATACCATTAACGGAATCTCACCAACATGGAGATGCAGGAGAGATTATAGGTAATTTTGGGAAATACTAAGCACTTCTGGGGAAAAGAAGTCAAAGGTTCAAAATCTCCATTTATACAGTATGTGAAGGAAATGGAATTGTGCCATAAGCAACAATAAAGACTTGTTTCAGAGAAACCTGGGAAGATTTGTATGATGTGATGCACAGTGAAGTGAGTAGAATCAGAAAACATTATAAAAACTAGCCACCTTGAAATACTAAAGAACTCTAATCATTGTAATGCCCAAACATGATTTCAGAGGACTGATGATGTTAAAGTCTACCCACTACAGGACAAAGAAATGATATTAAATGTGCCTAAATTAAACACACATTTTTGGACATGACCAGTTTGAGAATTTATTTTGCTTCACTATCATTCCATATGTGTGATGGTAGCCTCATTTATTTATTTTCCAGAGGTGGAAAACATAGAGAGAGAAGTTAGAAAGGTGAATAATAAAAATCTTTTATCTGAAAAATAAATTTTCATTTTTAAGAATTAAAATAAAACAGGATGACTGAATAAGTTTTGGTATATGATTGTGATGGAATACTATTATGCTATAAGAAAAAAAACTGGTAAGACTTACATGAACTGACACTAAGTGAAGTGAGCAGAATGAGAACATTGTACACAGTAACAGCAATATTATGTAATGTTCAGCTGTGATTGACAAGTATTCTCAGCAATTCAAAGATCTAAGACAATTCTGAAGGAACTCTAATGGAAAATGCTATCCATTTCCAGAGGGAAAAAACAGATGGAATCTGAATGCAAATTGAAGCATACTGATTTTTGGTTGGTTGGTTGGTTGGTTTTGCTTTATTTTTCTTGGAAGCTTTTTTACCTGTGTTTTCTTTCATACCAAAATTAATAAGGACATATGTTTTCCATGACTGCCCATGTATATAGCCTTTATCAAATTACTTGCCTTCTCAATGGGGGGGGGGGGAGTGGAAGGCTAAGAGAGAATCTGGAACTTAAAATTGTAAAAAACAAAGGTTAAAATTATTTTTATATGTAATTGGAAACTTTTTAAAAGAAAAATTAAAATCAAGATGAAGACTTTAGCTAAAAACATTAAAAGGCTTACTGTAATCCTAAAATTAAATCCTAATGGGACCACACTTAGAATAATTAACACCTACCTAATACACATCTTAATGTATACTTTCAGAATTATAAAATAAACCATAACAGATTTGGAAAGTACCCTCACAAAAACCCACACAATAATAACAAAACACAGAGACTATCACCCTGAAGCAATTGTGGAAATGCTGGTACACCTTAAAAAGAATATTGATAGATATTCTTCGAGCACATTTTTTAAAAAGCCTCTGGATATATTTCACTGAGCAATAGTAGAAACTGATAACAGAAATATGCCATAGGATTCAGCAAATGTAACTATAAGAGGTGAAATAGAAAATGTAAACTGATGAGAACTATTACTTATTGAAATAGAGAATGTAAACTGAGGGGAAACTGTTTCTTCTGCAATGACTGCTGTCCTCTGGCTTGTGACTAGAGAGAGCTGCTACAAGAACCTAAACCTGCTGGGTTGTAATGGAAGTAGGAATGAGAAATGCTGAGGGATGCCACACAGGGATACTGCCACACAGAGATGCTGGTACACAGGGGAATGCTCTGGGGTTTACTCTGGGGTTTGCCTACTGATCCCTACTGATGGCTAATGGACAAATCTATTTCCTAACCTCTTTCCTCCCTCACTCTCTCCCTTAACCATCCTCTTCTGGAAGCCTTTGGCTTCCTTCTCCCCCCCCCTTTTGAGTGGACTATAAAATGCTCTAATTTTCTTTCTCAGGTAAGAGGTTTATTGTGATAACAGGATGGGAAACTGAGGTAAGAGGGATGAGGATGACCCTAACTACAAGGGAAATTTTAGGAGGGTTTGAGGAAGTAGTCCAGTCACAAACTGTGACTCTTAGACAGTTAGGGAGATGGAGGAAAACAGCTTTTCAAAATCTTCTTTCTTCTTCTTCACAAAATCAGCCTGGATTGCCTCCTTTCTCAGCTTCAACCCCAGAGAGAAACAAAGTTCAAAGTCTCTCAGTTTCTCCTGGCCAGCTCAACTCTCATATAGACTATCAACTCAAAAGCCGAGTTTATCCTTCTTGTCAACTTCAACTGTCCAAAGCCAGAGAACCCCAAAAATCAAGTCAGCCCCACCAGGGTCTTTCAGCCAGGTTCTTCAACCTCCAGAGAGAGAGAGAGTGACTCCAAGTCCCCTCCCCCTGTCAGCTCAAACTGCCAACTCCTGGGAACATTCCATTTTGGAAACTCCTTCTTTTGATTGACAGATAAGTCTCCAGGTTAGGTCCCCAGTTTCTTGCATCTTGGTTTACAAGTTCTCTCCATGCCTCTACTACAGAGGCTCACTGTCATATTGAGGCCATGAAAGGTCCGCCAGGTTGTAAACTCCTTGAGAGAAAGGACTCTTTTGTCTCCAGAGCTTAGCACAGTTTCTAGGTGCTTAATAAATGTTTATTGATTGATTGGATGATTGATTCATGATTAGGACCAAAGAAGCTAAATCATGATGAGTTTCTCATGGAAAAAGAAGGGTAAGTGACAGATATTTAGAAGGTCATTTCCAAGAAGTTGATCCTTAAGGAATCTAGATTTCTTAATCAATTTCAGATCATGCAAGGAAATGGTAGATAGCCTCGTACATCAAGGCAGGCTTTAAAATTTGTACCTCCTGACCACCTAGCAATACATGATCTGGTGGCTAGACATGCATCAGACACTCAATATCTTTCATAACCTAATAGACAATAAACCCCTATCCTATGAAGACAGACCTCCAAATATCCTTGAGAATTCATGTTAAAGAGGACAAATTTGCCTACAATTAACCTAGACAGAACATTGACCCACAAAAATTTAAGAATAATATTCTTTTTTTATCAACATTTAAATCTTGGTATCAGTTCTAAAACAGAAGAATGGCAAAGTCTAGGAACTGAGTGACTTGCCGAGAGTCACACAGGTAGGAGGTGTATAAAATAAAATTTGAACTCAGGTCCTCTGTACTCCAAACCTGGCATTCTACCCACCTAGTTGCTACCCAGTTACCTTAAGAAGAATATTCTTAATATAAGTTGCCATAACAAATGCTCATGATATAAGAGCTTTGTGGAACAAAAATCTCTCAAGATATAGAGAAAGCAGAAAAAATCAAATCCACATGGGAAAGGATGAGGTATATAGCGTCCGCATTGTCTTGTATGGAATAAGGGAACAGAAGCAAGAATTTGCTAAGCACCTGTGCTAAGTGCTTTACAAATATTATCTTATTCAGTCCTCACAAAAGCCCTGGGAGGTAGATGATCCCCATTTTACGCTTAAGGAAACTTAGGCAGACAGTGGTTAAGTAACTTGCCCAGGGACATAGCTACTGAGTGTCTGAGGCTAAATTTGAACTGCTACTGGTTGTTCAAAAGATGCTTTCAATGAACCCACAGGAAATGAATTTACATCCCAATGTTTTTATTTAATTATAAAAAGCAATTATCTTATTTCACCTATGCCAGAGTTCACAGAACATTAAACATAAAAAATAAAAAAACATATCAATGTTAGCGAATGCCTGAATGAATTGTGCTATATGATGGTGATGGAATACTTATGTGCTATAAGGAATGATGTATTGCTTGATTTCTAATGCAAAGTGAAAGGAGCAGAACCAGGAGAACATTATACACAGTAATTGAAATATTGTAGGATAATCAAATGTAACTGACTTTGCTACTAAAAGCAAGGCAATGATCCAGGACAACAGACTTATGAGAGAGAATGCTAACCACATCTAGGGAAAGAACAGTGGGAGTAAAAATCCAGAAGAAAATATATGATTTATCACTTGTTTATATGGGTATGTGATTTGGAGTTTTAGTTTTAAAAGATTACTCTAGTATAAAAATGAATACTATGGAACTAGGTTTTGAGTAATAATAATAATAATAATAAATATATATATATATATATATATATATATAACTCAGTGGAATTGCTTGTCAATTCCAGGAGGGGAGAGGGGAGAGGGAAAGGAGATAAGAAGAATTATGTAACCACGGAAAAATTTTAAAAATTAAATTAAATGATAAAAAGTCAATGTATATAAAACATAAATAATAATAGCAAGATAGTGACTTGTGGGACTGTTTCTGTCTGAGCCCCATTGAAAAAGATTAGAATGAAATAATAACATTTCATTCTAATAATAATAATTTGAAATAATAATATTTCAAATGTATAAAGCTCTTAATAGTTTTCAAAAACCTCTGCTTCTCTTCTGTCATTTGATCCTTAGCTGATTCCTCTTCTTTCATATTCCTTAATGAGTAAGGATGTGTGTTTATCATTCTTCTCTTTTCTTCTCACTCAGGACTCTCCTTGGTATTCTCAATCATTTCCATGGCTTCTAATATAACTACTTTGAAAATAACTTCCAATTCTAAATTGCCATTCATCATCCCCCTTTTTGAGCTCCAGGCCCACAGTTAATAGAAAAAGCTCTGAATTTAGATTGAGAGGTCCTGAGTCCAAATCCCAGCTCTTTTATTTACTTTCTATGTAACCTTGGGTGATTTTCTTACTTCCCTACACCTATTTCCTCATCTGTAAAATAAGGGAATTGAATTAGATGACCTCTAGGGATTTTTCCAATTCCAAATCTATGATCCCATAGTTCTATGCCATCTATAATCTCCAAAGGCTTATAAGACATGTTTCAGAATCCTTTAAAAATAAATACATCTGAAATCAAGGTTATTTTTTTTCTAAAACCATTTTGTTTGTTCTGTGACATTAGGAAGACTTTTTGCTTCCTACCTAGGTGAATTTGGGAAAATTACTTCCTTTCTAAACAATATTTGTTTCTGTAATATCACCATTCACCCATGTTTGTAACTTTACCTTCTTATTTTCTCTCCCGAATCCAATCTGTCCATGAGCAAGTCCTATAAATTTTACATCATCTCTCATATGTTCAATCAACCAGTCAACAAGGATTGATTTAGTGCTTACCAAATGCTAATCTCAGAGGCAGCTAGATAGCACAGTGGATAGAGAACTGGGTCTGGAGTCAGGAAGTCCTGAGTTCAAATCCCACTTCAGACACTAGCTATGGGACCTAGACAAGTCATTAAACCTATTTGCCTCAGTTTTCTCATTTATAAAATGAGCTAGAGAAGAAATGATGAACCACTCCAATATCTTTGCCAAGAAATCCCCAAATGGGGTCACAAAGAGTTGGATATGACTGAAATGACTCAACAACAACAGCAAAATGCCAAATACTCTGCTCAGCACTAAGGAAAAACCAATCTATAAATAAAATAGCCCTTGCCCACTACTGGGAAGATGCAACATGTTCACAAATAAGTAACTATGGGAAAAACAAAATAAAAACATAATTGATAAGAGAACTCTGACCACTGCTTTTCCTTCTCATTATCACTATCCAAATTACCACTTCATGGGTCTACACACCTCAACTTTTTACCTCCCTCCACACTACTCTTTATACTGTTGCCAGAATGATCTTTCTTATTTAAAGGTCTACTCACATTACTCTCATAAATCATCTAATCAAACCTCTTTATTTTATAGAAGAAATGAAGTAACTTTCCCAAATTCACTGAGGTAGGAAACAAAAAACCTTCTTGTCATAGAACAACAGATTCAAAGAATCTCAATCAGAAGGGTCTTCAGACATCATCCAACACAATCTGTTGCTGACCAAATATAGCCTTTTCAACATACCTTACTAGTGATCACTTAGATTTTGCTCAAAGACCTCCAGTGATAGTGAATCCATTACCTTCTGAGAGAGTTCAATTCACTTTTAGGCAGCTCTAATTATTTAGGAAGTTTTTCTTTTACATTAAAACTAAATCTATTGGTCCCTCAGAAAAAAGGAGAAAATTCACCTCACCTTTCTGGTTTGTAGGTGTGGGAACTATTGGTATGGAATATTGCTTCTGTTATCAAGTTTAGCTTTGAGGGATCAATTGTTCTTTTCTTTCTTTTTTCTTTCTTTCTTTTTTTTTTACAAAGGATAGCTAGCTTTCTAGGAAGCCAAGAGAGGGATATATATTTGGAAATTAAGGTGATATAAAAATAAATTATTAATAATAATTAAAAGTTAAAACAAGAAAAAGCCATACATCTGCCTCTCTGTACCTTCCACCCATAGACTGCTCTTGGTTAGATCCTACAAGAGCAAGTGAAAGAAGCATAATCCCTCTTCCATAGTATAGCTCTTCAGATATTTGAAGGAAGTTATCATCTCTACCCCATCACCTAAATCTTCTCTTCTTCTGGCTAGAAGTCTCCAATTCCCATTTACATTCCAAAATTAGCTGAATTTATATTCCAAAATTAGCTAGATGGCTAAGTACTAGTTCCAATCTGTCCTCAAACACTTACTATCTGGGTGACTCTGGGCAAGCCACTTAACCTGTTGGCCTCAGTTTCCTCATCTGTAAAATGAGCTAGAGAAGGAAATGTCAAAATTAGTGGAATGGGTATGAAGTGGCATGAAGAACTTTGAAGCATTTTCTGTATTATCATAAACTCCACTCCAGAAGTCAGACCCTGAAGTTGAGAGGGGCTAAATGATAAATGAGGGCCACCTGCCACCGCTCCAACAGCAGCACCCAATTCTACAAATGACGATATCTAACTTGTATTGTATATAATATTCATAATGTAAAATGGCATCTATATCCATCAGAGTTACCATAGTATCCAGTACAGAGTAAGTTCATAATAAAAGCTTATTGATTAATTGATTAATAAGGCTATAGTATTTTACCAAATATGTCATACATGGAATAAGGGATAATAAAACATATCTTCAATAACATATATGACCAGAAAAGGAGGGGAGCAAATCATTTAATGAGACCTAGAGTTCATAGGTCTAAGGTTACATGATTAACCACTGGAAGAAGCTCTCTAATGCAATGAATAGATTCTCTACTAAGGAGTTATAAAATGACATGGATAAAGGTCATACTGGGTGAAAAGGTATGAATAAATGAATCAACAAAAATGATATTTTAAAGGAATGAAAAAAGACAAGGGATATGTTTTATGGCTACTATTGAATTATACCATATTGTTTTCCAAAAAGACTGAACCAGTTCACAATACCACCAAGAGTATAATAGCATAATCCTTTTCCATGAATCCCTCCAATAAAGGATTTTATTGCATTTTAACCATTTTTGCCTGGGTAATTGTGAAGGCTTAATAAGTGTATGCTTATTGATTGATCTTTTCCAATTTAATATGTGAAATATGTCAGTGTTTTAATTTGCATTCTTCTTTTTTAACCCTTACATTTCATCTTGGAATCAATGCTGTGTATTGGTTCCAAGGCAGAAGAATGGTAAGGGGTAGCAATGGGGGTTAAGTGACTTGCCCAGGGTCAACCAACTAGAAATTGTCTGAGGTCAGATTTGAACCTAGGATCCCTCCTCCTCTAGGCCTGGCTCTCAATCCACTGAGCCACCCAGCTGCCCCCTGCATTCTATTTTATGGGGGAAGGAAAGGAAGGGAAAGTGAAAAGAGAGAAAGGGAGAGGAGAGGAGAGGAGAGGGAGAGGAAGAGAGAAAAAGGGAAAGGAAGAGAAAAGAAAGGGGGGAAAGAGGGAGAAGGGGAGCAGGGAAAGGAGGGGAGAGGAGGAGAGAAAGTGGGGAAAGGAGAGGTTTTTTATCTGCATCACTGCAAATAAGGAAGTAGTGGCATCTTTGACAAGATCTTGGCTCCATGGCAGTGAAACTCTTCACAACTTAGCTCTCCCCTACCTTGCTAGGCTTTTTAAATATTCCTCTTTTTCACACACTCTATGATCTAGTCAAAATAACCTTGTTGCTGATCCATACACATGACATTTTCTCTCCCATCTTCCTGCCTTCACACTGGTTATCCCTCATGCCTCTTCCTGGATCTGTTCAAGGCTTAGCTCAAGTTCTACTTTTAACCTTTAAAATAAAACCCTTTCTTTTCTCCCAAGTGTTGGTGCTTTCCCCCTTCCCATCCAAAAGAAAAAAATACTTTGTTTTTATTTTGTTTTAATTTATTCCTTTCCATGTTGTTTCTCATTCCCTGTCCCACCCCCTTCAGTAAAATGTAAACTTGTAGACATCAGGGACATTTTTATCTTTTGTCTTCCCACTGAAAGCACTATGCCTGAAAGATGTAAACACTTAATAAAAGTTCACTGAGTTTAATTACAGCATTGACAAATTGGAAGGAATTTAGAAGAGTCCCTCCAGAATGGTAAACTGGGGGCCATAGCATAGTAGAAAAGGAACTGGGAATGTTTACTTTAGAAAAGAGAAGACTTAGGGAGGAAGAATAAGATAACTCTCTCTTAATATTAAAAGTATGACATGGAAAAGGATGTTACATGTTAGAGGCCATATCCAAGTCCTCCGACCCTAAAGCCCAGTGCTTTGCACTCTCCCGTCTTGACTCTTGACCTATGGTGCTAGAGAAGACTTTTGAGAGTCCCTTGGACACGAAAGAGATCAAACTAGTCAATACTTAGAGAATTCAGACTATTCACTGGAAAGCCAAATATTGAAACTGAAGCTTAAATACTTTGGTCATATAATGAAAAGGCAAGACTCACTGGAAAAGACCCTGATGTTGAAAAAGGTTGAAGGCAAAAAGAGGAGACAGAAAACAAGGTGGATAGGTAGTGTCATGGAAACAATGGACATGAGCTCAGAAAGACTTCAGAAGATAGAAGAAGAGTGCAGATAGAAGGTCCTGGAATACGATCATGAAGATTTGGACATGACTGAGTGACAAAACAACAGCTGACAGCTTCTTGACTCTATGAAGTCCCTCCTAACTGAAAGTCTATAATTTCCCCATCATCAATCTAGTCTGAATCTTTCATTTTATCAAAAAAAAAGGCCCAAAGAAATTAAGAAAATTAAGAATCTCAGAATCATAACTTGTTAGGGCTGAAAGATACTTTGGAGACAGTCCAGGCTAACTTCACAGCTGGGAAAACTCCAGCCTAGAAAGGGAAAGTGATATATGGGACATATAGCTGATCAGTGATAAGAGTGAAGACCAGTAGTTGGGTCTCCTGACCTTCTGCTCCTTTCAGTAGATGAAGGGGTTTTCCTGAAGAGAAAGTGGATGGAGAGAGATAACAAAAATCAAATTTACCTACTTAGCAGTTTGCTCAAGGACCAAATTCAAAATGTTATTGTAAAAAAAATTTTTAAACACACAGAATAAGTCAAGGGATTGCCAAACATGGGGCACACAGACATCACTATGGCAATGTGGCACTTACCTTCAACCCGCTGAACCCTGTAGCAAAAAACAGTTGAGTTGGGGGCAGCTGGGTGACTCAGTGGATTGAGAGCTAGATGCAAAGACAGGAGGTCCAGGGTTCAAATCTGACCTCAGACACTTCCCAGCTGTGTGACCCTGGGCAAGTCACTTGACCCCCATTGTCTAGCCCTTACCACTCTTCTGCCTTGGAACCAATACACAGTATTGATTCTAAGACAGATGGTAAGGGTTTAAAAAAATCAATTGAGTAGCTAAAAAAATTAGGTCATGATCCTCCAGATAAAGTTCGTGGAAGGAGCATTTCACCAGTAATCACTTAACTCCCACAGGCATTATTACTGTAAGAAGTGGCTAGTTTCAGTCAGATTGTGAGAAGCCTAAAAACTTTTCCTCTTTCACCACATCGTCCTGATGTTGTCAAACTGAAAGAGCTTTTCCCACTGTATCTCCATTGTGGCTAGAGACTAGAGACAGTTCTCAGACAGCCTATTAACCACTTGTGTCTAATGTTCATCATCTTCCGGGGGAACCTATCCAGCCCTGGATTTCTAATTATAAAATAATATAAGAATGTATTTAATTCCCATTATTATAGTGATTTAATATTTACAACTGTGCGATTCAATTTCCTCATTGGTAAAATGAGAGAAGGACTGATGGCCTCTAAAATCCCTTTCTAGGCAGATAGGTGGCTCAGTGGATTGAGAGCCAAGCCTAGAGATGGGACGTCCTGGGTTCAAGCCTACCCTCAGACACTTCCTAGCTGTGTGGCCCATGCAAGTCACTTAACCCCATTTGCCTTGCCCTTACCTTTCTATCTTAGATTTGTTACTGTAAGATGGGAATAAAGGAGAACCCCTGGGATGATGTTATGTTAGTTAATTAGTTAGTACTGGTGATCTAACTCCCAAAGCAACTCCTTCCCTATCTGAGTAGACAACTAATTACTGCTCTCTACTTCAACCTAGATCACTAAAGGTGACTTGAAGGAGAAGCAGATTGCCCCAGATCAGAGGTCACTTCAGGAAATCAGTATGTATCAGTTGGCTAGGGATTTTGTGTAACCTCGATCTTCCTTAGATAATCTCTTTCTCTGAACAGATCTGCAAAGAGAAACCGGTATCAGACGCCCTAAGATGACTTTTACTTAGGACTAAGAAAGGTTGCTCTCCTAAAGCTCCTTCTACCAAACCCCTTCACCCTTTCAGTAATATCTGACTGCATATGAATATATTTCAAATATGGTTTATTAATATAGCTAGTAAGGGAAAGATAGAGGAATGAGGTAACTGGGAGGTCCCTAAGCTTAACTCTTCAGACCAGACTTGAGTCCCGGTTTTGACCACCAGACAGGACCAGTCTGGAAACAAATTCTTCCTTTCTCCTATGCTATACTAACAAACTAAATGTCTAAGTAGTAGCTTGAGTCTTGAGGTTAAGATGTTACAGACTGATGCTTTATCTTCAGGTCAGACACATAGACTGCCCTCCTGGGAATATTCCCTCTTGGGCCAATCTGAAATGTCTTGTCTGACCACCAAGTTCTTGACAAGATGAGATTCAAGACTGTTAATAGACACCAGAGACATAGAAGTCAATTTGGGACACTTCTGGGAATCGGAAGGAATTCACAATCCAGAACTCAGGAGAAGCTGGTTCATCCCACAAGGCTCAGAACTGAACTCCCTGTATTCGTTGAAAAACTTTCCCAGCATCCCTCTACAACATTCCGTCTCCCAGTCTGTCAATCATGTCTCTTGTCATGTTCCATCTCCACTCTGTATTAACTCTACTCTTATATTACTAAGGCAAAAAGTAAAAAATGTTTTTCTAGTTCTAAATGTATGGTCCTTTGATTCTAGCCCCTGGTTTTGCAAATGAAGAAAATGACTCTCAGAGCAATGAAGTACCATATTAGCTCCTGAGGCAGAATTTGAATCTAAGTCTTATTGACTCTAAATCCAGCACTCTTCTCTTCTAGAGCAGTTAAGGTAGCCCACAGTGACTAGAATTCAAGATTTGAAGTCAGGAAGATCTCACTGCCCTCAAGGCACATACTAATATTACCTTTGGGACCCTAAGTAAGTCATCTAATGTCTCTGAACCTCAGTTTTCTCATCTGTAAAAAAAGGAATAAGAGCATCTACCCCCACAAATGTTGTGAAGATCACAACATTTAAAAGCACTTTGCCAACCTTGAAGTGTTATATAAATGCTAGCTAGTCTAGGCACCAAATACAGCAAGTTGTTTAGCCAACTAATCAAAATGTATCAGGAAAAGAGATTACAAGACCAGATTCAAGACAATGATCTTTCATTTGTTACTTCAATTAAAAGGCAGTCATGGTATCCATTTTAGAGCTGGAAGGTGCAATAGTGGACCTCAGATGATCTAAATTAAATTTGTTTGGGATGTGAAATATTGCATATTTATTCATACTCAGTTGATATATTGCTTGGTTTGGCTAATTTTTTTAAATTCCTCTCTTTATTCTTCATTACAAAAGAAGGGTCACTGGGTATGGGGTGGGATATACTTGGAAATGAAAGGAATTTTTTAAAGATAGTAATGATTTTTTTAACAATCATTAACCTCCTCTATCTTTATATAGTAGACTCTATTATCTGACATGTCATTGGAAGTTTCATTAAGCACATTCTCTTCTTGATTTGAAAAGTACCGAAAGAATGGATGACTAAATTTCAAAGATGTATAATATCTCAAAATGCCTTTAACACAGAAAATCTATTGATTAAAATATAATCATACTTCAATGACAGGAGGAATTCATTCATTCATCAATCATTTATTGAACTACATATTCTTCTTTCCTTAGCCTCCTGGTTATTGAACAAACAAGACACTCCAGCTCTAAATTCCAGGCATTCCCTCCAGCTTTTCCCTATGCCTGGAATACTCTCCCTCTTCTTCTCCTTCCCCAAATCCTTTCATTCCAGAACTTTCACCTCTGTCAATTATTTCCTATTTATTCTAAAAACAGCTTGCTTTGTATATATGTGTTTGCAAGTTGTCTCTCTCTTTGGATCATAAGCTCCTTTAGGATGGAAACTATCTTTTGTCTCCTTTTGTATCCCCAACACTTAGGACAATCCTTGGCACATAGTAGCTACTTAATAAATATTGATTAATTGATTGATTGGCACTAGGGACCCAAAAACAAAAACAAAGCAGTCCCTGCCATTAATTTGACTGAGATGAGTGTACATTGAAAGAAAGGTTTTTTAAAATGTCATTGAAATCAGAAAACAAATAACTATATTAATCAGGGAAGGCTTTACTGTAAGAGATAAGCTGTGATGTGAGCTGTGGGATCCAAGAAGCAGAATTAAATCAGATTAGGATGTTTTACACAATGCCTCACAGACATTTAGGAAGATAAGTCTATCATGGTATTATAGAAGTACAGAAATGTCTGTTAGCATTGCTCTGTTAAGCACCATACAACATCATTTTAATATCTTCCTATTACCTGTAGGATCAAATATAAGATATTCTTTTTGAACTCTGAAAGGCTTAAAAACTCTGATCAATGCAATGCCAAATCATGGCTCCAAAAGACCAGCAATGCAACTGATAGTCTTAAGGTACGGAATGAGATCTGTATTTTAGGACACAGTCAATGTGTGAATTTGTTTTACTTGACTCCACATATTTGTATTTTGTTTGATTGTTAAAACTTTAACTTCAGCCTTAATATCAATTCTAAGACAGAAGAGTGGAAAGGGCAAGGCAATTGAGGTTAAGTGACTTGTCCAGGGTCACACAACTGGGAAGTATCTGAGGCCAGATTTGAACCTGAATCGCCAGAGCTGAAGCTCTATCCACTATGCTACCTAACTCTCTCTCTCTCTCTCTTTCTCTCTCTCTCTCTCTCTCTCTCTCTCTCTCTCTCTCTCTCTCTCTCTCTCTCTCTCTCTCTCTCTCTCTCTCTCTCTCTCTCAAATTTTAAACCATTGCCTTCTGTTTTAGTATCAATTCCAAAATAGAACAGACTCTATATTTGTTAAATATTGTTAAATAATGAGGCAGAGATAATATCTGAGGAGTTGTTAGAAGAGAGAAGTCAGCAAGTAGCAAGCCTGTCAAAAAAAAAGAAAGAAAATACAGTCAATGAAGCATTTTTTAAATGTACAGAAGAAAGCAAAATAAGCAGAACAGCTCTGAAAGTACAAGCTGTGAATAATGGGGATTTGTGGCTTCCTTTATAATCCTTTCTATATCTACTTTGTATATAAAAATATTCATCCTACTTGACATTTATTAAGTTAGAAATAGATTTTAAGAAATGTTAAACAAGTTTTTTAAAAACCCTGATCTCTTCAATAAAGTCTCTCATAACCTGGCTTTTTCCTCCCTTTCCAGTCCTTTTATTTGTTACTTCTCTCCCCATGTTCTACCATCCAACCATACTGGCTTATATACTGTCCTTCACACACAACATTCCATCTCCCTTCTCCATGGCTTTGGACTAGTTGACATCTCTCCCTACCCCATCCCCTTGCTTTTCTTCCTCACTAGGTAGCACAGTGGATAGATAGGACCTGGAATCAGGAAGATCTCTGAGTTCAAATCCAACCTCAGACACTTCCTAGTTATGTGGCCCTGGACAAGTCATTTAATCCCTGTTTGCCTCAGTTTGCTCATCTGTAAAATGAGGATAATAATAGCACCTACCACCCCCAAGATTGTTGTGAGAATAAAATGAGATAATAATAAATTGTATTATAAATAAGATAATAAAATGGAAAGTGTTTAGCTCAGGACTTGGCACTTAGTAAATGCCATTTATACATTTGCTATTCTTATTGTCATAGAATCCCTGGCTTCCTCCAAGATTCTGTCTTCTAGATAAGGCCTTTCCTAATCTACCACCTCTCACCTCCACCTCCCAACCTGAAGCCACTAATCCTTTCCCTTTGAAAGTTAACTTGTTTTCACTTGTGTTTCATATATATCTACTATACACATATAAACATATAAATGGGTATATCAATTCTTATGGTTGTCATGAGGATCAGATGAGATGAGAAATATAAAGCAAGGAAATATGAAACATGGCATAAATGTAGGCTACCAGTATTAGTGAAGTGAAAACTGAAAAATCTAACCAGTGAATATTTCCAAAGATCCAGATTTTGGAATTCCGTAAAAGTTAAAGACAAGGGTGAGAATTAGTCACATGTACACACCACCACCCTCTTTAATGAATCTCACTCAGCCTTGAGGTTGCCCCAGAAAAAAATCAGGCAATGGGTCCGTGGCCTGTAGGATAACCTGCACCGAGAAGTCCTCTGCCTCCTAAAACTCTTATCAAGTGGTTCCATTTTACACACTGACAGATCATCGGCTTTGATGTAGCCACACATGGATTTGTCCATTACGCCTCACGGAGACAATCCAATAAGGATCCCACTCCATTTCCCAGAGCATCCAGCCTCAGAGCCTCTGGCATTCATTTCTGTCAAAGCAGAGTAAAAGCGGTTGTGGGAATGGTTACATGGCTTTTCCTGTTGTCACCACTTGTTAAGTCATGCAAAGCCTTCACCTTCTGGCTCCGTGGAGGGCTGTGGTATATTACCTACAGGCAACAAGAAATGAAACCACAAAAAGGGAGCTCGACCAAGTGAGAAATCTTACTCTCTGAGAATGAGCGATCTGGAAGGGATCTCCGAGGTCATCTCACTCAACTCCTAGTTGAAATAAAGCATGCATCCATGTGGTATGTGGATCCAGTGTGGTACAAAGAGGGAGAAAAAACCCATTGGGTTTGGAGTCAGAGGCTCTTGAGTTCACATCCCAACTCTGCCATTTAGTGTTACTTGTATGACCTTGAACATGTCACATTCACTCTGGGTCTCAGTTTCTTCATCTGTAAAATAAAGGGGTTGGACTAGATGCCCTTTTAGAACTCAAACTCCCTCAGCTCCATATTATCCCCAAGATCAAATATTAAATCCTCTCTTTGACTTTTCGAGACCTTGATAACCTGACCTCTTCTTACTTTCCCAGTCTTCCTACACCTTACTCCCCTCCACATATTCTGCAACCCAGTGATACTGGCTTCCTGGGTGTTCTTTGCACATAGCCCAACTCTAGGCATTTTCCCTGACTATGACCCAGTGCCTGGAACCCTCACCTTTCTCATGTCTGTCTCCTAGATTCTCCAACTTCCTTCAAGTCCCAAAAAAAATCTTGCCTTCTACAAGGCATTCTTTCCTGATTCTCCCTTGCTGTTCACAATCTCCATCTACTGATTGCCTCTAATTTAGCATACACACACGTGCGCACACACACACATATGTGTATATATATATATATATATGTATATATCTTGCATGAGGTTGTCATGTGTTGTTTTCTTCACTTGATTGTGAGATCCTTAAGATTAAGGATATTGTTTGTTTGTTTTTAATTTTTAACCTCCTACCCTCTTTGGTTCCAAGACAAAAAAAAAAAAAAACCAGTAAGGGTTAGACAATTGGGGATAAATGACTTACCCAGGATCACACAATTAGAAAGTGTCTAAGGGCATTTCTGAACTTAGAACCTCCTGTCTCTCAAGGAGTGCCAAGCACTAGGGTTACAGAGAAAGTCAAAAAATAATCATCTAAAGACATACTTACTTACTTACTTACTTACTTACTTACTTACTTACTTACTTACTTACTTACTTACTTACTTACTTACATACACACTTAATAAATGCTGGTTAAAGCAATAACACCATTAAATCTATAAACCAAAGAAATCAAAAAAGAGGGAGGAAAAACCTATCTGAACAAAGATATGTATAGCATCTCTTTTTGTGGTGGCAAAGAACTGGAAGCTCAGGGGATGTCCATCAGCTAGGGAATGGCTGAACAAGTTGTAGTTTATTATTGTAATACAATGTTATTGTGCTACAAGAAACAATGAACAACTTTTTTTAAAAACCTAGAAAGACTTATATGAAGTGATACAAAGTGAAGAACATTATATACAGTAATGGCAATAGTATACAATGATCAACTGTGAATGACTTGGCTATTATCAGCAAAGCAAGAATCCAAGACCACTCATGATGAAAAAATGTTATCCACCACTGGAGAAAGAGCTGATGGAGTGTGAATGCAAATCAAAGCATACCATTTTTCATTTCATTTTATTCAAGAATTTTTTGTTTTAGTAATGTGTCTTCTTCCACAAGCTGGCAAAAAGGGAAATATGTATAACCTATATCAAATTGCTGGTCATCTAAAGAAACAGAGAGGGGAGGGAGGGAAATAATTTGGAATTCAAAATGTGAGAAAATACATGTTAAAAACTGCTTCTACATGTAGTCAAGAAAAAAGTAAAATTTTACTGAAAAAAATAGCTTGTTGACTTGACTCATCCCTTCCAGCTCTAAATCTATGATTACATGACCCTAGGAAAATGACCCAAGCTTATCTTGGACAATCCCCCAGCACCCTCATCAACTGAGGGAGCCTATTCCTTCTGTGGACAGATCTAATTGGAAGTTTTTCTTTATACTGAGCTGAAACTTGTCTTCTACCCATTGATACTAGCTATGCCTATGCACCTCCAATGACCCATAAACCTTTTTACCATCTTAATTTTTAAATGCACTGCTTTGCGTAAAATAAAGAAAAGATACAGAAGAGAATTGCTAACTATACCCAGGCTGCCTATAATAATTTCTCAAATGACTTGAGGCAACATGCAGACTACATTTAGCAAACAGATGTGCTGGCATAGAATAAAACTGTATTGGACAGTGATGCTTCAATGCTTACTTCAATGCCATTCTTTCATTTTGTTTTGTTTTGGTCTTTTGATTCCAGCTTTGTTTCCAGACCCTCATTTTGGAGGGGAAATTAATTTTATTAATTGTCTCCTAGAGGACTACCTCATGAGGGCAGAAGATGGGAAATCTGGAAATCAAATACTTGAAAACCAGGACTCTGAACATATTTATATAGTGGACAGGAAGAGATGATATGCCTGGGAATGATAACTATGGTTGTATTGATGGCATAGTCAAGGAGTTTAAAACCTATGATGTCTGTCAGTTCCTTTAACCCAACAACCTCAATGTAGATTGTAGAAATTCAATTTGATGAGCATTTATTAAGCACCTACTATGTGCCAACCACAAGAGATGCAAAGACAAAGCAGAAAATAATTCCTACCCTCAAGGAGCTTATATTCTCCCATGGATTCAGGTGATTTTCATCATTTCTCTTTTTCAGAAAGAAAAATCAAAATCCCACCCAAAGAGAAGAAAGACAAAGAGAAAACTACCCCACATCAAAGCTACCCCCCCAAAAAAGATGAAAGACAGAGAAAAATATATATTAGGACTTTTTCTAGTAACAAAGATCTAGAAATTAAGTAGATGACAGTTTAACAAGTAATTCCCAAGCAAATTATTGTACTTGAAAATAAAATAATATTATTATACCATAAGAAACAATGAAAAGGACAAATTCAGAGAAAATTGGGAAGACATATATGAAGTAAGCTGGGCCAGAGCAATTCATATATTGTCTATATTATTTAAAAAAGAGAAATTACGGGGACCACTGAGCTAGCCCTGAGCATAGGATCCAGGGAAAAGAGGAGAACTAGCACCTGTGGCTACAGGACAGCAGGGTACCTGGTCACAGTTCCAGGGCCAAGAAGAGCCTTAGAGCTTGTGGCTACAAAGTAGCAGAGACCCTTCCTGGGTAAACACCATAGGGCAGACCACGAAAGCAATCACGCCATCTTGGAAGCATAGAATATCTTCAGACCCTCCCAGAACAAGCTCTGAAGAAAGCAGCATTAAAAATCCTGAAATATGTTGATTATAAGAAACACATATAAGGCAGGGTGACACACACACACACACACCCACAGAGTAAAGATTAGGGGCTAGAACAGAATTTATTGTGTATCATTTAAAGTAAAAAAAGCAGGAGTAGCAATCATTATCTCAGACAAAGCTAAAGCAAAAATAGATCTGATTCAAAGAGATAAGGAAAGAAATTGCATCTGTCTAAAAGGTACTATAGATTGAAATAATATCAATATTAAATACATATACTCAAAATGGTATAGCCTCTAAATTTTTAAAGGAAAAATTAAATTAATTTCAGGAGGAATTAGACAGTAAAACTATACTAGCAGGGGACCTCAACTTCTCTCTTTCAGAATTAGATAAATCAAATAAAAAAAAATAAACAGGAAAGAAGTAAAGGAAGTGAATGAAATTTTAGAAAAGTTAGAACTAACAAATCTTTGGATAGAATTAAATGGCAATAGAAAGAAAAATAACTTCTTTTCAGCAGTACATGGCTCCTACACAAAAAATGGCCATGTATTAGAGCATAAAAAATTCACAACAAAATGCAGAAAAGCAAAAATAATAAATGCATCCTTTTCAGATCATAACGCAATAAAAATTTTAAGCAATAAAGCTCCATGGAAAGACAAATAAAAAATTCATTGATAATTAAATAATCTAACACCAAAAAAAGGTCAGGTCCAAGAACAAATTATAGAAACAATGAATAATTTTATTAATGAAAATGACAATGAGGAGACATCATATCAAAATTTATGGGATGTAGCCAAAGCAGTACTAAGGGGAGAATTTATATCTCTAAACATTCATATCAATAAAACAGAGAAAATGCAGATCAATGACTTAGACATACAACCAAAAAAAAACTAGAAAAGGAAGAAATTTAAAATGCTCATTTAAAGATTAAATTGGAAATCTTAAAATATAAAGGAGAAATTGATAAAATTGAAAGTAAGAGCATTGAATCAGCAGAGGGAGGGGACTCCCATAGTTCTCAGCACTTAGACCATCACATTATCCTCCATACCTATAATTAGATAGGAAAAATAAGCAAATAACCAAAAAAAGTACCTAACTCTAAAGAATTTTTATGGAGACAAAAAGCAAGGCATAGACATGGAAGCAGAGAGTAAAAGCAAAGGAAACATATGCAAAGTCCAAAAGAAAAATATGGATTGGACATAGATTCTGGGAAGGGCTCAAAAAAGACTTCATAAAGACAATTAAGGGAGGCAGAAGAAAAGTGAGAAAGAGAAATGAAAGTTATATAAGGAGAAATGAAAATTGAAATTAAGAGAATCATTGATCTAATAAATAAGATTAGGAGTTGGTTTTATGAAAAAATATAATAGTATGTTAGTTAATTTAATTTTAAAAGGAAAAGAAAAAATTAAATGATCAGTATCAAAAATGAAAAGGGTGAATGCAACACCAATGAAGAAGAAATGAAAGCAATCATTAGGAGATATTTTGCCCAATTATATGCCAATAAACCTGACATTCATAATGAAATGGATGAATAATTTACAAAAATACAAATTTCTCAGATTAACAAAAGAGGAAATTGAATACTTAAATAGTCCTATTTTAGGAAAAGAAATTGAACAAGCTGTCAAAGAATTTCCTAAGAAAAAAATCCCCAGGGCCAGATGGATTCATAAATTAATCTATCAAATATTTAAAGAAAAATTAATCCTAATATTACATAAATTATTTGGGAAAATAGAGAAGGAATCCTATCAAATTCTTTTTATGAAACAAATATGATACTGTTACTGAAGCCAGGAAGAGTAAAAACAGGGAAAGAAAATTATAGGCCAGTTTCATTAATGAATACATACGGATGCAAAAATGTTAAATAAGATACTTGTAAGGAGACTATAACAATATATCACAAGGATCATTCACTATGACCAGGTGGGTTTTGGACTAAAAATGAAAGACTGGTTTAATATTAGGAACACTATCAGCATAAATAACCACTTGAATAACGAAAGTAGCAGAAATCACATGATCATCTCAATAAATGCAGCAAAAGTCTTCAACAAAATACAACACCCATTTATATTAAAAACACTAGAAAGAGTTAGTAGATATGTGGAGAAAAATAAATAGGGACAAAAAGGAATACACCTTTTCAGCCGCACATGGTACATTCACAAAAATTGACCATGTATTAGGGCATAAAAAACATTGCAAACAAGTGCAAAAGAGCAGAAATAACAAATGCAACCTTCTCAGATCACAATACAATTAAAATAATAATTAGTAAGGGTACATAGTCAAATAAAAAATTAATTGGAAATTAAACAATGTGATTCTCCAAAATCAGTTAAAGAACAAATCATAGAAATGATTAATAACTTCATTGAAGAAAATGACAATGATGAGACATCCTTTCAAAATCTATGGGATGCAGCCAAAGCAATACTCATGGGGAAATTCATATCCTTGAGTTCATATATTAACACATTAGAGAGGGCAGAGGTCAATGAAATGGGCATGGAGGGGAGGGAGGGAAATAATGTGATTCTTGTAACCAAGGAATAAGGTTCTAAATTGACTAAATAAATTAATTCAAAAACTGCACACAAAAAAGCCACACACACTAGAAAGCAAGGAATAAATGGGTCATTCCTTGAAATGGTAAGTAGCTCCCTAAACCCTTCAGCAACTAACAGCTGCAATGGGAATAAGTTAAAAGCCTCCCAATAAGACCAGGAGTGAAGCAAGAATGTCCATTTTCACCACTATTATTTAATATTGTACTAGAAACATTAGCAGTGGCAATTAGGGAAGAAAAAGGAATTAAAGTAGGCTATGAAGAAACTAAACTATCACTTGCAGATGATATTATGGTCTACTTAAAGAATCTTAGAGAATCAACTAAAAAGCTAGTGGAAATGATCAACAACTTTTGCAAAGTTGCAGGATACAAAATAAACCCACAAAAATCATCAGCATTTCTGTATATTACCAACAAAGTCTAGACCAAGAGTTAGAATTCAAAATTCCATTTAAAATCACTCTAAACAATATAAAATGATGAGAATCTACTTGCCAAGGCAACCACAGGAATTGTACAAACACAATTACAAAATACTTTTCACAGAAATAGAGTCAGATCTAAACAACTGGAAAAATATTAATTACTCATGCCTGAGTTAATATAATAAAAATGATAATTCTACCTAAATTAATTTGCTCATTCAGTGCCATATCAATAAAACTAACAAATGATTATTTTCTAGAATTAGAAAAATAATAACAAAATTCATCTTGAAGAACAAAAGGTCAAGAATATCAAGAGAACTAATGGAAAAAAATGTGAAGGAAGGTGGCCTAGTAGTAACAGATCTCAAGCTGTACTATAAATCAGCAATCATCAAAACAATCTGGTACTGGCTAAGAAATAGAATGGTGTATCAATGGAATTGATTAGATACATGATATACAGAAATAAATGACCCTAGCTCATTTTTGTTTGGTAATGTTTGGTAAACATTGTTTGGTAATGGTAATAAAAAATGTTTTGTAAACACCAAAATCCCAACCTTTGGAAGAAGAACTCACTATTTAACAAAAACTGCTAGGAAAATTAGAAAACAGTATGGCAGAAGCTAGGGTTAGACCAATATCTCACACCCTAAATTGAGATAAGGTCAAATGGAGGTATGATTTATATATAAAGAGTGGTACCATAACTAAATTAAGGGAACGCAGAATAGTTTAACTGGAAGTCTTTGGAGAAGGGAAGAATTTATGACCAAACAAGAAACAAAGAAAAAAAGAGTATTAAAAGATGTAAAATGAATCATTTTGATTATATTAAATTAAAAAGCTTTTGTACAAACAAAAGTAATCTAATCAAGATTATAAGGGAAACAACAATCTGGGGAGTGGGGAACAAATGTCTACGATAAAGATCTAATTTCTCAAATTTATGGAGAAAGTTAAATTTAAAAGAATACAAGCCATTCCCCAAATGACAAATGATCAAAGAATATGAATAAGCAATTTCCAGATGAAGAAATCAAAGCCAACAATAATCATATGAAAAAAAAATGTTCTAAATCTCTCTTGATTAGGGAAATGCAAATTAAAACAACTTTGAAGTACCTCGCATCTATCAGATTGGCGAATATGGTAGTAAAGGAAAATGGTAAATGTTAGTGGGAATGTAGCAAAATCAGGACACTGATACGTTGTTGGTGGAATTGTGAACTGATCTAACCATTCTGGAGGGCAGCTTGGAACTACACCCAAAGGGCTATAAAACTGTACATACTGTTTGTTACTAGGGAAAATTATGAGATTTCTTCTGCACAATACCCTTTGATCTAGAAATACCACTACTGGGTCTGTATCCCAAAGAGATAATAATAAAGGGGAAAGGACCTATGATGAATGGGGTCCCAAATAGGGACAGGAGCAAGATAGACAAAGGGCCAAATGAAGGCAATCACACATGAGCTTAGTTCAGCGCTTCATGATTTATTCCATACACCTCTTCCCGCAGCTTCAGCAGCAGAGATATATTTCTTCCTGGAGTGAGAATCAAACCTGGCTAGCATGAGAACCAACCCTGGCTAGTGTGAGAATCAAGCAATAAACAGGAATGAAGTTTGTAGAATTCTGGGAATTGTATTTTCCTTAAGGTACTGAGAACTATTTTTCTTCTGGCAAGAAACATCAAGAACATCTGGAACCAAGAACTTGATTGCATTAGAATTTTATCTCAATGTGCTTTTCCCTGTGGTCAACCCCCTTTCATGACTTCCTTAGGAATGCCAGAGAAGAAGGGAAACATATGAGGGGGAATTAACTCTTTGAGTTCTTCTACATCTCCGCCTTCTTTGTTTTGTGAGTACTGCATATGGCAAGCCAGGAAGGAGGAGGGGAATGTGTTAGGGGGAATTAACCCCTTGAGTTCTCTACAAGGACTCACTTGTACAAAAATATTTATAGCAGCTTTTTTTGTAATGACAAAGGAAACTGAGGGAATGTCCATCAATTGGGGAATGGCTGAACAAATTGTGGTACATGTTGGTGATGGAATACTATTGTGCTTTAAGAAATGATAAACAAGATAATTTCAGAATAAGCTGAAAAGATCTTCAAGAACTGATGCAGAATGAAATAAACAGAACTGGGAGAGCATGGTACACAATAACAACAATATTGTATGGTGATTATTTGTGAAAACTTGACTACTCTCAGCAATTCAGTGACCTGGAACAATCCTGAAAGACTTATGACAGAAAATACTATCCACCTCCAGAGAAAGAAATGTTGGAGTCATCTGTCATGTCAGTGTATTTATGGTTTTATTTTGGGGTTTGGGTTATGTATGAATCTGCTCTTACAACAATGACCAACATGAAAGTGTGTTTAGCATGACAATAATTTTTTTTTAATCCTGAAGCATGGGACAGTACCTCCTCATTCTGAGGTAAGCAGAGTCCCACTTTAACATAAAGTTCAAAGTTAATAAATAGACTAGAAAAAAATGAACAAATGACCAAAAAAAAAAAAAGAACTTGACCATAAAAAGTGACTATGGTGGCAGGGAAGACAAAGCTGCAAACTGAAAAGACAATGTGAAACTAATTATAAGCAAATCCTCAAAGAAAAATTCACATGAATTCAACATGAATTCCTAGAAGACATAAAGGAGGTAAGAATAGTAGAGAGAAAATTGGGGAAAGAATGAGAATGATGCAAAAAAAATTGTTAAAAGAGAAATAACAACTTGATAAAAGAGGCACAAAAAAATACTGAAGAAAAAAACACTTTAAAAAAAGAACAAAATTAGCCAAATGGTAAAAGAAGAATAAAATTTCAGTTAAAAAAAAAGAACTCTATTAAAAAGCACAATTAAGCAAATGGGAAATGATATACAAAAGCTTACTGAGGTAAAAATGTCTTAAAAATTAGAACTTAGCAAATGGAAGTTACTGACTCCACAAGAAATTGAGAAACAATAAAACAAAGTCAAAATAGTGAAAAAAAATATTGAAGAAAATTTGAAATAGCTCATCAGAAAAATAACTGGCCTGGAAAATAGATTGAGGAGGCATAATTTAAGAATTATTGGACTATGAATTATTGGACATGACAAAAGCCAAAATCATAAAAAGAATCTATATATTACATTTCACGAATATAAAGGAAAACTTCCCCATAATCTTAGATCCACAAGATAAAAGAAAAATTGAAATGATCCACCAATCATCTCCTGAAGAGATCCCCAAATGAAAACTCCCAGGAATATTATAGACAAATTCCAGAGCTCTGAGATCAAGGGGAAAATATTGCAAGCTGTCAGAAACATGTATCTGAAAGAAGACCCCACCCCAAACTTCTATTTACTTGCTTGGAGTTCTGGTTAGCCATGTCACATGGAGAATTTAAAGGAATGCTAGACTTCAACTATCTAATAAACATGGTTTGCTAAAAGAAACAACTTTAGAAATCCACCTAAGTTGGAAAACTTCCAGAGAAGACAAATTTGACAAAGGGTATCAGATTTATGCCAGATGAAGATTGGTTAAATTGCCTGGGGATATTTATTTTCAAAAGGAGAAGACTCAGGGAGTGTGTGGTCACTTCCAAATATTTGAGAACTTTGATGCGGAAGGTGAATTAGACTTGTTCTGATTTGACCCCATGGAGCAGAATTAATAGAACTAACCATGAGAGTTACAAAAAATGTAAAGGAAAACTTCCTAACAATTAAAGTTATCCCAACCTTCCCTCTTCCAAACGTCCCAGTTTCTTCTAAGATCAAACATTCTCCCAGTCATCTAAGTTCCCAACCTCAGTGTCATCTTCAATCATCCCACATATTCAATCTCTTGTCAACTCATAGCCACAGTCTTGGTGCAATCATCATCTCATGCCTGTGAGATTCAATAGCCTTCTAATTCATCTCCCTGTCTCAGATCTCTTCCCACTCCAAGCCTTCCACTACTCAGTTGTCAAACCAATTTTCCTAAAATGTAGATCTAATCATGGGACTCTCCTACTTGATCTATACTATCTCCAAAATAAAATATAAAAGTCTGTTTGATTCTTAAAATCCTTCACAATCTGACATCACCATTTCATTCCAGTCATTTTTGTGCTTTATTGCTCTCCATAATCTCTATGATTCAGTGATTCTGTCCTTCTTCCTTACCTTCAAATAGGATATATCATTCCCCCGACTGTGTTTTCATTATCTATCTGCCATATTTGGAATGGTTTTTCCTTCACATCTCTGTCTCCTGCCTTTTCTGGCTTCTTAAAGACTCAGTTCAAATTCCATCTTTTTGAAGACACTTTTCCTGGCCCCCCTACACAACACACACACACACACACACACACACACTGCTAGTTCCAAACCTTTTAGATTACTTCTCATTTACACTTACATACATATATGTCTTGTTGTAAGGACACAGATCCTGAGCCAATTATATAGATGCAAGACTGCCCACCTCAATTATGCCTATTGTGTGACAAACCATCTGAGAGAATATTGAGATAGTGAAGAAGGGCTGTCCATACCAGCATAGGAGAAAATATGTAGATTTATTAAGGTCTATTGGGATAACTGGATTGTTTACGGAAGTTTACTCATGAGATCAATTGTCCTTTGTGGCAGGAGAACTGAAGAGTGGCAGGTCCCCACACCACCCCAAGTCAGGTCAGATATGATATATAAACAAAAAAAAAAGACAGTGCCAGGGAAGATCCATGGTCACATGCAAGTTTTCCCATAGGATAGGTGGGGCTTCTTTTGCTGGTTACATTTGTTTATGGTACTTTTTTTTAAAACCATTACCTTCTATCTTAGAATCAATACTGTATATTGGTTCCAAGGCAGAAGAGTGGTAAGGGCTAGGCAATAGGCATTAAGTGACTTGCCCAGGGTCACACAACTAGGAAATGTCTGAGGCCAGATTTGAACCTAGGACCTCCATCTCTGTGCCTGGCTCTCAATCCACTGAGCCACCCAGCTGCCCCCTATTTATGGTACTTTAAATTCTCCATGGAGTCATAAGTCACATTCTCTCTCTACCTACCACCGTACACTTGTAGCTAAATAACCATTTGCCTCTTGTCTCCTCCATTAGAATGTGAGCCCCTTGAGAGAAAGGACTGTCTATATTTTCACCTTTCCTTGAATCTTTAGTACTTAGCAAAGTTCCTGGCACATAGGAGACAATTTATATATAAGGGTAGATAGGTTTAGATATAGATATAGATATAGATATAGATATAGATATAGATATAGATATAGATATAGATATAGATATAGATATAGATATAGATATAGATATATAGCTTTCTATATACATACTTTCTAATTGTATAAAGCCCAGAAAATCACTTCACCTCAATTGCTTTGCCTTTACCCCTCTTTTGTCTTGCAATTGACACTTTTAGCAATTCTATGGCAGAAGACAAGGGTTTAAAAAATATCTGTTTCACTGATTAACAAAAGTGAAATCTATATCTTGGGAAATGATGAGTTCCCCTCACTCAGGGTCTTCAGACTGAAGCTGGATTCTCATCTGGCATATTATTTAGGAGATTCTCTGCGAGATGAAATTGTTGTCTGAGGTTGCTGCTAACTCTGAACATCTCTGAAAGACCCAAGGCCAAAGGCTTCATCGAGTTAGAGAAAGGAAAGACTTTTCTATAGAATCCAGCAAACTGCCTTTGGCACTGAGGGTTCTGGGTTCTACCCCAATTAGAAAGTCAAAAGAGGTGTCAGCACTCTAACAACAAGAAAAACCACTGGTGCCTCAGTTTCCCCTTCCCCCACTCTACCTAAAATTTATAAATAACCTCTTCATAATCCTCTACAGCAGAAACACAGGTTGAGGTTCTTAGTAAGGAAATTTAATGTGTTTTCAATATGGTGAATGAGACCCAACCAAGGGGATCTGGGAATTTGTTGCCACACTGCCACCTTGTGACAGGTGCAGGAATTGCAAGCCTCTGGGCATGAAAAGAGACATTATGCCATAGACAGTGGGAGCACTATAACTTCAGCGAAGGCCAGCCTGTGTTGGGTTCGCCTTTCCCTTCTCCATCTCATCTCATAACACCCCTTTGCATCATTGGAACCCCTCGAGATGCTTAAATCAGCTTCTTAAATAACTGCTTTATATGCTTAGTCCCCAAATGGCATCTCACTTCAGAGATAATGTGGGATTTTTTTGATATGTTAGTTATAGATATTTAGGTAGATGTATAGATAGATAAACAGATCAGTTTTACATATATTTATATAATTAAGTTTGCTGCACTTTTTCTCTTTTTTAATTCTTTATTGAAAAGATTGGCTTTCTCATTGGGAGAGAGGGGTATGGAGAAGGAAGAGATGCACTGGGAAATGTAGGTAATGTAAAAACAAAAGAAATTAAAATGTATTTTAAAAATAAGAAATACTATGTAACCATGGAAAAAATTTTAAAAAATAAAATAAAAATTATATTTAAAAACAAGAAATATTTTGTTTTTTCTGAATTGGGAGACAGATCCAGAGATGGAAGATCCTGGGTTCAAGTTTGTCCTCAGATATTAGCTGTGTGACCCTGGGCAAGTCACTTAACCCCCATTGCCTAGTTCTTGATGCTATTCTGCCTTGGAACCAATACACACTATTGATTCTAAGGAGGAAGATAAGGGCTTTTAACTAGACACTTTCTTTTTCATCAAGAGTCTCTCAAAGTAGTTAGAAAGAAAGAATAATAAACAGAATACCAGGAAGAGTGAGAGAGAGCTAGAGAAAGCTAAGTAGCTAGAGTGCTGGACCTGAAGTCCAGAGGACTAAGACATTTAGTAGCTGCAGCTGTCCAGCCTAGACACTTAGTAGATGCAAGACTTCGAGCAAGTCACTTAATCACTGCCTGCCTCCATTTTGTCAACTGTGAAATGGAGATAATAATAGCACCTACCTCCTAAGGCAGTTGTGATTAAATGAGGTCAAAGCATTTAGCACAGTGCCTGGCAAAATGATAATCCTTTCCCTCCCTCCTTCCTGTAGTCTTTTTTCTCCCGATTGCTTCCCATTAAGGACAGCTAGATGAAACAGTAGATGGTATTAGACCTAGAATTCAAATCTGGCCACACATATACTTATTAGTTGTATGGTCTTAGTTAAGTCATTTAACCTCTGTTTACCTTTTTTTCCTCAGCTATAGAATCAGGATTGGAATAGCAGCTACCTCCCAAGAGTGTTATGAGAATCCAATGAGATATTTGTAAAGCCATTTGCATAGTCTCTAGCACATAAGAATGTTTTTAAATGCTTATATCCTTCCTTCCATATGACCTCTGGGTTTTAGTATGTTAAATTATCTTCTCTCAGTAAATTGGTCCTAATATGTGCTCCCTCTCAGAGATGTATGGGAATTTTATGAAGTGATGGGATTTGTAGAAAACTTTGACTCCTTTGGTGACACATCCTCTTAGGAGACACTCCCAGTCAGAAATGAACAATCAAATACATTTTTAAGTAATAACATTTTATTATATTAGTTCCTCTTTTGATCTCATAGTATTTTTACTACTGAAATATATATATATTTATATTTATAAGCTTTGAATCATAAATAGGTGAACAGTTTCTTTAAAAACAGATATAAATATACAACAGTTCAGAACAGCCATAAACACATTTAAAATTAAATGATATGCCTTCTACTTTCTCTTGCCCATTTGTTGAATTTGGGGGCTTTATCCTTACTGAAAAAGATGAGAAAATAGGGGCACATTGTAACATTATAAATAAAGCCAAAGGAACAGGGATGGGAATGGATTACAACATGATAGAAACTAGCTTCCAGAAAAAAAAAAGACTAACGGAGCTTTTCAGAAAAATCCTTCACTCATTTTCAAAGTAATACCTAGCACTTAACAATATGGTATCCTGGATAAACTTCAATATAATATTAGATTATTTCAGTATCAAGTTATGTTTCCTGGGGAGCCCCAAAGTGGTGTTCTCCTTGATAGAAGAGAGTTTTCAGAGTTGTGTCCAGGTCAGATTGAACATCTCAAGGACTGGAGTTAATTTGGGTATGGAAAAACCTAAAAGTGATGTGGCAGAATGACTGCTATTTGGGAGAGATGTGAGCTTTTGGCCTCCCCAAAAAAGAGAGGGTCAGATCTCAAGCCATAGAGCGGGTCATGGGGGTGACGCAGGTACAGCCCACTGTCACCAATATCTTCTCTAATCGGAAGGAATGAGAGCAGCTCTGTGCTGGCTCTCTCCGGAGGACCAAGATCTCCTGCTGAATGGGAACAGAATTCTTGCTATTGTCTTCTTGTCCCTCAGCATTGATGCATGTGGAGTACCGGCAGCTGGCCTCTGCAATTTCTGAAGGGAATCTGTCCGGGTCTTTGGTGATGCTGTGGGAGAAAAGCACACAGAAGAAAGGGAAGATTAGACTGAAGGCAGAAAGGAAAGGTGGCTGATGTCTGGGCATGGCAGTGACCTCTTGCCCTCATCTATCTGTAAGGGAGGCATTACCCAGAAGTCTCCCAAACACTTATCTTTACGGCTTTCTGCTGATTGTGGGCTCCAGCCCACAAAATAACACTGAATCCAGTGATGCCAATTACAAGAGAAACCATCAACCACAAGGACTCTGAGACCTGGCACTTCTTCCTTAACAGGATACATCAGGGCATGGTGTTCTCACAAACATAGTTTTTAACATCTTCTCTCTGACCTGGCTGCTTCTCTGTGGGCTGGTCCCAATGGGAGAGGAAGAGCAGTGCCTACTGTCAATACACTCTCCTAAAAGTCAGCAGATTTTGTGCTTAACCCTTCCATTTTCACGTGGGCTTCCTGTATTCCACCATGTTTCCCAATCCAAGTGCCAGGAAACACTTGGGCAATGAAACAAGATTCAGTTATGTGTATATATGCACACACACACGTATTCACACCAGTAGAGAAATGCATTAATAAAGAATACTCCATATTTGTTGTTCAATCAGTTCAGTTGTGTCTGACCCCATTTGGGGTTTTCTTGGCAAAGATACCAGAGTGGTTTGCCATTTTCTTTTCCATTTCATTTTACTAATGAAGAAACTAAGGCCAACAAGGTTAAGTAACTTGCCCAGGGTCACCCAGTTAGCAAGTGTCTGAAACCAGTTCTGAACTCAGGAAGATGAGTCTTCCTGATTCCAGTTCCTGCACTCTATCCATTGTGCCAACCAGCCTGCCTTTATTATATTTTTCTATGTTTCCTTTTTTAAAAATTGATTGAGAGATTTTGATTTTCCCTGCCCTTACTGTGTAGTCTGAACAGCAACATGCCAATACAGTGAAAAGAACACAGTTGTGGAGATGAGACCTGGGTTAAAATCCTGCCTTTGATGTTTTCTATCTATGTAACCTTAGACAAGCCATTTGACTTCGCTGAACCTAGATTTCCTCATCTGTAAGCCAAATGGATTAGACTCACTGGTGTCTGAGGCTACTTCCAAATCTAGTCTATTGATTCTAAGAAAAGGAGATTAAGGAATTATTTCCAGGACTCTATGCCTTTTGGACTTTGATGATTTTGTCCTTATCACCCTTGTATATACATATATATAAGTATGGAAGTGATTATCAATTATAATACCTTTTGAGAGGTAGCCATGTGGCACAGTTAGGTACAGATGTGGCTTTGGAGATCAGTTAGTCCAACCTCCTCATTTCACAAATGGGTATACGGAGGCCCAGGAAGGCAAATGATTTGCACAAGGTCACACAACTAGCTAATGGTGAAGCTAAGATTAGAACTTGAGTTTCCCTATTCCCCTAGAATGTGCTTACTGATTACTGCCTCTCTTCTTTTTATGAGTGGTACCAAACAAATAATCAAACAAGATCTGCATCCTGCTAGCAGAAAAAAAAAAATAGAAGAAGACCAAAGAATCTGTGCAAGTTGAAGGGGGTGGTTCATCTGAAGCTCCCTGGACAGCACATGCCATAGCTAGCCCTGTGAACAAGCCACTGCTTTCTAAGGAACATTTGACACATCTGTATTATGTTTATTTCCCTTTGACTCAAATGGTGCCAAAGAAAGAGCCCTACAGCATTTGGAAGCAGAGAACATCGGGTTCAAATCCTAATTTGTGCTGCTTACTACCAACAGAATCACTGTGCCTCAGTTCCCTCAATTTTAAAATAAGGATATTGGAATAAATGACCTCAAAGATCCTTTCTAGCTCTAAACTTATGACCTTAATTTCTTTCTTTCTCTCTCTTAACCATCCTGATCCTCTCCACTCTGTTTCCCTCGCCCTATCATACCATAAGTTAAGAAAGCACTCATTGGCCATGTGCCAAGAAAATTGATTAGAATCATCAAGCTCAGAGACCCTAATTCTGGCATAAATCTGACCGTGATTGCCCTCCACATCATTTTACCCCACCGTTTTTGTCACTGAAAACTGTCTCCCTTTTGCCCCCCCCAAGATATGTTCTGCACCTTTCCTGAACTTCTGGGAGCAGCTGGGTGAATGGTAGATAGAGCACTGGCCCTGGAGGTAGAAAGACTGGAGTTCAAAATCAAACACTGACTGTGTGACCCTGGACACTTCATTTCATCTCTATTTCTTCAACTCTAAAATGGGGCTAATAATAGTACCTACCTCCTAGGATTGGTTGTGAAACTCAAATGGAGAAGGACATAACCAGACATGCCATACTTTCTTAGAAAAAGCTTCACCCTGGCTCTCTCTTACATCTATTTTCCCACTTGTTTCTCCACTTTTAAAAACTGTAAAGAAATTTTCTAGTCTTTTTGTCTTTGGGCAAGAAGGTACACCACCCTAGACCAGAAATCATCCATCCTGTACTTGAATAACTAGCAAGGTAGTGTGGTTCAGTAGAAAATCTCCTGGAATAGGGCTCAAGAGATCTGGAGCCTGGGTTTGAGACCCATCTTTGTATCCTATTAATTACATTACTTTAGAAAGTTACTTTTACCTCTCTAGACCTCAATCTCTTCATCAGTCAAATGAGAAAGTTTAATTGGATAATCTCGACAATCCTAGCTGTCTCTAAATTAGATTTAGAAATGGACAAAGTCTTAGGTGTCATCTAAGTCCAATCCTTTCATTTTATATAAGGAGCAGAGTGATGATTGTCATGTTCCAAGCTGCACAGGTAATAAGGGACAGATAATGAATTCCAATCCATTTCTTCTCATTCCAAATTCCATGCTCTTTCCACTGCCTCTCAAGGAAATCTCTCTGTATCCCATTTCAGTTTGAATCTTTTCTGAGGATTTTCCCTTAAATCTAAACAGTGTTCTTCCCACTAAGATAGAAAACCATTTCCTACTTTTCTATGTTTGGTGAAGATGAACTGGTCTCCACTCTCTAACTTGACTGAAGATTGTCACTAAATTTTGGATTAAGTCATTTGTGAACCGAAACCTGATTTCTTAAGCCTTTCCCATTTTAAAAATCCTTAATCATTTGTGTTGCTCTTTGATACATGACATCATTCTCATCCAAAGCAGTAAGAGAATATATGGTCTTTAGAAAAGTTCATGATGGAGGCAGCAACGTGATTCAGTGGATTAAGAGTCAGGCCTTGAAATGGGAGGTCCTGAGTTCAAATGTGGCCTCAGGCACTTCCTACCTGTATGACCTTGAGCAAGTTACTTAACTTGTCTAGCCCTCACCACTCTTTTGCCTTGGAACCGAGACATAGCATTGATTCTAAGAGAGAAGGTAAGAGTTTAAAAAAAAAAGAAAAAAGTGTATGACCCTATTTCTATGAAGAATAATCCTTACTTGTAATCCCAGGGAGAGATGGAGCGATTCTGGAAGGCACGTGCAGAGTGAATGACCTTATGTTGGTTGATGTATCGGATGTCAACCTTCACACTGTTGTTCTCCATTGGCGGACAATTATCACCATTCTGGGAACTTGCTCCTCTTTTTGTAATTTTCAAAGCTCCCACATTTCCAAGGAAAATAAGTCCCAGCATCACCAGCAACAGTAATTCAAACTGAAAGAAAAATGGTATATTCTTGGTTATGGGCTCTGTCTCTGGTTGGAGTTAGGAAGATCTGAGTTTAAATCTAGCCTCAGACTCTTACTATCTGTGGGACCTTGAGTGAGCCACCCAACTAAGTCTTCCTCAGTTCCTCATCTATAAAATGATCTGGAGAAGGAAATAGCAAAAAGCTCTAGTATCTCTGCCAAGAAAACCCAAAATGGGATCACAAAGAGTCAGACTCAATTGAAATGACTGAACAATAACTAAAAATTATAATGAATAGTAATACATGATATCAGATTACTGCAGATTACTTTAGGCTTTTTGAAAGGGTTTTTACATCCATTTTTTTCTTTTGATTGATCAATCAAAATACATTAATTAAGTACCTACTAGGTGCCAGGCACCAGGCATTCACGTGCAAAGAATGAAACAATCCATATTTGAAAAAACACTTACACTCTAATGTTTGTTCACATCAACCCTATAAGGACTGTAGAATAGGCAGTATTATACCACTTTATAGGAGAAAAATTTGAGACTCAAACATATATATCCCCATATGTATATCCATCCACCCACCTATTTCCTCCCTACCAGGGACTGCAACTAATGCAAGTCTTAACCTATAGAGTAAAGAGTAGAACCACAGCTCCTAAAGGCTAGTGCATTGGAGTGCTCTATCCATTCATTGTAATTATGATTAACAGTATATATTTGATATTTGAAAACTGGATTCAAGAAAATTCCAGGGCTGAGGGCTTCTGAACCATTATCTGTAATCACGTCTGGCAGAACACCATGCAGCTCAAACGATGCAAGTGCTTTCTTATCTGGAGATCAGACAAGGTTTGAAATCTATACTGCTGGCCTTTATTTAGAAGCCCTGAATCAAAAACTCAAGATTGGTGGTTTATGTAAATCAAGGTGACACATCTATTTTTCTTCTGAAGAACTCAAAGCAATTTATAGAAAGAAAGGTTACTTTTATTTTTCATAAAGCATAGGAATGAATATTTATCTTCATCATGTAAAGGCACAAGTGACGCATGAAAAAGGGCATATTGATGATAATCAGAGCTTGCATTTATATAGTTTTAAGGTATATAATGTTTTTTGCATAGATTATCTCCTATGATTCTTAAACAGTTCCATGAGTTGAGTGCTATCATCCAACTGTAAGCTATAAAGTGGAGAGTCATTTTACAGATGAGAAAATTAAGGCTCAAAGAAATTAAATGGTCTCATCATGCTCTTTTAGCTAATGTCTGAGACAGTATTTTAACTCAGATCTTCCTAATTTCCAAAACTATCATTTAATAAATCCCATAGTGTCTTTCCAAGGGGATATAACAAGGTCTGTACTTCACCTAGGATCAGACTTTTGATCTTCCAGAAGAGAACTAAAGTATTTTTGTCTGAAGCATGTAATGATTCAGTCCCATTCAACAAACATTTATTCAGCACCTAGACTGTGCCAGGTACTAAGGGTACAAGGAAAAAGCAGTCCTTGATTTTCTGCTGTTTTCCATACAATGAATTTAAATACTAAAACGCTATTTCTCTCATCCTCATTATTTTTAATGTCAGTACTGATCTTTTTGCAAGATACAGGCTCTTTAAAGGAAGTCTGCAAAAAGAAATTTGCAGAAGTAGAAAAATCATATATATGACTGCTGTCATTAAATATGGCCATGGTTTCTGCTGTTATGCTATTTTAATAAGTATTTTCTCCTTAGTACAGTCACTTATTCCCAAAGATGGGATGCTAAATTCTATAGAGATTTCAATTTGGAGTTTGGTTAAGTCCCAAGTTTGTCATTTCCTAGGAGTGTGACTTGAATGCAAGTTATTTCATTTCTCTGAGCCTCAAATTCCTCAGCTATAAAATTTAGTTTAAAGTATGAAGTTTAAAATACTAAAACTACTTTCCCACACCTAATAATTCAATCAGATAATGTATGTAAAGCTCATTATAATAATAACTCACATCTTCTACAGTGCCTTAAGTTTACAAAGTGCCTTCTTCCTCTCAAACATCCTGTTAAGCAGGTATACATTTATTATGCCCATTTTACAGATGAGGAAGACTTTAGTTTACCCCTGGTCACTAAACTTTCCAGGATCAGTCTAGGGCTCAAATCTAAGCTTCCTATCACCAAGTCAAATGCTCTCCTTGATGAGCCACATCTCATGTGAGCCACCAAGTCAATATGAAAGCATATGGAAGGATATAGAGTGAGAAATTCCTGCAGATTCTAGTCAATGGAAGAGCCCTCCCATTTTAGAGGGCCACTTCACTGACAGTAGCACTAATATCCTACCAAATGCAAAAGAAAATGCTAAAGCATCCCCAACATGTATTAGAGAGTAAAAGCCTACCTCCTTGGATACAGCTAGGTAGCTCAGTGGATTGAGAGCAGGGGAATAGAGACAGGAGGTCTTGGGTTCAAATTTGACCTCAGATACTTCCTAGCTATGTGACCCTGGGTAAATGGCTTAACCTCCATTGCCTAGTCTTTATCATTCCTCTGTCTTAGAATCAATACCAATACATGGTATTGATTCTAAGATAAGTGGGAGTTTAAAAAAAAAAAAGTCTCCCTTCTGAAGGAGCTGTCCAAAGTGCAAAACCAAGGAGTCCCAAGTTAAGTCTTCAGTCCATGCCCATTCCCCCTTCTATTTGAAGTTTCACGCTGAGCTTGCATTCAATCAGGTATGAATTTTAGAATCAAATTACTGGCAAGCTAGGTGCAAAAATAAAGTGAAATCAGGAGTAACTGGTTCTCTGAGAGCTATATTTAGAGTGAAGATGCCTGGGCTTAAAACCACTTACTAGATGATGACCATAAGCAAGAAAAGTCCATTTTCTCCATGGTTAAACAGGCATAATAACACACTAGTTTCCTCATAGCATTATTTTTAGGAAAGTACTTTGTTAACCTTAAAATTCTACAAAAGCATGTTCTATTTTTCTCATCCCGTAGCCCAGAGCCACCCAGAGTTGTGTATCCAATTATCTCTGATACTGAATCAGGATAGTTGCCTATAAATAATAAAAATTAATATTTCATATTATACATCTATAAAATCTTCTCACTTAATGGTATTCCTACGATTCTCTCAATATCCAAGGGAAACTAGTACAATCATTGTTCTCTCTCTTTTAGAAATGATGAAGCAAAATCAGATAAGTCAAGTAAATTATTCAGTGTCACAGAGCTGAAAGTGGTGGATTTATACTCAAATCTAGACTTATTTTTCCTCCAAGCAGTGTTCTTCTACTAGTAGTAGTGGTAATAATAATAATGATGATGATGGAGAAATAACTCTTTTTTCTGTGATGCTGCAAAATTTACAAAATATTCTCCTCATAACAGGCATATGAGGTGGGTTGTATAGATACTATTCTACCCATTTTGCAGATGAGCTAGCAAGTAGCAATGCAAAATCTATTACGTCTTTTCAATAAAGTCAAAAGTCTTTATCAAACTTCATCCAACAGAGCTTAGCTTTACTAATTATAAGAAGGAAATTATAATACTTACCATCCTTGTGCCCCTCTTGAAAAACATGGTGATTCTTCTCTGGTTGTCAATCTAGTGCTTAAAGCACCTATGTGGAGTGTGTGTGTATGTATGTGTGTTTGTGTGTTTGTGTAGTGTCCTTGTGAATACCTGCTTCTTTTATAGTGGCTATAAAGCAATCTCTGCCCCTATTTCCACCAGCCTGTTTCCCGTCTTAGAGTTGTGGTTAACTTGGAGTTGCTGACTAACTTTTTTTTTTAATTCTACTTTCTGAGGGGTGGAAAGGGGAGACTTGAAAAGAAAGGGATGACGGCAGACTGCTTAAAACTTTGCTTACCACCCCCACTTCCACCTTCAGCATCTCACGCTATAACAGATCCTGAAATATCTGATTTACTGCAGAGATGACCCATGTTCCAAATTGTTTTTTCTTTTAGGTATTTACATAAAATTGCTGACTCTTTCCACGTTGCTCTATTTTCTTATCTTCAAATGACATAAAAATGTTAAATGTGCATTATCTCTTTCAGAGAATTCTTAGCAGGCAGCTAGAAAAGAAAAATTATTGGTCCTATTTTAAGGATGCTTCCAGAAAAGTGAAATATCAGTGACTGACACAGAAAAAGTTCCAATGTACCTTTCTGGGTTTTATTTTTTCATGGTCTACCTTGATAATCTTTTATTTTAATTCAGTTTGACAAAGGACAATACAATTCCTTCAGTAACTTAATTGCTGCTGTGTGTGTCCTGAAAAGTAGAGAAGGAACAGTAGATGTTGTAAATAGAAGTTGGTATCAAGGAGGACTGTGTTCAAATCCTACCTATAAAAATTAGTTCTGTGACCATGGACAAATCACTTAATTTCTCTAATTTGATTTCACCCTCAATTTCCTCCTCTATAAAATGGGAATAATAATAACCCACAGCACCCCTGTCACAGGATGGTGGAGACTCGTGAGAAAATGAATGTAAACTTCTTTACAAACTTTAAAACCATAAAATAAAGGCCAATTATTATTATAGGATAAAATGTTTTCCTAAGATAAAACTATGCTTCAAGGTTTCTAAGTCTATCAGAGTAATAATTTATTGATATCACTTATAATAGACATGAAAGATTATGGGTACAGGCCATTTCTTATACATTTATATACTGAGATTGAACCAATATATTGGTTAGTTTTACAAAATCATTTTTCCTTTCTTCTTATTTTATTTTATTTTTAACTGTTCTGTCTAAGAATTGATTCTAAGGGAAAAGAGCAGGAAAGACTAGGCAACTGGGGTTAAGTGGGGTTAAGCCTAGGTCACACAGCCAGAAAGTGTCTGAGATCAGATTTGAACACATGTCCCCAACTTCAAGTCTGGTACTCTCTTCATTTTGCTACCTAGTAGCCCTCATTTTATTATTTCTTACAAAGGACAGCCATAGGGAGGAGAAGGACAGAAGGATATTGGAAATGAAGGTGATGTAAAAACAAAAGATATTAGTAAAAATCAAAGCCAGGAAAAAGGTTGGGGGGAGGGCAGGGAGGTGAGCAGTATTAAATAACTTTCTTAAGATCCAAAAGAAAATATAAGAATAGGGTATTTGAACACAGGTCCTTTGGGTCTAGAGCCAAAACCCTTTGCCTTATACCTTGTTGCTTCCTGACTGGATGACCAGCTCAATGTGTCAAGAGAAAAGATTTTTTACTTGCTTTATATTGCTAGCCCCACTCACCCAACCCCACTGCATCTGTGTGTAATTTGAATCTATTATCCTAAAAACTCCAAACCCCAGAAAAACTATGATCATCAGCAAAACTACAATTCCCAGCACCCTACTCACTACCTGTCATTATGTGCTGGCATAGACTGGATATAAATTGGGTGGAGTTCCGTGTCTAGACCTCTTTTTCCTTCCTGTGGCAGCTTTGGTGGAGCTGGCTTTTTTGAGCAGGTAGAAAACTTAGTCACATGGTTCTATTTTGTCAGGTAATAAACTTTATAAAATATAATACTTGAAGTATTGGACATTAATTTAACCCTTACATTTATGGTGACCAAAAGTGGGGATTAGAACCTTTAATTCTCTCTGAGTAAATTAGTTTAAAAAGAAACCACATTTCTCCTGCCATGGCTTTTTGAGCCTTCCCTCCCAACCTCCCCTCTCTTCATTCCTGGCATTGTTTTTGCCACTATTGCTCCTTCCACTGTTGCTGCTGCTGATTAAAGCAGCTCTCTAGAGGCTTGGAAAATATAAATCCCTATTTCCCTTATATTGCCAACAGCTGAGTGCTTGTTCAGTGTTTGTGTTTCCCTTAGGAAAGAGAGCTTCTACCCTCTTAAACCCCTGTTGATGTGACAGGGGAAGCAAGCTTGGCATTTTACCCCAAAGGGGAAGTGGAAGGAAGGCTACTCTTCCAAACAGGAAGTAGAATTGCAAGCATGGCTCACTCTATTAAAGAGCAGTGCATTACCTATTTCAAAGAGCTCCCAGTTATAGGGTAGCTTTTTTCCTACTGTTCCTTGGTGCACTGGTCCTTTCTATTAGCTTAAATAATCCTGAGATTCAGGGGAAAAATTCATCTCCCTACACCCCCTTGCCATTCTGGCCTTCCCAGTACAATATATCCAATATGGAATTCCTCCACACTATGTTCATCATGGAATTCTCCCTCGGAGGTGTGACCAAAAGGAACCTAGATGGATGATGATATTGGGGAGGGGAAGGAATCTTAAAGAGTCTGGAGGTGAATTTTAAGCCTTTTCAGACTCCATTGTTTTATGGAAATCTCTGTATTGGAATTGGAAAAAAAAGAATTCTTTAATTCAGTGCCTGTGTCCTGTCACATATATTATACTTGCTGATTGCTTGTTTTAAGATTTTATGTTGTTTATTAAGTTTTGTTGCACTAGGTCATGTTAAGTTGCTATGTTTTGACAATTAGCTATATGTGCTGTTATATTGTCTTTATTTGTACCTCCCCATATGACTGTACTGGAGAAGATACCATTATAAAAGTACCTTTGAGTTGTTTGTAACAAGAGGTAAGGGTCCATTTAGTAGCTGAAGTGAAGTGTTATAGCACTAATCCCCATCTCTGCATTTGTAAAAATGTAATGGATGAGGCATATAAAAGACATGCATGCCTTTTATGGCTGTTACAGTCTCATACCAGAGTAGCTGGGAAGGTTTTCCTAGGGCGTGGTACCCCTGGATGACTCCCAAGAGAGAGCATTTCTCATGAAGCCTAAGTAGCTTCTGAATGATTTTTAACTCTACAGCTTAATCTATCTCCACCAGAATGATCTAGATTCTTGGTGACATTTTAGACCTAAAAGGTTTTCTTAAATTAGTTGCCCTAGTACTGTTTTTTATAAAGCTCTTTTCTTAGTGAAAATTAATGTATCCTGAGTTGATCCATGTGTTTGTCAACACCCTCCTCAGAGGGGATTGTATAATTATCATAAAGTTCTAGTTTTATAAAAGTTAAGAAACTTGCCACTTCTCAGAATCCAGGAAGTGAACTGCTTGGAAAAGGCTCCATGGAGATGCCTGCAGCAACCTCACACTGCACCAAAAGATCCAGAATGAACTTTGGATTGTAGTGAAATTGAACTGTGGGGGATTATAACACATTTATTTTGTATGTATACTCTTATGCCAAAGGGGACTGCTCCCCAATTAGCTTTTTGTCAAAGCACTTAGTAATCATTAGTTTTGTTCTCTTTCCTTTTTATCCCCAAATTATTGTAATTTATAAGTTGATTATGTTTGCAAGATCCATTGGGGAGACTTTGAATCTATTACCCTAAAAACTCTAATCCCCAGAAAAACTACAATTCCCAGCACCCTACTTACTTCCTGTCATTATGTGCTGATGCAGACAGGATATAAATTGGTTGGGTTCCATGTCTAGCCCTCTTTTTCCTTCTTCTGATGGCTTTGGTGGAGCAGGCTTTTTTGAGCAGATAGAAAACTTAGTCACATGGTTCTATTTTGTCAGGTAATAAACTTTATAAAATATAATACTTGAAGTATTGGACATTAATTTAACTCACATTTACCAATGATAATACTCATTGGATTGAGTTATGTCTCATCTATCATCTGATATGTCTCCTCTCTAGACAGAACTATGACCAATTAAGGAGGAAAATACTACAAGATGAACTTAACAAGATAATTTGAGAAAGGAGAACAGGTTCCCTCTTCCTCCTAGAATCAAAAACACCAACTTCCCAACAATAGGACCTAATAAGCCTATAGAAGGGGGGAGGGAAGGGGGAATGTACCATCCTTTATGAAAATAGCATTACTGATCTTTTGTGACCAAAATATGTATTTGTGACATGACCTATTAGAGGTAGATGAACAGTTTGTAGCCATTGGACAGAGTTTTTCATTAGTGCAAAACAAATTGACCTCTATGAGAATGAAACTCAGGGTTTCATTGTGTGACATTGTGTGTGTGTTCAAATGTAGTGACTAACACTGCATTTTAACCAATGGAGCAAATGCCAAATCAGAGCTCCTGGTTCCTCATGGCCCATATCTCACATCAGCATCCCTTTCCTGGGCCTTCCTTGCAGTAAAGCTAAAGGTAGGTCAATACACTTCTAGGACATGACAGAATTTGAGAACATCCTTCTCCGCTACCCTGACAAATTGTGGAAAGAGAAAACAGATGATACAAGTAATGATATGAGGGCAATATGAAATCACATCATCAAAGTACATGTTTGTAGAATGATTCAAAACTTCAAGTGATTTTTGAGTGGTTTTTTTGCATAACTCAAATCAAAGCCATGAAGCTGCAATCAGAATAGGCTTAAATTCAACATGTTCAAAACTAAACTTATTACCTTTCTACTCTAAGACTCTTTTGTTCCAAATTTCTCTGTTATTTTGGAAAGCACCACCATGCTCTCAGTCACCTAGGCTCACAACCTAGATGTCAATCCCCATAGCTAATCAATTGCCAAATAGTTGTTTTAAAATTTAAATTTATTTATTTGTTTGTTACATTAAAATAACCAGTTAATTCCCTCACCTCCCCTTCTCCCATTAGAGAAGGCATTGTTTGACAAAAAGATGTATGTATATATAAAATGTCTTACTTACTTCTGTTTTTCAGATCTTTCTCTGGAGATAGACATTCACAGTTATTCTTCAAACAATATTCCTGTTGCTGTATATAATGTTCTTTTGGTTCCACTCATTTCACTTTTCAGAATTCCATGAAGATTATTTCCAAAATTAACCTGCTTGTCATTTCTTACAGTGCAGTAGTAAAACATTACAATCACAAACCACAACTTGTTCAGCCATTCCCCAACTGATGAGCATCCCTTCAATTCCTAGTTTCTGGACCTCCACAAAGAGAGTTGCTATGAATATTTTATAGCATATAGTCTCTTTTTCTTATTCCCTGATAACCCTTGGAAATATATCCAATAGTGATATTTGCTAGGTCAAAGAGTATACATGGTTTTATAACTCTTTGAGCCTAATTCCAGAATGCTCTCCAAAATGCTTATTAAATTTTCAGTGTGAGCAATTATACTTCAGAAATCAATGAATTCTAAAATCAGGACTGTATTTATTGTTTTGTTGATTGTCCAACCTTAAGAAAGTGATAGAAAAAATATTAACAATGTAGATTAAACAAGTTGTCATGTACACAGTTTTTGGATGTTTGTTGTTGTTTTTTTTTTCCCAGAAAGCTAGTTGGTTGTTAAATATTTACCAACATACCTCTGGATACCTCCCAGGAAGGTACAAAAACAATGGACCATCTTAGACTATCAAAAACCCTTACTTAGTATGTCTTCTTCAATCTGTCACAAGTCATCTGTTCCACTGCTTCAGCTATTTAAAGTTTTTCAGAGGCAACCTGTTTGCTTTTCTTCCTGATCAGCTACTGTCTCAGTCCTATAACATTGTAACTCTCAAACACCAAAGGAAAAAGAGAGGCAGTCATGAATTCATCCCCCTAGATAGGATATATTCTCGTGGCATAGGAACAATATTAAGAACAACTTTAAGAATTACAGCAGGGCTGCCAAATTTAATCCACCCTTTAATCTGGGGATTAAAGGTGGGGGAGAGTTGCATGTGTGTTCTGATTCATAGAAGGATCCAGGTCCTGGGGAATTTTTCTGTTGTATAAAAGTCTCCTCCTCAATTCACTGACAATAGATATTTATGAACTGTGTTTTTTAATTAATAAAAGACCCTGGTCTTAGTCTCTTGCATCAGGTATTCTGCTTTCTAGGAAAAAGAGAAAGGGACTAAATTGTTTAATTTCATTGATAAAGTGAATTCTGGTGAAGAAAGTGCCTGTCACAAACCAAATTGACACTTTCTTTGCAAAGTAGACTATCTTGGAAAGTTGTCTGGGTCACTAAGAAGTAAAATAACTTGCACCAGTTCCCAAAGTATGTATCAGAGGCAGGATTTGAACTTAGGTCTTCCAGGCTTGCTCTCTATCCGTCATCACACCATGCTGCCTCTCTGCATTGTAGCCACCTAAAATCACTCCCTTCACCAACTGAGACTATTAACCAGCAAATCCTTAGCATCCTGCAAGCTTTATAACTTGCTAATGTCTCTTCCCCACCTAGGTGGCACAATGGATAGAGTTCTTGGTCTGGAGCCAAGAAGACTCATCTTAAATTCAAATCTGATCTCAGACACTTACTAGCTGTGTGTCCCAGGGCAACTTGCCTTATTTGACTTAACCTGATTTGCTTCAGTTCCTCATCTATAAAATGAGCTGGAAAAGGAAGTGGCAAACCACTCCAGTATCTTTGCAAAGAAAACCCCAAATGGGGTCCCAAAGAGTCAGATACAACTAAAATGACTGTACAACAATGTTACTTCCAAAATAAAATATTTGTAAATATAACTACATCCAGAATATTGTGATTAATGAATCTCCAGAGGTGGCTGCATTGTTCAAGTTTGCAGTGCATATTTTATGTAGTTATAATATCAAATGTGATATTTGAAATTTCCAATCCAGAGACTGGTCAATGGGGCCAATATGAGTAATCTGCTCTACTTGGTGTCAACCCATCTGGATTCCTAAGAAACCCATTTCTGAACATGAGTAATGATAGACTCTGCTATCTTTTTCAGGGCATTTGCAAGTATTCTGTGACTCTTTCCTCTTTAATTACTATGTGATAAAGAAAACATTTTTAATTAACTGAAAAGCCAGAAATAGATGTGAATACAAAAGGCCCCAAAGGAGAAATCCATCTCTTTTCTGGCAGTAATGGAGAAGAAAATGTCCCCTCCAGATGGGGAGAGACATCTCAGGCCCTTTTCTCCCAACTGAAGCCACTATGTAACATCAAACATATCAAGCTATTGTGTTTCTGTATCTAGTGTGTTTCATACTTTCCTGTTTTGTGGTGGAAAAGTATTTGAGATAGAACAGAATAGGTCACTTTCCCCCAGGAACCAAAGTATTCCATGGAAAAGTGCTCTCCAGTTCAGGAGCATTTATTTATACTTTTATTATTGCTGTATTTTTTCAGAAAATATCTCTTTGTGAAAGCTAATTGATGTAAGTTACTTATAACTGATATCAAATTATTTCAGTAACACTGATAAGACATTAGTGGCACTAGCAAACGCTGGAGAAAATATATAGGAATTTATATACTCAAAAATATACTTAGGTCAACAGTATTAGAAGAAACCCACAGGAGAGCATGAGGGGAAAAAAAGTATGCTAATGTACTATTGGTGGAACTGTGAACCAGTCCAAACACCTTGAGAAACAATTTGGAACTATGAACATAAAGTTATTAAATTGTGCATATCTGTGGAGAACCATCATACCCCCACTGTCTGACTTGCAGTTTGGGATAATGAAGGCTGCAGAACAGCCTTCAGAAAAGATACAGCACCAACTGAACCCCCTTTGTGTGACTTCTCCTTTTAACTTCCCTTACTAGTAGAATTGTTCTCTACCCAGTACAGGAGAATTAATATAAGATCAAATAATTACAGGGTTAACACACATATGTCCCACTTTAATCCCCCCAGATTATTATGCTAAAAAGATTACATTCACAGAATTAAAACCTAAAGATCATCACCTATTACCCTTTTCCCTCTTAGCAGAAGTACACTTAGATGCCCCACACCCACTGTTAGCCAAACACACAAGCACCACAATCATTCCTATGAAACACAAACTACCAACATATTTCATTGGTTCATTATGTTTATGATAACCAGGCAACATCATCAAGGTGTCTTAATGAAACACAAGAAAAATGTAACTTGGAAATTGAGAAAATTCCTGATTTGGGTATGCTTTAAATTACCCTCTAACCCCATATCTAGCTATGAAATGTTTTGTTACCTATCTCCCAAGTAATTGTGATTGATTGTGAAAGCTGATCAAAAGCAATAATGACTCTCCTTGTTGGTCATCTCACAGGTCAGGAGGAAATAACCTCCAGATCACCCTATCCATGTCATTTATCTCCATCACAAACTTCTCTGTTGTAGCAACATAGTAAATGATCACAGAATGTTGATTAAGTAATTTGTTAATATAGGATATATCCAATTATCTGTAGATCATGTATGTTGAAAAATGATTGTGTGCCATAAAACCATGTACTCACTGAAGCTATAAAATAAACCAAACCCCGTGCAATGGCAGAACACTGAGTGACATCTAAGCACAGGTCTGAGCACTCGGTCGTCTCTCATCTCTTATTTGCCTGACCTCTCCACCTAGACAGAAGGACCCTCCTGTTTGAGAGACCACAAGTTTGGCTCTCAAAACATATCCTTTGATAGAGCAATACTGCTATTAGAGTTTGATCCTAAAGAGATCAAAAAAAGAGGAAAAGGACCCATGGATACAAAAAAAAATTATAGCAGCAATTTTTGTGGCAAAGAATTGGAAACTAAGAGGATATCTATCAAGTGGAAGTTGTGAATCTTAAAATTTCTCAGACTTGTGAATCTTAAAAATTCTCAGACTCTACTTTAGAACATTTGGTTAAGACCATTCCCATTTAAAACAATGAAGGTACTTGATCAGGAATGTGAGAACTCTAACATTACTCCACCCATACTTATGCATACTTTAGGGGAAGATAAAGTTGTAAACTCCTTACTGAACAATGAAAAAGTACTTAACCCATACTTATAGTGAAGCCAAGCCCTTAAGCTAGGTCTATTTTTAGATCTAATACAAAAAGGTGCTAAGTACCTATGAAGGTTAAATTAAAGGTCTAAAAAGTCTAAAACTAAAAGGTCAGGCAACTTGCAAACTTGCAAGGGACAAGCTTAACAAAAGAGGTGTGAACTTACTCAGAAGTTTTAGTCTACCCAGAGAAGTTGAGAACTAAAGAAGGTGTGAATTAAGAATGGTCACTCCTGTGAAAATGTCTACTATGATTGGTAGATGTGAATAATAACTATAGAAATGATGATAATAATCATAGAAACCAGAATTTTAGAAATTTTAGAAATTATAATAATGATTATGGAAATAACTATAATGACTATAAAAATAAGAACTTTTGAAACCAAAATTATAGAAATAGGAATTGGGAAAATAATGACAACGCTCCAAATGAAGAAAATGATAATACCTAACAACAATATATAAGAGATGGTGCTCATCCAAAAAATACTCAAGGTGCTAATGACCCTCAGAGGGGTGCCCTTCAGGGGGGTACACAAAGAACATCCCAAATACAATGAAGGTGGTTCTTTTTAGACTCTATTGATTTTATTGATATTAATTAACCCTTTTCAGTTTTTTCTCCCCTCCAAATAGTAGGAAAGAATGAACAAAGAACTTAAAACTATGATTGGAAAATTATGCACTGAGGCACATTTAAAATGGCCTGAAATTTTTTTTGGGGGGGGGTTATGGAGATTGTAATTAATAAAAATTAAGGAATTAATAAAAGGGAGAGGGAAAGTAAAAGGAAATAATGAGAAAAGGGCTAGGTCAGCCTAGGCCAGCCTAGGCTGGCCTAGGCTTAAGCGTTAAGAGAGAAATCAGTCAGTCTTTTATCACTCACCACAAGGTCATTCCAAGCAAAGCTCTAGTGTTCAGAGAGACCCTCCAGTTTAGCTCAGGAAGCTCCACTTCAGCTTCCAAGGCTGCATTTTCAGAGGCCTTCTGGCCTCCTTTTAAAGAGAATTTTCTTCTATGTCACCTCCCAAGTTATAATATTTGAATGTAATGGAATACTATTGGGCCATAAGAAATGATGAAGGACCTAGGAAGACTTGTATGAACTGAAGCAAAGTGCAGTGAAAAGAACTAGGAGAAAAATGTATGCAGTAAGAGCAATATTGTAAAGATAATTAACTTTGAAAGATTAAGTAATTCTAATCAACACAATGATACAATACAATTCCTAAGGACTCATGATGAAATATGTTATTCTCCACACAGACAATTGATGGACTCAGAGGCTAGATGGAAAAGAAAGGAAGGGAAGGGAGCCCCTTCTGTAGAAAAGGAAGCCTTCTCATGTACCATTGGTGGAACTGTGAATTGCTCTTTATTCTGTGGGGAAAAAAAAGTAACTCAACCAACTTTGACCCAGTGATATGACTACTAAGCCTATACCTCAGAGAATTCAAATAAAGATGAAAAGGATCCATATGAACATAAATATTTATAACAAAGTGTTTTTGTAGTAATAAAGAACTAGAAGCCAAGATGGCACTCCTTGTTTGGGAAACAAATTATAGTATATACATATAATGGAATATTATTATGCCAAAAATGATAAAAGGAAAAAATTAAGTGAAACATGGAAAGACTAGTATGAACTAATGTAGGGTTCAGTGAGTAGAACAAGAAAAATGATTTATACAATTAGTTACTTTACTCATTCAGTCACTCATAACTAACACATCAATTTCATTGCACCTTCCAAGGATAATTTGATAAAGGTATCTTTTGAGAATGGGTAGAAGATTACCACAATGGCAAAAAATTGGAAAATGAGGGAATGCCCTTCAATCAGGGAATGGTGGTATCTGTTGGTGATGGAATACTATTGTGCTAAAAGGAATAATGAACTGGAGGAATGAACTGGAACAACCTCTAGGAATTGATGCAGAGTGAAAGAAACAGAACCAGGAAAACCTTATACACAGAGAACGATATACTGTGGCACAATCGATTGTAATGGACTTCGCTACTAGCAGCAATACAATGATCCAAAACATTTCTGAGGGACTTATGAGAAAAAAATGCTATCCACATCCAGAGAAAGAACTGTGGAAGCAGAAACACAGAAGAAAAACAATTGCTTGATCACATGGTTCAATGGGGATATGTTTGGGGATGTAGACTCTAAATGATCACCCTAGTGCACATATCAATAACATGGAAATAGTTCTTGATCAATGACAGGTGTAAAACACAGTGGAATTATGTGTTGGCTATAAAATACAATTAAAAATAAAAATAAAATAAAATCTATTATACAAAAAAAGAAGATTATCACATGTCTCCTCTTCACAAGTCAAATCAGAAATTACTCTTTTTCTTTAGATAACATTTTTTCCTTTGGGTTTGGATCTGTGATTTCATTGAAAAAGGGAACTCCCAAATAAGGAATCTCTATCTCTATTTTTGCTGCTACTTTGCAATGTATGCCTGGGGCACTAAGTGCTAAGTTATTTCCTGGGGTTAAACAACTTGTTGCTCCTGGATTTCTATACTCCATACATACATACATATATACATATACATATATATATATATATATATATATACACAAAGGGTTGGTGCTCTTGCCCTTGTATCAGGTTGTTCCTCTTATGGATTAATTGTCTTTTACCTGTGGCCTTTTGGAAACAATGACTCCAATTTTTGTTATCTCAACCAAGGGACAATCAAGTAAAACAAATCCTCACAATGGCTGTGCCCACAAAATGTGATTCATTCTTATTTAGTATGCTTCTATTTCAGGAGGTAACATTCTTTTTTTGTTTGGTTTAATTTAATCTTTTTTCAATGAGCAAAAACTTATTTTTTCTCCCTCCTACCCTCTCATCATTGGGAGAAAAGAAAAAGAAAATCAAAGATACATAATCAAGGAAAGCAAATTTTCATGTTGATCATATTTTAAAATGTTTGTCTGATTCTGTACTCAGAGCACTGAGTAAGTAGAGGTAGCATGAGGGTATAAGACCTGAGAGGGCAAAGCCCAGGGTTTGGGTATATGGGAAGAAATATGAAAGGAAGAGGGCAAGAAGGAGGATGAATGGAAATTCATGGACAGTTAACAAAGACAGGCTTCTCCTGCTTCGTTATTGTCCCTTGACACATCTTGATAATCATGACAATAGCCAGGTGGTAATATTGGAGGGGTTGGATAGTGACTGGGTTTGGGGTACACTACTAGGGACACAACTGAAAAATGACTGAATAACAAATATATTCTTAGGATTCTCGTCCCATGTCTTACTCAGCTGAAGAGTTATGTCCCCTAAAGCAAGACTATGCATGTTCCCTTTCAGGTTTCTAGCTGTGAGGGATTGAAGTATGTCATCTTCTATACTACAAGTTAAAGCCAATAGCTTCAAGACTAAAGACTAGAAGGTACCTTTGTTGAATAACAGTGGAGTGGTGATTTCTGCTTGATATTTTTACTTAAGGAATCCCAGCTTAATTCCTGCTTGTAAATCACAAGATCATAGGTTTAGAGCTGGAAGGGACTTCAGAGGCCATCTAGTCTAACATCATTTTATAGATGAATAGAAACATGGTGAGAGATGAAGCAACTTGCCCAAGTTTGCACTGCTTCCAAGTGGAGAAGAATAAATTTGACCAAGGTCCTCTGACTTCATATTCTTCTGCTTCTAAGCTATACTGTTTTTCGTCACTAAATTACACTGTTCTCTTCTGACCTTGACCCTGGCAATGAATATCATTGAGAATACAGCAGAAGAGGAGATTAAAACATACCATAGTCCCCCATAGCTAGAATCCTGAAAGGGAAATGTAGCTAGTCTTGCTTTAGGGGACCAAACTCTTCAGCTTGAGTGAGAATTGGGACAAGGATAACAAGAACATAGTTGTTGTTTACTCATCTTCAGCTGTGTCCAACTCTTCCTGATTCTGTTTGGGGGTTTTTGTGGCAAAGGTATTGAAGTGGTTTGCCATTTCCTTCTCCAGTTCCTTTAACAGATGAAGACTGAAGCAAGCAAGATTAAGTGATTTGCCCAGGGTCACCCAGTAAGTGTCTGAGACCAGATTTGAACTCATAAATCTAAGTCTTCCTGATTCCAAGCCCTAGATGCTTTATCCACTGTGCCATTTAGCTGCCTGATTAAACTACATGTTTAGAATCTGTTATTTATACCTGAAACAAAGTAACTAAGGAACAAAGATCAATGAAATTAAGAAGGGGTAAGAAACTGGGGGGTCTAGAATCCCAGATCCTTACTCATACCACTGATCTATATCCAGAAGTTGTTGTTGTTGAACCATTTCAATAATGTCTGACTCTTTGTGACACAATTTAGGGTTTTCTAGGTGGAGATACTGGAGTGGTTGGTCATTTCCTTTTCCAGCTCATTTTACAGATGAGGAAACTGAGGCAAATAGAGTTAAATAACTTGCCTAGGGTCATACAGTTATCCAGGGGACCTAAGTTTAAATAATCCTGAACCAAAAACCTACTAACCTCTGGCATGTACAAAGCTAAAAAAATTATATCAGCTCCTTGAAGAAAGAGACTATTAGGCTGAGTGCCTTTCATGGAGTGAGTGACTTAATAGAGATTGGACTAGATTGCATTGCACTGTAAAATATATTTCGAATGGAGTCCACTGTCAGCATAACCCCAATTTTAGGACATCATAAAATCTGGGAGACACAAAGGATGTACTGTTTGACCTACATAACCACAAGCTGGGGTAAACTGCACCGCCCTGTCTCTTTCATGCAATGTCTCCCTGACTTAGTAACATGAACTGATTGCTCCTTCTTGGGGTGGATTCTATTAGTCAGTCGGCTGCCAAAGTGAAGTCAATGATTCTCTGAATCAATGGCTGTGGGGAAAGCCCAGAATCACTTCTGTCAAACCCTATCTTATTTTCCAGGAGCTCCCCACCTCCAAAAAAGAAAAGATGCAATTTCTCCTCAGCTTGTTTCCACCAGGGTAATATCAGAACTTAGGATCAGCACCTTTCAGGTCTGTACTTCCCCACCTTGTGACCACTACTGACAGCTGGCCAGACCAGCTTGGCAAAACATCATGATATTAGAGTAGAACAGAGCAGAGCTTCAGTATAGTACAGTAGAGCTTTAGTATACTATAGCACAGTATAAGATAGTATAATAAAACACAGCCTGCTATAGTATAATATAATATGATATAGGATAATATCAATTATATTGTATAACACTAAAATTTACAATGCACTTTACACATGTTCTCATCTGAGCACCAGGAGGCAGGTACAACAGGTATTCTTTAACACCATTTTTTAGATGAGGAAATAGGTTCAAAGAGAGCAAGCAGCTTGTTCATGGTCACCCAGCTGATAATTATCAGAGCTCTTCCAGTCCCAGAGTCCTGCACTATATCCAGTATGTTATGTTGCTTCTTAGGAATAGCTAATTTAGTAGGGTCCTCTATGAGCTACGGGAACTATTTTGTTTTGGGTAGTTACACTGGACCTAACCCAATGTCCTAAGTGGACATCAATCCCTTGCTATCAACTCCTTAACCTGGCATTCAAAGCCTCCTATAATCTATACCCTAAGTTACATTTCCACACACTCATCTTTATTTCCTCACTTCCTATTCGTCTCAACCCCATCAAGCTGACTTCCAACTAAGGGTGGGCAACCTTCAGGTCTCTTTCCAGTGCTCTCTACTCTTCAGTTTTGCTCTACAGTTTCTTCTTTATTTCATCTCACTTCTTTAGCTCCTACAGGTCCAATGATTTAAAGGGAAAGACTATGGGAAGAAAATAGGGCAGATAGAACCAGACAAAGCTTGAGGGGATGCCCACACTTGAAGCAACTGAATTTCAGAAGGAATATGGACATTTGAAAGTGTTCTACATAGTCCTTTGAATTCTGATATCATTTCCAAGCTTCCTAATACACATCTTGACCTCAACACGCCAAAACTGAACTCATTATCTTTCCTTCAAAAATCACTCCTCCTACAAACTTCTTCTGTTAATAGTAAAACCATTCATCTACTTTTCTTGTTTGTTTCATTTTTAAAACCCTTACCTTCCATTGCAGAATCTACACTGTGTATTGATGGCAAGGCAGAAGAGTGATAATGGCTAGGCAATGGGGGTTAAGTATGACCCAGGGTCATACAGCTAGGAAGTATCTGAGGACAGATTTTAATCCAGGACCCCCTGTCTTTAGGCCTGATCCTCAATCCACTGAGGAGCCTAGATGCTTCATTTGCTTTTTTAAAATCACCAGAATAACAATACTTGGATCATCCTTGACTCTTTTCTCTCCCCCATCCTTCATATCCAATCAGTTCTTATGTCTTGCTGATTCTTCCTCCACAGCCTATTTCACATCCTTCCCCTTCTCTTCACTCAAACAACCTCTACCATTTTCTCTTACTTAGAATAGTGCAAATAGTCTTCTAAAGCTCCAGACACTTTTCTCTCCAATCCATTGTCCATACTACTGCCAAATTGATATTCCCAATAAAAAGGCTTAACCAGGTCACTCTATTTTTATTCAGTTTTCCAGATTACATATTGATACAATTTTAATAATTACTTGCTGACATCTTTGCAATTCATGTTATGTCCCTCTCTCCTATCCCTACTTCCTCCCCAAGACAGCAATAACATGATATAGGTAATACATGTGTTATTGTATAATACATATTTCCATGTTCATCATATTGTGAAAGAAGACAAATATCACTTACTCTAGAGAAAAATTCATGAAAGAAGTACATGAAGAAAGGTATACTTCAATCTGCATTCAGACCCCATCAGTTCCTTCTATGGTGATAAATAGACATTTTTTGAAATGAGTCCTTTAGAGTTGTCCTGGATGCTCAGGATTGCTGATTTGTTAAATAGCTGATCATCATACACTATTGCTGTTGCGGTGTATAATGTTCTCATGGTTCCACTTAATTCACTTGGCATCACTTCATATAATTCTTTTCAGGGTTTCTTTGTGGTCATCTTGTTCACTATTTTTAGGTCACTCTCTAATCAAAACAGTCAATGCCCATCTATTGACCCTAGGATAAAATCCTCTCCCTATCATTAAATTTTCTCCACAATCTGCCTCTTACCTTCATTTCTAGTCCTGTTTCAAATTCATTCCCCATCTAAGCTGAACTCTTGACTCTCTGGACTTGCCTTCCCATGTCACAAAAATAATTTCAACCTGGAAAAAGTTCACTTTATCCCTAGACTTTTCATTCTGGCAGTATCCTCTGACTCCTCAGACTTACTCCTCTGATTGACTAATTCCTTCCAGAATCTCCAGTTTAAGGAGAATGCCCCAAGTCTGCCATATCTTTATTCCTCTCCAGGCTGTATTCCTGATCCTTTGGATTTTTTCTACTATGCCTCCATGGGAATAACTCCACCCCATCTCACTCCCATCATGAGCTTCCTTTTATGTGTTGCCTTCCCTCATTAGAATTTAAGTTCCTTGAAGACAGGGGCTATCATTCTCCTTGTACTTGTGCCTAGAATAATGCCTAGCATGTAAGTGTTAGTTGTTACTTGTTTCAGTCATGACTAACTCTTCATGACCCCAATTGAGGTTTTCTTGACAAAGATACTGGAGTGGTCTACCATTACCTTCTCTAGTTGGTTTTTTAAAAATCCTTACCTTCTGTCTTAGTATTAATTCTAAGACAGAAGAGTGGCAAGGATTAGGCAATCAGAGTGAAGTGATTTGCTCAGTCAAACAGCCAAGAAGTGTCCAAAACCAGATTTGAATTTAAGGTCTTCCTGATTCTAAGGCTAGTGTTCTTATCCACTGCACTATGTTAAGTCCTTGATCAACGCTTATTGCCTTCATTTTTCTTTCTTTCATGAATTCTTAATTCCAATCAAACCTATCTTGCATAATGTTCTCTGTCCTCAACAATCTATAGACTAGCTCTGTCTTTGACTCTATGCTAAAAATGTGCTATTTTCCTCACCTCTGTCTTATAGAATACCTGGATTCTTGCCAAGTATATCTGAAAGGCAACATCCTATATAAGACCTCTCCCACTTCTCCTGATATAACTTTGTATCACATTATATTTATTTAATTGGTTACATGTTCTATCCTTGAAGTCGAATGCAATCTCTTTGAGGACAGGGACTGTTTTGTTTGACTTTATATCAACAGAGGCTAGGACAGAGTCCTGACACAAGATAGCTGCTTAATGAATGTTTGTTAAATCAGATTCTATTTCTAATGTTCTTCCCACTGCCTGCTTTATTGACCTTTGTGAAGTTATTATGTATATCCTAGGACAATTTCATTTTTGTCTTTGTTTCCTGGGCACCTAGTACAGCATATAGTACATTGTGTATGTTTAATAATTTTTTTTTTAATCAAATGGAATCAAATCTATGAGGCCTATGAGGCTCTGTAACAGAGTGGAGTCAGTCTGAATTTGAAATCAGGGGATTTAAATTTTAATCCCAAATCAGCCACTTGCTACCTATTTGACTATGGAGAAGATGCCTTTAACTTTGCTGTGTCTCAATTATCACATTTGTAAACTGAGAAAATTGAACTACAGAAGGTATTAAATCTCTCTCGTGTACTAATGTGATTATATTATATAAACATTATAAAACATAAAGGAGCTTTCCAGGGGGCAGCTGGATAGCACAGTGAATTGAGAGTCAGATCTAGAGACGGGAGGTCCTGGGTTCAAATATGACCTTGGACACTTCCCAGCTGTGTGACCCTAGGCAAGTCACTTAACCTCCATTGCCTAGCCCTTACCACTCTTCTGCCTTGGAGCCAATACACAGTATTGACTCCAAGACAGAAGGTAAGGGTTTAAAAAAAAAAAAAAGGAGCTTTCCTTAAAGTGATAAACAGTGTATATCTAAAACCATCAGCAAGCACTCTTTGTGGTGGCAAAAAATTGGAAAATGAGGGGATGCCCTCCAATTGGAGAATGACTGAACAAATTGTTGTATATGTTGGTGATGGAATACTATTGTGCTCTAAGGAATAAAAAAGTGGAGGAATTCCATGGGAACTGGAATGAACTCCAGGAAATGATGCAGAGCAAAAGGGGCAGAGCCAGGAGAACATTGTACACAAAGACTGATACACTGTGGTACAATAGAATGTAATGGACTTCTCCATTAGTGGCAATGCAGTGATCCTGAACAACTTGGAGGGATCTACGAGAAAGAACATTATCCACATTCAGAGGAAAAACTGTGGGAGTAGAAACACAGAAGAAAAACAACTGCTTGACTACATGGGTCAAGGGGGATGTGATTGGGGATATAGACTCTAAATGAACATCCTAATGCAAACACCAACAACATGGAAACAGGTTCTGATCAAGAACACATATAATACCCAATGAAACTGCAAGAAGGGCAGGGGGAGGGGAGGGGAGGGAGAGAGGGAAATAATGTAACTATTGTGACCAAGGAATAATGTTCTAAATTGACTAAATAAATTAATTTTTTTAAAAAAGATTAGATAGATAGATAGATAGATAGATAGATAGATAGATAGATAGATAGAACCATCAGCAAGCATTATCTGCTATGGGGATAAATTAGAAGCCTTCCCAATAAGATCAGGAGTGAAGTAAGAAAGTGAAGTTAGCCCATTATCACCTCTTTTATTTAACAATGTATTAGAAATGCTAGTGGTAGCAATTAGAGAAGAAAAAGAAATTGAAGGAAATTGTGTGAACTTAATACAAATTGTAACTCTTATTCCATTTGAAAATCCATTTTGGTTGGTATCAGCCCCACCCTTCAACTGGGTGGCATATGTGTACTATGGGAGGATGCCAGAGGCCTCAGGACTCCCTGGTGTATAGGAAGAGGCTGGTCCTTAGGCACATGAGACTTTTGGCATCCAGCAGATTGAGTTCTAACCTGGACTGAGGTCAAGTCTGTCCATCCAGAGAGATGCAAAAGGAGTGATGCAATGGCTTAATAGAAAGGGGATCAATGTATCAAAAGGTCTTTCTCTGGGGGCTTTTTGGCTCTAATTGCTCTGGGAATGGAGACTCACTGGTGGAGACTAGCCACTTGTGGCTAGTCAATGGAGACAAGCATGGCAAATTCAAATTAATTAGGCACAGACAGGTGACCATGTAATTCTCTGTCTCTGTCTCTGTCTCTCTGTCTCTGACTCTCTCTTTTACTAATCAATAATTATACATTAATATACAGTCTCCAGAGAATTTTAATCATTATGAATTAGAATACACAATGAAGAAACAAAACAATTCTTTTTTGCAGATAATATGACGGTATACATAGAGAACCTCAGAGAAACAAGCAAAAAAAAATAGAAACAATTAACAACTTTAGCAAAATTGCGGGATACAAAATGAACTAACATAAAGTTATTATGCTATAATTTCGAATTTCTCTGCCTTTTGAAACCTCTGCTTCAACCAAACCAGATGAATGGTATGTACAGTAGAGTGCTGAGCCTCAAAGTCAGGAAGACCCAAGTTCAAATTGAGCCTCAGAAACTTACTAGCTATGTGTTACAAATCAATTAACCTTTTTTGTCTGCCTCAGTCTCCTCAATTGTAAAATAGAAATGATAATAACACCTACCTCACTAGTTTATTGTGAGGATCAAATGAAATAATATTTACACATATACCACACTGCCTGGTATAAAGTAGGCACTTAATAAATTCTTATTTCCTTCCTTCTGTAAAAATTAAATTAGTTTCTCTACTAAAAGTATTATATTTTTAGAGGTTTATTAAAGATTATTAGAATTAAGAAGTAAAGAAATACAAAATAAGAAAAGCACGTGTAACGTACTCACTACATTTTGCCTGCCTGGTAGAGAGACTCTTGAGCCTAGAAGCGGAAGCAGAGAGACCCAAAGTAGGAGGAGAGTCAGTTTAAATACAAATTGTGTTCTCGGCCCAGGTAGGTATCTTCGGTGAGATTTTAGGGCATTCTGGGAAGTACCAAGGACTTCTGGGGATTGAAGTCTGGGGTTCAAATATCCATTTTTACGTCCCCCCCCCCATTTGATTCTTATTGGGAAAGGTTTTCCCAAAAAGGATCATGAAAATATAATCAACTTAAAGCTTACAATAATTTGAGGATAAGAGGAAAAGAACAAAACCAATAATTGCTAGATGCATTGACAAAAAAACAGCTAGGGGGTAGTCCCCTTTGGCATGAAAGTATACATACAAATAAATGTTCAATCAACCACACCCAAAGTTCATTTTTGATCTTCTTGTGCAGCTTGTGGTCTAGAGGCATCTTCATGGTGTCTTCTCCAAACAGTTCAGTTTCTGGATTCAGAGAGGTATCATGTTTCTTAACCTAAAATTCTTCTCAAAGGGAATTTAAAATTTGCAATTTAAATAATAATATTTTTACACTCCCCCTTTGAAGAGGGTGATTGAAAAAACACAGGGATCATTTAGGGATGCATGGCTGAGTTATGAGGTATATGAATCAATTGGCAAGAGAAATTAAAAAGACATCAGAAAAATCCCAATAAAAAAGATAATTTCTGGATGAAAATATAGATAATCAAAGTCTTATATGTAAAAATTCCAAGTAAAGGAAAAGTAAATTTACAACAGGTCCTTGAATCAGGGCCCAATTAAAATGATATGAGCAAGTAAGCATTTACCCAGTCAGTAGCCAGGACTACAGAAAGTTTGCCACACTATGAAAGACAGAAAAGGGAATAAATTATAGGAGCCAGGTTAGGAGTCAAGTTTGGGATACTCATCTGTAAGTATTTTCACAAAAAATGTGGATACAAGGAAGGCCTACAACTTAACATATGTTAACTGTTGTAACCTTGAGTCTTCACACTAGGTTCAAGTCCTTTGTATTGGCTTAGAAGTGCATCAATCCTTCCTGAATTTGTTTCTTTGTTGACCTGTGTGCTCTTTTGGCACAATTCAGGTTTAGCTTTGCTTCTTTGGCCCTGTGAAATGGCTCTTTTGTATATCTTGTCCTGGAATCAGACAGAACCATTAAGCAAAGTCCCATAATTTTTTTAGACAATTAGTGGCATCATTTTTATAGTCTCAAGCTTTTGGGGCATGCATTGACATTATAGCAAATGTATTTTAAACTTATATTACTGCAAAATCAAAAAAGTTAAATAAAATCTTAATACTGATGACATGTGCTTCAAATATAAAAAGGAGAGAAAAAATAAAAAACTGAAATAGTATATTGCATATGCAAGAAAAATATAATAAAAGAGTTTTAAAAATCTTATAATCATTGACACACTGTGTCAGCTAAGGAAATATAGAATACAAGTCTTTCTGACCAAAAATGAGGTCCATTTCCTCTTGATATCTGGCTATGATCCACTGTGAATACAAGCAAATGAATTTTACAAGGTAACAGTTTTTTTTTTCATAAAGAACAGTAGTACAAATATGTAGGTATCAATAATCCCAAAATTCTCAATAGCCCAGTTAATTACAATAGCAAACAAATCCACTATCATATTTCACATAAATTGCTGTATTGCATTTTAAAAACCCTATGCACTGATAGATATTTGTCACAATTTTTACAAATGTAGCAAATCATTCAACCGTGGTAAATATATTTTTAAACAAAATAAAACTTAGTTTGGGTTTAGAACATCATCAAGAATTCTAGATATCATTCTGGTGGAAGTAAAATGAGCTGAAGAGTTATAAATGAGAGATACTCCTCTTTTGGGGGGCCATCCAGGGGTACTATATGCCCTGGGATTAACTTCCCAGCTTCCATTCACATTTTTCTAAATGCGGGAGGTGGGGATTATAATTGTATTTCACTTCAGCTACTAAAATGGGCCTTACCTCTTGTTAGGGGCAGGAAAAATTATCAGAGTTGTCAAAAAAAAATTCTAAAAATTATGTCTAAAGAACCCTTAAAATCAATTTGAGATATTTAGCTCATTAAATTTCCCAAAGGTTGTAATATAATTGTAGCAATTTTCTGATGGAGTCCATCTATCGTCTATGTGACAATTTACAAAGTCAAAATTAGAAAAGCTATTTTTATATGGGCTTACTCAATAACATTTGTTCAATATGGTTATAGGGGAAAAACAACAGAATTTAACAGTAGTTAAAACCCAGTACATTAAAATGATTCAGTGTAACAGAATAGTATTGAATGCAGTAACTTAAACTTAAATTGAACTTAAATTAAACTTAAAATGAACAAGATTAAGTCTTAAACAAAACAATCAGTAAAATGCAATAGAATACAGAGATTTTTATCAAACATTGGAGTCTGAAATGCCTTAAAAATATAACCTCCAGTCTCTTTAAAGTTCCTCGTGTTTTTTTTTTTAATTATCCATTTAGATGCCTATAGTCAGAAGGCAGAAAATTGGTAAGGGGTAGGCAAACCTGGTCAAGTGACTTACCCAGGGCCACACGGCCAGGAAGTGTCTCAGGCCAGATTTCAACCCAGGACCTCCCATCTCTAGGCCTGGCTGTCAATCCACTGAGCCACTGAGCTGCTTCCCCTTAGTGAGGGTGGGTTTTAGGAATCTCAATGTGGGCCAAAGAATTGCAGGGCGTTGAAATTCTCCCCTGAATCTCAGGTGAGATAAATAAAAATATGAATGCACTCAAAAGATATCCTTTTAAAGTAGTCATGCTTGTAAGTTCCTCTTTGGAAAAGTCTCTTCCTTCTCCTCTTCCCCCCACTATCCTCTGCTCCTTGACACGTGGAGGCTAATCGTAGCCTAAAGAAAAATCACCCCCATTTTTTACCAGTTGGTGGAAGTGAGTCCTGTGCCTGGGGTGATGAGCGATCTGCTCAGAGGCCAGAGTTGCTGGGGCTGAGCGGGTCGGGACCAGGTGAGCTGATCTGGGCCAAACAGGTCTGGATTGCAGGAGTGCAGAAGCAGGCAACAGGATCTGGGCCTATCCGGGACAGGCGGGAAGGTGTGAATTTCAAAACTACTCAACCCTATTCAGACCATTCTTTAGAAGATGGGATTTAGCTATTTCCTGATCAATAACAATAGAGATACTTGGAATAACAGAATCAAGTCTTGGAAACTACAATCTCCACCATACTCAGGGTAATAAGATTAGGAAGGGCTGCAGCAAAACTCAAGATTTAATTATTTGAGAATATGGCCTTCAACAGACATGTGCAAAAAGGACAGACCTCTGGGCAGTTCTAGGTCAAGCTAGAGCCACCATTGGCACATGTGAGAGACAGGAAGTGAGGTAGAGGACAGCTCAGGAGTTCTGGGGACTTCCTGTGTGGAGGGAGAAAGTGGTTGGAGCCTGGTGCTTGGAGTGGAGGCCTTCAGACTGTTTCTCCATTTTGGTCACGTGAGTGATAGGGACTGATCTCTTTTCTTTGCCTCGGCTATCCAGGGCCTTGAGCCTTTGGCTCAGCCTAAGCAGAGTGGGTATTTAAGCCCTATTCCCTTCTCTCCCCTTTCTCTCTCTCTCTCTCTCTTTCTCTCTCTCTCTCTCTCTCTCTCTCTCTCTCTCTCTCTCTCTCTCTCTCTCTCTCTCTCTCTCTCTCTCCCTCTAATACTTTTCTTCCTCCTGTTTGTAATTAAAACACCATAAAAAGGTTAACAACTGACTTGATTTTCATTTAGGAATTACAAAGCTGAATTCCTTGGCGACCTTAAATTAATATATATCAGTCTTTTAAAGTGATTTCCATATCACAAAGGGCTGGGACCAAGTGAGCAATATTGAATCAAGAAAGTCCGAAGCAGATGGCTGCAGGCAGGAGCAGGCAAGGGCAAGCAGGCTCCAGCGAGTTGGTCAAGATGCTTTTCTGAAAAGCCTTGGAGAAACTTGGCTTAAAAAAAATCTAGGCAGTTGCTATTAAAAGCTGAATTTAGTCACAGTAGAGAAAATATTTAAGAAAGTTAAGAAGATTGAGGGTATTTCATCATAACCGATGTGGTTAGCCAAACTATAAAAATTAAATTAGTTTCTCTACTCACTACATTTTGCCTGCCTGGTAGAGAGATGCCTGAGCCTAGAAGCAGAAGCAGAGAAACCCAAAGTAGGCGGAGAGTCAGTTTAAATACAAATTGTGTTCTCAGCCCAGGTGGATATCTCCGGTGAGATTTTAGGGCATTCTGGGAAGTGCCAAAGACTTCTGGGGATTAAAGTCTGGGTTCAAATATCCATTTTTACACTTCCTACTCAATTTTCCCCAGAGTAGCCTTTACTTTTTCCTGTCCATATACTTTTGCTCACAGTTTCTCCCACCTAGAATATCCTCCCCATTGATAAAATGGAATTAAGTAAGGGAAGAAATCTTGAAAGTTTCTAATGAAGTGTCTCAGGTCCTTTGCCCTGGGCAATATTTTAAACAACTAGTTGGATAAAAAAATGGATGACATAGTTATCAAATTTATAGATGATGAGTAACTAACAAGAATAGTTAACACATTGGATGGTAAGAACTCAAAAAGTCATGACAGATTAGAACAATGAGTTAAATAGAAAAAAATTTCAAAAGGAATGAATATAAAATTCTACATGATTTTTAAAAGTTAAAAGTCAATTGCAGCTTATATGTCAAATTTATGTTTCAGTGGATACAGCAACATTGGAGTCAGGAAAATCTGAGCTCAAATCTGGCCTCAGACATTAGCTATGGGACTCAGAGCAAGTCACTTAACTTCTATTTGCCTTAATCCACTGGAAAAAGAAATAGCAAATCATTGCAGTATCTTTGCCAAGAAAAACTTCTGTGGACAGTCTTGAAGTACTATAGTCCATAGAATCACAAAGAGTTGGACTCTACTGAACAACAAACAACAATTAGCTATGTGTCTAACAATAAACAACAATTAGCTGTGTCTCTGGGTAAGTCTTTTAATATTTGTTGTCCTCAATTTTTCTCCTCTGTATAATGGGGATAATAATAGTACCTACCTCCATGGGTTGTTGTGAGAATCAAATGAGAATATTTATAAAGTACTTCATATAGTGCCTGACACATAGTTGTTTCCGTTATTGTTTATCCTTCATTTTCAAAGAGAAGCAGTAATGTCATGGGGTGCTATCTTCTTGACTTGTGAGTGAATTTGATTCAAGTGAGGCAGAATTGCACAAAACCCTCAGCTTACTTTCTCTCCCAGAGTCATCCTAGTCCAGTGACAGGTCAATCAGGACAAGTGGAAATGACTTGGGATGCAGTAGATGATGTTGGAATCTTTGATGTCTGACCAAGCTCTAAGCACTCCAGAGCACCTGCTTCAGCTGCCTTCATGGCTATTGGAACAAAATGCTCTCCTCTGCCCATTCCACTGGGGGAAATCTTCACATTCTTGGGGTGGACAAGCCCCCTAACTCACCTATGGGTTTGAGACCTGTCAATTTCCCTCAACCTGGTTTATCCAGCATGCCAAGACAGTTTTACCAAGGTATAACCAATGCTCTTGCTACAGCTTCTTGGAGCCACAGGTGAGAGTTGAATGATAGGACCAGAGGCAGATGAGCAGCCCTGAAAAGGGCCCAGCAAGCCATACAACAGAGGTGCTACACTCCATAGAGTAGGTATGATATAAATACTCATTATTATTATTATTATTATTATTATTTTATTGCATTAAGTTAGGGATATAGAATTTTGTGTGTCTTTTTTTCTCTAACAACAATCTAATGGACATCGAAAAATGCTTGAAAGCCCAGTAGTGTGGGTCACCAGAGCAGTTACAATTTCAGTTGCAGCCTCAGTAGCCGACTTAAACTTAGGATAAGTAAAAAGTTGGCAATGGAGAAGGAAGCCTACTTCATGTGCCTTAACGAGAAGTCAAGCAACCACAGAGGAGTAAACACAGAATGGCAGCAGCAGAAGACAGTCACTGGCAAAGATCAACTTACTTCATTCACTTGGCATCAGTTCACATCTTCTCATATTACTCTGAATCCTTCACATTCATTGGTTCTTACAATACAATTATCCTCTGTTACATTTTTTTTTTGCCATGACCACAATTTGTTTTACAATTTCCTAATCAAGGGGTATCCATTCAAAATATTGCTTTGCAATATTTTGATATATATGGGACCTTTCTTCTTTTGTAATTTATTGGAATCATTACAAAATATTTCTAATGATTACTACTTTATCATTTATCTTGAAGTTTGGATATGCTATTTCCACTTGATTCCTATTTTTTTTTCATTATTGCCCTTGATTTTACATATCCTTTGTACCTCTTGATGAATTCTATTATTATTCCATCTAGATTTATAAAATAAACCCTATATATAGTAGCTTCGTTGTTAATTTAGATAGTATGTTAATTTAGATAGTATTGTCATTTTTATTGTATTGACATTGTCCAACCATGAGCAGTTGCAATTCCATCAATTATATTCTATAAAGAATGTTTTGGGAGTGAGACAAATACCTATACAGCCAAATCTTGAACTAATCTTGCAGAAATTAATAGACTGGTTATCGAGTGAAGCGAATTTTGGAATTCCAGTGACACCCAAGAGGAACTTTTAGGGCTATGACTTCTTTTGAATAACAGTGCTTTTTGTCACTATAAAATGAGAGGGCAAGAAGCAAGTACATGGTAAAGTGGATGAAGGACTGGAAATCAAATTTAAAACCTGAGTTGGAATTCTGCCTTCTACTGTGTGAAATTAGAATCATAGTTGGAAGAGGTCATCTCATTTCTGGACAAGAATTCTTTCTTGAACATTTCCAAAAAGTTATCATCTAGGATTCAAACTGTTGTGGAATTTCAAACTATCTACTCTACTGAGAAAAGTAGCTGTCCATAGCTATCAAAACAGTATAGTCCAGTCCCAAGAACTCTGAGGTTCCTGAGAGTAGATCCTTTAGATTCAGTTCTGAACTTTTAAAAATCCAAAGAGGCCTAATCTTAGGATGTGGAGGTCAGTGCCAGAACACATGGGCTCCAAGATAAGACCCAATATAAGCAGTCAACATACCCAGAAGGTCTATCTGTGTCATAACTCAGTTCCAGGAGAAAATCTGAATTCAGGAACAAAACCTGGAGAGACGAATAAATTAAAGATGAAAATAACATCCAGAACCAAAACCAGAGATCCTCAAGATGAAGGAATGAGCAACTCTATAACAACTCTAACTAGAGACTTTAAGGAAAAAATAAATTTTCCACAAGAATTTCATCAATTCTTAGAACAAATGAAAGAAGAGATAAAAAGTGAAATACGAGTCCTAGAGGAAATAATTGGGAGTAAATTAAAGCTTAGAAGAGAATGTGGAAAACCTTGCCCAAAAAGTAGAGTTCTTGGAAGCAAGAATAGATCAAACAGAAATCAATGACTCCTCAAGACAGCAAGAAATATTGGAACAAAATCAAAAGATTGAAAAACTGGAAGAAGAAAATGTAAGATATCTGGTATCAAAAACAACTGATTTAGAAAACTGGTCAAGAAGAGATAATATTAAAATTATTGGGCTCCCTGAAAACACTGATCTAGTAAAAAGCTTAGATACTATTTTTCAAGAAATCATAACTGAAAACTGCCCAGATTTATTAGGACCAGAAGGGAGAGTAAAAATTGAAAGAATCCATAGATCACCTCCTATAAGAAATCTTCAAATTAAAACTCCCAGGAATGTCATAGTTAAGATTCAGAATTCCCATATCAAGGAGAAAATATTGCAAGAATCAAGAATGAAACAGTTCAAATACCAAGGAGTTACAATTAGGATTACACAAGACTTTGCAGCTTCAACAGTAAATGAGAGGAGATCTTGGAATACAATATTTAGAGAAGCAAAAGACCTGGGTTTACAACCTAGAATAATTTATCCTTCAAAACTTGGCATAATCCTATATGGGAAAAAATGGACATTTGATTCAGTAGAAGATTTTCAGGCATTCTTGATGGAAAGACCAGAACTGAGTATGAAGTTTGGAATAGAAACAAAGGAATCCAGAGAAATGTAGAAAGAATCCTGGTAGTGTGAACTGATGCTGAGTGAAATGAGCAGAATCAAGAATTAAAATCAACAATGTAAAGAGAAATAATGCTGAAAGTAATGAAAAAAACTGGACAACCAAGTTTTGAGACAGAAGAGATGGACTCAAATGCATAAAGAAACCTATATTTTGACTACAGTGATTAATCCCAATATGGGGATTAATTTTGTTGGTGTTAGAAATCCTCTCAACACTGTTTTTGGAGGAGAAATGAGGTTGGGTTTAGCAATAATGATGTCTTAATGGCCATTGCAATATTGTAAAATCACACAAAGGAAGAGAAGTTCAAATAGCATGACAAATATTTTGAAATGAAAGTAAGGAATTTTATACTTAAAGAAAATGGTATGATGCTAGCATTCCTGGTTTCATATAAAGTCCACTTTTTTTGTGTTTACATATTTTGTTTTAGGTTTGGAAGGGCTTTTTATGTTTATTAGTAATAAACAGTCCCCAACAAGTTGTAATTCACATTGTCCATTGAAGATGTTTTATGACTGACAACCTGCCTTCCAAACCATCATATTTTGTTATAATAGAAATTTGGAAATTTTCATTACAATAACTTGTCTGATCTCCAAAACTTGGCTCACTGGTTCTAGTTCTTTTCTGTCCCTTCCAACCCACCTCTTTTAAGAAATAGAAGCCTTATTCTTACTCTTCCCCATGATCTTTCTTTACTGCTACTGTCAATCCTACTTCAATAGGTTTTGAGGTTTCCCCATTACCTTGAAGGATAAAGTTCAACTTGTTTACCTTGACTTTCATCTCCCTACATTTTGACACTAACTCAGTCACTCCAGCTACTCTCATCCACTGAAGACCACCAGCATTCTAACCTTTATTCCTTTCTCTTGAGAAATTTGCTTCCCTCCCCTTCAATCATAGAAAAAAGTTCCTTGAGTGAGTTGAGGATCCTTATAAGTATACCTTACCTTGTCTAAAAGCTTTTTATGCATATAATAAATATTTGTCAATATCAATAGCTAAAAAAAAAAAGAATGTTTTGTTATTTTTTAATGTATTGAATCTTAGTAGATTACATTACACATATTTTTTTATATTCTAAGGTAATTTTGAATAGGATTTCTCTCTATATTATTTCTTCCTGGTTTTTGTTTTTGCTATATGAAAATGATAATTATTATTGTGGATTTATTTTGTTTCCTGTTAATTCACTGAAGCTAATAATTGTCTGAGTTCCTTTGATGATTCTACATTTCCTAAACAAACTATTATGTCATGAGAAAAGAAAGAATAATTTTATTTCTTCTTTGCCTTCCTTATACTTTTAATTTCTTTCTCTTTTCTTGGTGCTATCTTTGCCATTTTGTATTTGCTAAGAAATTTTCTAGTGTTTATCGCAAATAATATTAGCCTTTAGTTTAAGAGATATTCTTTTATCATATACTAAGGCTATCTTATTGTTTATATGCTTTTTAGGAATTTTAGCACAGATGAATATATATATATATATATATATATATATCATCAAAGCTTTTTTCCCCCTAGCCTAATCATGTGATTTTATTGATCATATTTAATATGATTAATTTTATTATTTTCCTAATGCTGAACTATCCCTCCATCCCCATGGTAAATCTAACTTAGTTGTAGTGATTAATAATTTTATGTATTTCAATAGTGTAAGTAAAAAATTATGGTTGGACTAAATATTTGAGAGTTGGTTGCCGGGGATTTAATTACTAAATCCCAATGAATTCCTCAAGTTAGAATGGCTTTTATGGTAGTTTATTTACAAACAGAGGGAAGAAATTAAGGAAATGAGAGAGAGAGAGAAAGAGAGATAACTGCTCCTGCCTTGTCTCAACCTGGCAGGAATTCAGAGGCCCCAGCAAGGGGGAGGGAGGGGATCCAGAGGATTAAATTTAACATGTCTTTCAGCCACAAGGCCTCCTCCAAGACGATGGGCCTCTCCAGAGGCTAGTGCCTCCAAAAAAGCCAAGGAAAGGGAGTCAGCCTTTTAACTCACCATATGACAGTCCAAAGGGAAGCAGTCTGAGATCTCAAGCCCAAGCTCCTCCATGGTCAAGTTCCAAGACAAAGCCATCCTCACAGGAAGTGACCACGAAATTTAAAGGCAGTTCTTTGCATCACTTCCTGTGCCTTACATGTACCGATGGTGGCTTAAACTTGTCTTTGGCCTGCCCGGGAAGCAGTCAGTTGTTTCTGATTTGTCACTTGCCAGCACCAGTGGGTCATAGATCTTCCTCCCCTACACTTAATCCTTAAGTGGGGGTGTATACATTCCTGGTGGCTAAAATTCTAAAGAATAAGTAGGGTGGAGTTAATCTCAATTTCACAATAGTCTTTTTTATGAGGATTTTATGTAAAGGTTTTGATTAATATTATTTAGTAATATGGGTTTATGGCTCTCTTTCTCTGCTTTGCCCCTCCTAGTTTATTCATTAAGACTATATTTTTTCCTCATAGACTGCCTTATTTCTAATTTATTGAGAATAATTTGCTTATTCTCAACACTGATTGTTCTTTAAGAATTTGATAAAATTTACCCTGCTATTCCATCCCTTTTCCCCTTTAGTGTTGCTTAGTCTTGATGAAATGCTTTTTTTTTTAAAAAAAATGCTTTCTTTTTTATGTGTTGTTATGAGGAATAGTTTATTAGGTGAGAGAAAAGTAATATATTCAGAAATGAAGGTAATGTAAAACAAATTATATTAGCTAAACTTAAAACTTCCTAAAAATTAAATATTGGTTTGTGTAGCATATAATTGTGTACAATAGTTTCTGATAATCTTTATTATTGTCTATTGTTTCTTATCCATAAGGGTAATTTTATTTTTCACTTTTTTTATATAAATGAGGTTTAGGAATATGGCAGCGTAGAGGCAACAAAAGTTCAGACCTCTGAAAACCCTTCCTTAGTAATTACAAACTAAATGCTCCTGGGAGACTGAAAATCAAACCTAGCAACAAGACAGAGCCAAGGAACCCTCCTGCTAGACTCAACTTAAAAGGTACACCCCCCAAAAGCCAGAATTCAAGAACACTCTGGTTTAAGGGGAAGGAAGAAGGAAGGTCCCAGGGCCCCTCCCCCACCTAGAGCACTAAGCCTCCAGGGGCAGCTGGAACCTCTGGGCAGGCAAAGGCACTGTCTGGAGGGAGTACTTTGCGGGCAAAGCTGTGCCAGGCTCAGAGTGTCCAACACAGGCAGTGGGGAAGCAGTTAGAGAAGAATCACAGAGCGCAGAGTAGGAGGCATAGTTGCAGCAGCAGAGACACTCCATATTGCTCCCCACCCCTTCCCAAGGTTTTGGCCTCAGGGCACATTCAGCAACCCAGCTGGACTTAATCCCATCAAAGTCTTCAGAGGTCAGGAAAGCTCAAGCTCCAACACCCTTCCCCCACAGACTGCACTGAGAGATTTACTGACAAAACTCCAAGGGTGAAGGCTGAAAGAAAAGCCCAAAACCACCAAAAAATGAGAGGAGCAAGAGCTTAGGTAACTGTAGGGAGTAAAGAAGGGGTAAATATGAGCAAACAACAGAAAAAGAAAAAGGAATTACAATCGATAGCTTCTATACAGGCAATGAACAAAGAGCAAATGGAACAGAGAAGGATGAGGGAACAACAAGCAAAAAAAAAACAGAAAACCCAGTGAATTGGATACAGGCTCTGGAAGAACTCAAAATACAATTCAAAACACAATTAAGAGAGGCTGAAGACAACTGGGAAAAGAATTTAAAAACTAAGATAAGTCATTTGGAAACAGAGGCACTTGAACTAAAACAAGAAAATAGTGTCTTGAAAGCCAAAATCAACCAGCTTGAAAATGAGGCAAAGGAGATAAAAGATGAGCAAAGAGGATGAAAGATGCCCTCCAAAGAAGATCATTCAAAGCTGCACTCTTTGTGGTGGCAAAAAATTGGAAAATGAGGTGATGCCCTCTAATTGGGGAATGGCTGAAAAAAATGTGGTATATGTTGGTGATGGAATACTATTGTGCTCTAAGGAATAATAAAGTGGAGGAATTCCCTAGGAACTGGAATGAACTCCAAGAATTGATGCAGAGCAAAAGGAGCAGAACCAGGAGAACATTGTACACAAAAACTGAAACACTGTGGTACAATAGAATGTAATGGACTTCTCCATTAGTGGCAAAGCAGTGATCCTGAACAACTTGGAGGGATCTACGAGAAAGAACACTATCCACATTCAGGGGAAAAACTGTGGGAGTAGAAACACAGAAGAAAAACAATTGCTTGAATACATGGGTTGAGGGGATATGACTGGAGATGTAGACGCTAAATGAACATCCTAATGCAAACATAAACCAACAACATGGAAACGGGTTCTGATCAAGGACACATGTAATACCCAATGATATTGTGCATCGACTGCAGGAAGGGAGGGGGGAGATTAATGGGACAATTTGGTTTTTTTACCACCATTAAAAAATATTCATTTCTAAAAACTAATTGTCTGGTTGATTAACTAATACTTACAAATAATCATGGGGGAAAGGTCACTGGTGAAAGTTCATTAGGTATAGAATTAGAAAAGAGACCCTTTTCCATTAAGTTGATATTTATTCTGTCCTCATTTCTATCTCATTTTGGTCTATTCTGAGTTCTGTTCTTTGATAAGGCTACATACCCTTACTTGTTCCTTTTTCATTTTCTCTACAACCTTCATAAAGGTAGAGGAAATTTTTGGAATTCTAAAATTGAGCTTCCTCCTCTATCCTATTTCTATATTATTGCATTTGAGAACTTTACTTATACTCTGTTCCCTTTGTGTCTATCTGTACATATTTAATTTTTTTGTGACGTAGTTTTAGAAATATAAGTTAAAGGGGGTAGCAGTTTTGTTTACTAGAGACATGTGAATTTTAGATTTTCTCCACCCTGCTTAGTCTTTAGAATTCTAGCAACTAGAAATGTATACACCCCCACTTAAGGATTAACTGTAAGGAGAATGGCCTATGACCGACATGTGCCAGCAAGTGACAAATCAGAAACAACTGACAGACTCCCTGGGCAGTCCTAAACCAAGCTTAAGCTACCATTGGTACATGTGAGACACAGGAAGTGATGTAAAGAACTGCCTATATATTTCACATCACTTCCTGTGCCCTCTCTCTTGGAGATGTTGGGCTCACTTGGCAATGTTGGGCTCTTGTGGCTCGCTGATAGGAGCTTGTGGCTGTGTTCTTGGCGTGCTTGCGGGTTTTTGGTTCTGCGGTGGTTTAGATGAGGCATCTTCCCTGAGTGACCTTGGTGAGTGGCTGTTGATTCCTCCTTTCCTTTACCTCCTAAAGCACTATCCTCCTAGAAGACCCCTCATCTTGGAGGCCTCCTGGCTGGAAGCCGAGTTAGATTTAATCTTGTAGGATTAAAATCTTGGCGGAACTTCCCTTAGTTTAGGCTAGGTCAGAGAAATCTTATACCCTCTCCTCTCTCCCTTCTTCTTAATTTCTTCCTACTATTGCAATTAAACCATCATAAAAATCCCAAACTGACTTGAGTATTTTATTGGGATTGAATTTAAATCCCTGGAAACCATTAGCATAATATATTCAGTCAACAATCCCTAATTTTACCCTTAACACCAGTCTTTATCTCAAGTCATAAAACTTGGTCCTTCATTCAATTCAATTTCTTTTTCTTTTTGTTTTTTAACAATAGCTTATAAACATGAGGATTTGTCTTTTCTTGATAGTTGTATTTATTTCCCTTTCTTATTTTTCACTTGTTTGGACTATTTGTGCATCTAATGTTCTGCTCACTTCTGGCTTTTGTTTTTGTTTTTGCTTTTTTGCAACACTGCCACTCATGCCATTTTTAATTGAAGATTTACCTTTTTTTTTCACTTATAATTGGGCTAAAATCTTCAGAATTTGTTATTTGGGGTTATAATTTGAGTTCCTTTATATTTTAAAATATACCATGCAACTTGAGCTTTTTCTATCTCTAGACTATTCCACTCTTATCTGATTTCCTCTAGCCACTGTTACTCAGATTGATGTTGCTTCAAAACATAATTGTTGTTTATTTTTCTAATTATGGAATTTAACCACTACATATCTTGGAATTTCCAGTTTGGTATTTTTGCCTGGTGGTGATCTCGGGATTAGAGCAATATACTCTAAAATCTAATTAATTAATCTACTATCTCACTAATTAATATCTAATCTAATCAATGTCAATTTGATACATGATAATTTGATAAATTGAGGAAGAGAAGAGAAAAAATACTAATATGTAAAGGAATGGAAAAAGATTCCCAAAGGAGGAGGCACATAAACTGAACATTAAAGAAAGCCAGGGACTCTAAGCAGGAGAGATAAGAAGTGTATCCATGGCAATAGCACAGATGTAAGGAATAAAAAATAAAGTTTGGGGAACAGGAAACTATCCTGTTTGAAGGGAAGAGGGAAAAAAAGCAGATGAATACAAATAGATGAACTCTTCTTAATGAAAAAGTTTGGGTGGAAGTAAGAGTTTGAGGAAAGTGGAGACGTTTTAGAATACTTGTTATTGTGAGTGGGATATGGAGTCAATAGGAGTTAATAATATATTATTAATTAATTATTTTTTATTATTTATATATATAATTAATAATTAATTAATAATAATAATAAATAAATAAAAGTATTTCTTGAAAATATAATTTAGGGTGAGGAGGGGGAGGTATGAGGGAGAGAATTTAGAACAAACATTTTTTTCAAATGAATATTAAATTGTTTTTGAAAGAAATTAGACCTCAAATTGCTGTGGGGTATAGAGGTATACCCCTGGGATTCAGGAAGGATACCTTTTGCAAGAATGCAAGACTCTGAAACTTAGCTTAAAAGTAAAGAGAGAGATTTATTAGTAATGTTGAATTTTTGGCCAGCAAGACAGCATGAGTGGAACAACCTGGGAGGTTACTCCCAGAATGCCTCCATTCTGGGGTTCTTATATTCTTCTACAAGTAGGGATGTGACTCTGGAGCAAGGGGTTGGGGGGAGGTTAGCCCGAGGGCATGGGGGTGGTTCTCTGATTTGGAGGATGAATGAATTAAGTGTGTCTCTTTGTCCATCTCAATTCAATGGGGGCAATCAAAGGACAGTAATCTCCAAGGTCAGGTGTTTTGGATTGGGAGTCAGGAGGGAGTAAGAGAGCAGAGGAATTTCCCTGATAATAGTTTGCCTGAGTTTCTGGGGGTACAATGCCCATGCCAAAATCATATACAAGGCCTTTAGTTGATGGTACTATCTCTTTATAAGAGATATCTTCTGCCTTAGAACCAATACACAGTATTGATTCCAAGATGGAACATAAGGATTTTTTTTAAGGTCATTTTGTAGCTATTGGGGAGGTGAGTAAAGTTGGACTAGACATTTTCTAAAGTCTTTACTACTTCTAATGATGAAATTATATGAAACAAAAAATGATGGGGGTGTTTAAGCCTTGTTTACCTTTTTTGAACTCCAATAAATTTCCAAGGTTAGGTATCTACCTATCATAAGAGCAATGTCTGAGCATGGACAGCTCTCCATGGAAGAAGCTTTTTGTAGTCAGTGGTCCTCTAGGATTTAAGATGTAGGTGAAAGATGAGGATTGTTTCATTGGCCATACTTCTGCTGAAGTTCTTCTCTTTCCCCTATTTTAAACTAGCCCTTGAAGTAGTAAATGTTTTTTAAAAAAACATTTGCTAAATTGATTTTAATTAAGCCAACTTAGTTGCTGAATTAGGAAAACAAAAATTCACTATGTATAGTAATCTGATGAAAAATCCAAATGTACCTGAAAGGACAACAAACATGAAAAATGGAACAAATATGTCATCTCAGGTCCGGTTTTACTGACATGGGCATTGTACCCATCTTTGCCCCTACACAAAAAGAAAAAAAATTTCTACACATATTTTTACAGCTATGGGGTCCTTTTCCTTTCTTTTATTTCTTTGGGTATCATTATGTCATACAATGTTGTAACTTTTTGAACATTGTTCCACATTGCTTTCCAGAACAGCTGGATCAACTCAAAATTCCAATAATAGAACATTAATGTGTCTGCTTTCCCACAATCCCTCCAACATTTGTCATTTTCCTTTCCAGTCATCTATCACAGTTTAAAGGAAGAGTTGGAACCTCAGCAATGCTTTAATTTGTATTTCTCCAGTTATTAATAATTTGGAGCATTTTTCCCTTTGGCTCTTGGTAATTTTGATTTCTTCTTTTAAAAATTGTCCATTCATATTCTTTGAGCATGCATGAGTTGGGGAAAGGCTTTTATTCTTATAAATTTTAATCAGTTTTCGATATCTTAGAAATGAAACATTAATCAGATAAACTTACTACAAAGATTTGTTCCTTCTTAAATGTTTCCTGTCTAATCTTAGCTACACTGAACCTACACCTTCCTTTAAAAAAAATTAATGAAAAACTTTCTTTTCTCTCTGCCCCAATCTATCTTTTATTTCCTTAATTGTTAAGATAATTTCTAGGGTAGTGATTCATCATAAAACCATAAATTTGGAGCTGAAAGGGACCTTAAAATCTGAGTCCTACCAGCTAATAGTGCCTTCTGTAAAAATGGAGATTTGAACCCCGGACTTCAATTCCCAGAAGTCCTTGGCCACTTCCCAGAATGCTTTGTAACCTCACCTGAATTCCCACCTGGGCTGAGAAGAGAAATTGTATTTAGGCTGATTCTCTGCCTACTTTCAGTCTCTAGCTCCCTGCTTCCGCTTCCAAGCACACCCTCTCTCTAGATGTAGTGTAAATGAAACTGAATGGGACTTTCGACACTCCTAGGCACGTGCTTTCTTATTTTGTATTTTCTTTATTTCTTAATCTTTAATAAACCTCATAAAAATATAATACCTTTAGCAGAGAAACTAAATTTAAATGTTACCCTTCTACTTTTCAGATTACCATCTACTATTCATATCTCCTTTGTATCTAGTTACATTAGAATGTATACTTCTTGAAGACAAGAAGTTTTTTTTCTTTTCCTTTCTCTATATCTCCAGTACATAACACAGTAGCATAAAGTAGGTAATTTGATTGCCCCGACTAATCATAGACACTTCCCAATCATCACCTTGGTGAGTCCCCAAACTGGCCAAAATTAAATGAGAAAGGCACAAAATGAGCTAGTGTATGTTTGAGAACTGTAGCAATGAGGCAGCATGGCAGAAGGAAGGGAGGGAGGGAGGGAGGAAGGAAGGAAGGGAGGGAGGGAGGGAGGGAGGAAGGAAGGAAGGGAGGGAGGGAGGGAGGGAGGGAGGGAGGGAGGAAGGAAGGAAGGAAGGAAGGAAGGAAGGAAGGAAGGAAGGAAGGAAGGAAGGAAGGAAGGAAGGAAGGAAGGAAGGAAGGAAGGAGGGAGGAAGGAAGGAAGGAAGGAAGGAAGGAAGGAAGGAAGGAAGGAAGGAAGGAAGGAAGGAAGGAAGGAAGGAAGGAAGGAAGGAAGGAAGGAAAGGGAGAGAGGGGGAGAAGGAAAGAAACCCCAAATGGGGTCAGCAAGAGTAAAACACAGCTGAAACAACTAAACAGCAATGGGCCAGTAGTTTCCTCATTGGTAACAAGAGAGGACAGAGGTATCAAGCATGTATCCCACGGGCCCTATCCAATGTGGTCCCAATCAGATTAAAATACAATTGGAAAATATCTAACAAAACAAAACAAAAAATAGTGTGGCTCCTAGTAGTAAGAATAGTAGTCAGGCATGTAGCTTCCCCACCCCAGCATGAGAACTTAATCCAATTCCTTCCCAAATACTAAATGTCCTTCCAAGAAATAACTAGTGCAAGAATTCTGAAAAACTCTGTTAGATGGTTACACATTAACATATTAATTTATTATCCCATAGAAAACTCTAAATTTTGGTGAGGTAAACTAAATCTTTGTAATAAGACTGTAAATCATTACTAACCATTGTTCATGTAAAAAGCTTACCTAATCCCTTAGCCTATGTCACTTTCTCTATAAAAATACTAGCTGTGATAAATAAACCTCATCTCTGATTGCTACCAGCTTCAATGGCCCTCCTGGCGTATGTCATCCTTCTCCCCACATCTCATTCTCTTCACCCCTTCAAGATGCCCAAATGTTTGTCAGTCACCTGACAAAACAGTACATGCTGTTGTTCGTAGTTCTCTAAATCAATATGTAGACACTTTATGGTTCAGTGGTCCCTGATTCTATTTGGATTTTAGCCCATCACTCTAAAGTCCCTTTCAGTTCTAAATCTGCTGAATCTGGATACATATCATTTCTTATTCTTTCTCTTCCAATCCAATAACTATTTTCAGATTCCCACCTTATATTATCCCCTAGTAGTGCCAATAATTACAAGATAGTTGTAGTTTTTCCTTAAAAAATAAATAAACAAATAAATAAAAGCAGGAGCAGGCAGGGATAGGGAATCTGAGGTCTTACCAAGGGCAAATTAATGAACATTTTGCAGAGGCTCCAAATATTGATAAGCATCATTTTCCCCAGGCCTTCTCTGCCTACCTTAGGCAATTAAGCCAGGATCTAAAAATAATGTCTTTTGGTTTTGTGTGCTGATGGCTTAAGGGTCAATAATTGTGCCAAGTAATTGGTAAATGGGTCAAACTATTCAGACAGAAGTCCAAATAAGTCTTCTTGCACACTCTTTGTATCTGAAGTCACTGGAGGCCAGCTGTGTGGTGTCATGGTTAGTATACTGGCCTTGTAGTACAGAAGACCTCTGTTCATATACTATGTGTGGTCCTGGGCAAATCAATAAAACAGAAAGAATAATAGCACTTACCTCCAAGGTCTATCCTGAGTTAGTTAACAAAAAATACATAAAGGATTTTGCAAAACTTTATGTGAATGCAAATTATTATTTTTTCTGTTTCCAATGCTTCAAATTAGATCTGTGGGTTATTTTTTTCCTAGAGTGATTATAGATTTGTAAATCCATCAATAACCTCTTATCTGTCCTCCTGAAGACACATGATAGCCGTTTGCAAAATAGAATCTATTTGGCAAGAGCACAATCCTGGAACCTAGAGCAGCTAACTGGCGCAGTGGCAGATAGAAAGCATGACTGCTGCCTCATTAGCCCTGTGCTCTGAACAATGGAGTTAACCAGTCAAGAGTGAATTAAATACTCAATTTCTATTAAAGTGTTCATTGTCTAATTTCTTATTGGCTCCACTCTTCTTTTCTCTCCCTTGGGCCAGTGATCACCTCTAATTTCCATTGCATTTGTAAAGAATTTCAATTTTGAGATGAACAGCTAATGAAGTTTGTTTCACTCCCCTGGTCACTGGCTGCCCTTCTGCTACCAACCAGTCCCTCAAAAATACATACAGATCCAAAAGCCACCCATGGTACCCACATCCCCTGCCAATGGGGGACAAAAAGCAGAATCCTCACAAAGAATGCTTTGGATCTTGGCAAGTGCTGCCAATGGGAGATGAGGAAAATTAGGGTGTCAAGGAATCTACATGAGAAACAGTGATCCTGGATACCAAGGTATTCATTGTTCATCCTTCATTTTCTAAGAGGACTGAGGATATCATGGAGTGCTATCTTCTTGACTTGTGAGTGAATTGGATTTAAGTGAGGCAGTCGCACTGTATAATTACAAATCTGTTACCCTAAAAAAGAACTACATTTCCCAGGAGCCCACTGACTTTCTGTCATTACATACTTCCTGTAGACAGAGAATATTAGCAAGTTAAGTGGTCCTACTTTCTTTCTTTTTGGCCCTGTCAGTGAGTATGGCAGTGGTAAGTGGGGATTTTGTAATGGCTAATCAGCCATGGACACATGGTCTATATTTTGTATCATCTTTATTCCTTTATTTCTAATGATCTTTAATAAATCTCCTAAATATTATATTTTTATTATTGAGATTTAATTTTAAATTTTACATTTATGGCAACCAGAAGGGATGAGAAAAAACTCAATTTCTTTTAAAGATAACCTAGATAAATTTTTTTAAGCCATATTTCTCCTACCAAGGCTTTTAGCCCACCCTACCCACCCACCAAACTCTGAGTTCTCTACTAGAGCTGCTGCCTTTTTCTTTCCCTACTTTTTGCCTGGTCGCTCTCCCAACTGGCTGGGCTATTTTTACCTGGGGAACTCTTAGAGGAGAAGAGATTAGCCACTTCTCTCACCCATCTGCTTGAGCCCATGTTCCTCAGTTCCTCACTGCTTCCTCTGGAGTTGCTGAAACTGCTGCTGATCCAGCCTTCTGGGTTGTCCCAGCCATCTGCTCCTGACCTTCTTGATCCCAATCGCTCCTCCTGCTCTGGCCCCAGCCCCAGCCCCAGCCCCAGGCCCTGACCCTGGTAACTTCCCCTGTTGCTGATAATTTTGGTGCTGCTGATTACTGCTGCCAAGAAGTTGAGAATCCTTGGAGCTGTTCTCTGGGCAGCTGGTAAAAAGACCTGGGTCTGCTTTCCCTAGGCAATAATTAGCCTCCATGTGGCAGGGAACCTCAGGGGGATAAGGGAAGAAGGAAGTTACTATTCCAAACAGGAATTAAATTGCAAGCATGAAACATTCTATGAAAGAGTAGTACTTTGTCTATTTCAAACAGTTTCCAGTTTTAGAATGTTTTTTGTTTCTGTCATTCATGAGGGCACTGGTCCTTTCAATTCTTTTTTTTTTTACTTTTAAACATTATTTTATTTGGTCATTTTCAAACATTATTCATTGGAAACAAAGATCATTTTCTTTTCCTCCCCACCCCCTCCTACCACCCCTCCCACAGCCGACCCACAATTCCATTGGGTATCAAATGTGTCCTTGCTCCAAACCCATTTCCATGTTGTTGGTATTTGCATTAGGGTGCTCATTTAGCATCTCTCCTCAATCATATCCCCTCCACCCCTGTAGTCAAGCAGTTGCCTTTCCTTGGTGTTTTTACTACCACTGTTTGTTCTCTGCTTGTGGATAGTGTTTTTCTCATAGATACCTGCAGATTGTTCAGGGACATTGCATTGACACTAATAGAGAAGTCCATTAGTCCTTTCAATTGTACCACAGTGTATCAGTCTCTGTGTACAATGTTCTCCTGGCTCTGCTCCTTTCACTCTGCATCACTTCCTAGAGGTTGTTCCAGTCTCCATGGAATTCCTCCACTTTATTATTCCTTTGAGCACAATAGTATTCCATCACCAACATATACCACAATTGGTTCAGCCATTCCCCAATTGAAGGGTATCCCCTCATTTTCCAATTTTTTGCCACCACAAAGAGCACAGCTATGAATATTCTTGTACAAGTCTTTTTCCTTATTATCTCTTTGGGGTACAAACCCAGCAGTGCTATGGCTGGATCAAAGGGCAGGCAGTCTTTTATCGCCCTTTGGGCATAGTTCCACATTGCCCTCCAGAATGGTTGGATCAATTCACAACTCCACCAGCAATGAATTAAAGTCCCAACTTTGCCACATCCCTTCCAGCATTCATTACTTTCCTTTGCTGTCATATTAGCCTATCATGTTAGCTATCTGCTAGGTGTGAGGTGATACCTCAGAGTTGTTTTGATTTGCATCTCTCTGATTATAAGAGATTTAGAGCACTTTTTCATGTGCTAATTAATAATTTTGATTTCTTTAGCTGAAAATTGCCTATTCATGTCCCTTGCCCATTTAACAATTGGAGAATGACTTGATTTTTTGTACAATTGATTTAGTTCTTTATAAATTTGAGTAATTAGACCTTTGTCAGAGGTTTTGTTATGAAGATTGTTTCCCAATTTGTTGCTTCCCTTCTGATTTTGGTTACATTGGTTTTGTTTGTACACAAACTTTTTAATTTGATGTAGTCAAAATTATTTATTTTACATTTTGTGACTCTTTCTAAATCTTGCTTGGTTTTAAAATCTTTCCCTTCCCAAAGGTCTGACATGTATACTATTCTGTGTTCACCTAATTTACTTATAGTTTCCTTCTTTATGTTCAAGTCATTCACCCATTCTGTTTATCTTGGTGTAGGGTGTGAGGTGTTGATCCAAACCTAATGTCTCCCAAACTGTCTTCCAATTTTCCCAGCATTTTTATCAAATAGTGGATTTTTGTCCCAAAAGCTGGGGTCTTTGGGTTTGTCATAAACTGTCTTGATTAGGTCATTTATGCCAAGTCTATTCCACTGATCCTCCTTTCTGTCTCTTAGCCAGTACCAAATTGTTTTGATGACCACTGTTTTGTAATATAGTTTGAGATCTAGGACTACAAGGCCACCTTCCTTTGTATTTTTTTTTCATTATTTCCCTGAATATCCTTGATCTGTTGTTCTTCCAAATGAACTTTGTTATGGTTTTCTCTAATTCCGTAAAAAAAGTTTTTTGGAAGTTCAATGCGTATGGCACTAAATAGATAGATAAGTTTGGGTAGGATGGTCATTTTTATTATGTTAGCTCATCCCACCCATGAGCAATCAATGTTTTTTCCAATTGTTTAGATCTAGTTTTAATTGTGTGGAGAGTGTTTTGTAGTTATGTTCATATAGTTCCTGTGTTTGTCTCAGCAGATAGATTCCTATCTATATTATATTGTCTAGGGTGATTTTAAATGGAAACTCTCTTTCTAATTCTTGCTGCTGAAATGGGTTGGAAATATATAGAAATACTGATGACTTATGTGGGTTGATTTTGTATCCTGCAACTTTGCTAAAGTTGTTGATTATTTAGACTAGCTTTTTGGTTGATTCTCTAGGATTCTTTAAGTATACCATCATATCATCCACAAAGAGTGACAGCTTGGCTTCCTCATTGCAAATTTTAATACCTTAGATTTCTTTTTCTTCTCTAATTGCTATTGCTAGTGTTTCTAGTACAATGTTAAATAATAGAGGTGATAATGGGCATCCTTGTTTCACTCCTGATCTTATTGGAAAGGCTTCAAGTTTATCCCCATTGCAGATGATGTTTGCTTACGGTTTTAGATATATACTGTTTATTATTTTTAGGAACAGCCCTCCTATTCCTATACTTTCTAGTGTTTTCAATAGGAATGGGTGTTATATTTTATCAAAGGCTTTTTCTGCATCTATTGAGATAATCATGTGATTTTTGTCAGTTTGCTTGTTAATATGGTCAATTATGTGGATGGTTTTCCTAATATTGAACCATCCTTGCATTCCTGGTATAAATCCTACCTGGTCATAGTGGATAACCCTTGTGATGACTTGCTGGAGTCTTTTTGCTAGTATCCTACTTAAGATTTTTGCATCTATATTCATTAGGGAGATTGGCCTATAGTTTTCTTCTTTCTCTGTTTTTGACCTGCCTGGCTTTGGGATCAGTACCACATCTGTGTCATAAAAAGAATTTGGTAGAACCTCTTCTTGGCTTATTCTGTCAAATAGATTGTATAATAATAAATATTGGGATTAGTTGTTCTTTGAATGTTTGATAGAATTCATTTGTGAATCCATCTAGATCTGGGGATTTTTTCTTAGGGAGTTCTTTGATGACTTGTTCAATTTTGTTTTCAGATATGGGGTTGTTTAGGTAATTTATTTCTTCCTCTTTTAGTCTAGGCAATTTATATTTTTGTAAGTATTCATCCATATCACCTAGATTGCCATATTTGTTGCCATATAATTGGGCATAGTAGTTTTTAATGATTGCTTTAATTTCCTCTTCATTAGAGGTGAGGTCTCCCTTTTCATCTTGGATACTGTCAATTTGGTTTATTTCTTTCCCCTTTTTAATTAGACTGACTAATACTTTGTCTATTTTATTTGTTTTTTTCAAAGTACCAGCTTCTAGTCTTATTTATTAAATCAATAGTTCTTTGACTTTCAATTTTATTGATTTCTCCTTTGATTTTTAGGATCTCTAATTTAGTCTTCATCTGAGGATTTTTGATTTGTTCACTTTCTAGTTTTTTAATTTGCATCCCCAATTCATTGACCTCTGCCCTTCTTAATTTGTTTATATATGAACTTAAGGATATAAATTTCCCCCTGAGTACTGCTTTGGCTGCATCCCATAGGTTTTGAAAGGATGTCTCACCATTGTTATTTTCTTCAATGAAGTTATTAATTGTTTCTATGATTTGTTCTTTAACTAGCCAGTTTTGGAGAATCATATTGTTTAATTTCCAATTAATTTTTTATTTACCTCTCCATGTACCCTTACTAATTATTATTTTCATTGCATTGTGGTCTGAGAAGGTTGCATTTATTTATCTGCTCTTTTGCACTTGTTTGCAATGTTCTTATGCCCTAATACAAGGTCAATTTTTGTGAATATACCATGAGCTGCTGAAAAGAAGGTGTATCTTTTTTTGTCCCTATTTATTTTTCTCCACATATCTACTATCTCTAATTTTTTAAGATTACATTCACTTCTTTCACCTCTTTCTTATTTATTTTTTGGTTTGATTTATCTAGTTTGGATAGAGGAAGTTTCAGGTCTCCCACTAGTATAGTTTTTCTATCTATTTCATCCTTGAACTCCTCTAGTTTCTCCTTTAAAAATGTGGATGCTATGCCATTTGGTGCATACATACTGAGTACAGATATTTCCTCATTGACTATACTGCCTTTTATCAGGATGTAATTACCTTCCCTATCTCTTTTAACTAGATTTATTTTTACTTTGGCTTTGTCAGATATCATGATTGCGACTCCTGCCTTCTTTTTATCAGTTGATGCCCAATAGATTTGGCTCCATCCTCTTACTTTCACCCTATGCGTATCTACCTTCCTCATTTGTGTTTCTTGCAGACAGCATGTGGTAGGGTTTTGGATTCTAATCCACTCAGCTATTCGCTTGCATTTTATGGGTGAGTTCATTCCATTCACATTCAGAGTTATGATTACTAGCTGTGTATTTCCCAGCATTTTGATTTCTACTCCTAGTCCTGCCTTTTCTTCTTTCACTATTTTCTTCTACACCAATGTTTGTTTTTAATCAGTCCCCCTAGTTCCACCCTTATTTTACTTCTCTTTCTACCCCCCCTCCCTTCTTATTCCCCTCCTTATTTTCCCTATAGTCTTCCTAAAATTACCCTCCCTCCACCCTCTCCCTCCCTTGTACTGCTTCCCCCCCCACTAGTCCTTTTGTTACTCTTCTACTCCTCTATAGGGCGCAAATCTGTTCTCTGTACCAATGGATTGAATTGTTCTTCCCTCTTTGGGTAAAGTTCAAAGCACATAAGAGTTGAATATCCTTTGAATTATCTTGTCTGAGATTCAGGGGAGAAATTTGTCTCCCTACCCTTTGTCCTTTGCCATTTGGGCCTGCCCAGCCTCTAAGATTCATCTAGTTTGAGATTCCTCAAACCCATGTTCTCCCTTGGTATGGGAAATACCACAGTTCTGACAAAATAAATCTGAATAAAGGAACTTTAAAGAGATTGGAGGAGAAAATTTTAAAGCTTTTCAGTCTCCATTGTTTTATGAAAGTTTCTGTATTTTAGTTTATTTTGCTGATTGCTTTAAAATTTAATTTTGTTATTTTAAATTCATATAGTAATGTATTCAATACTATTCTGTTACACTGAATCAGTTTAATCTACTGTGTTTTAACTATTAGATATATTCTGTTAACTTTCCCCTATAACTACTGAACAAAATATTGTAAAAGCCCATAACTAGCTTTTTCTTCCATTCTGACTTTGTTAAATTGTCACATAGGTGATGATGGACTCTGTCAACCTGGTTAACAACCTTTGAAGAACTTAATGAGCTAAATATCTCAAATTGATTTTAAGGGGTCTTGAAACATGATTTTTAAATTTTTTTCTTTCATCAACTCCAACTGATTATTTTGCCTACCTCTGAGTTATTTGTAACAAAAGGTAAAGAGTCCATTTTAGTAGCTGAAGTGAAGTGCAATTGTAATCCCCATCTCCAGCATTTGTAAAAATGTGAGTGGATGAGACATAACAGTCTCACCAAAAAAAAAAAATGGAGCTGGGAAATTGATCACAGGGCATGGTACCCCTGGACAGCTCCCGAAAGGAAGCATCTCTCATTTGAAACTCTTCAGCTCACTCTACCCTTCCACCAGAATTATCTAGATTCTTGGTGACATTTTTTTAGATCCAATATCAACAGTACAGAGGTTTGGTTTTCTCTAGACTCCTCTGCCACATTTTTGTAATGATGGCAGTAATAGATTTTTAAAAAATATCTCAGCCAAGGTTGAAACATTGCTACACCTGAAAAATTTGTGACAAGTATCCATTAGTTTTAAATGTCACACAACTGACTCATATGACTCCTATATGACAGTGGGTTTGTTTGCAATTGTAATTAAATGGGCTATTATAACTTTGGGGATTTTGATACCTTTTGAATGTGCATTACCTGTTGTACTACTGTTCTTTATAAAAAACTGTTGGTGGATCATGGCCAAGTTTGAAAAGGAAATGGATCTCATTTTGGGATGAGAAACCTTTGTACTCTACCTTTCCTTTGCTGACACAGTGTGTCAATGATTGTAATCTATATATTTTATTTTTAAAACTCTTTTATTGTTTTTGCTTGCATGTGCAATATACTATTTCAGTTTTATTTTTTCTCTCCTTTTTGTATTTGAAGCACATTAACAGTATTGAGAAGATTTTTCTTTAATTTTTTTTGATTTTGCAGTAATATAAGTATAAAATACATTTGCCCTAAAATTGATTGTTTAGAAAAATTATGGGACTTTGCTTAATGATTTTGTCTGATTCCAGGAGAAAGGAATACAAAAATAGCCATTGCACAGAGTGCCAAAGAAGCACAAAGCTAAACTCCATAATGCCAAATGAGCACAAGGTCAAAGAGACCAACCAATCTCAATGGGATTGATGAAATTTTGAGCCAAAACAAGAGAATTTGAACTTGTTTGGGGTTTGAGGTTGCGGCTTTTTTGACATGTCAAATGCAGGTCTTCCTTGTCCTACATTATACCAAGTATCTCAAATTTGGCCCCTTCCTGGCTCCTATAATCTAGTCCCTATTCTGTCTTTCATTGTGTGGCAAAACTTTCTGTAGTTCTGGCTGCTGATTGGGAAAGTGCATAAGTGATTTATATCACTTTAATTGGGCCCTGATTCAAGGACTTGTTATAGGTTTATTTTTCTTTACTTAAAATTTTTACACATAAGACTTTGATATTCTATATTTCAACCAGAAATTTTTTTAATTTGTATTTCTTTGATGTTTTTGATTTCTCTTGTCAATTGATTCATATACCTCATAACTCAGCCATGCATGCCTAAGTGATCCCTGTGCTTTCAACACCCTTTCCGGGGGGGGGGGGGGGAAGAATGTATTATTATTCTAAAATGCAAAGTTTAAATTCTTTTTGAGAGTGATTTTAGGATAAGAAACATGCTACTTCTCCAAATCCTGAAAGTGAACTGTTTGGAGAAGGCACCATTAAGATGCCTACACAGACCACACATTGCACCAGAAGATTCAGAGTAAACTTTAGGAAGTGGTGATTTGAACTGTGTGGAGTTGAATGCATTTATTTTTGTATGTATACTCTTATGCCAAATGGGACTGCTTCCTAACTCATTTTTTGTCAATGCGCCTAGCAATCATTGGTTTTGTTCTCTTTTCCTCTTATCCTCAAATTATTGTAATTTCAAAGCTGATTATGTTAAATGATCAAATTGGAGAGACTAGCCCCCCAAATTGATCATCAGGGGAGATGTACAATTCAAAATCTGTTACCCTAAAAAAGAACTACATTTCATGGGAGCCCACTGACTTCCCGTTTACATACTATCTGTAAACAGGATATTAGTGAGTAGGTGGTCCTACTTTCTTTCTTTTTGGCCCTCTCAGCAAGCATGGTGGTGGTGAGTGGGGATTTTGAAATGGCTAATCAGCCATGGGCTTGTGGTCTTTATTTTGTATCCTCTTTATTCCTTTATTTCTAATGATCTTTAATAAATCTCCTAAAATATAATATTTTTATTATTGAGATTTAATTTTAAATTTTACAACACAAAATCATCAGCCTCACTGTCTCCTACAGGCATCCAAGTCCAGTGGCAAGACAAGTCACAACTGATGATGACCAAGAATGCAATGGATGACTTTGGCTGCTTTGATATCTCACCAAGTTTGAAGCACTCCACATTGCCTCTTTGGGCTACCTTTATGGCTCTTGGAACAAATTGTTCTCATTCACCCATTCCTCTATGCTTTGAGTAGACATCCCTGTCAACTCATCAACAGGTATGTGGCCAGTCAGTAACCCTCAACTTGGTTTAGCCCATCTACCAAGATGGCTTTAACTGGGTAGGCTCTTTGGGTATGTTTCAACTTTTTGGAGCCACAGGTGAGAGTTGGGAGAAAGGTAGACACTAAAGATGAATGAGCAGCCCTATAAAAGGACTCAGCAAGTGTTCATCCTTCCTGAACACCCCATATACTCCAGTACCTTATTACAAGAAACCAAAAGGAACAAGTGGTGATTTATTAGAAAGAGTGTTGGGTCTGGAGTCAGATGAGCTGGGTTTGAGTCCCAGCCCCAACACAGATTGAGTGTGACCTCAAGTAAGTCATATAATAATAATAAAAGCTAACATGTATATAGCTCTATGAGATTTGCAAATCCTTTTCATATTAACACATTAGATCCTCACAACTACCATGAGGTATGTGATATTATCCTCATTTTACAGAAGAGAAAACTGAGGCAAATGGAGGTTAAGCAATTTGCCCAAAAAATCACACAGCTAGGTAGGAAGGGTATGAGGAAGGATTCTACCTCAAGTCTTCCTGACTCCCAAGCCTGTGATAAATCCACTGTACTGTCCAGCTATTTATCTGGGAAGCCAGATGGTACAATGGAGAGAGGACCTGGTCTGAAGTCAGGAAGACTCATCTTCCCAAGTTCAAATTTGGCCTCAGACACTTACTGACAACTTACTTAACTCTGGGCATTGCATGTGTGACACTAGGTAAATCCTGGGTTTTGTTTCCTCATCTCTAAAATGAGGGGATAATAAATTTACAGTCTGAAGTCAAGACCTTAAGAGATCATCTAATCAAACTCTCATTTTATAGTTAAGGATACAAAAGTCCAGAGTTTAAATTATTTCAGTCCTGTCTGACTTTCTCCTGTACAATTTGTTTTTAAAATCTTTTACCTTCCATCTTAGAATTAATACTATTTATTGGTTCCAAGGCAGAAGAGCAAGAAGGGTTAGGCAATTGGGGCTAAGTGACTTGCCAAGGGTCACAAAGTCTGAAGACACATCTGAACCCAGGACCTCCTGTCTCTAGACCTGGCTTTCTGGCTATCCCAGCACATTTTTCAGATGAGGAAACTGAGGCAGTTAAGGGACTTGCTCAAGGTCAAACAGCTAGTGAAGTATATGATGCTGGATCTAAACTTGTGCTTTCCTGACTCCAAGCCCAGTTATTTATCCACTATGCCACCTAGGTACCTTTACAGACTAGAAGGTAAATATAACCAAAAGCTGAAGGTGAGAAGAAGAGCCTAACCTGCCTCTGATTATAAAGTAAAATGCACTGTGTCCCCTAAGGAAAAATGGCAAAAGGCCATGTTCCTATCTTCTGTCTGCCTCAAAGCAATTCCATCAGTGCCAGCCCAGGACAACTTCCACCTCCTATAGCCAGTCCAATCTCCCAGCCATATATGGAGAACCCCTAGATCATCTGGTATGTGGAGAACCTCCACATCATTGGTATGCAGAGAATCCCCAGGCCATCCCTAGGCTAAGAACCTGCAGGTCAAAGAGAAGCTATCTTTGGTCTCAGATCATCTCCTGTTCCACCTGTCCCTTGAGGGAAGAGGAAAGTTGGTGGGGGTTTCTTTCTCTTGCCATCCAGGTTTAACTTCCATCTCCAGCTAATCCTAACTAATCTCCATCCTTCAGAAGGAAGAGAAGTGAAGGAGCTTTCTCTGTCTCACTAGGAGCCTCCCATATCATACCAACCCGATTTCCCATCTCCTTTGTAAAGCAGAGCAGTGCCCTCAGCTTGGTGAGTATTTCTCACTTCTGGTTATACTGAACCCCTGTAGCTCACCCCCCAACCCCATTTTCCTGATTCCTTAGTCCCATCCCCTTCAAGCCTCCCATACCAGTTTTGACCAAACACCACCCAGCCCTTCCCGTGGATCCTGTAGAATATCTGTTCCATAAGCAAATTTCCTTCATCCTAAATCTCTCTCTTCCATTCCTTTTATCTACTCTTATTGAAACCTGGCTCCTTCTGATGAACTTTACTTGGCCACCCTTTCCATGCTGACTGCAACTTCACTCACTCTCCTCCATTCACTGGTTGGGACTGGGGAAGTTAGAATCAATCTTCTTTACTCCCCACTGCTACTTCCAGGTTCTCCTCCTACCTCCACCATCCCTGTAACCTCTCCTTCATGATATTCATATCTACTACCCAATTAAAATTCTGGTTGCTGTAGCCTACAGACCTCCAGGTCACTCCACTTCCTTCTTCAGCGAGTTCACTACATTGCTCACAATTTTATCTCTTTGCCTCCTATCCTCATTCTAGGAGACTTCAACATACATACTGACTCTCCTTCAAACTACCTAACCATTCAGTTCCTCATCCTAGTCACTTCTCATGACCTACCTATTCCTCCATCCCATCTCGTCCACAAAGATGGTCATACCCATGATCTTCTCAACCACAAATGGACCACCTTCATGTTCTGTAATCTCCTTATGTGATCATAATTTATTAACCTTACCCTTTTCCTTCCCTTTAAATATCCTACTCTTAATCTACACCAAAACCCCCAATTCTTTTCCAGGTTGTCCCCTTATACTAGCCACTCTCTCCTCTTTTTTCCATCTTGAATCTTGATGAGCCATTTAAACTTTGACACTGTTCTCCTTTCTGGAATCCCTAGCCCCCTTACCATTTTGCTGATTATGCCCTCTGATTTGCAAGCCTCAGCCTTGGCTCACTCCCACCATTCCCCATCTTCAATCCTACTCATGTGCTGGTGAATGCAGATGGTGAAAATCATGCAACTATTCTTACATGGTCTAACTTCAAATTTGTTCCTGCCTCAACTGAGCTCTCACTGCTGCTTGGCAAGTCTAGTCCTTCCTTATTAGCTCACTATCCCAGTCTCCTGCAGCTCTTCCAAATCTTTTTCATCTCTTCTCAAACTTCCCATGGCTCCTCCATCCTCCCAGCTATGAACCTTTTACAAAAAAAACAATTGAAACTATTCAGTTTCTTCTCCCATTTGCCTCATTTCATATCACTCAGATGCCTTCTCCCACTATCTCCTCTTTCAGCCATCTCACAATTTGTCCTTTATTCCTTCTCCCTACCTGCCCAAGCGATCATTCCTACCCATCTCTTCCAAGAAGATTGCACCCTTTGTCATTCCCACACTAGCATTTATTTTCAGTTTCTCCCTATCTACTTTCCTACTTCCTACAAATGTTGTCTCTCCTATCTTGAAAAGCCCTTCACCTGATTCTTCTCTCCTTACTAATTATTGCCCTATCTCCTCTCCCCTTTGTGGCTAGTTCTTGAATTGGCCATCTACAATGAGTCTTTCTCTCCTCCCCTTATAAGAGCTTATGACCATATCAGTCCTCTAAAAGTGCTTTCTCCAAAGTTACCAATATCTTAGTTGCAAAATCCAGGTCTTTTTTTTTTCAGTCTTCCTTCTCCTGGACTCCTCTGCAGCCTTTGACACTCAATCACTTCCCAACTCTTCTTAGGTTTTCAGGACACCACTCTATCCTGATTCTCCTCCTATCTAAAGGCTCCTTCTCAAGTCTCCTAACCATTAGGGTCCCACAGGGTTCTGTTCTGGACCTTTTTATCTTCTCCCTCCATACCACTTCACTCAGTGATCTCATCAGTTCCCATGGATTTAATTACCTTCACTATGCTGATTCTCATGTCTACCTATCCTGCCCCAAACTCCATTGACTCCCTATCTCTCCTCTTCAACTTTCTCATAAATTTTGATGCCCAATACCTATCAAAATACATCCAAAGCAGAACTGATCTTTCTCTCCAAATCCTCCCACCTTCTACCTTTTACTATAGAGCAGCAGCAGCCTCCCAGTCCCTCTGGATCACAATCTAGAAGTCATCCCCAATCCCCATTGATGCTGGTCTTCTCGCCATTCCATGAATAAGATATACTTCATCTCTCCATTCCTGGCATTTTCTTTCTACCACCTCCCCCCCCCCCCCACCTAGAATGCTCTCCCTCTTCAGCAGTCTACTGGCTTTCTTGGCTTCAAGCTTGAACTAAGATCCCATCTTCTAAAGGAAGACTGTCCCAACCCCTAGTGCCTTCTGTTACTTCCTAGTTATATAAAGCTTAAAGAAAAGCTTGCTTGTATTTGCATATTTTCTTCATCAGACTAAGTTCCTTGAGGGTAGGGATTGTCTTTTGCTTCTTTCTGTACCCCCAGGATTTAACCCAGTCCCTAGCATATAAGTAGCTGCTTAATAAATGTTTATTATTTGAAACCTAATCTGACCCCTCCTCTCAGTCATGCCTACCAACCCAGCTCAATACCCAATACAGGGCAATAATTCCCCAAAGAGCTTTCATGTTTGTCTTACTGGGTTTTTTCAAGTTCTTCGAAGGCTAGCAAACCATCCACAGTCCAGTTTCTCGAGCCACTTTCCATGTGACCTGGTGGGCAGGGACTATCCACCATACAAGGCTAGACCTTAAATCTGGGGGACAGTCAAATGAAACGAGAGTGTTGCATCACCAAGGCCTGAAAAACAATTAGGCAGCTTTTGCCGCCAAGCTCATCTACCATCAGAGGGTCTGCCATCTTGGTCCTTCCAGGGACCTGGCCAATTCTTCTCCAGGGATGGTTTTGGATAGGTTTCACTCCCTCAGCGCCCTGGCTTCCTCCAGCTGGGAGGCTATCCACACTCCAGAGAAAGCCTCTCCCCCATTCTTAGGTGTGATTTGTGTGCCACACTAATGAACCGCTCTTACAGATGAGAGAGGAAAGCCAGCTGACCCGGGAAAATCAGCCTGAACCCAAAGTCTGAGCCTCTCTGGCAGGGTGGACCTGATGTGTGGCTCCCTACCGCCACCCTGTGGTGGCTCCGCGTCAGTGACTATGAGCAGCCACTCCAAGGATGAAGGTATTTTTTGGAAAGCAAACCTCAACCTTGGGGGAGAAGGGGAAGCCAGGAGGCACCTCTTTCAGGCCAAGCCAGTATTGCCAAAATGGTGACTGTTGTGCAATGACCAAAACCATTCCAGAGAAGAAAAAAATGTATTTCGCTCCCAAACCACCAGATTATTTTGGACATGGACGTGTGCTAAGTAAGCAAGGAACCAGTCTCACAAGTGAAAGCCAGGGATGAGCAGGGGCGGTCAGTGCACTGAATTCAGATGAGGTCCGAAATATCAGCCCGGAGATCTCGGTGCCGTCCACCACTGAAGCAGGAAGTCCATGAAAAAGTCTGACATCGTGGCTCCCCCAGAGGGCTCCCCCAGAAGGAAGGCCCTGAGGATCCGGGCTCTGCAGAGCCAAGAGGGCCACCTTCCCCAGGCCCCACCAAGCCTCTTGGGTGGAAGACAGAGCCCAGGAAGGCTAGAGGAAGGGATGGATGGGGAAAGACACAAACACAGAGAGGGGATGGGGAAGGAAGGGGGAGGAAGAGGGAAACTGCTGCGACGAGACAAGTTTTAAAGAGGAGCCTTGTTAGGGAGACGGCAAGATCAGATGAGAAAAACGATGTCGTCGGAGACCATGACCTGGTTATCGTCTTGCATCTTGTTCAATGCAGCCCGGACCTCGGCGGGGGAAAAGGGAGATTCGTTGTCCTGATTGATGGATTCTGTGAGACGGTTCAAACCCACAGACTGGGCATGGGAGGTCCGAAATACTTCCAGGAGGGCAACCTTGAAGGCCTTCAACCTGCCCGAGACAGAAAAATCAAGCATTACCGTTGGAACGGGGCTTAAAGGGAGAGTGAAAGCTCCCTCCTTTCCTTCCAGAAGTGGGAGAGGACATCCACGGTCAATATATTTTTATAACATTTATATGTTTTTTTTGATAAACTGACTTTTTCCCCTCCTCCTTTTTATTTTGTCACAAGGGGGAGACAGAGTGGCCTGGTGGCTATAGAGTTGGACTTGGGGGCCAAAATGACTCCCCTCTGACACACACTAGTTGGGTGAATACTCTCGAGTTCTCCGGGGAACTCTACAATGGTACCAGGCAGACAGAAGTGCTGGCCTGCCCTCTCTCAGGGAAATCAGAGGTCCAGATTTTGTCCTTACAAGATGCCCCCTCAAGGAAGCAGGGAAGATCTGGAAAGGAAGGCATTATCAAGACAAGAAATTAAAATATAGTGGTTCCCACTTATCCACAATTTCACTTTCTTTTTTTTTAAGTTTTGGGTTCTTGGGGGGGGGGGGGGATGGGGGAAGCCACATAGCACCAAGAGGAGGGGCAGGAGCAGGAAGGGACAGCACATATAGAGAGGGCCAGGAGACATTCACTGACATCCATGGTTTCAGTCTTGGAATGTATCCGCCACAGATACTGAATTACATTTTTAAAAGTACATAGGAGGTCTCCCTTCAGGAGAATTGAGGAACTATGGAGGCAGAGTGGTCAATAAACTCTTAAACAATCATCAATTTGCTGGTTTTGTGTAATCCCCCCCCGCAACCCCCCAACATAGGATTCATCAAGGACCAAGAGGCAGGAAGTCTATAAATTCTTTGTTGGTAGTTTTCAGTCATCTCTGACTCTTTGTGCCCCTATTTGGGGTTTTCTTGGCAAAGATGCTGGATTGGTTTTGCCATTTTCCTTCTCCAGCTCATTTTATAGGTGAGGAAACCGAGGCAAACAGGGTTAAATAATTTGCTCAGGGTCACATAGCTACTAAGTGTCTGAGGCTGATTTGAACTCAGGAAGATGAGTCTTTCCCATTCCAAGCCCAGTGCTCTATCCACATCTCCTAGTTGCCCTGGTCTATAAAAAATTATGATGTAAAGAATGGATGATGATATAAAAACAAAAAGTAGCAATACAGCTGATCTAGTGGAGCTTTCAATTCCAAATTCATTAAAACCAGATGCAGAACTACATAGATTCAAGACCATTTAAGACACTATCTCCCTCCCTTCCTCTCTCTCTTCCTCCATTTTTCCTCTCTTCCTCCCTCCCTCTCCCTCCTCCCTGTCTCTCTCCCTTCCTCCATCTCTCCTTTCCCCCATCTCTGTATTTGATCACATAGACACAGCAGCCCCTGGCAGTTAGTTTCCTAGCCAGCTACTTCTTGGAGAGGCGTTGATTCCTTTGCTCTACATTGAGGTTCCTTGTCACCAAGTGAGCCAGCCCTGGTGAATTTATTTTCATTCATTCACTCATTTATAATTATTCCCTTCCCTTACAGTTATTTCCAACAGGGGGCTTCCTTGTGACCCCAACAGGCTCTTCTTCCCACAGACTGCCCCATCATCTCCTGGTGAGCACCCTTTCATCTCTCTGGGAGACCCCGCTTTGAGTCCTTCTTAATGAGGATCTATCTCCGCCTCTTCGGAGCTTTCTCAGGCTGACAGCGACTTACAAAGCATCCAAGGATCCAAAGCAGAATACATCTTAGAGTACCTCTAGTCCAACTTCCTCTCTTTACAGACGAGGAAAGGGAGGCTCCGAGGTGAAGTGACTGGCCCAAAGTCATCCTTGCGATAAGTCCGAGGCAGCTCCAAAACTCACTGTGTGTGTGCCCTCAGAGAACAAGTGCCTTCCCTTTGATTTTCTAATCACAAAAAGGAGTTAGGGTGCAGGCAGGCAGCTACCTGGCACAGAATAGAGTCCTTGGCCCAATGTCTAGAAGATCTGAGTTCCAATCTGTCCTCAGCACTTCCTAGCAGTGTGACTGGGCAAATCACTTAGCCTTTTTTGCCTCAGTTTCCTCATCTGTAAAAACGAGCTGGAGAAGGACAGGGCAAACCACGCCAGTATCTTTGCCAAGAAAATCCAAAATGGAGACACAAACATTTGGACATGATTCAAACAAATGACAACAGTAGGATATGAGAAGAAAGGAAAGTAAGGTAAGAATACAGGACTTGTATAGATAAGGGTTACAGGATCACTGATTTAAGGATGGAAGGCACTCTAGAGGCTATCTAGTCTAAGTTTTTCATTTTAAATATGAGAAAACCGAGGCTTAAAGAGGGAATAATATAATGGTCAAAGAGGTAGAGCCAAATCTCACCTCTGATATAAACTAGGTAACCCTAGGGAAATATTTAATCTTCTTCATCCTCCATGTTGGGAGAGTGAGATGGCTCAGTGGATAGTACCAGGCCTGGAGTCAGGAGGACCTGGATTCAAATCTGACCTCAAACTGAGTCTCACCTGGATTCAGTCAGCTCTGTCTTCTGGCCTTCTTTGGGTTCCTGGGGTTCAGGCATCTTTGGGGTATGCACTGTGGGGGATGGGGGGGTTGGGAGAAGGGAAAAGAGAACAAATTGAAGCCAAATTTATAACCAGTAGGAATAAAAGGTCCCCTTGATTACTTTGTATAAAACTGACTCACACAGAGGTCCCGCTGAATCTGGGAGAGGGCCCAGTGGCCTGAGGGCTGTAATATTTATTGGGAAGGGAAATGAGATTGGAAAAATGGGGATAATGGGAGGTTTGTATAGGGGTAAGGAGGAGTTAAGGGGAGAGAGGGAATATCGCTTGGTGAGACAAGGGAGGGAGATACCCCCTGCTGAGAGGAAACAGCAGGGGTCCGATAAGGTCTGTTTTGTCTAATGAATGACTGAAGCTTCCTCTGTGACCAGAAAGATAGTCCACTTATCTGACTGCGAATTCAAATAACATAAAGTTTAATAACCAGTTGGGATTGGAGTTTTTCTCAGCTTCAGACCTGAGGCCAGGCCCCAGAGGCTGGCGGAGGGTTTGTCCCACTCCCATCTACTCTATATCAGTCCTTTTTTGTTTTTTAGAACTTTAGCAGTAGACAGAAAGCAAACAAGAACAATTCTAACCTTTAGAAGCCTGTGTCTTTGGGCTGAACCAAGAAGAGCATGCCACTCCAGACTGGGCTGAACAAGCTCCTCTCTCCTCCAACCCCAGGACACAAGACTCCCACCCCGCAGGAAGGAAGTGCTAGTCACAAGACCCAACTGCCACTCTCAGTTGCCCCTTCCCCCACACAAACTGTTAGTCTAGTTTCCTTTCCACATGGCTTCCATGATGGAGGAGAGAAAGGACTAAAGGCAATCTAGGGTAAGGGCTGGGGCAAGGTCCGAGACGGGGAGGGGAAAGGCTTTTGCAAGAAGAAATCAAGGAAGACCAGACACTCTCTGGGGCTACAGAAAATCAGATGGGACAGAACACCAGAGCCCAGTCTGGGGTGGAAAAGGGCAAAGGGTCTGCCTTCGGGATGCAAGCCCAGCAACCGGATGTCCAAACTGGGGGCGGGCACTCACCCTGGGGCATTTCCTCTTCGGTGTCACTGAAGTCATACGGGTCATAGGATTCTCCTTCTTTCACGTCTGAGCCATCAACCTTCCTCCTACAGAATGGACACAGGTTAAAAGCATTACGTCCCACTTTCTAGAGTTCCCCAAATCCCTCCCCTAGGAATATTTGATCATATGCATCTGGAAGCTTTCCAAAGATTAACTGAGATCCCAAAAAGTCATCCTTCCCCAGTTGCAAAATCACAGGCAGCAGGACCTCCATCTGGCCTAAGCCCATCGCACCATTTCCTGGGGATCAAGGGATCCCGGGGGTAGGGGAAGCACGTCGAGAGGAGCCTTCAGTGTCTTTCTTCTCTGGTGACCCGGGCCTGAGATCCGACCAGGAACGGCCCAGACCAGCTTGCTCCAAAGAAGCAGCAGCCAAGCGCTCCTGAGCAAGGGGAATGCCATTCCCTACCCCACCCCCCAAAAAAGCCTTTTCCTCCTCCCGTGTCCTCTGCCCCACTTACTTCTTCCTCTTCTTCCTCTGCTCCTGGCCGTCCTGCATCTGGTCCTCTTCGTCCTCCGTCTCAGACTCGTCCTCATTTCGCTTCTTTCGCTTCTTCTCCTTCTCTAGGACCTGGGACCCAAGCCAGGAGTGAGAAGCCAGAGAGAGGCACACATCCTCCCGGGATGAATAACAAGACCGCCCTGCTCCCTGGGGTCTCAAGGGTCCCCACAACACCTAACTCCTGGCATTACAGCAAGCAAATAAAATAATGCACCTAAAAAGCCTGAGGGTCGGCGTGGCCGAGGGACAGAGCTCAAGCCCGGGAGTCAACGAGTCTTCGGTGCTAAGCCCAGCTCTGGCATCTACTGACTCTGACATGGGGACCTTCCCACACAGACGAATATGTGATGAAACAATGAGCGCACCTAATACAGATGCCATGATAGAGACATAGTAACACTTCAGGACAGCTAGGAGGCACATCAGATAGACTCAAGCCCAAATCCAGCCACCCCAGGCACTTCCTAGCTGTGTGACCCTGGGCAAGTCACTTACCCCCCACTGCCTAGCCCTAACTGCTCTTCTGTCTCAGAACCAATACACAGTACTGATTCTAAGATGGAAGGGAAGGACTTAAAAAATAAATAAATGCAATATGTGTATGTTTCTATATCATATCTAAATACATGATATATAATACAACATAATGTAATATGAATTTTATGCCTGCATACTGTAAATACATTTACACACAGAAATGTATAAAGTGTGTCTAGGCAGTGTGCACAGATGTGTGTATTATACATGTGTGTGCACATGTAGCCACAGATCTTAGAGGTCATCAAGGGGGAAGACTTGCATGAATTAAAGCACAAGGAAGTGAGCAGAAGTAGAATAATTTACACATTAACAAATCTTGCCAAGATTTAAGAACTCTCATCAGTAGAATATCTATCACAATTCCCAGAGACCAATGATGAAGGTTGCTTTGGAAAAGGAATACTGAATTCATAAGAAACCTTTCTTAAAGCTCAGCCAGATTCTAAGGTAAAGTAATTTATTTTTCAGGCCTCAAAACATCTATTGGTCTGACTTTTGTTAAGAGGCCAAGAGAAGATCCGCTCCTTATTTATTTGTAATCAACAACTCTCTCAAGTAAGAAAAGTCAGCAAATTCCAGCTGCCATGTTGGACTAGAGTAAGCCAGTCAATGTGGCGAAGAGCAAAGGATGCATTGGTGTCCTTCATGATGTGAACAAAGACCTGCCTCTTCCTGTGATGAAGCAAGGAGGGAGGAGTTGGGGTCCCTAAGTCCACCTCCTTGGTAGCCACTGACCAATTAGAGATGTTTTACTCTGTCTTTTGTTCTACTCTGTGAAATGGGACAGTTTCACTGCCTTGAGTGGTCAATTAATAAATTAACTTAAAACTAAGAAATATTGCCTCTCAAGAATTTCATTCATTCCATTATCCACCTCCTAATAGAAAGGTGATAAACTCAATATCCATGAGGAGACAGTTTTGGCCATGGCCAATGTGGAAATTTATTTTGCTTGACTATGCTTATTTGTTATAAAGTTTTTCTTTTTTCAAGAGGAATTAGGAAGGAAAGAAAAAAATTCTTTATAATTGAAAACAAAAATAAAATTTAAAGAGATGTTTCTATGACTATATGCAGGTCTCAGGTATAGATTTAAGTCTTGAGAGGAACTGCAACTCTTGCTCATCATTGAACTATCATTCCTATCCCAACCCTGGTTCTCACTTTCTTGAAGTAAGCATACTGGACCAGTTCCACAGCATCTTCGGCATCCTGAAGCTCAATAGTCTTGCTCATCCGGGCCTTGGCATGGGCAGTGGCCAAGCGGATGAGGGTCTCCAGAGTCCGGGCTGTGACTGGGGATGTCTGGGAGAAAAAGGAACAAGGAGTCAGTTTGAGTCATTTATGCTCCTGAGTTTTAAGGAGACAGTTATCATTCTCAGCATATGATGTGAGTTAATGAAGAGGTTTGCTTAAAACTCCATGGGAAGTCAGTAACAGATTCCAACAGGGAATCAAGAACTCTGGATGCCTCAAAGAGGGGAACGGAAGATCACTAAGAAACAAGAGTGGTTTTTAGATGAAATCTAAGGGGAAAAAAAATTAGTTGAAGATCAAGGAGATTCTCATTGCTGTCCATAAAACGGAGAGGACACAATAAACAAAGTTTAATTCAACATGCGTTGGAATATAGGAAATAAAGGGCATACAAGGAATAATTTTAGGGCAAAGTTTTTAAAGAGCAATGAATACAGGAATTTTCTAGTTTGTATGGACCCAAAAAGATCATTTAACTCAAACCCCTTATTTCACAGAGGAGGAAACCAAGACACAGAGGTGTAGCTTGCCCAAAGTCATACTGTAGCAGATTTAGGCCCAAACGCCTCATTTCTAGCTATGTTATGGAATGCCCTTCTCTTCTACCTACATTATGCTATCTCACCCAGAATATGGAGAGTTCTGGTTAACTCAATATTCTGGTTAGCCAAGAATTTCCTTATATACCAAAAAGTGCATGTTCAATTAACAAAGAATTAAAATACAATGAAATACACAACTCAAAATAATTGCACAAACATTTAATCTTCTTGCATTTTCAGAATCTTACAGGACTTTCTGGGTCAAATACACAGCAATCACCATTGTGCTATGCAAAAGGGAAGACAAACTTATTTTGGTTTTCTAGATGTTTAAATTCTACCTTGTAATACTTTAATATGGCAAAGAGTAGAGTGTAGCATGGCTGGAAAAGAAAGAGTCCAAAATGAAGAAGATGACAATCCCACCAGACTGTGCCCCAGTGAGGCTATATTTGGTGTATGATATTCAGGTCAAGGCGTATTTTTTAAAGAAAGACGTTAACAAACTGAAGCAAAAAAAAGAAAGAAAAGTGAACAAGATGGTGACAGGTCTAGAAACCAAATTTTTATACAAGAAATGATAGAATTAGGAATCAATGTAGCTAGATGGCTCAGTGGATAGAAAGCCAGGTCTAGAGACAGGAGATCCTGGGTTTAAATCTGACCTCAAATACTGTCTAGCTGTGTCAACCTGGGCAAATCACTTAACCTCAATTGCCTAGCTCTTACCACTCATCTCATCTGGAACCAATACTTAATATTGATTCTAAGACAGAAGGTAAGAGTTTTTTGTTTTTTTTTTAATGACAGAATTTTGTGGATTACAATTCAACCTTCCCAATAAAGGAAGAGCTAAGTATCTTCATTGTTACAATCAGGAGATAGTTAAATCCAACCTTCACAAAGAGAATGGAATCTTTAAGCTGGAAAAAAAATTAATACTATACAAGCTATGTCTTCAAATAGTTGAAAGACTATCCTTTCAGAGACAGATAAAACTTATTCTGTATAATTTTAGGAGGTAGAACTAGGACCAATGAATAGTTAAAAAACCATAGGAAGGCAAAACATTGGCTCAAAATAATGATGAACATCCTAAGAATTACAAATATCCAACAATGAAATGGGCCAGGAAACAGAGAGAAAGAAAGAAGGGGGTAGGGGGTGGGGGGGTTCAGAAAAACCTAGATAACTTATATAAACTGATACAAAGTGAAATGATCCAGAAGAAACAGGAGAACATGGTAAACAGTTGCAGCAATATTATAACAATGATCAACTAAGGAAGACTTAGCTACTCTGATCAAGACAATTCTAAAGGACTTATGCTATCCACCTCTAAAGAGAGAACTGATAAAACTCTAAAGCGTAAATTAAAGCATATATTTTTACTTTATTTTTCTTGCCTCCCTTTTTTCAGGCAATATGGCTAATATATTGTTTGCCTTCTCAATAAGATAGAGGAGGAATGAAGTGGGAAAATAAAATGTTTTTAAATGAATGTCAAAATAACAAATTTTTAGAAATGTTTATTCTAATTTAAAAATTCTAATTATCTAGTTTAATCTAATTTAAGTCCAATTATGATTTTATGTCACAAAATAAAGATGTTGGGTTAGTTATCTATCTAACATCTAAGGTTTTTTTGAGCTCAAAAATTCATGGCTAAAATAGGATAGGTTCCCAAGAGAAACAATGTTTGGAGATTATCCAAACCCTACCAAAACATGTCCCTTGGAATCAATCAGATATGAAAAACTGGGCTGAACAGTTCAAAGGTTTGGCTCAGGATGCCAATGTTCTTAAAAAAAAAAAATGAGAAATATAGACTCTATCCTAGAACATGAGGTTGTAAACCTTCGAGAAGAAAAAGCCTGGGGAACAAAAACGTTTCAGTTGTAGGTCCATCCCTCACCCACTCATACCCTTCATAGCCCTCCAGTGCCTGGTCCTCTCCACGACACAGACAACCCCCACAACATGAGTGGGTTTACTCACCCTGGCCACATCTGAGCTCATGCTGTCTTGGCTACGTAGGCGTGAATACTCATCAGCAATGTGGTTGGCTGCCTCCGGAGTCAGGACAGGCTTGATAATTTTGGCCACATGAATGTATTTCTTCATGAATGCTGCACTCACTGTCTTCTCCCTGGGCACCCAAAAAAGCACCAGTGAGACAACCCTCGCCTTGATCCTCGGAGGCCAGAGAGACTTAACTTGCAGTCCCACCACCTTCGAGGAAGTCCATGAATAGATTTTAGAGGGGTTGGTGAACTTGGAGGGAGAAAAAGATTTCAGCCTTCATTTTTAGAACCTTTGGTTTCCTTTCCCATTCTATGTATTTTATTTTATTCAGTTAAAGGTATTCTTTTTTTTTTTTAAACCCTTACCTTCCATCTTGGAGTCAATACTGGGTACTGGCTCCAAGGCAGAAGAGTGGTAAGGGCTAGGCAATGGGGGTCAAGTGACTTGCCCAGGGTCACACAGCTGGGAAGTGTCTGAGGCCAGATTTGAACCTAGGACCTCCCATCTCTAGGCCTGGCTCTTACTACACTGAGCTACCCAGCTGCCCCCCCAGTTAAAGGTATTCTTTGAGGCTTCAGCAGACTGCCGAACAACTGGAAGATGTTTATTCTTATAGTTTTAGTAATAGAAATGATCTTATCTTGAGCCGTTCACTTTTTCCCAATTCCTTTGTTGGATTAGACATGGCTTCTGATCAGTTGGTCAAGAGGAAAAGTATACCATCTAGTCTTTTTTAAAAAGCAAATCAAATTTTCTGTGACCTCAGCTTCATGAACATGATGCTCTTCACCAGTGCCATTTTGGTACCTTAGTCACAGGACAAACATCTCTGTCTCAGGGGCCAGACTGCACCATGAGGCATCAAAGTGGCAGAAAGAATAGAGGTCAAATCGAGAACTCCTGGGCATAAATCTAGTCTCAGACACTTTCGTAGCAGTGTGACCATGAACAAAATCACTTGACCTCTGTCTGCCTCAATTTCCGCCTTCTGAAAATGAAGATGATAATTGCATCTACTTCCCAAGGTTGTTGTGGGAATCAAATAAGATAAAAAATGTGTAAAGTGCTAAACATAGTGCCCAGCACATAGGTGGCACTCCATAAATGCTATTGTTGCTATTATTATTATTCATTTAAAAAAAAATTAGAACCCTTACCTTCCGTCTTGGAACCAAGGCAGAAGAACAGTAAGGGCTAGGCAATGGGGGTTAAGTGACTTGCCCAGGATCACACAGCTGGGAAGTGTCTGAGGCCAGATTTGAACCTAGGACCTCCCGTCTCTAGGCCTGGCTCTCAATCCACTGAGCCACCCAGCTGCCCCTATTATCTATCTATTAAAAAAAAAAAAAGTAAACCTTTATCTGGCATCTTAGAATCAAACTAAGTATCAATCCCAAGGATTAGGCAATTGGGGTTAAGTGAGCGAGGAAGTGTTTTCAAGCCAGATTTGAACCTAGGATCTCTAGGCTCTAGGTCTGGCTCTTTATCCACCGAACCACCTAGGCAAACCCCTATTATTATTAATCTAGGGAGCAAAAATTAATAATAATGCTCACTTTCTCTTCTTGGTCCCATGCAGGAGGTTGTCGTGCTTCTCATAAATTGGTGTCTCCTGCTGGTCCTCCAGGACAAAGTTGGGATCATCTGTTGCAAGGATATCCACGGCACTGCCCAAGGGCATGGCTGGAAAAACCAAGAAAATAAGCACAATTTCAAACTATGTCCAAAAAGACACTAAACTATGCATGACCTTTGACCCAGTAATCCCAATCCAAGATGAAAAGATCAATGAAAGAGGGAAAATGACCCATATAGTCATTCCGCTCTTGTCATTGTGTCAAGGAAGTTCATCCCCTCCCCCTCCTGAGTAGCCTGACCTGTCCATCAAACATTCCTGACCTAACACAGTTGCACCCGGTTTGCGTCCCTGTACGTCAATAAAAGTCAAGGCTTTGGGCTTGAGGAGAGGGAGAAGCGAGAAGAGCACAAAGAAGGAAGAAGTCGAGAACAGAGCAGACAGGTGAAGGGAAGGAGGAAGGGACTCGCAGGCTAGGCACCACGTGCTCAGGTTACTTAGAGGAATAATTGTCTACTCTTTCTAATAAACTTTATAAAATATATATCTGGGTAGAAATATTATTTAATTCATACATCATCCAGTTATGTCCAACTCTTCTACCCCATTTGAAATATTCTTAGCAATGATTCTGGAGTGGTTTGTCATCTCCTTTCTCGCTCGTGATACAGATAAGGAAACGCGGGCAAACAGGGTGAAGGGACTTGCCCAGGGTCACATAAAAAGTATCTCAAGTCAGATTTGAACTCAGGAAGATGAGTCTTCCTGGTTTTAGGTCTGGCACTCTATTCACTGAATCACTTAGCTGCCTGGGTACACATTACTTATAGCGGCATTTCTTCTTATGGTAAAGAACTGGAAATGAAAGGGGCTCCCATCTGTTGGAGAACGGCTGACTGCACTATGGCATTTGAATATAATGGTGATAATAAATGGTATTCAAATATAATAATGTTGATAAGTGGCATCTGAATAATGGTGATAGACAGTATTTGAATGTAATAATGGTGATAATAAATGGTATTTGAATATAATAATGATGATAATGAGTGGTATTCAAATGGTGATAATAAATGGTACTTGAATATAATAACGGTGATAATAAATGGTATTTGAATATATTATTAGTGGGTATAAGAAAGGATGAAAAGGACATCCAGAGGAACTATGGAATATGAGCATGAATTGATGGAATAAAGTGAGGGGAACCAGGAGAATGATTCATACAGTAACAAGAGCACTGTAAAAAACAACTTGGGAAGGCTTAGAAACTCATTTTGGCCACAGCCACAGAGGCTGAAGATGTTCTGGATTGGGAAAGGGTACTTTGGGTGCCACAAAAGGGTAGAGGAGAGCTAGCCAGAAAGGGATGTGCTCAGCAGGCACCCACATCAGACAGACTCCTGGATAAGAAGAAAGGCAATGACAGCCGTCTACGAGTTCAGTAAGCAGGACTCCGTAGCACCTTCCCCAGGAAGGACCATTCTGCAGGTGAGGGGCTTGGGAAGGTGGCTGCCCTTCCGGTCAGTTCAAACTCCAAGGAGCTCCAGCTCTTGGTCTCCTCTGCTCCCTAATGTTCCAAGAGAGACAGGAGACAGGCGCAGCCTCACTCACTCACCATCCCCATCCTGCTCCCCAGCTGCCCGGTATCGATGCATCCTCAGAACGTGGTCTGAGATCTCTCGGTCCTGCTCAGGATCCATCTGATCCAGCATGATGAAAAGCAAGTCAAATCGCGACAGTAAAGAATCCTGTAGGCCAATGTTCTCCATGGGGGTCTTGTACTGATCATACTGGGAAAGAGAAGGAAAATGGGAGATGAAGGTGCCATGGGGAGACCCATAGGATCACGGAAGACTTAGGAGTCAGAAGAGGTTCTAGAAGGGCATCTAAATACACGTATTACCCAGTGGAATTGTTTGTCAACTCCAGGAAGGGTGGGAATATGAATCATGCAACTGTGTAATTAGGAATCTTGTACCTTTGAACTACATTACCCAGCACCCCACTCTCCTCCTGTCATTATGTACTGATGTGGGCAGGATATAAATTCTCCCCTTTTCCACCTAGCTTCTCTTTCCTTCCTGTTGGAGGCTTTGGTGGAGAGGGCTTTTTTGAGCAGGTAGATTAGCTTAGGCACATGGTTTTATTTTGTTAGATAATTACCTTTTTATTCCTTTACTTCTAGTGATTATTAATAAATGTTATAAAATATAATATTTGGAGTTATTTTATATTAATTTTAATTTTACATAACTATGGGGAAAAAAGGTTAAAAATATTTTAAGGGGCAGCTGGGAGGTCCTCAGTTCAAATCTGGCTTCAGACATTTCCCAGCTATGTGACCCTGGGCAAGTCACTTAACCCCCATTGCCTTAGAACCAATACATAGTATTGATTCTAAGGTGGAAGGTTAGGGTTTAAAAAATAAAATCAATCAATAAAAATGGCAAATCTTAGAAATCAGGTAATATTACTTTTTGAGTTCAGGGCTCTAAACCCACCTACCATATTTTTGGCCTAGATAATAGCACCAATAATAGCTACCATTTATATAGCACTCTTAAGGTTTGAAAAGCATTTTATAAATATTCTCTCATTTGATCCATCACAACAACCCTGAGAAGTAGGTGCTATTATTATCCCCATTTTACAGATAAGGAAACAGAGGCAGGTAGCAGTTAAGTGACTTGCCCACTGTCAAATGGATAGTAAATGAATGAGGCTAGGATCCACAGCAAGTCATATAACCTGTGCTTGCCTCAGTTTCCTCAACTATAAAATGAGGATAACAGGCCCTAGCTCCCAGAGTAATTCTGAAACTGGGATGAGACGGCACTTGTAGGGCACGTAATACATAGCCCACTCACTTCCTTTTTCCTCTTCTCTCTAACCTAAGCTGACCTGAGATCTTCCCACTCACCCTGCCATAGACGGGGTTGGCAGCCGCCAGCACGCTGCATCGGGCATTCAGACGAGCATGGATGCCAGCCTTAGAGATCGTGACCCTGCCTTGCTCCATCACCTCGTGGATGGCTGTACGGTCAATGTCGGACATCTTGTCAAACTCGTCAATGCAGACGACCCCTCGGTCAGCCAGCACCATGGCCCCTGCTTCCAGGCGGCGTTCCCCTAGACAGAGGAAAAGAAGGAGAGAAAAGCAAGCCCCAAGCTTTAGATGAGTCACGGAGGACAGGAAACACCTGGAAACAAGGGTGGCTTTCCTTAGACAAGATCATGGGAGTCCTTCAACAACAAAAGAGTTTCCCAGCAAAAGTCTAAGCCCTTCCTTTCTATTTTAACATTATTTTCATTATCCCATTTGGAAAGGACTCTAGTTCCACATGGTTGACATCCTGAGATTTTCACTCCATCATCGTCAAGAACCTAAAGATCATTTTAAAATTAGGAAAAAATGGGAGGAATGAAGAGAAAGAATCGAGGGTAAAAATTATCTTTTTCTCATCAGTTAACTATCTTGATACAAAAGTAAAAACATTGTCTAATAAATGAAAAGTTATTGGGGAAAAATCTAAAATCTGATCCCACAAAAAGAAAAGGATTTTGCATGACCAAAAATAATGTATTCAAAATTCTAAAGGAGAGACCATTTGAGAGCAAAATCTTCCTATAAATGTAGTCTGATATCCTATTTAACTTAAGTCCCCAAGCAATTCTCTAAGACTATAGGTGGCAAAGCAGGTGACCGTCTGCAAGGGTAGAAAATATTCATGAAGTCACAGGTGTAGTTAAAATCCCAAACCAATTCTTTTCTCTCATCTGGCTTGCTTTCCTAGTCTATAAGTCTGTTCCACCAATATTTTCTCCCTCTTCCATTTTCTTAGCATATCCCTTGCCTGACAAGCTTCCTCCAAAAGCTGTTCAAAATCTTTTTCCAAGAGTCCTGGTCCAGTTTCAGGAATGGGAAGGGAAGAAGGGAGGGAGATAATCTGGATTTTATAATTTCAGAAAACTCATTTATAAATTTGTTCTTAAAATAAAAAATAAAATTTTAATGTTAGGATGTTTTTAAAAAAAAATAGTCCTCTTCCAACAAATATTCCATTCTGAAGATAAAACTAATTCATCGATTGCAATGGTACCATGACTGAATTCAAATCTGCCTATTCAGCCTTCTCTCTTAGTCCTCTTCCCACATAAAAGATCAACCCTTCAACTCCCCTGAGCCTCCCTGACCCCTTGTTTTCTGCACCCAGGCCTCACCTGTCTCTTGGTCAGTGGTGACAGCGGCGGTCAGACCCACCCCAGAAGAACCTCGGCCGGTGGTGGGGATCGCCCGGGGAGCTGTGCAGAGCACGTAACGGAGGAGCTGAGATTTGGCAACTGATGGATCTCCTGAAATAAGAACAGGATGAGCAGAGTCCCAGAGGACCTTTAAAATACAATCTTATGGGGGTGGGGGGAAGGGAGATGATGGGCTCACAGCTGAGTGGCTCAGTGGATTGAGAGCCAGGGCTAGACACAGGAAGTCCTAAGTTCAAATCTGGCCTCAGACACTTCCTAGCTGTGTCACTTAACTCCTATTGCCTAACCCTTACAACTCTTCAGCTGATACTTGTATTGATTCCAAAATGGAAAGTAAGGGTTAAAAAAAAAGAATGTTGCAAAATTATACAGAACAAAATAGACCCCCAAAGGAGAGTTATAAGACACTTCCCCTTGCTCTTCTGCAAAAGTAGAGATCACAACTATTGAAATTGCCTATAAAAGAAGATTTTTCCAATGTCTGAATTAGTTTTTTCTTTATGGTTTTCTCTTCTTTAAAAAAAAAATCTGTTATGAAGGAGAGTTCTAGGTTTTATTGTTTATAGTTCAGTCATGTCTGCCTTTTCCTAATGCCATTTGAGATTTTCTTGGCAAAGACACTAGAGTGGTTTGCCATTTCCTTCTCCAGTTCATTTTACAGATGGGGAAACTGAGGCAAAGAGTTAAGCAACTTGCCCAGGGTCACAGATATAAGAAGTGTCTCCACGCAGGTCTTCCTAACCCCAAGCCCACCACTCCATCTCCTGAGTCACATAGCTGCCCTGTCGCTTGAGGGCAGAGGAGGAAATAAAGAGGATATAAAAACAAAAGCTAACCATAAAAATCTATTTTTAAAACAAAATAACCCTAGGACCCAACGATGTCCCCTTTCTTCCATCTGTACCTTAGAAATGTCAGTCCCCTAAACACCACAGTCACTAACACATTCTCTCATTAGATTCTCATAGGACCTCTCCCAGGACCAATCAGACCTAATTTTAGGGATTCTCTGTGTGATCATCCTAGCAGTTGGTAGAAGGCAGACGTGGCCACCATAAACCTAATCCTTGCAATTCCCATCCACAAGATGAGGCTGGCCCACAGCTCTCCCCATCACTGACACTCCATCTCTCCTAGCTGCTTATTTCCACTGAATCACAGACTCTCGCCTCTAGAAGGGCATCTCGCTGGCCAAGCTCACCATGCAGCCACCTCATTGCTCCTTCTGGCCTGCGAGCCCAGGACGGGTCTATTTATCAAAGCCTGGTCTGGGGAACGGCAGAGACACCCAAGGAAAGGGCTGAGAGCTGCCTAAGGCTGGGTCTCAGCTCAGCCAGGCTCGGTTCTTACCCTACAGGCAAGTCTCTCACCACTCCTTTCCCCCGTCCCTACCCTGTTTAATTTAATGCTATTATGTATTCTTATTTGTGTTTCCCAACCTTCTGCATTAGCTAGCTAGAAGATGTTAACTTCTCTATCTACAACTTCATATCAGAGGTGGGATTTGAAACAGTGTCTTCCTGACTCCCTAATCCAGCTCAAATCTGATCTTTTAAAAAACATTTATTAGCTGTAGGATCCTGGGCAAGTTAGTTTATTTCTGACTTCCTCAATTTCTCCATCTGTAAAATGATAAATAATAAATATTTTTTAATTAAAATATTTTAAAAGATAAAAACAAGTCCCTTTCAAGATGGTTGGGAGGATCAAATGAGAAAATATTTATAAAGAGGTTGGCAACTCTTAAAGCATTACATAAATGCTAGTATTATTACTCTACTACCTGTGTGATTTTGAACCTGTCACTTCACCCTCTAGGGCTTCTTTTCCTTGCCTACAAAATAACAGAAAGACTAGATTTCTAAGGTCCCTTCCAGAGCTATCTCCTATCCTATCCCACTTAATAAAATAGTAAATCATATATAATAAACAATATGTAATAAGAAATAATAAAATCTCAGAATACTAAGAAAACTGTGGGTAGAAGAGTAATAAAGCATCAATCTCTTGGGAGTTGAAGGGGAAAACTCCTTAAGTGGAAAAAAAGTTAAGGTTGGTGTAGAGCATCATCCATCACGAATCTAAGAACTGCAAAAGCTCCCTGTTCTGGGAACCTAGCACATTATGCTCAAAGAATGTAAAATGATCCTTTACCTATCAAAAGAACATTGATGTCTCCACGGATGCGGCTTCCGTTCTCTAGGACCTTCTCCACTCCTCCGAGGAGCATGCACAGGATGGCTTTCTTGATGTACTCATGTCCATGAATGCTGGGAGCCAGTGACCTAGATAACTGATCAAAGATATCCTAGGGGAGACACACATAGAGTGGGAGAAAATAAACAAAAAACACAAAATTACTAATAGAATGTAATCTCCTTGAACACAAGGACTTGGTCATTTTTAGCTTTGTAACACTGGCTCGTAGCACCCAGTAAGGAATAGCAAGATGGCGGCAGGGGATGGAGTACAGAGGCAGGAGTTAAGAAGAGTAATATTCCTGAATTAATATCTAGCCACAGACTTACTATGTGACCCAAGGCAAAGTACTTAATATTGTTGGCCTCAGTTTCCTCATTTTTTTCCAATGAGTAGGAGAAGAAAATGGCAAGCTACTCCAGTATCTTTGCTAAGAAAACCCCAAATGGAGTCACAATGAGCAGGACATGACTGAAAATGACTAAATAATAGAAAACTCACAGGAGACACATAATAAATGCTTGAAATTGATGATACATTTTATTGAATACTTTTTGGTTCCTTGGTGTTGTTGAGCTAGCTGTTTAAAGAAAAATAAATTTACAAATGGTTCCTGGCCTCAGTCTTCTGCCCTAAAATCAAATGCACAGACCAGAATTTCTATGGCAAAAGACCAAGAGATGAGGTCTTCTCTTCATGTGCCAACCCATTTCCAAAAAATTCACATAAAATTCAAGGAAATAATGTTAGAGTAACTTTAATAAGAGTCTCAGAAGAAGTCTAGAAATTGTAGGGACATTGAGAGCTTAACTAATTTCATCTCTCTCCATATCTTCAGGCAAACCACCCCCCTAATCCTACTAAAGATCTCTGGGAAAGATTTCTAAAAGAAATCCATAACCTCTCTTAGCTATTCATTCCAGCTGACAGAAGAAAGCATGTTACTTTCCAACACAAAGACATTAAGTCAATGGAAGTCTCCTTTTACAAATGGATGCAGTATAAACAGAAGGTAAACCTTATCCTTCCTGTCTTAAAAATGAAAGGACAACCAATAATTTAGCAAAGTTAAATAATTAAATAGGCAATTTTAAATAGCAATGCATCAGTACTTTTCAAAATATCAATGGGCTTCTTTGTAAGATTCAATGAGGCAGGGGCAGCTAGGTAGCTCAGTGGATAGAGTGCCAGGTCTGGAAAGAGGAATTCAAATCTAGCTTTGGATAATACTTCCTAGCTGTGTGACCCTGACCAAGTCATTTAACCACTATTGCCTAGCCCTTACTGCTCTTCTGCCATGGAACCAATATTTAGCATTAGTTCTAAGAAAGAACATAAGATTTTTAAGAACATAAAATTAATGTGGGAAAAAAACATATAATTTAGAACAACTATATTATTTCCTTTAAAATATGAAAAGCCAAACAAAGACAAAGATTCTAAAGAGAAGGCCTTTTGTTGGTCAAGGGAAAAAAATGATTACTATCAAAATATCTCTGGCTTTTAACTAAGGGAATATAATCTGGCAGTGTCTACTCTTCTGATAAGGAAGAAGCAGGGGTGACAACATGAGCATGGGTGATGGTACAAAGGCAATATCAAAGAAGCAGCAATTCTGTAGCATCAAAAGTAGAGTTGCTCTTCCACACTGTGATGTCCAGCCATGTATGTTCCTTATGTTTTGATTTGTGACAGTGTGATCCACATTTATTGGGCAAATGTTAGATGACTACTTTTCTATTTATTAAATGCCTACACTTAAATAATTTTTTTAAAAAGGACTTTTTTTTTCAATCAAAGAGGACCTCATCCTCGATTTTAAAATATACTATAAAAACTATAAAAAAAAATCACTTTAACTGAACAGAGAATCCAGAAATGGAAACTAGCATAAATGGTGATTATTAAACTCAGGCCTGAAAACATTAGAGAAAGGAATCATTATGCCACTAAAATTTTTGATAAAACCTGAAAACAGAATAGCAAAAAATGAGATTAAAGACACTCAACATAACTTCTATTATGATAAAAACTAATTTGATTCAAGATCTACAAACTTGAAAGAAAAAGGAGAAGCACATCTCTCCCAAATGTGGTGAGGGAAAAATATATTCTTAATCAGAAAAGCCTAATTAGGAAGGAATATGTCCTTTGGACATTTATCCATACTTCACAGAATAATTAGTGCCTGGTACATATTAAGTGACTGATAAGTTTTTATTGGCTGCCTGAAACGAAATTGATGGAGCTGAATATGCCAAAATAAAAGAATTCTGTGTAACAAACAAGTGATGTTTCCAAAATAAAAAGAGCATAAGGGGATAGCTAGCTGGCACAGTAGATAGAGCGCCAGGACTAGATATGGGCAGTCCTAGGTTCAAATCTAGTCTCAGATACTTCCTTGCTGTGTGACTCTGGGCAACCCACTTAATCCCATTTGCCTGTCCTATCTATGGCCTTCTATCTCAGAATTGTTACTAAGACATTAACAGTTAAAAAAAAAGAAAGAAAGAAATAGATGGAGGGAGAAGAACTTTTACAATAATCATTTTGGCATTCAAATCTTTTAAGAAGAGCCATTGCCCATTAGAATGTTCAGATACTTACTAGCTATATGACTTCATTTTTCTAAAGTTTCAGTTTCCTCATCTATAAAATGAGAGGAACTTGACCTTTAAGGCCCCATCTAACTGCAAATCTAAGATCCAGCAAAATGGTCAAAAACATGAATAATTCAATGATATAATAATGTAACTATATAATAATTCAATAACTCAAAGAGGAAAGCAAAATTGCTAATAACCCATGAGAAAAGTTACTCAAATTCTCTTGGGATCAGAAAATTAATTAAAATAGCTTGGATACCACATTCTATCAAGCACAAACTGGCAAAAGCAGCTGAATTATAAAATGTTAATATTGGCAACCCATCAGGGAAATAGGCACTTTCACATTGTCAGTAGAAGTATAAATTAAGAAAAGCTTTTTGGAGAGCAATTTAGCATCATGCAAGGAAAATTGCTAAATTTTTCATATATTTGGATCCCCAAATGCCATGCTGCTAAGAACTAGATGCCAAGGATTTTATCAAATTTTTAAAAATATATTTAATCTTTACAAAAATATTCAAATCCACTTCATTCCAGGGGGGAGGGAGGGAACCTATTAGTCCAATGACTGAAGAATAACTAAATGATTTTTAGTCTATCAAGGATGCAATGGATACTATTATGTCACAAAAATAGTAAAATACAAAGGAATATGGACTCTGTTGGTTAGTCATTTCAGTTGTGTCCCAACTCTTCCTGACCCTATTTGGGGTTTTCTTGGCAAAGACAGTGCAGTGGTTTGCCATTCCTTCTCCAGCTCATTTTACAGATAAGGAAACCGAGACCAACAGGGTTAAGTGACTGACCCAGGGTTATACAGCTAGTAAAGTCTGAGGCCAGATTTGAAATCATGAAAATGAGTCTTCCTGACTTGGAGCCTGTCATTTTATCCAATGGGCCACCACCAAGCGGCCTTTAGGACAAGGTCATAACATAAACGAAGGAGGACAGAATTCAGTGGTTGTTTTACATAAACAATATGTCCCAAGATCCTTTGCATTAAGTTGAAAATCACACATAATAGCAAGCCAATTTAACAAGTATTTCTTATCCAAACATACCGGTACACTTTATGACTTTTCTCAGGCCTATCAGGGTGGCCAGCATTGCTAACTAAAGAGTATTCATGAAACAAAGAGAATCTCTGCTCCTGCCCAGTGTGAATTTTAAAACTGCTCCACCCTACTCAGGCTGTACTTTAGATTTAGCCATTTCCTGATTAGTAACAATGGAGATACTTGGTTTAACAGAATCAAGTCTTGGGAACTCTACATTTCTCCACCCTACTTAGTTTAACAAGATCAGGCATGTCTGCACCATACTCAAAGATTTAATTTTCTGAGAAAATGGCCTTCAATAGACATGTGCAGAAAAAGCGGACAGACCCCTGGGCTGTCCTAAGTCAAGCTAAGCTATCATTGATACAGATGAGATGCAGGAAAGTGATATAAAACTGTCTATATAAGGCACATCACTTGCTCTCTTTCTCTTTTTCCCCGGAGAGGCGACTCTGGCTGGCAGTGTGCTAAGCGTTCCAACATCTTGGCATGGTGGCAGCTATTCTGGGTTTGGCAGTGAGTTTGCCCTTGAGCTGATTCAGGTTCAGGCATCTTAGCTGAGCCCTTTGGAGTTCAGGCTGATTCTTTCCTCCTTACTCTTCAAAACCTTATCTTCCTAGAGCCTCTGGTCTTCCTCCTGGCACTAGCCAGGCGGGAGGAATCCTACACCCTTTTCCTTCTTTCTTCTTAATTTCTTTCCACTATATCAATTAAATCACCATAAATTTCCAGCTGACTTGGTTATATTTCTTTTATATTTGGGATATACATGGCAACCAAATAATTAACATAGTTTAGGTCACAATGCTAAATTATCCTTTACACCAGACACTTGTCATAAGCAAGAACTCTGGACAAAGCCTGAGGCAGGAGCTAACATTTGGCACAACACAATGTTGTGTTGTGGAACATTTCTCAGAACTAGAAAGATTGGACAAATTGCTTCAAGATTTCACAGGGCTTAGGAAAACAGAATTTTTAGCCAGCCATTAAAATTTTTTATACAGTTTTTCTGCCTTTGTTTTTTTTCAATTACTAATCCTGGGCACCTGAATTAAAATAAAGTCTTCTAGTAAGCTAAGGGTGGGGATTTTGACTATAGGAGAAGGAAAAAAACCAAGGTCATTGAAATGGAAGGAAAAAAGAAAAAAGGGACCAAGATCAGATAAATGAAGGCCTTGGAGAAAGTCCCAGACTCAAGTACAGACTGTCACAAATTAGCTGAATGACCCTGGGCAATTCAAATACCTACTCATTGCCTCCAGGCAACTCTCAGTGGCAATGAATGGCCAAGAAAGAGCAGCCCAATCTAGTAAATATAATAGCTAGCATTTACATAGCACTTTAGGAGTCCAAAGACATTTAAACCATCTCATTAGGACCACAAAACAACCTCAGGAGGAAGCACAAACTCCAGATACCAAGGGGCTCCTCACCAGGAACTCCTAAACTAAGGAAATAACAGGTCTAGTTAAAAAAAAAGGGGGGGTGGAAGAAAAAGAAAATTTACAAAAGTTATGTATTGTCTGTTGTTCAACTCTTCATGACATCTTTTGGGGTTTTCTTGGTCAAAATATTGGAGTTGTTTGCCATTTCCTTCTCCAGTTCATTTGACAGATGAGGAAGCAGAGACAAACAAGGTTTAAGTGACCTGCCCAGGGTTACACAGCTAGTGTCTGGAGTCAGATTTTAATTCATGTTTTCTAGACCCTGTTCCTTTTCCATTTCCACAGGAGTCACCTAACTGCCTCCATATTTTCTACCAAAATATAAATATTTTCCATTCTCAATTCGATACTTCTTATTTGTATTCAATGAAAAACAATTAAAAATTTTAAGACAGTCTTTTCAAAAAAACAATAAGTTTGCAATTGGGTAAGAACTTTTTTCACTTATCCTTCAAAAAAAAATATACACAAAGAAAGCCCTGATGTGCTTTTTCTAGACTCATGGCATGTCTTAAACTTTATTCCATCACCTACCTAGCCTATATTCCACTAGTTTCCCCCAAATTAAGCAAATGGTAACTATCTCCATAAAAGGAAGAGTAAGTCTATTCCTTAGAGGAAAAGATTAAAACCAGAGAGAAAAATGGAGCCAGCTCCTCCAATTCCCAGAGAACTCCCACCCCCAAAGTCTTCCTAAAAACTTCCTCTGCCTTCCAAAACACTTAAGTCTATCCCAAAGCTCTCTCCTACCTTGGAGCGGGTCTTGCTAAACTTCTTAATCTTGGCGACATCTTCAGCAGAAAACATAGGCTGAACCTCCTTGCTCATCAGCTTCACATTGCAGGCAATCAGGATAGTCCTAGAGGAAGAGGATGGATGGTTGGAGGGACACTATTCATCAGTGCTGAGCATTCAGCAGCATCCTCTTTTCCATCAGCAGTACTCCTGGGGAGAAGATGGCAGCTTCATGCCTCCATATAGCAAACTGCCAAAAACCATCCCAATTTCAGGGAGCATGAAGTGCATGATGCTGGATTTGGAGCCAGTAAGAGCAAGGTCCAAATCCTGCCTCAGTATTGAGTGTGTTCACCTATTTCAGTCGTGTCTGACTCTCCGGGACCCATTTGGGGATTTTCTTGGCAATGATACTGGAGTGATCTGCCATTTCCTTCTCCAGTTCATTTGACAGATAAGGAAACTGAGGCAAAAAAAGATTAAGTGACTTCCCCAGGATCACATAGCTAGTAAGGGCAGGGATTGTGTTTTGCCTCTTTTTTTGTACTGCCCCGGCACATAGTAGCCACTTAATAAATGTTTATGATTAACTGATGGATTAACTGAAAAGACTTTGCTCAGTAACTTGTCACACAACCCTGAGGATGAATGTGCATTAATTAATGGCTCTAAGTTTGGTTTCCTCTCTGGCTGGTGGTTTTTCTCTGTCCTTTGAGCTCAAGAAATCCTCCCAAATGTCAGACACGGGGTCAAGGATTGACAAGAAGAGCCAGGTCTCCTACCAGGGAGATATTATCACAAGATTGGGGAAAAAGAGGACAAAAAGCAGACTGCCACTTGCTCCAATGTTCTCAGTCTCCACAACTGCTTTACCTGAATGTGCCCGAGGTGTATCCTCCTTTCTTTCCTGGAAGACAACGGTAAGTCCCCACTACCTGGATCCGGTCACCAGGCTTCACTTTGTCTACAAGGTCATCATCCAGGATGACATCCACAGAGCGGGGCAGCTGGCCGGCAGGGGCCTTTTCAGGCATTTCCTGGATGGTGATGGTCTGGTGGTCTTTATACACTGAAAGACCATACTCTGTCTCCAAAGGATTATTCTCTTCATCCTAGAAAATAAAGGCAAAGACATATTTACTTACCCTTATTCCCAGATAGCCAGAATTAAATTATCAGGTCATCTAAATCTAACTGCCTCCCCCTACGGGGGAAAAATGCTACCATTTTTTTTCACCCTATCCCATGTGTTTATAAATTGCATAATTAATATAAGCATAATTAATACAAGCAGCCTGACCAAAGTAGAAAAACAATGCTAATTGAGACAATTAAAAAGCTTCGGAAGTTGCTGGCTACAAAATAAACCCACAAAAAACAACAGCATTTTCAAGAGGTGATAATAGAAAGGGAAAATGCATCCAAAATATCTACAAAATGAATAAAACAAAGAACATCAAATCCTGTCCAGATTCAATTATAAAGTGCTCCTTCAAGAAATAAGTAATGGAGGAACATTCAATGCCCACGCATGATATAATATTATAATAAAAATAACAACATTACCAAAATAAATGTACAACTATACCACAGGTAGCTAGGTCATGGAGTGGATAGAGTCCTAGACCTAAAGTCAGGAAGACCTAAATTCAAATTCAGCCTCAGAAACTATCTGTGACTAAGTGAGCCATTTAACTTCTGGTTGCCTTAGTTTCATTTTTAAAATCTACAAAATCCCCATCTATAAAATGGGGATGATAATAGCCCCTACTTCTGAAGCTGTTGTGAGGATCAAAAGAGATAATATTTGTGAAATGCTTAATATAGTGCCTGGCACATAAAAGGGGCTTAATATGCCTATTCCCTCACTCCATGTAATGTTTTACCAAACTATCAAAGGGAAGGCTCCTGTGTAGAACTTGATAAAAATAATCTAACAACTTATCTGGAGGTATAAAGGATCTAGGATACTAAGGGAAATAAAGGGGGAAAAAAAGTAGAAATTAAGAAGGAAAAGCACTTTCAGACCTCAACTATATAATAAAGCAACAGCAATCAAAATTATTTGGTACTTATTTAAAAATAGAGACAAAGATTAATAAGACAAGGAAAATCAGAAACAATGGAAATCGGTAACTCAGCATTCAGTAAACCAGAAAGAACAAAAAAGTTCTATATAAAAAAACATCCATGTTCTAGGCTCAAAGTGTGTCCAGCAGTCCATTATCCTCTGGGTAGGCTCCTTTTTGCCCTCCAGTCAATTTCTAGAAATCAAAACCCAAATATTTCTCTTTCTTTTTCTATTTTCTCCTTTTTCTTTTTTCTTTCTCTCTTCCTCTTCCTTCCTCTCTTTTTTTTCTCAGCCCTGTGATTCCATTAGGAAAAGAAGCTCCTAAGGAGAAAAATGTCAACCTAAACACATCACCCATGCTCTACACCTTATAATTCATCCTCTTTAAGAGTTGCCCAAGGACACCAAGAGGCAATTGGCTTGCTCAGGGTCACCCAGGCAGTATGTGTTCAGGAAGAGAGGCTTGAACCTCAAAGTCTAGCTTTCTCTACATGATACACTGCCTCTCTGATACCCCCAAGCACATCTGATGAGAAGGGATGGACGACTCTGACCTTCCCTCTTAAGGAGGGACTATCCACTCAGTCCCTTTACCTTGGTGGGGTAGACAGAGCTGGAAGGAAAGGCCACCAGTGAGGTGAGATCTGTGTAGTTCCTCTCCAGGGTCTTCTTGGTGGCAGGGCAGTAGTGAACACTACGGACAACCTTGGGTCGAATCAGGGAACCTGGAAGGAGAGAAGGTGTGTAAGACCAATACACTAGATGAGATGGATGGGAAATTCAACTCCTTTACATGTAGGATGGCTTCCTCTTCCCAACCCAACCTCAAGACTTCCTCCCTTCCTCTTCTACCCCAAGAACCAGCTCCCAAGGAGATGAGAGAAAGCAGACCAAAGAAAGTGGCTCTCCCTCTAAAGTTTTTAAAATGTGGCTTCTTACCCTATTATTCAAGCTGGAGTTAATCCCAATCATTTTCACTGCTCTGTTCTAAGTCTTCAAAATTTTGCATCCTCAAGCTGCCTAATTAAGCTTTCCCCAGGGCATAAGCCTTTAATTTAAGCCTTCAATTTATTCCAAGAGTGCCCAGCTAGTGCCCTCTATTCTGACAATGCCATCTGGCCCCCTCACATTTGGTGACGATGCCCTCTACACAGACGATGCAACTGAGGAAGCAGGAGGTGAGGGTCCGAGGAGAAACATGCTTGGAACCAAAGCTGCCCTCCAGACCAATGTAGAATTCTTCATACTGCTTCGCATAGGTGGCATCAATGGAGGCCACAAAGTCCTTTAGGGCACGCTGGAAGGCCAGGAGTTCATCAAAGGCATTGTTAAGGAGCCTGCAAATGGGACAAGAAGAAAAAAAATGTAACTGAGAGAGGAGCAATCTCCCTAAAAAAATACTGATTCTGGGGGTAGTTAGGTCTAGAGACAGGAGGTCCTGGAATCACATCTAGCCTTAGATGCTTCCTAGCTGCGTGACCCTGGGGCAAGTCACTTAACTCCTACTGCCCAGCCCTTACTGTTCTTCTGCCTTGGAGCCAATACACAGTATGGATTCTAAGACAGAAGGTAAGAGTTTAAAAAAAAATACTGATTCAAATAGAACCCAAAAGATCAGAACTAGATCAAGAATTTATAACTAAAAGGTCATGTAGCATAATATAATTCATATTTATAGGTGGATTGAAATAGATATGAAATATCCATATATTTATATAAGAATTGAATAACTTAAATTATACCTTTATATCTAATTTAGATATAAATTATTTATATTATAAATCATATTTTATTTTATTTATATTTAATTTAGAGGTCACCCAGTCCAAACACACTATATTATGAGTGACTTACAGAGGCCCAAAGAAGTCGAGTCACTCACCTAGGGCCACACAGATATTAAATAGCTGATGTGAAATTTGAACCCAAGCCTCCTTGACTCCAAAGGCAATATTCTCTATCTACCTATACACTCTACTATCTTTCAAGGACTTCCTCCAATCCCATTCATCCCACCAACTAGAATAAAGAGTCAGATAATGAAAAATTGAACATGGGCAAAAAATTAGAAAATGAGGGGATGCCCTCCAACTGGGGACTGGCTGAACAAATTGTAGTATATGTTGGTGATGAAATACTATTGTGTTCAAAGGAATAATAAAATGGAGGAATTCCATAGGAACTGGAACAACCTCCAGGAAGTGATGCAGAGTGAAAGGAGCAGAACCAGAACATTGTACACAGAGACTGATACACTGTGGCACAATTGAATATAATGGATTTCTCCATTAGTGGCAATGAAGTGATCCAGAACAATTCAAAGGGATTTACAAGAAAGAACACTATCCACATTCAGAGGAAGAACTGTGGGAGTAGAAACACAGAAGAAAAACAACTGCTTGATTACATGGGTCAATGGGGTTATGATTGGGGATGTAGACTCTAAATGATCACCCTAGTACAAACATCAACAACATGGAAATAGGTCTTGATCAAGGACACATGAGGGAAAAGGTAGGGGGAGGGGAGGGAAAGAATATGATTCTTGGAACCAGGGAAAAATGTTCTAAATTGACTAAATAAAATTTAAAAAAAACAGAAAAGAAAAAGAAAAATTGAGCATGAATAGAAGCTTCCTCTGAACTTTAGTGCTCAAAGGTTTCCTAGGTTCCCCACAATTGCCAGGGGCTTATGGACAAAAGCTTTTTAATATTGTCTCCTGAAAACTAGAAAAACTTTATTCCATTTCAATCCAACAGATTTTGTTTAATTATTTAACCCTTTCTTTCTGTCTTAATAATAGCTCTAAAACAGAAGGGGCAAGGAAATAAGCAAGCAGGATTAAATGACTTACTTAATCAGGGTCACAAAGCTAGGAAGTGTCTGAGTCCAGATCTGAAACCTGCCATTCTACCACTGACCTACCTAGGTGTCCCCTGTTTGCCCTGATCAATTCCCTAGTATTTCTATAAAATAGCCAGAACCCATTAATGTTTCAATCATTATAGAAACTGAAATACATTCTAAAAAGAACTGAAGGTGAGAAAAAGAAAAAAAAGGGGGGAGGGGAAAGGACAGGAAATACCACACATGACCCCAATTTGGTTTTCTCAGCAAAGATACAAGAGTGATTTGTCATTTCCTTCTCCAGCTCATTTTACAGATGAAGAAACTGAAGCTAACAGGATGTAAATGACTTGCCCAGGGCTCCACACCTCTGGTAGGTGTCTGAGGACAAATCTGAATTTGGGAAGATGAGTCTTCCTGATTCCAAGGCTAGTGCTCTATCCACTGTCCCACCTAGCAGCCCCCCACAAAAAGAAGCCCGCTGAATGGTAAATCAATGACTCAGTGACTCTAGAAAACCAAAATCCTATTCTTGAAAGCAAGGGATCAAGCAATGGAAAAATACAAAGTCTAAGCATATTATAAAGTTATAGGTTCACAGGATCCTAGATCTGAGGAAGGGACTTCAGAGACAAGAGAACATAAATCTAAAGCTCCAACTCCTTCATTGTAATAATGAGAGCACTGAGGTGCAGAGAGACTGTGAGTTACCCAAAATCACACAGGCAGTCAATTACTAGAGATGGTAGCTGAACTCCGGTCCTCTGACTCCAGAGTCAACACCAGGTATGCTGTCTCCACTAATGTATCAACCCGGCTCCCTATGAGGTGGGAGATAAAGACTAGAACAGGGAATAGAGAGGTTTCCATTTATACCCATAGCTGCCCCCCAACCCCCAGCGATGCCAAAGCTCACTTGATGGCTCGTTTCTCATTCTTCCGACGGAGATCATTCACGTTGACAATCAACCGATGTTGGTTATCACTAATCAGCTCTCGAACTTTGCTCTGATAAATTCCCTGGTCTTCCTGCAAGATAGCCAGAACCCTTTCTTCAGTCCAGCCAAAAGGATTATGTTTTAAAGCGCTTCTTAATTTAGAACATAAAACAACTCCTCTCTTCCTTTCTTGGAGAAATGGGTGAATTAAGGTAGAAAATAAAACATAACACTGTCAGATTTCACATGGTTTGATGGGGATATGATTGGCGATGTAGACTCTAAACAACCACTGTACTGCAAATATTAATAATATAGAAATAGATCTTGATCAATGAAACGTTTAAAACCCAGTGGAATTGCTTATTGGCTATGGGAGGAGGGAGGGTGGAGGAGAGGGAAAGAATATGAATCATGTAACCATGGAAAAATTTCCTAAATTAATTAATTAAATATATTTTTTAAAACAATAACATTGTCAGATTCAGTTTGCTGTAATGTTTAGTTCTAATAATATGGGTTAACAAGCTCTCCAGGGGGAAAAAAAATGTCCTCATGACATACTTTTTTTTTGGGGGGGGGGTCATTTATTTATTTTTAGATTTAAATTAATTTATTTAGTCAATTTAGAACACTATTCCTTGGTTACAAGAATCATATTATTTTCCACCCTTCCGGTAGCTGATGTGTAATTCCACTAGGTATTACATGTGTCCTTGATCAAAACCTATTTCCATGTTGTTGGTGTTTGCATTAGGATGTTCATTTAGAGTCTACCTCATGATATACTTTTAAGATTACTCTTGAAAATATTTTGTGTGATAATACATGTGTAACCCAGACTGAATTTCTTGTTAGCTCCGGGAGGGGGGAGGGAAGAAGGGAGGGAGACTTATGTGGAAATTTGTTATTAAAATAAAAAATTTGATAAAGAAAAAAAATTTTTAATTAAAAACAAATCACTCTTCTGCCTTTCCAATCTGAAACCCTTTCCTTATGACAAAATAAAAAAGATGGCAATATTTTGACAATGATCAATTGTGAAAGACTTGTCTTGGGGGCAGCTGGGTGGCTCAGTGAATTGAGAGCCAGGCCTAGAGGTGACGGGAGGTCCTAGGTTCAAATCTGGACTCATACACTTCCCAGCTGTGTGACCCTGGACACTCTTCTGCCTTAGAACCAATTCACAGTATTGATTCTAAGGTGGAAGGTAAGGGTTTTAACAACAACAACAAAAAAAGACTTGTCTTTTCTGATTGACAATGAAAGACCCAAGACAATTTCAAAGGTGAAAGATGTAAAATGTTATCCACATCCAGAGAGGACTAATGAACTCTGAATGCAAAATGAAACTCTTTTCTAGGGCCAGCTTTAATCATCATGTTATTACTGCTGGAGTAAATAGCGTTTCCCTGGTTCTGCTTTATTTCACTCTGGAACATCAACATTCCCATGTTTCCCATTTCTTCTTCCCATATTCTATTTCTTATAAAGTCACAATATTTTATTGCATTCACAATATCATAATTTATTTAGCCAGTCTCCACTTAATGGCTATTTTCTTTGTTTAAAATGCTTTGTTATCACAGAGCTATTAATAATTTTGGTATATGTGCCTTTCTTTCCATCACTGACCTCCTCAGCATATATACTCAATAGGAGGATCTCTAGGATATGAACATTCACAATCTGACCACATATAGTTCTATAAACACTGTATTAATAATGTACCAAGCTTGCCATAGCCTCTGCAACTTGAACTATTAGCATCTTCTGTCATCTTTGCCAATTTCCTGTGTGAGATGAAGCTTGACTTGCTTTCATTTTCATCTTTCTTGTTATTACTGATTTGAAACAAGGCTTCACAGGGTCCATTAATAGCTTGCAATTCTTCTAAGAACTGTTTGCTAACAATATTCTTTCATCATATCCAAAAGTAAATTACTCCTACTCTTATATACTTGTGTTCTTTGCATATTCTGGACTCTTACAGAGATAACTGATTGAAAGGCTTTCCCCAAAACCCACTGCTTTCCCTTTTATTGGAGATGCAATTAATCTTCTTTGTGAAAAGTTTTCATCTACTTTATGTTATGTGACAACCTGTACGCCCCTCTCATCTTAGTCACATCAATGAACTGTCATCCAAATTTTTTTATAGTATAACCTTTCATTCCCAGGTAGAACAATCATTTTTACCTTATTATTGTATTAGATGTTGATCTAAATTTAATTTCTGCCAAATTGCCTTGAAATTTTCTAAGCAAATCTTATCAAATAGTAATTCTTTGCCAATTAATTTATTTTTCAGAAATAGATCACTGTGTTAAGTTCAACTGTTTCTAGTGCTTTATCTAATTTGTTCTAATTTTCTCCTTTTCTAAGTATTTTAACCAGTACCAAATAGTTTCAATGACAACTGCTTTATAGTAAAGCTTAAGGTCTGAAAATAATATCCTTAATTCTTTTTTTCCTTCCACTTTTTCCCAGAAGATTCTAGATTTTTTGTTCCTCCAAATGATTTTTATTATTTTGCCTACCTTCATCAAGTACTCTCTTGGTAGTTGGTTTGACAAAGCATTTAAGTCTGCAAATTAATTTAAGTGGTATCATTTTTAATAACTGTTCAGACCTAACAAAGAATAATGAAAATCTCTAAAATTGTTTAAGCTTTTTACTTCTGTATATAGTGATGAAGAGTCTGGGTTTTCCCACTGTAAATGGTTTTAGTCATACTTTCATCATTTAAGTGGCTTTTCTAGACTTAGATCCATAAGATTTTTAGAATAAATATGCTACACTTTGTCAAAGACTTTTCCTTTATCTGCAATCTGTAGTTTGCAGTGGTTTTGTTTGTAATATGAACTTTTAATTGCTTTTCTAACTTTGAATCATCCTTGCATCAATAACGTAAATCTAAATTGATCATAATGATAACCTTTTTATACACTGTTATAGTTTTTGCTAAAATTTTACTTAAAATTATTATCAACAATCATTAGTGATGTTGGTTAATAGTTCTCATTACTTTATTCTCCTCTAGTTTAGGTCTTGAGACCTAGTTACCCTCTTAGGGGACTTCAGAAAAGTCCATCTTAATCTTCTGGAAAGGCAGTGCATATTTACACCCAACCTACTGAGAAATAAATCACAACCCACTGGGGAAAAAGTCTTAATGAACCAGCATTTATTAAACACATACATATAAGCTCGGTGCTGGTCGCTGGAGCTATCATCAGGTGGCAAACTAATTCACCTGACAGAAAAACTGTTTTTGTTTATATGGATTAAGTAGAGAAAATGGGGGTCAGTCAATGGCAGCCACTTCTCCCTCCACCCCGCCCCCCCAATGACAACAACAACAAAAACCCTAATAACCTCTCAAATACACCAACAACTCAGATCTATACTTCCTTTCTTACATCCAGTAGGTGATAGTCACAGCTGTCTAGACTAATAAATGCCACTTAGGGGTAAATTTCACCCCCTTTCACCGGTTTCATTCAGCACAACAATCATTAAGCATCTATTAAGTATTTAATGCTAGATACTAAGATAAAGGTTAAAGAGCGTGCTCCCAGTTCGTTACTTCCGCTATAAAAAAAGACCGTGGACACTCAAAACTTTTCCAAGGTTGGCTCCTCCTTTGCTCCCCACCCCCAAGCAAATAAGAATGGATAAAGTATTTTTGCACCCCAATACAATCTAATACAAGTGCAAAGGTTCAGCTCCAACCCATACAAATTCGATTAGCAACTTTTAACGAGTGAACCGGTTTAGGGCAGGATCCTAGGCGAATGCAAGAATGAAGCCGGTGAAACCTCCACGATCTGGAAACTTCCAACAAACTTCCCCACCTGTGTGGGTTCATGCTAACAGCCCAGACCCCGCTCCCATAAACCACGTGGGTCAAGAGCAAAGACAAAAAGCTAAGATCTCTTGCTCGCAGAGATAGACCCCTTCCTAGCACACAACTCTGCCAGTCCCCGCACCCCCAACTTCCATCTTGAGCCCCGGAGGAAGGCGGCTACTATCATCACCTCATCATCTAGGAAATCCAAGTAATCTCTCTGCGCCTCCCGCAGCTCAACATCGTCTATCACCGTGGTCGCGGCCATACTTCCAAGCTGCAGAATGGAGTCCTGTTCTTCGCTCCCCCAGGCCCTGACTCCTCCCCTGGCGCGAAAACTACTTCACTTTTCCCGCCACCAAAAGTAAGCGCTTAGAGGCAGCGGAAGCAGATTTCGATTCTGGTTGGCTGCGATTTACAAGGCCGGAAAAGTGTTTGCCCAATGGGAAGCTTCTTCCTGCCCTCGGCGTTTGGATACTCCTCCCGTGGCGGGAAACTGACTGATGTCGCTCTACTTCCTCCGCCCCTACTGCACACCCTTAAGTCAAAAGAACCGAACTGGCCAATCAAGAGGGCGGGATCGGTCGCTCCTCTCCTCGTGATTTTCAGTACCCGAGGGGTGGGGCTGCAAAGAAAATATCTTGCATGGCCGTCTGGGAATTGTAGTCCGTGTGATAGAAATTTAGCCGTCTGGACCGCTGGTGTTACCTGAGACGAGATGTTTTTTTCTGATTTCTAATAAACTGTTTCTCTTCTGGGAATATGCAAAAATGGTTGCTTGATCGTGTCCTCCAGTTTCATCTATAATTTATGTTCATTTTACGATTGGAAAAGTTATTCCCTCGTTAAATGCCTTCGTTTATAGGAGTTTGGGAGTGGTGTTTTATTACATTGGAATGGTAGGAGTGACATAAAAACGTAAAAGTTTATGGTTGGGTTTGTTTTGTTTTGTTTTGTTTTGTTTTGTTTTGTTTTGTTTTGTTTTGTTTTGTTTTGTTTTGTTTTGTTTTTGGACATAGACACGACCTGAAGCTGAGCTCCTACCGGCAGAGCTTGTTGCTAAATTTTCACTGTATAACTTGGAAATCAGCAAATGCTCCAAATCAGAATTTGATTTATTGTTGTATTTATTAGATTTAAGAAAATGATGGCGAAAATGTTAATATTGCCAACTTAACTTAAAAATGTGTAGTGTGTACTACATTTTCCAATGCACTCCTGTTTCACTTGAGATTTCATAGATCGGGGGAATTTTTTTCACTGATGATTCGGCAACATTTCTGTAATTTGCACTCTTAGAGATTTATTTTAATATATTTATTTTATTTATTTATTTTAAAATTTTATTTAAATCACTGAGATTTGAAGTAATCTGCCTACATCGTCAATGCAAAGAAAATATCTTTTCACATTTATCAAGCAGCTTTTTTCTATGGTGTCTAGAATATAGTGTTAGATTTGGAGAAAGAAAGGTGGGCTTCAAATTCTGCCTCTGACACTTAGGAGCTAAGCGATCCGAGTCAAATCACACCCTCTCTAAGCCTCAGTTTCCTTCTCTGTAAAATAGAGTTTGGACTAAATGGTCTTTATTGTACCTTACAGTTTTTACAGTCTTTACAATCCCTTGCAGAAGCACTAGGTGGCGCATTGGACAGTCAGGTAAAATCTGATGTCAAATCCTCACCCAGATCCCACAGTATCTGTGTGACCTTGGACAAATCACTTAAGTTCTGACTGCCACAGTTTCATAATTTATAAAATGAGAGTAAGAATAGCACCTACATCCCAGGGTTGTTGTGAGGATCAAATGAAATAATATTTGCACAGTCCTTTGTAAATCTTTAAAGCACTACGTAAATACAAATTATTATTATTACTACATCTATGATTTCAAAGTTTTTAATAAGCAAAAATAAATTCTGGAAATCACAGAACAAAAAAAAAATATTCCATGAAGCATCTAGTGGTGTGAAGATCTAATACCATGTTATGGACAGCTAAGTGGCACAGTGGATAGAGTGCTGGGCTGGGAGTTAAGAAGACTCATCTTCCTGAGTGAAAATCTGACCTCAGACTCTTAGTAGCTGTATGACCTTCAGCAAGTCATTTAACTCTTTTTCAGTTTCCTCATGTGTCAAATAAGCTAGAGAAGGAAATGGCAAACCACCCTAGTATTACTGCCAAAAATAAATAAATGAATAAATGAAATCAGTTCACAAAGAGTTGGGCACAACTGAAACAACTATATTAGGCACTATATAAATGTTAGCTATTACTATGATGCAAGCTGATGTTTTGTATACCTGGATATACTATGTATGCTTAATTAATATGTACTCTACTGCCTTCTTGCTATCCTGTCCCTAAAATATCTTTTTCCTTCAGAGTTCAAATAGGAAGGATACCAGTTAAACCCTTGATCTACTCACTACCTGTTCCTTCCTAACTAACCTATTTCTAAGAATAATTTCCTCTTCTCAAAGTTTGATAGCTATGTAACCTGTGACTCAAAGGCTATTTGCATAAAACCTTTCTAAAAGGCTTTTGAGGGTTGATAGTATCTATTGTACCTCACTGGATTGTTCAAAGGATCCTGTGACCTAATGTCTGTGAAATATGTAAAAACCTGGATCTATGCATGCATATTTAAGGTATTGATTAGCTTCAAGACTATAGTTTGAAAGCCTGTAATTTGATCAGTTTGATTTTTACATTTTCAATCTGAAGAACAAAAACAAATTCATGAATCATTCTTATACAAGGTAATGAATGAATGAATGAAAAAGAATCAGTAAATGGTTACTATATGCCAGGAACTGGTCTAAGCACTAGGAATACAAATATAAAGAGAGAAATTGCTCCTGATCTCAAGGATCTGGGTAGATGTTCTTAACGGAAGGTCCACAAACCTCTAATAAGGCAGGTGTTCTTAACCTGAAATCCACAAACCCCTGTGTGATCTATGAGTAAATTTCAGGGGATATGAGAATTTGGATGGGAAAAATATATATCTTTCTTTCAATATAATTGGTTTCCTTTGCAGTCCTATCTATTTGAAAATATTCTTAGATGAGATCAATCTAATTTTTGATTATATTAAATTGAAAAGTTTCTGTACAAAACCAATGTAACCAAAATTAGAAGGGAAGCAACAAATTGGGGAAAAAATTTTACAACAAAAATCTCTGACAAAGGTCTCATTTCTCAAATTTATAAGGAACTAAGTCAATTGTAGCCTAAATCAAGCCATTCCCTAATTGATAAATGTACAAGGGACATGAATAAGCAGTTTTCAGATAAAGAAATCAAAACTATCAATAAGCACATGAAAAAATGTTCTAAATCTCTCATAATGAGAAAAATGCAAATCAAAACAACTCTGAGGTACCACCTCACACCTAGCAAGTTGGCCAATATGACAACAAAGGAACATAATAAAGGTTGGTGAAGATGTGGCAAAATCAAGACACTAATGCATTGCTGATAGAGCTGTAAATTAATCCAGCCATTCTGGAAGGCAATTTGGAATTATGCACAAATTATTTAAAAGAATGCCTACCCTTTGATCCAGCCATACCACTGGGGTTTGTACCCCCAAAGAGATAATAAGGGAAAAGACTTGTACAAGAATATTCATAGCTGGTGGCAAAAAATTGGAAAATGATGGGTGTCCCTCAATTGGGGAATGGCTGAACAAATTGTGGTATATAATGGTGCTGTAAGGATTGATGATCTAGAGGCTTTCCATATGAACTGGGAGAACCTCAATGAACTGATACAGAGTGAAATGAGCAGAATCAGGAGAACACTGTACACAGAATGTAAAAACATCATGGAACAATCCAATGTAATGGACTTTGCTACTAGTAGCAATGCAAGGAGCCAAGACATCCTGAAGGATTTATGCTATCCACATTGAGAGAAAGAACTATGGGAGTAGAAATGCAAAAGCAAAACATATGACATCACTTATCACATGTCTATATGGTATGTGATTTGGGGTTTAGGTTTTTTAAAAAATCACTTTATAGCAAAAATGAATAATATAGAAATAGGTATCAAGTGACAACATTTGTACAACCCGGTGGAATTGCATGTCGGTTCTGGGAGTGTGGAGGGAATAGGGGAGGGAAAGAAAATGAATCATGGAAACATGGGAAAATATTCTAATAAATAAATAAATAAATAATTTTTAAAGAGAGAAGAGATCAATAGACATCACCAATCTGCCAAAGGAGTCTATGATACAAAAAAAAAGGTTAGAAACACCTGAAATAGGATAAAACAATACATATAGGGAATGGTGGCCAACAGATATTTTGTGTCAGGAGAGTGGTCTCAGGGATAGTGAATTGATCTGTAGGGCAACTAACCACCTAACTAACAAAGCAATGCTGCTGTTGTTGCTTGCTTCTGCTGGGGCTTCATGTAGTCATATTTATAGATCACTTAGTTTTACAAATATTCTCTTATATTCACAATTATCCTCATTTTACAGATGAGGAAACTGAGGCTAACAAGTGGATTTGATTTACTATTGTATAATTGTAATTTTGTTATTGGATATTAATTTTAATCTTACACTATTGATTCAATTACTATATCCAGAGAAAGTGGGGGGTGTTAAGGGTAAAATTTAGGGTTGAGACTGAATATATTATTTAGTGGTCGCCAGGGATTTAAATTCTAAATCCCAATGAAATACTCAAGTCAGAATTTTATGGTATTTTATTTACAATAGAAGGAAGAAATTAAGAAGACGGAGAAGAGGGAAAAGAGTAAAGATCTACTCTGACTGAGCCAGGGGGAGTTCAGAGGCCTGTCAGCCAAGGGGCCTTCCCAGAAGATTAAATCTAACTCGACTTCCAGCTAGGAGGCCTCCTCTAAGATGAGGGACTTCCTTGGAAGCTGGAACCTACAGAAAGGTCAAGGGAAAGGAAAGTCAGTCTTATCACTCACCACGTGGTCCCTTCAAGGAAGCAGTCTGAGGTCCCATGCACCACCATGTCAAGCTCCACTGCCCAATGTGGATGAGAAAATTGGGAAAAGTCTACAGCAGAGCCAAAGGAACAAGATCTGCAGATTGGTCAATCAAGGAAAGCATTCTGAAATGGAATGGTGACTGGCAAATATGGTTGAAGAAAGGAACATCCAAGCTGAGAGAGGGGGTCTCTTGCCTTTGAGATAATAAGGAGTAAGGACTGATAGATGCTGCTCTCACTGATTTCTCCCTATAAGACTCAAGTAACTAAAATCCTCAACCTTGCTAGTCATCTTCCCAATTCAAGACTCTATTCCACTATCTTTCAATTTAGGAATATTTTAGGATTAGGGAAACCCAAACTTTCTCCCCCTTCAACTTCCCTGCCTTTCCCCTTCTCCTAAATAAACCCCCTTATTTAAACTAATCAAAGAGAGAGTTATCTGTCTGATATACCAAGATACTCGCTCAGAGCTGATTTCAGTGTCACCAACTGAAGAACCAACTGATGGGGGAAGAGAGGGGAAAAGGAGAGAGAGGAGGTTGGCTGATCTGATTTTTCAATCATCAATGCCATTGCACTTTACTTCATCTACAAATGGGCCCTTACCTCTTATTACAAACAACTCAGAGGCAAGCAAATAATCTGTCAGAGGTAGGGATGCTCCCAGATATCTGAAAACCATGTCTGCATACTCGTTAAAATCAATTTAAATTATTAGACAAATAAGTTCTCCAAAACTTGTATACAGGTTGAAACCAATGTGATGGAGTCCATCCATTAGCATATATGTGACAATTAGCAAAGGCATAAAAGGAACAAAATGCTGTTTATGGACTTTTACAAAGATATTCTTCAGTACACTCATAGGGGAGGTACAAATTAAGACAATGTAACAGAAAATTTCAATTTTGATAACTCATGAAGTAGTTAGCATTAAATTACATACATCTTGTATTTAGAACTGTGTTACAGAGACTTCTTCATTCTGGGGAGGGGAACTAACTAAAACAGTTAACATCAATAAGGCAATTAGGTCTGAAAAGGCTTAAAATTCACCTCCAGATCCTTTAAGGTTCCTTCCCCTCCCAAGTACCATCAGTCATCCAAATTCCTGTGTCCACATCTCTGGGGTCCCCCATACTGAGGGAAGTTCCCACACTGAGTACAGATGTTTGGGTGTGAGTTCTGATTTCCTTCATTCAAATAACTATTCCTCCTATCATTATTCCTGAAATTTCTATTCCTATTTTCCTGATTTCTCTCCTTACAATACATAATTACATGATCCACTTTTCCACAAAAATAACATGTTAGTGGTTGTTTTGTGGATTCTTGTAAGGGAGCTATGATCTCTCCTTGTTTTACCTTTCCAACTGTTTCAGTTAATTCTTTTATTTCCTTCCTCAATGTCTCTACTAAAGTAGCATTCTCTTTATCCTTCTCATCCTGTTTAGAAGTCATTTCCTTTATTTCCTTCCTTAATGCTTCCACTAAATCAGTATTCTCCTCCTTTTCCTAAAGTCCTTCAATAGCATAAACTGCCTCTCTTTTTAAGTCTTCAAGGTCCATAATATGTCAGTTTACACAGCTAGTCATAAAATAATTCCTAACTACCTTACAACTGTTTTTCACAAATTGTATTCTGATTTGTCTAAGGTCCCGTTCCCTATCAAGATCAAGCTCAAAATATCTTCTGCTCAGCTCAATGAGTCTATCCATAAACTGGAAGTGATTTTCACTGTCTTCTTGCTTAAGATTTTCAAATTTAGTCCATGTACCAGGCCTATCAGAACAGGCTTTCGTAGCTTTTAGCAATGCATTTCTAGCTTGGCATAGTTGTAAGTAATCTTGCTCTAAATTTGGGTCTCATTTTGGATCTTCCATTGGCCAATGAGTTGTTGCCTCTCCCTGGCCTGATTAACAAGAGAATGAATCTTATTCCTTTCCCTTTCTGTTAGCAAGGCCTGGATCAAATCTTCCACATCAACCAATGTGGGGTTATATGTATGGAAAATATTCTCAACCCTAGTTATTAACAAGATAGGCTCAGTTTCAAATGAGGGAAATTTTTCTTTGAATCTCTTGATGTCCTGTGGAGAAAAAGAGTATGATTTCTAATGTTTACTAAATCTCCACATCTATTATATGTAGGGACATCTCTTAGAGGGAAAAGACCTTTATTTGAATCATCTGTGGAAATTGCTGCTTGACCTGTATTCTGGAGTTTAATGGAGTGGGTTGCAGTGAGGCTAGTAGGGTAAGGGGGTGGGATGGTGGAATGGAGCTGGTCAGGAGGCGGGAAGGCAGGGTGAAAAGATTGGAGGTAGGGCTGGGAAAGGTGGGAAAGGAATAGGGGAGAGGCTGGGAGCAGGGCAGAGAGGAGTGGGGGTGGGACCTGATACAGGGGGGAGAGGAGTAGGATGGGTAAGGTGTAGAGGAGTAGTAAAAGGATTGAAGTAGGGATGGTACAGTTGAGGATGTGAGAGATGGGTGGGCCCTGGGTAGTGGGATATTAAGGGAGGGTAGAGAGGTAGATTCGGGGAGAAGGGTAAGGTCTGACAGGGAGAGGAGCTGAGAGGTTCAAGTTCTGGTTTGGGTCAGTATGAGGAAAAACCTCTTCACAGGCCAGGTGGGATGATAGAGTGTGTTTCTTGCTAGATTTCACTGAAGGAGTTAAGTTAGAATGGTTTGGTTCCAAAGAAAGAATGGTTTCCTCACTGGAGGGGATGGTCAATTTTTCAACATAATATGCCCACAAGAACCAGTATTTATAATCTTTGGAATCTTTGTTTTTAATGGCTAACTTCAAATCTTTTAAGATCTTGAAGCCAAAAGAGTCATATTTTGGCCAGGTAAAAGATATGTCTATCCATGCCTTACAAAACTTTCTAGCTTCTTTCTTCATCATCCAATTCTCCTTAGGTATATTGGGATCAGCCGAAGAATTAAGAAATTTATACAGGGGCAAATCAGGAGGAATATTTCCTGATTTCCCTTTATTTGTTGAAATATTTCCCATATTGTCTAGTCTGTGTGTCTTAGTCTGCCTATTTAAGCTAATTTGAGTACTGCTAAATGGTCAGCTTAAACAATTAAAAGTCCCTAAAACATAAAAAAAAAATGGAGACACAAAGTTCTTCAATATTATTGTGGAAGGCAAAAAGAGGAGGTTTAAAACAAAAGGCTAATGTAAGGAAACAGTAATTGTTGCACAGCAATAGTATCAACAATGCATGCATATTAAGTGTAATAATGGTTATTAATAATTAATAACATCATGCATTCATTATAATTATTGATGGTGCTATTAATAATTAATGATATGTATTTATAATAATTGTTATTAATAATCAATAACAATAAACAACTATAAACAACAAATATCAATCATCAATAATAACCATTAGTAATTAATAATAATGACTACTAACAATTATTGAAAATTAATCATTATTTTTATTGATAATATTATTAATACTATTGTGTTCTAAAATTATTCCTTAATATTGCTTGTAATTAATTTGATTTAATGTTGGCTTTGTTCAATTTTTGAAATTTTATTTTAATTTTAAATTCAATATTATTAATATTTCCTATTAACAATCCTTTTATTTAAATGTATTCAATTTAATAGCATTATTTTAGAACACTAGTAGCAGTAACAAAGGAATTCTTTTTATTTTCCTGCAGTTTTAATTATCAACAGTAGGTGGCGTTATAAATGCGTGTAGAGTGGAAGGTACTTGAGGGCAGGCCTATAAATTTCATTTTTGAGTGAGCACCTTTTGTGTTGTGCCTCTGCTTGGCTAACACATTGTCACATGGAATGTGAACTGTGAAATTAAGTTTTCTTTCATTACTTTTGTTTCTCTTTATGTTTGTAATAGGATATTTGATTTTCTTTTTTCCTAACTTTGGTGATACTTGAAGTACATGATATCAGTATTAATGTTTTTTTGCCTTGAAGAATACAGTTTACAGTATAAGTTTACAGTATCTATTAGCCCTAGTAATATGCATACCCCAAAGCTTTAGACTATGGAAACCTGCCATTTATTGATGAAATGTTATGGGACTTTGTTCAATGATCATGTCTGATTCCAAGAGAAGGGAACAAAAGAGCCAATATACAGTTCCAAGTAGCACGAGGTCAAAACAGACCAGATCCAATCCAGGGAGGTTTGTTGAACTTCTATGCCAATACTAAAGGACTTGAACCTAGTGTGTGGCACTTGACATATGTTAAGTTTGTAAAAAATAGACTCGAATAAAGGACTACAATCCCCATGAGCCTTTGCTTCACTTCCCCAGAATGCCTTGTAATCTCACCTGGGCCAAGGTATTTAAGCTGATTCAAAGGCTTTTAAAGGGCTCTGGGTTCTTTTTGGACTTCCGTTTTGGAGCAGGCGGTCTCTTGCATGATGTGAGGTTATTTTGTCTAGGCCTCTAGCCTAGGCACATGTTTCTTACTTGTATATTTTTTAATCTTTAACCTTTAATAAACCTCTAAAAAATATAATACTCCTTGCAGAGAGAAACTAATTTCTACCTGCCTCAGTCTCCCCATCTCCCCTAAATTTTAACTGTTACAAGTTGCAGGACTCCCTTGAACCACACTCCATGTGCAATACTCTGAATCAAGTACCTCAGGTTGCCTATCATCCTGGCTCCCCCTATCTCTGACAGTGATAGTAAAATTAGACCAGGGAATGATTTTTCCCATTTGCTGAAACTTAGTCCTTTCTCTCTTATAGTTTGGCGATTTTCTGTAGTCCTGGCTGCAAATGGGTAAAGTGCTATATTGCTGCTGTTGTCCTACAAGCTTGTGGGATATAAGTCACTTTAATTGGTCCTTGCTGTGATTCAAGAACCTGTTAAAGGTTTAGTTTTTACTCAGAATTTTATACATGTTAGATTTTTGTTTTATTTTTTATCATTTTTGTATTTATTATTTTTATACAGAACTTAATTTTTACTCTTTTATTTGGGATTTTTTGGGTGGTTTTTTGTTTTGTTTTGTTTTTCTTTTGACAATTGTTTCATATACCTCATAACTCAGTCATGTATCCTGGTGTGATTCTGGTGTTGGTCAACACCCTACTCAGGGGGGGATTGTGTAATTATCCTAAAATTCAAGATTTAAAATTTTTAGAGAAATTTCAGAAAAAAAAAACAAAACTTGCCAACATCCTGAATCAAGAAAGCGGATCTTTTTGGAGAAGGTACTGAAAAGATGCCTGAAGAAGCCACACACTGCATCAAAGATCCAGAATGAACTTTGGGATATAATAAACTGAATTGAAGGGGGTTGAACATACTTATTCTGAATGTAAACTCTTATGACAAAGAGGACTGCCCCCTAATTGGTATTTTGTCAATATGTCTATCAATCAGTTTTTGTATTTTACTCTCATCTCTAACTATTGTAACTTCCTCTTAAAAATGCAATATTGTATGTACTTTTAGCTAGAAGGTATTTAGAGTTATAAGATAGTTATATTTAAATAATCCACTGGGGAGACAGATCTCCCAAAGGATCACAGGGGGATTGTATCAAGGATTGTATCCCTCCCCTTCCTGAGTAGCTTGACCTGTCCATCACACATTCCTGATATAACACAGTTGCACCAGGTGTCCCTGTATGTGTTGTATGTCAATAAAATTCAAGGCTTTGGGCTTGAGAGGAGGGAGAAGCGAGAAGAGAACGAAGAGGGAAGAAGTCAGGAACAGAGTAGGCAGGTGAGAGGGAAGGAGAAAGAGATTTGGAGGCTAGGGACCATGTGCTCAGTTATTTAAAGGAATAATTGTCTACCCTTTCTAATAAACTTTATAAAATATATATTTGGGTAGGAATATTATTTCAATTCTTTCAAATCTGTTCTCAGACATTGTTTCTACCTTCACAGCCTATCTCAAATATGTCCTCTTCTCTCCATTCACTTGGCTAGAACAATTAAAAAATTGCCTTTTTGTTGATCCCCCAATCTCAATTTGTTCTGCATTTCTATCATCTTCCATGCAGCTGCCAAAGTGATTTTCCTAAAGCATGGGACTGGCTGTGTCCTGTCCCTGGAGGATAATTTCCAGCAATCCTCTCTGGGATCAAATAAAAAATCTTGTCTGGCATTTAAAGCCTCTCCTTACATGTGGCCCCTTCTTCCCTTTCCAGTCCTCTTCCATTTTACTCTATCTACATATTCCTATGATCCAGTTGTTACACTGCCCTTCTCAATTCACTTTGGCTGTTTCCTGTGCCTAGAATGCTCTGTCTTTGGTCACCTTTGACTTTCTTTAAGATTCAGCTCAAGAGAAGACTACAAGATTTAGTGGATTAAGAGCCAGGCTTAGAGATGAGAGGTCCTGGGTTCACTTCCCAATTGTATGACCCTGAGCAAGTCACTTAACCCCCATTTCCTAGATCTTACTGCTCTTCTGCCTTGGAATCAATATGCAGTATTATATATTAAAAAAAAAAAAGATTCAACTCAAATCCAGCCATCTATAAGAGTTCTTTTCTGGCAAGATTTGAACCCTGATTTTAGGGTCCCAATTCCAAGACTCTTTCTGCTAGTTCTACAGAGTCCTTAGTCTGCAGAGGTCCTTTGTAGACCCTATGAGGCTTATTCATTTACTTAGCCCAAAAAATTATAGGTGCTTAAGAAATACTTGTTGAATTGACATGAATATCAAGATTCATCCTAGATTTATTTATCACTCATCATTAAATTCATCATGGGATTTAAAGTGATAAGTGAACTTAGAGATCATATAGTTTAACTCTCCCACCTTGATGAGATGAGAAAACTGAGTTCTGGAAAAGGAAAGTGACTAGCCCAATTTCACATAGGTAACACAAATTAAATCAAGGCTTCTGATTCTATCATTAATGTCCAGACATGTCTGACTCTTCATGACCCCATTTGGGGCTTCCTAGACAAAGATACTAGAGTAGTTTGTCATTTACTTCTCTAGGTCATTTTTACAGATGAGGAAACTGAGGCAAACAGGGTTAACTGACTTGCCCAAGTTCACACAGCTAATAATAATAATAACAACAACAACAACAACTAAATTAATATAGTGTTTTGTTGCTGTTGTTTATCAGTGTCCAGGACTCTTCATAACCTCATTTGTGATTTTCTTGGCAAAGATTTGCTATTTTCTTCTTTAGCTTATTTTATAGAAGAGGAAACGGGAGCAAACAGGGTAAAGTGACTTGCCTTGTATCACACAGTTAAGAACTATCTTGTTTTGAAGGGGATTTTTAAAATCAAAGTGTAAGACTCAATATCTAGAGAATATGAACCCTGGCTATGCCTTCCCTTCCTCCCATATCCCCTCAACTCTACTATCAACCTCCTTAAACACCCCCATCAGGGTTGTGGAGGTGCCCTCTCCATCTCCTTGAGAAGACTTTTCATAGATGGCCAAAAGTGCCATGGGCATGGGGTGTCGGGCTCTGTAGCAGGTCACCCAATGGCTCAAGGCTTCCCTCTCTCCCCTACTTCAGTCAAGAGGTCAGTCACATAATTCAGGTCATTCTGAACCTATCCTCTGCTGCCAGTGCAAGTCTGATGGTTCAGGCTGAGGACTAAAGCAAAATGAGACACTAGTAAGCCAGAAAACCTTTAACAAAAGAAAATTTATTCAACAATAGAATGGGAGATAGTCAAGAGTATTGATTCAGTGTTGGTTCATTGGACACCAATTCCCTTGCTTCCATTTTTGTTATAATGGTAGCCTGGTCAAGAAGAGTGCAAGATGGTGGTAAGCCTCTCTATATCAAGGAGCCCTGATTTTTCTTAACTTGAGTTTTTATATCTTAGGTGACCAGGAAACAAATGCCAACTGCTTGTGTCTTAATGCCCTGGACTATGTAAGTCTTAAAGATGGTCTAATTACTTTATTTTCTATTTTTTAACCCTTACCTTCTGTCTTAGTATCAATACTATATATGGATTCCAAGGCAGAAGAACAATAAAGGCTAGGCAACAGGGGTGAAGTGACTTGCCCAGGGTCACACAGCTAGGAAGTATCTGAGGCCAGATTTGAACCCAATTTCCTATCTCCAGACCTGGTTCTCTATCCTCTGAGCCACTTAGCTATCCACAAAAGCATCAACTTTCCTTGATTTCCTTGATTTATCATGAGGAACAAATGATGTAATAATTGTAAAGCTCTTGGAAAAATCCCTGGCATATTAGTAAAAGCTATTCAATATTAGCCAAAAACTAAGTGACTAGCCCATGGTCACACAGCCAGTGGGGCTGGATCTGAGTTTGTCTTCCGGATTCCAGGCCCAGGGTTCTATTGCCTCTGACCAGCTAGGAGCCCCTCGTCATTGGGAGCCTTGAGCAAAGGCAGGACATGAATCCTTACTCACAGGGACAAGACTGGCTGCACAGGAGCTCCTCTATTCCAAAAGACCAGAAGGTTCCCACAATCATCCCTGTTAACATCTGAAATCTGGTGAAAGGTAAAATCTTGACATTTAGCTCAAATGTCTGTCCAGGATTATTCAGAATGGTTTAAAAAAGAAGTCCATTTTATTAAGGTGGTTTTTGTTGTTGTTTTTCTTAAAAAACAAAAATCTAAACCAGAGGGAAAACTCCCTAGTTTGTATCTATTTCATCTGGTGCAGAAGTTGAGAGTGTGCTTGGGGATCAGGCTAGAATATTAATGTTCACGAGTGTGCCTCTGCGCCATCTGTCTCAGGTCTGAATCCATGCCTCCAGGGCTGAATGTCAGAGACAGAAATGCCAGGAGGCAGCTGGGGAAAGGCAGGTTTTGGGGGAGCTTCCTAGTCGTCTTCACTGCCCACGGAGCATTTGGAAGCATAGATGCTAAGAGAGAGGCTTGGGACACAGGATGGGAGGAAAGCTCTAGAACTCAGCTTTTCTTGTATAGGATATATAATGTCCCCACGCCCCAACCCAACTCCATACCATCGCCTTTCGACCTTATACTGCATGTGGGTCTGAATCTAGTATCAGCACAAACACAGAATTTTATCACATTTCTTTGGAATGAGAGACAAGTGATATTTGGATATGAGAGTGTAATAGATAAGAATCCTGGATCTAGAGTTCAGGAAGACTTGAGTTCAAATCCGGCTTCAGACCCTTACTACCTGAGGTACTCTGGGCAAGTCTTTGAACCATTTGCCTCCATTTTCTCATCTATAAAATGATCCAGCAAAGCACTCGAGTATGTTTGCCAAGAAAACCTCACGTGGAGGTCACAAAGAGTCAGACCTGCCTGAAAGAACTGAACAAAAACTTGGATGTGGTGTTCCTTTGAACCCTTTCATCCCCAGAGCTTCTTTTCTCACCCCACTCTACCCCTAGCCCTTGGTGCCTGCCTCACCTGATCCATTATTTTAGGCAAGCCCCAAACTCACTTCCCATATCCTGCCCCTCTTGTTGACTTCTGACTGGCCACCAAGGCTCTTTCAAACCCTCTTCTCTACCCCCCAATCACCCTTCAATTTTGGAATCAAATCAATTCTTCCATCCCTCTGGGAAAGGATTCTCAAAGGATTCAGCTATGGTCCATCCCAACATCCTTGTGAATTTCAGCACCAAAGTGCTCCTTCCAGGCTACGAGCCTCTCCTCTGTTGAGACATAATTGTGAGATAATGTATTTGTGAGTGCTTATAAATTCTAAAAGAACACCCAAGTAAGTTGCTATTGGACCCATAGATGGTCCTACCAAACACTTAAATGCTTTTATAATCATTTTAAACCATAAAGGGCTAGAGGACCCAGCCTGCAACATTAAATGCTTATCTATTTTCCCCAGTATTTTACTGCCTTTTTTTATGTGGCATGAAAACAACAACAAAAAAAGTCTTTGATCAGATACTGACTTCAAATGGAACACTTTCTTGGCTTTTGTCCATCTTAGGTCTTTCTGGGCTGGTAGCAGAAAGAATCACACAGGGTAGGAGCATTTATGAATAGCCACATTACTTTCTGCCAAGTTTCAAAGCCATCTTGTTCATTTAAAATGAAAGAGACCTCCAAAATAATAAAAGAATAACTGGGGCTGGGGGCCTGGGAGGAGCAGCTAAGTGGCTCAGAGGATAGAGAGCCAGGCCTAGAGACAGGAGATGCTTGGTTCAAATCTAAACTCAGACATGCTATAGCTATGTGACCTTGGGCAAGTCACTTAACCTTGTTTGCCTAGCCCTTGCTTCACCTTCTGTCCTAGAATTGTTACTAAGTCAGAAAATAAGGGAGAAGGAAGGAAGGAAGGAAGGAAGGAAGGAAGGAAGAAAGAAAGAAGAGAAAGAAAGAAAGAAAGAAAGAAAGAAAGAAAGAAAGAAAGAAAAGAAAGAAAGAAAGAAAGAAAAGAAAGGAAAGAAAGAAAGAAAGAAAGAAAGAAAGAAAGAAAGAAAGGAAGGAAGGAAGGAAAGGAAGGAAGGAAGGAAGGAAGGAAGGAAGGAAGAAAGGAAGGAAGGAAGGAAGGAGGAAGAAGGGAAGGGAAGGAAGGAAGGAAAGGAAGGGAAGGAAGGAAGGAAAAAAGGAAAGGAAGGAAGGAAGGAAGGAAGGAAGGAAGGAAGGGAAGGAAGGAAGGAAGGAAGGAAGAAAGAATGGAAGAAAGGAGGAAGGAAGGAAAGGAAGGAAGGAAGGAAGGAAGGAAGGAAGGAAGGAAGGAAGGAAGGAAGGAAGGAAGAAAGAAAGGAAGGAAGGAAGAAAGAAAAAAAGAAAGAAAGAAAGGAAGAAAGGAAGGAAGGAAGGAAGGAAGGAAGGAAGGAAGGAAGAAAGAAAGAAAGAAAGAAAGAAAGAAAGAAAGAAAGAAAGAAAGAAAGAAAGAAAGAAAGAAAGAAGAAAGAAAGAAAGAAAGAAAGAAAGAAAGAAAGAAAGAAAGAAAGAAAGAAAGAAAGAAAGAAAGAAAGAAGGAAGGAAGGAAGGAAGGAAGGAAGGAAGGAAGGAAGGAAGGAAGGAAGGAAGGAAGGAAGGAAGGAAGGAAACAGGGAAGAAGGAAGGATAACTGGGCATCTAGCTAGCTGGTGAAATTAATATAAATATATTATAACATATCATATTATAAAGTGATAAGTACTTAAGGAATTTTCACAGAATATGTATGAAGATATATTTATAGTGCTTTATATTCCCCAAAGCCCTTTTATGTACTTTATATTAACCACAACATATAGCTGTTCTTTTAGAAATTAAAAACACAAATATATCATCTCACAATATACTTTTAACAACTGTAATTAGAACTAGTATTGTCCCCATTTTATAGATGAGGAAACCAGGCTAAAGACTTGTTCAGAGTATAATCATATAACTAGTAAGTGTCAAGAGTCAGAATTTGAACTGTTTGGTTTTTTTAACTCTTATTTTCTGCCCTGGAATCAATATTAAGAAAGGCAGAAGAGTGGAAAGGGCTAGGCAACTGGGGTTAAGTGACTTGCCCAGGCCCACAGAGCTATGAACCTCGTTTTTTTGGTTTTTTTTTAACTACATGATTGCTACCTCCTAATGATTAGATTATGGTATTGACAGGAAAGTGGCAGCTGTGAAAGTGAAGTTAATGTGATTTTGGATAAAACATTTAACCTCCTTGTACTTCAGTATCACCACCCGTAATATGTGTGAAGCAAGACTCTGAACTTCCTTTTCCAATTCTCATTCACACTAGCAGATTCCCAGAACAAGTTCTGCTGCAATTCCTCTCAGAAGTACTCCTGAAGGGTTGAGAGTAGCTTTCTAATGCTTTCAGCTTGAGCCCCCATCCCTAGTGTGTTCTCTCTCCAGTATCAACCACCAATTACAGTTACTATTGCCCTTATAGCATTGATTTTTGTTGTGCATTCATTTCAGTTGGGTCTGATTCTTGGTGACTTCTTGTGGTTTTTGTTTTGTTTTGTTTTTGCAAAAATACTTTCTCTAGCTTATATTACAGATGATGAAACTGAGACCAATAAGATTAAATGACTTACCCAGGGTCACACAACTATTAAGTGTCTGAGGCCAGATGTGAACTCAGGAAGTCTTCCTGACTTCATGCCTGGTGCTCTCACCACTGTGCCTCTTCCATGCTCATATCATTGATACCTTCCAGTGATTACCACTATACAAGTAAAGTCAATCAGCTTTCACAAAGGTCTATTTACCGAGAAGACATTTTTTAATTAAATTTTTTGTTTGCAGTTTTTTAGAAGACTTACTAAAAGTAGAAGTACAAACCATTCCTGCATTCGTTTTACAGCGTTATTTTAAGATGGGTTGGAGAGGATTCTCATGGTGCTTTCTAGCTTCCCTGCTTCTATGCCGCCATTTTCAAACCATTTCCCTGAAGTGGGAGGGATGGGAGGTTGTGGTGGACTCTCCCTTCTAGCTTTTCAATCCCTAGAGACAGCAGGCTCAAACTTAGAGTGTTTGCTCCAAAACATTATCCCACCAAGTTCACTTCCAAGTACAATAGCAGAGCCAACGAATGAGCTGATGTCATTCCCACATACATAACCACGGAATGAGCTGATGTCACCTTCTCTTGGCTGTTTTCAATCCACTTCTCTGCTGGGTCAAGCTGCTCTGTCCCTTGCTCCTCGCTGGGCACCATGGTCTGCAAAATCTGGCACAAACTTCCATCCCTGGGCTTTGGGAGGCTCACTCTTCTACATTTTTCAAACTCCCAGGGTCCATTCCATACTCCTTCACCCAAGGGAAGAAAGAATGGACACCATCAGGACACAGGCAGCAGCACGCCCAAGGACTCATGCCTCTGGGCTTCATGTTGACCTGAGTGGGGGGAAATGCTGCTGGTCCTAACTTAGAATGGTCTTTGCCTCTTCATCTTAATGTGACCAGGCAAGGAGGAGGGAAGCATTCCTGCAGGGGAGTGCTAAGTCCAATCATTCCAGTCATTCCACGTCATCAGGGACTCCCAGAAACAAGGTGGACAGATGTGGTTCAACAGCAGGCAGAGCACACTGTCCATGCTTTCTCCCATTGTCTAGCCTCAGAAATAGCCACCATCCCTTTCTCAAATCCAAAGTATGGTGGTAGCTGATCTCTGCTCTCTTTCAAAGAATGCAAGCTGCTCGAGGGAAATAATTGTTTTCTACTTGGATTTTATGTCCCCCAGACCTACCACTCAGCTATGCACCTTACTTACTCCAGTAAATTGAATATAGCAGATGGCAACTTTTGCCCGCCCACCTTGTGTGATTCTTGTCCTTATTCTCCTATAAGTTTGTCCCAGGGGTCTACCCAAGGTTCTGAGGGCCTTCTCACATTCTCTTAATATGGAAAGGATACCAATGTCCTCACTCTATGGGTCTGACCCATCTTTTCAATCAGATATTTCTTTGATGATATTCTTTATAAGATTACTCTATTACAAAAATGAATAATATGGAAATAGGTGATGAAAAAAAGTTTCATCATTTATTTCCCAAAGGCAATCTAGTACAATTTCTTCCTTCTCTTGTTTCCTGGCCCAAGACTACTACTGTCCATGTACAATAATAGATTCTAGAAGATATATCCAATAATATATCATTACTTGGACAAGATGAATTTCCCCACTATTTAGTGTTTTCTCTGTGAATAGTTAGACAAAATATTTTCATACCCTTAGAGCTGCAAGGGACCCTAAGGTTCATTTAGCCCAAGGCACTCATTTAAAATATAAGGATCCCCACTTTATAGCAAAAATGAACAATATAGAAATAGGTATCAAAGTGATAACATTTGTACAACCCAGTGGAATTGCTTGTTGATTCTTCAAGGGGGGAGGGAAGAGGGGAAGGAAAGAAAATGAATCATAAACATAGAAAAATATTTTAAAATAAAAAATTTTTTAAATAAATAAAAAAAGAAGATAAAAAATAAAGCTTGTATGTCACATCAAAAAAATAAAATACAAGGATCCCAATGCCCAAACTGGTGAGTGATTTAACCAAGGTCACATGTATAGTAAGCAGAACTCTGTTTACCCAGGTTCTCTCCAAATCCATATACCACACTTGACTGATTCTCATTTAGGAAGTTCAATAGTTGGGGACTTGAAACAATTAGCACAACAAAAGCACCTGGAGGCTCTTACCATCTACAAGGTATTGTTTGACCTGGACCCTCTTTCCCTTCTTCATGGCAGCTCTGAACATTTTTGCTGAACATATATGTCCTGTTTTGTGCTTCACTTTATTTAAATAATTAAAGGGTCATCAAACAAGGACCTCCACTGTTTATCTTTGAAAGAATCTTATATAATTTTGACACATAAATGAGAGATGTCTTATTGGAGTGGCTTATTCTAATGAATGACATCCTTTTTATATCATCAAAAAACACTAAGAAGTGGTACCTTGGATTCTCTACATCTTTCCATCAATGTGTGATGGCAAAAGAGGTGGTTTTCTGTGGTTTACTATGGTTTACTCACTTGCAAAAGTCTTCAAGAAGTCCCTATCTAATAACCTCATCAAGAATGTCCATCATGAACTAGAGGAATTCCATGTGAACTACAAAGACCTCCAGGAAGTGATGCAGAGTGAAAGGAGCAGACCAGGAGAACAGAGTTCACAGAAATTGATGCACTGTGGCACAATCGAATGTAATAGACTTCTCTACTAGCAGAAATGCAATGACCCAGGACAGTCCAGAGGAACTTGTGAGAAAGAATGCCGTCCACATCCAGAGAAAGAACTGTGGGAGTAGAAATGCAGAAGAAAAACATATGATTGATCATATTGTTCGATGGGGATGTGATTGGGGTTTGGGCATGAAAAGATCACTCTATTACAAATATGAATAATATAGAAATAGATTTTGAACAATGATACATGTATAACCCAGGGGAATTGCTTGTTAGCTCAGGAGGAGGGAGGGAAGAGGGGTGGGAAAAATCATGAATCATGTAAACATGGAAAAATATTCTAGATAAGTAAATTTTTTAAAATTTCTATCATGCATTTATAGATTATTTTCATTAAAATTTTATAAAAATGGCAAAGTAGGCCATGTGTCACTAATTAATATTCTTTCAGTCACTAGATTTTGTTTGGGCTTTTTGGAAAGGGTTTCCCCCACACACACATCTTTAGTAGTTTCCCCTCTTTTATATATATTGAAAATCAATCCCTCAATACTATCAAAATGATGTCATCTTCAACATGTAGCTTTATATATATTATATGTATATACATATAATATATATAAAGTATAGGTATCCCTTCCACATTGCAATTTTCCCCATCATGATTTCAATACATTGAGGGTCAGTACAATACATTAAATGGAAATTTGGTTCGGGGAGAGATTTGTAGAAGCCATAAGAGACACACAAAGGCTAACAGGTAACAGAAACAAAGTTTAGAAACTCAGAAATGCATAAAATATATGTATTTTATATCAATATATTTTGTCTTTTAATGCCATAAATATACACAATTTCTTTTTGAAAGTTAAATAAAAAGTAAAAGTTTGCAGAAAAGTACACAATGACAGACATACAGAGGCTAGAAATGTAGAGATATCCTGGAAAGCTTGGTAACTCATAAATGCATATAAAGTACATTTAAAAAAAAAATTCAACCTTCTCTGGTACAAAGGGAGAGCCAAAATATTTTATGCAGATTTTCAAGGTCTTGGGGGCACCATACCCCTAACCCCCCATGACGTGAAAGAGATACCTATATATACTTTAAGTGCCTATCCAATCCAATCTGTACCAGTCCAACTGTTCTTTCCATCTTTGTGTTTGTGTTCTTCAAAACCATTCCTTCCACCTCAAGTCATCTATGACTATGATGTTACAACCCAAATGTGGTGGCTCCATTCATTTTGATAATGACCCATTTTGATAATTAAAAAGTCTGTTATGAAGAAATGTATACTTTTTAACATCTTTTATATACTTCTTGTCCTTCCAATCTTATTCTTAAATGTTTCCTAGGTGACTGTCTCACTCCAAGCTTTCTCTGAGGCTTTTGCATTCTCTTTTCACTCCTATGTGATTCCCAGATCACTGATGGGGGCTCTGAAGCCTCATTTCCACTCCTTTGCCCTTTTGTGCTCTAAGTGGGACTCTCAACTTTGCTTGTGGGCTGGATTTCAAGCCTTGTGATGTCTATTTATAGGCCTAGAATGTGGGCATGTGCAACATGGTCCGTTTGAGGATTATTGTGGTCTGCAAGTATTTTGGAAAGGCCCTTTAGGAGGACCACAAGGGTCCTAGAATAATCCTCTATTTGTTCTTTGGTGGTCCTGGTGGAGAATCATAGCCAGAAGACAGTGAGAAGAGTCACAACTGTGTGTGGTCACTCCCCACCTAATTCTGTCTCGTTCTTCTTACCCTTCTCCGCAGCTGTAAATCCTCCATTCCAGAAGCAATCTCTCCCACACCAGCCTTATATTTATTTCCAAAGGCCAATCCTGCTCTTCAATCCTGTGCTTAGTAGGGAGAAGTAAACTGGCGCTTAAAGCTGGGGGTGGCACTTTCTTAGCTCAGAGACCAGTCTGGCCCTGGAAGCTACTATTACCAACTGTTCTGTGGGAACTGGTCGGTTCAGTTACTCCCGATGGGGTTTTCCAGCAAACACGTTTTGTTTGACTTGCAATGCAAACAGATTTATTGGAGTGCGTCGATCCTCCCCATCTCCCCCTTGCTCTGGACCTGACTTCCTCATTGGCTAATCGGCCATGCTGGACCTCCTGGCCCTTCAGCAGTGCGAAGGAACCATATTTAACTGGAGGTAAGTTAGCAAACGAGCCATCTGTGGCCCTGGTATCGGCCCAGGCTCAGAAGCTGCCTCTCTGCTCAGTCTAGAGACACTGATACGGTCCAGCCACCTTCCCTGGCTGAGCCATTCGGAGGCAGGGATCTCTGGAGCCTAGCGAGTCAGCAGTCATCTCTCCCTGATCCTAGAGGGTGGTGGTCGAAGCTGAACATCGCAGACCTCCACCCAGGAGTCCAGCCTGGTCTTGGCTCCACTCCGGATCCCAGGGCTGGTCAGTCTCTCAGGGAGGAACCAGGAGCCCGGAACATCTGCAGGCTCTGGTGATTACCACATCATCCCTTGTTCTCCAAGGATCATCCTTGCAGCCTCAGAAGGAGAAGCACCAGGAGCAGCAGTTTTCTCCAGATACTCCATCCTCTAGCTCGGCAGCAGACACCCCAAGGCTTCCATTCCATCCACTTGTTGGGAAAAAGGCCAGGAACACGTTCGGATACCTTCTGCTCCCTGCCCAGACCAATAATGGTCCACTCCGCTCCCTCCCACGTAGCCACAAAGTGGTCATAAGAGGAGAGGGAGAGGTCATAAGAGGAGAGAGCCTTAGCATCTTCCCGCCTTCCTCAAACCCACTCAGGAAGATTATGCGAAGGCACTGCTTCAACCTTGCCATCGATGGCCTCAGCCCCCATTCCCCGTAGCCAACAGCCAGGCGGGCCCTCCCAGTATTTCCAGCAGGACCCAGCTGGGGTCCACTGGGCCCCAGCAGAGATCCAGCACCTCCTGGCCATCATGGAAGAGCCGGCCATTCGGAGGCGCCTGAAGACAGTCCATCGTAACACTTCTGTGTACGAGGATGTGGCCCGACGCCTCCAGGAGCGAGGCTACGTCCGGCACGCCCACCAGTGCCGCACCAAGTTCAAGGCCCTCAAGGTGGCTTACAAAAAGGCTCGAGCCGCAGGCTTGCACTCTGGCGTGGCGCCTCGAGGATGCCCCTTTTATGAAGAAATGGATCGGGTGCTACAGACCCCGATCACCCCTGCCAGTCCCAGCGACCCCTTACAGCAGAAGCAAGAGCCACGGGGGGAGATGAATTATTCCAAATGGCAATGCGGAGGAGGAAGGAATAAGGGTGAGCAGGGGGAAACTATGCAAGAGTGTCCACCTGCCTTCCAGCGAAGGCAGCGGCAACAGCAGCAATGTGGGTCAGAAGCAGAGCATGAGGATTTTAAGGGCAAAATGGCAGAGCGGCCCAGGGATTTAAACCCAGACAGCCAAGCTGGAGCCCAGGGAGGAAAGGACCAAAGAGAGACCAGCCATCAGCCTGGGACAGGTAAGCTTCTGAGGGTGAGGGCAGTCTGAGACGGATGAGAAAGTCAGGAAGGCTCCCCTAGAAGGAGGCACTGGATGGCTCAGTGGATGGAGATGAGATGGAGAGCCAGGCCAAGAGATGAGAGGACCTGGATTCGAATCTAGCCCTGGATACTTCCTAGCTGTGTGACCTTGGGCAAGTTACTTAACCCTGATTGCTTAGCCCTTGCCATTCTTCTGCCTTGGAACCGATACCTAGTATTGATTCTAAGATGGAAGGTAAGGGTTTCAAAAATAAAAATAAAGTAAATATGATTAGAATTACAGAATCCTCTTATTTTAAGCAGCTAGATAGCAGAGTAGATAGATCACTGAGTCTAGAAACAGGAAAAGCTGAGTTCAAATCTAGCCTTTGATGCTTATGAGCTGTGTGACCCTGAGCAAGCCACTTAACCTGTTTTTCACAGTTTCCTCAACTATAAAATAAAGATAATAACAGCATATATCTTAAAGGATTGTTGTGAAGATCAAATGAGATAATAATTGTAAAAAACATTTAGCATAGTACCCAGCACATAGTAGGCTCTAGAGAAATACTTATTCCTTTCCCCTCTTTCCATTATACCATAATGGCTCCTTATTATGACCATTATAATTGGGTATAGGAAGGAAAGGAGGAAGAAAGGAAGCAAACATTTATTAAAAGCACTTAGTATATGCCAGACACAGTCCTAAGTACTTCTTAATCACTATTTCACTTGATTCTCACAACAACCCTAGGAGGGCTCATTTTACAACTGAAGAAACTGTAAAAGAAAGAAATTAAGGGACTTGCCTAGGGTCACTTATCTAGTAAGTATCTAGGGCTTTATTTGAATTCAGATCTTCCCGACTGCCTCCAATTATAATTAACTATTCTCTCTGACCAAAGAGCTAAAATTCATGAAAAGGTGGTACCAGAATGCCATGAAGCAGAGAGATAACAACTATATATTTTTCTTTTTTTCTCTTTTTTTTTTCTTCTTCTCTAGGTTTCCATAGAAAATTGGACCAAAATCTACCCCAAAGGAAGACATCACCAACAACAACCCCACCAGCACCAGTAGTGACAACAGCCCTCTCTGGGGGACCACCTGGCCAGATCTGCCAGTTTCCACCAAGGATCCACAACTTCAGGAGGCACCAAATGGCGACTCCCATGATGGCCACCGAGATGGCAGAGATTCGCCGCCTGGCTATCCAGCTGGCACAAGAGTCAGCAACTCAACTGCAGCACCACCTGGACCAGCACAATGCACACATGGCAGCCCTAGTTCAGGTGGCCCGAGACAGTTATGCCCAGCGCCAAGAAGTGGCGGCTCTCTTGCAAGATGTTGCAGATGATATTCATGAGGGGTTGGCCCTACTGAGGTCTTCTGTTGGCCGCCTAGGTCAGGAATAAGACCTTCAGATATCAAGCTCTCTTCCTCCCCTCCAGCCTCTGGTATAATTGGCATCCCAAGGAGTTTAGGAGTAATGATCTTTTTTTTTTTTCTGCAAGGACTATTTAGGGGTTTTGTGTTTGTGTTTGGTTTTGGATTTTTCCAGATGGTTACCTTAAAAGTGAACAAACCTTCTTTCAGGAGAAAGTCACTAGATAGGCTGTGGGGAATAGCAGAGGAAAAAGGAGTTAGAAGGCTTGGGGACCAAGAGTCAGGTTATGAAATCAAAAGGTTTCAGGGGGAATTTTTTCAACATTTCTTTGTGTTTTGGTTGTCCTCAGCCCAAGGAGACAAAAAAAAAGGACAAGTCTCTATTAGACTGGAGATAGGGATGAATTACTAAGCACTAGAGAGACTTGACTCAGGTGATACCATCAGAAAGATGTTCCATATTGGATGTCTACCAGCACTTTCTCTCTTAACTCACCCCTCCCTCCAAGCTGGACTGCTTTCTAGAAAACAAACAAACAAACAAACAAACAAACAAAAACCCTACACTCGCTGACAAGCAAGAGATGTGGAGTTAATCTATATGACCTTGGATAAGTCATCAGCTCTCTCTGGGATTCATATGTTTTACCTGTAAAAAAGAGAGTAGTACCAGACAGTCTCTAAGATCTATCAGACCTGGAGCTTTGGATCATGCTAAACTTGGATCAGCTAGATGGTGCAGTGGATAGAGTATTGGGTCTGAAGTCAGGAACTGTGAGTTCAAATCTGACACTCCAAAGTGTTGTGAGCTTGGGCAAGTTACTTCATCCTGTTTGCATTATTTTTCTTATCTGTAAAATGAGCTGGAGAAGGAAATGGCAAACCACTCTAGGATCTTTGCCAACAAAACTCTAAATAGGGTCATGAATATTTGACAGGACTGAAATGACTTAACAACAAAGGGGAAGAGGAAATCAAAGGAAAAAGTTAAAGCACTGGTTGTTTTTCATTGTGGCGGTTACAATAACTATAGACTAATTTCATCCACTTAAAAATGGCTTACCTCTTCTTTTTTTTTTTCAGTTTCCCAGGAGATCTCAGATCATCTCTCTCTCTGTCTGTCTCTCTCTGTCTCGCTCTGACTCTCTCATCATCATCATCATCATCATCACTTACACCAACAATCCCTATGTACATTTTAGGAAGGCGAACTGTCTGTCTAGGAGCTTGGGGCATCAGTGGAAAATGAAAGCAGAAAAGGAAACGTTCAGTTGGAAAGAACTACATGAGGTTTCAAAGAAATAGGGACTTGGATTATCTGTATACGGTCCTTCATTTATGCCAAAGTTTACCAATGGGTAAGACCAAATTTCTTTGACTGCCTGTGAACATCACTTGTCTTTCTCCTAGCTCCTGACTTCCACCAATCTTTGTACAAAGGCTCTTCTCCCTTCCAAAATGCCACAGAGCTGCTCTGACTCTGAAGTGCCAGGTGAATTGATCCCAAGGATGAAACAATGACCAACAATGTAACATACAGGAGGGAGTTTATTAAACAAACTGCAGCTTGGGCTCAACACTCTAAGTCTGGGGCTTGAAGGTCCTTTTATACAGTGGAGTAACCAGGAACATTTGTGGTAGGGAGAGTGCACAGGAATTTCTGGAGTGGGGGAGTGAACAGGAACTTGACAGGAACTTCTGGGGCTGAGGTCATTATTGGCTCCTGGCATATGTCAGGAGGGGGAGTGACAGGTCTATGGGTGAGGGGGACAGGGAGAGGAGAAAGTAGGTTCGGGATCTGGTTCTTCATTCTCCACTTCTGCTGTACATGAGGAATCTTCCCAATGTGACCCTATCATCATAAGGGGATTCTGTAGGAGTCAGAGTTTGATAATGCTGGCAAAGGACTATTAGCTGGACGGTATTAATGTGATCCTTGACAAAGTCTACTAGGTGATTAAGAATGTACAAGTCAAAGGTTAAAAGGAGAAGGAGGAGGATCAGGGGACCTAATAACTTAGGTATGAGGGTTGTCAGCCAGCGAGAGTGGTGAAAAAGTTGTTTATACCACTATTCTTGTGACTCCCGATCTTTTCAATGTTTGGCAAGTCCCTCTCTGAGTTTGGACATAGACTCCTTAATTAGCCCCATATGATCAGCAGAAAAGCAACATTACTCTTTTAAGGCCACGCAGAGGCCACATTGATGCAGAAATAGGAGGTCCTGGCCTCTCCCATTTTGGAGTGCCACCTCCGATAGGGAGGTAAGAGATTTTTCAAGGTGGGTGATAGAAGCCTCAATCCTAGGTGAGACCCTAATCTACTGCTGCTCTAAGTGCTGCCAGACCCTGGTGGTGTAGGGTGAGGGAAGCTATCCCTGTCCCAACTCCTGCCCGGCCAAAGAAAGCAGCCAATGTTATGGCCATAATGGGTTCTCTTTTCATTCAATCAGGGGTTTGGTTATCTGACTGGGGTCTGCCTAGAGACATAGGGAATGACCCTCATAAAAGATTCTTTGGTTTTAAGGAACAGACAGATGTCTAAGATATAGCCTGATAGAATCGAGGTGTAGCCTGGAGGTGCATCTCTCTGTCCATCTTAAATCTAAAGGAGGCATTGGATGTTTTAGGCTAGGAGTCATGAAGATGTAAGGGAGCAAAGGAATTTCCCTAATAATAGTTTGCCTGAGTTTCTGGGGGTACAATGCCCATGTCATCTCTCCCATCTCCAAATATGTAAGGGAACGGGGATGATGGTCTTAGTATTCTGTAGCTTCTTCAGAGCTGAGAATGGTTGTAGAGCTGTCCCTGCCTATTGTCAGTAAAGAGAGTGGTATTGAGTGTAGGCAATGTCCAGGGCTTCAAGCTGGGATGGTTGCCAAGGTTACAGTGGCATCTGGGTGATTCCCATGAGTGCTTTTACCCTAGAAGCAACTAGAGAAGTAACAAGGTTACAAATTCAAGGTCCACATATCCCATAGGGGAGTAGCCAAAACTTGAGTGGATGAGAATCTTCTTGAAGCCTTAGTTTGGGTAAGCCTCTGAGGCACTGAGACCAGAGGCTAGACGTCTCATGTTCTCTCTGCTTTGGGGAAGCTTTATACACACCCAACAGTCAGAGGGACCTGCTTTGGCTACTGTTTCCCCAAGCTGAATCAGAGAATTATCTGTCCAGCTGGCTGGGCATGCATGATATAAAACAAAGAAGACTCAGAATGTAAGGAAAGAAATGGTTATGGGTCAGGTAGTTAAAAGCTAAAGTAAAAGGGGTTAAGATAACAGGGAGGGAAAGGCTGTAGGCACAGAGTCTTTAGGTGCATGTCCTCAGTGAATGCCTGGATCCTAGGTGGGTGGGGACCTGCTTGGAGATCTGAAGGATGTCTAGCAACTGCTTCCCCCAATTGGCAGACAGGTCACAAGGAAGAGAGTCAGCCCCTAAGATAGAAGTGTAGAAACCAGGACTGGGGCAAAAACTAGAGCAACAGATAGAAACAGAGAAAATTAGTACAATAGAAATTGATATTAAACATTTGCATTTGAGTATCTTAGCCAACAGACTCCATCTTCAGAAATCATCTTCTGACAGGAATAGATCCCTTTAGGAAATCGGATTCCTGAGTTGTTTGCAGAGTTGGTATGTGACATTTCTGTTAAAGAATATCCTTTTGCAAAGTACACATTAATATGGCACCTATAAACACTTGAGTAACAATATTTTACAGATGAATTTCTTTTATTCCAGATTCTGGGGAAAATTTGGAAAGTTTTGAGTTATATTTCCAAGCTCAAGATCCAAACTTCAATTGTGGTAAATTAAGGCTGCAAATACAAACCATCTATTAATAAACTTCACCTGCTTCTCAAAGTATGTTCCCTAATAATTTGAGAATTTTCAATTATTAATCTAGGTTGTTTAGGGAAATGGAAACTTTAATTTTACAATTGGCATTATGTGCTGATTATGGGGATTTGTCACAAAGGAAAAGGCAGACAGGGAAAATATTTCCTCATGTCCCAAAGGACACAGTGAGTGGCTTCATGTACAAGCCAAAGCTGTCACTGGCTCATGCCATTATTGTTTCACTCAAGGATTAGCAGCCTAGATGGTCAGGAAAGTCCAATCCAAGGTGAGCCTTGGGTTGCTCTCTCCAACCATCCTAGGACTTTCTCTCTCCTTAGAGAACTTTGTCGCCATTGGATCCCAGAAGACTTTTTGCCTTAAAAGACAAATCTTACCCATTTCAGCTGAAAGAAGTTATGCTTATCAGCAAATAAGAATTTCTATATACCTCAAACAAGCTTTTTTTGATCATTTACCATATCTAAAGATTCCTTAAAGCCTATGAGTCTACATTATAGCAATTTTTCTTAATATTTTGGTAATAATTAATTTATCACAATTTAGTCACAAAGCCTGAACAGGAATGTTGAATTCATTAGCTTTACAGTAAATACAAATCAGGGCTAGATCATATCCTGACCATAGGCCATCTAAAGGAACTAAGACAAGATCAGTTAGGAATCTCTCTAAGGAAATTTCAGAAAAATTACAGAATTATTTGTGATTTTCCAAATCCACATACATCAATTCTAGATGTTATCCCTAAGTTAAAGATCCAATTATGAGAGCAAAACATCTATTTGTTCTCTTTCATCTCTCTCTCTTTCTCTCTGTCTCTGTCTCTGTCTGTCGGTCTGTCTGTCTGTCTCTCTCTCTCCATTTTCCTTCAAAACCATCTGCTTAAAAAGCAGAACAAGACTTCCATTCTTCCTTCACAATATGCATACTCAAGATTTATGAACTTTAGATCAAAGTCCCTTTCTTCCAAATTCAAATCCAACATACCTTCCCCACCTTCTCTGACTTGTCTTTACCATCATAAGTCAAATAAATATTCTGTTGGTATCACTTCAATTGGTAATCGGTAACCCAAAAGAATTCTGATTTAAAGGACTGCATCATTGAAACACTGCATCTTTAGCATAGTACTCATCAGTTATAAATTTTAGTTCAGAGTACAAATTGGTAAACTGAGGTAACCACTGAGTATTGAACAAAATCTACAGTACAGTCAGATTTACAATGAGCTTTTGTTTATATCCAAACAATACTTAAAACACATGTTTTAGCAGCAACTCAGATAACATAGTTCAAAAAAATTCCATAAAGCATTTAGTACTACAGGATCTATTTTAAATTCAGAGATTTGAAGCCTTTTAAGACTATAAACCTTAAAGCAAGCCTTTTAACAAGCAGGCTGATTATCTGTTTTCGGGACCAAGAAGTTAAATGTAATAATAAAGTTAGTCCATCTTTAATACACTGGATGAAAACCATTGAGATGAAAATCATTTGAAAATTTTAAACAAAAACCCATTTTTGGTAAGTTTAAACACTTAAATCCATTTTTTCCCTTAAACCTCTTATGATGGAAAGATAGATAAGGATAGAATGCAGTCTTCTTGAGGCTATACTGCTAAAAAAAACCTGTTGTACAAAACTGATCCGTGGCTTTTCTATATAGTCTGAAATTTTACTGTCTGAAAAAATTAAAATTAGGATGTTATTTTCTAGACCCACATATACACATGATCACAATTTTGAAATAAAATACCAATAAATAACTCTAATAGAGAGATTTAAGCATTACTTCCTTCTGGCTAGCAGACAGGGAAAGGAGATGTATCAGGACTTCTTATCTATCCCTGTTTACCTCAAAACAGAAGATAATTAATAGGTTGTTCTACAATCTGAAAAAAAAAAAACCTTAGTTTTAAAAGTGTAAGACATTTTTAAAAATCCCCAAAGTAGGGGTGTCTCACCAGTTGTCTTTCTGTTCAGAATCAACCCTCTTCCTCCCTGCAGCAGAGGAGGAAGAAAGATCTGATCAATGAACTGATAGCTTCCAGGTTTCTTTTTTTTTTTAATCTTCTCTGCCTGGATTTCTCTGTGGGTCCTTGCCTTAAATTCCAAGCAAAGAATAGAGTTTGGAGAACTGGGAGCCCAGAGGGGATAAAACTAAAAGGTAAGGAGCTTCTGTCCATATACCTTCTTTCCTGCAAAATATGTCCAATTGCCACCTGGTGTTAGAATTTAGGGTATCAAAAAATCAATTTCATCATTTTTTTTTCTTGATGTTGCTCAGCTAAGCAACATGAGAAAAACAAACAAAAACACCCAATTGAATTTTCACTCAGGCTGCTTAGATTTGATCTCTTCCCAACAGGAAGGGCCTGTGGGGATGCTTCTCCCTTTGTCTTACTTGGGTTGGCTAGTCCCTATCTGGCTTGATCCTCAGGCTTGGTAGCCACTCCACACCTAAGGCTTCCCAGACTGAAAAGGGAGAAGTCCAGCACAGCCACTACCCAAGTAGAGGATGGCATTACAAGTTTAGGGTGCCATGGATAGGCCATGCCTCTTGCTTATCAAAGATGTAACATGATCATTCAACATTAAAAAGAAATTAGTTGGTTTTTTCCAAGCTATTTAGAGCCAATTTTTCCCAATTATAAAGGTCACTGGAAGAAAATGGCCAATAGTGATATACTTGGGGCCCACCCGGAACTGTGGGCCCAACGACCCTGATGAGGACAGCAGTGGTGGAGGTGGGCTCCTGATGTTCAGGGGAGCCTTGTCTGCCCCGGCTACGAGTGCCATGAGCCGGTCCCCCCACCTTCTGCCTCATTCTTGGCCCCTAAGTGAGGGTATGAGGGGGCATAAGGTGGGGGTGGGGGTGGCAGGTCCAGAGGCTCTGGGCCTGCTCTGATAATATGGGTGGGACCGAGGCCTCTGGCTCAGAAGGTGTCCCAGTGTGCCTGCACCTCTTTTCCCTCACGTCCTCTGAGAGGGTCAAGATCTTAAGGGTTCCCTTTGAGGGAGCACGGGGATCTGAGGGAAGAAAGGATTGGAGCCACAATGGGGGTCCAGGACAAGGCCTTGCCAGGTGAGAATATAAGGAATATGATCAGGGTGACCTTGTGAGCCAGGATCTAAAACCTGGGCCCAGACCTTGGAAGTAACCTCTAAGTTGAGGGTCCCCTCCCCCACCTCCAACCATCCCAGACCCAATGCCAGCCACTCTGAAGAGCAGAAGGTAACAAGTTTACTCCTTTTGACAGACATGAAGAGGTTGTGGGCCCTCGCCTTGAAGACAGAGAAATGGGTAGTCATGAGGGAGAGCGGAGTAGCCTTCTGGGGTGGACTCTCCCTGTCCCATAATATCCTATTGGATGAAAGGAGTTAGTAGGCGATACCCAAAGGCAGTGAACACGAAAGCAGACAGGGCAATACATGACGGACTGGACAGCCAAGACAGACACAACAAATATGAACATTGGGTTGGATGTTATAAAGATTAAAAATTTAGGAAACTGAGGCAGGTAGAAATTAGTTTCTCTCTGCAAGGAGTATTATATTTTTATGAGGTTTATTAAAAATTAAGGATTAAAGAAAATACAGGATAAGAAAACACGTGTCTAGGCCACAGAGAGGCCTAGACACAACCTCACCTACATTATGAAAAGAGCCACCTCTGCTCCAAAACGGAAGTCCAAAAGACCCCTCAGTAGGCGGAGAACTCCTTTAAATAATCATTTGTGTTCTTGCCCAGGAGAGAATTCAGTGTCATTACAAAGCACTCTGGGGTAGTGGAGCAAAGGATTCTGGGGATTGGAGTCCTGAATTCGAGTCTATTTTTACATTCCTCCGTTTGATCGTTATTGAGGAGAGAAGTTTCCCCAAAAAGGATCATGAAAACATAATCAACTTAAACATTACAGTAATTTGAGGATAAGAGAAAAAAAAACAAAACCAATAATTGCTGGACGCATTGCCAAAAAGCCAGTTAGGGGGCAGTCCCTTTGGCATGAAAGTATACATACAAATAAATGTTCAATCAAACACACCCAAAGTTCAATTTTGTGCAGCTTGTGGTCTGGAGGCTTCTTCATTGTGTCTTCTCCAACAGTTCAGTTCTGGATTCAGAGAGGTATCATCTTTCTTTACCTAAAATTCTTCTCAAAAAGAATTTAAACTTTGCAATTTAAATAATGATATTTTTTACATTCCCCCGTTAAGAGGGTGATTGACAAATACAGGATCACTTAGGGATGCATGGCTGAGGTATGAGGTATATGAATCAATTGGTAAGAGAAATTAACAAAAACATCAGAAAAATCCAAAAGAAAAGAAAATATAGACTATCAAAGTCTTATGTGTAAAAATTCCAAGTAAAAAGAAAAATAAATCTATAACAGGTCCTTCAATCAGGGCCCAATCAAAATGATCTAAGCAATGATGCATTTACCCAGTCAATAGCCAGGACTACAGAAAGGTACCACACTATGAAAGACAGAAAAGGGGACCAGATTATATGAGCCAAGGTCTCGGGGATACTCGTCTGAGTATTTTCAGAGTGAGTGTGGACACAAGGAAAGTCTATGTCATAACAATATGTTAAACACAGCAACCTCGAGTCTTCGCACTAGGTTCAAGACCTTTGTATTGGCCTAGAAGTACATCAATCCATCCTGGATTGGCTTTTCTTTGGCCCTGTGCAATGGCTCTGTTGTGTATATCTTGTCCTGGAATCAGACAGAATCACTAAGTAAAGTCCCATAATTTTTTAAATAATTAGTGGCATCATTTTATAGTCACAAGCTTTTGGGGGTATGCATTGGCAAATGTATCTTAAACTTATAGTACTGAAAAGTCAAAAAGTTAAAGAAAATCTTAATGCTGGTGACATGTGCTTCAAATATAAAAAGGAGAGAAAAAACTGAAATAGCATATTGCACATGCGAGAAAAATATAATAAGTCTTTTAAAAATTCAAAAATATAGCTTATAATCATTGACACTCTGTGTCAGCTAAGAAAATATAAAATACAAGGCTTTCTCACCAAAAATGAGATCCATTTCCTCTTCATGTCTGGCTATGATCACTGTGACTTAGAAGGCAAATGAATTGAACAAGGTAACATTTCTTCATTTTTAAAGAATAGTATTACAAATATATAGTTATCAATATCCCCCAAATTCTCAATAGCCCAATTAATTACAATAGCAAACAAACACACTTTCATATTTCACATAAGTTGCTGTATGGCATTTTTTTAAAATCCTATGAATTGATGGATATTTGTCACAAGTTTTTACAAACGTAGCAATCTTTCAACCTTGGTATTTAAACATATTTTTAAACAAGGTAAAACTTATCTTGGGTTAAGAACATAATCAAGAAATCTCTATATCATTCTGGTGGGAGTAAAGTAGTGAGCTGAAGAGTATAAATAAAGGGACGCTCCTTTTATTGGAGGCTTTTTAGGGATACAAATACCCTGAGATTAACTGCCCCAACTTCCATTCACATATTTAGAAATGCGGGAAGGTTGGGGGTTATAAAATGTATTTCACTTCAGCTAGAATTGGCCTTACACCTCGTGGTAGGGGCAGGCAAAAATAACCAGAGATTGTTAAAAATAATTCAAAAAATCATATTTTAAAAAACCCTTAAAATCATTTGAGATATTTAGCACATTAAATTTTCTAAAGGTTGTTATAGCAATTGTAACCAGTTCTGAAGTCCATCTATCCTCTATGTGACAATTTACAAAGGCAAAAATAGAAAGGCTGTTTTTTCTCATATGGGCTTATTCAATAATATTGGTTCAGCACAGTTATAGGGGAAAAACAACAGAATTTAACAGTAGTGAAAAATCAGTACATTAAATGAACAGTATAACAGAATAATATGGAATGCAGTAATATATGAACTTAAAATCACAAAGTTAAACCTTAAACAAAAATGCAATAGAATACAGAGATTTGTATAAACCATTGGAGTCTGAAATGCCTTAGAACCTCCAGTCTTTAAGTTCCTTGGGTTCTTATCCATTTAAATGTCTATTGTCCAAAGGCAGAGTGGTAAGGGCTAAGCAATGGGGGTTAAGGGACCCATCCAGGGTCCCACAGCTGGGGAGTATCTGAGGCCAAATTTTAACCCAGGACCTCATGTCTCTTTAGGCCTGGCTCTCAGTTCCCTGAGCCACCCATTTGCCTCCCCAAAGTTAGCTGAATCTTCTCCCTGACATGCAGGTGAAGTCAATAAAATTACCAGAACAGTCAAAAGGTATTCTCTTAAACAGCCCATTGCTTTTAAGTTCCTGTTTGAAAAGTCTGTTTCTTCTCTCTCCCTTTTATCTCTCCCCTGCTACCATCTGCCCACATGGCCAATAGTTACCAACTGGTAGAAATGAGTGCTGAGCGATCTGCTCCAAGGATCTGGGTTGAACAAGGATCGGGTACACCGGGGTAGGCCAGGAATGACAGGAACGCAGGCAAGCAGGGCTGGGAGCCGGAGCGGGCAGCTGGGGTGGGCAGGTGAGCTGCAATCTGCTAACAGGTCTGGAGCCTGGAGGGGGGGCTGTCCGAAGCAGATGGCAGCAGTGGCAGGCAGGCAGGTGGGCAGAAGCGGCTGAGCCAGGTGGAGTGGGCAGCAAACGCAACAGGTCTGGAGCAAGCCTGTGAGCTATCTAATGTCTGGAACGAGCAGCAGCTTTGCAAGAGTAAAAAAAGAAAAACCTCGGCCAGAGAAATGTGGATCAAAAAAATTTCTAGGCACTAGCTATTAAAAGCCGAACTTAAGATCAGAAAAGAATCAGAAGATTGAGAGTATTTCGTTTTCCCGAAGTGGTATGCCAAAACTGTCACTGTTAAAAATTAGGGGAGACTGAGGCAGGTAGAAATTAGTTTCTCTCTGCAAGGAGTATTATATTTTAATGAGGTTTATTAAAAATTAAGGATTAAAGAAAATACAGGATAAGAAAACACGTGTCTAGGCCACAGAGAGGCCTAGACATAACCTCATCTACATTATGAAAAGAGCCACCTCTGCTCCAAAACAGAAGTCCAAAAGACCCCTCAGTAGGCGGAGAACTCCTTTAAATAATCATTTGTGTTCTTGCCCAGGAGAGAATTCAGTGTCATTACAAAGCATTCTGGCGTAGTGGAGCAAAGGATTCTGGGGATTGGAGTCCTGAATTCGAGTCTATTTTTACAATGTGCTCCTCTACTCACCCCAAGGGGTCAGGGGTGAGTGGTCCCAAAAACAAAGTGGTGGGGCTGGGCTTCCCCCAGTGTCACACCCCCTTCCTCCACTGCATCCACTGGGTTTTCTAATTCCAACTGGGGGCCTCTAACCACCCTGAATTCCAACCGGGGGGGCCTCTAACCACCCTGAACCAGGGACTCAAACCCCAGGCAAAGGTCTTTAACCCCTGCAGTGGGGACTCTAACCCTACAAATAAAGTCGACTAAAATCAACTGGCCAAAATACCTTGTTTAAGGGAGTCAGGTCCAACAGGTCCTTTCCACGGCTTATCCAAGGGAGATCCTTAAGTGAAGGTAGCCAAGAGGTGTCACAGTCTTCGTCCACATGCTTCCCAGGATTTCTGACCTATCCCCTTGCGGGAAATAGAAACTGCATACTTTCCCGGTCCACACTCAGAAATAGGTGGGTGGTTCTCCTGAATGAGTTCAGTTTGGCAATAGGCTGTCCCCATACAACCTCCAGGGATGGTGACCAATGGTCAGTCACTTAGCCATATATCGATGACTCAGGAGACCTTACCCCCTCACTCTCACACAATATTCTCTGCACATTCACTCAACATCTCCAGAGGCTACTCACCGAACCCTACCATCCTCCACCGAGATGTGACATGTTTTGGATCCCATCGTCTCAAGTTGCCCCAGTGACAGGGGTCCCCTCCCTCTGTTGGTCAGACTCCATTTCCTTTGTGGGATCCTGGACGAGCCCCCATATGAAGTGCCCAGTGAATCGATCCCAAGAATGAAACAATGACCAACAGGAGGGAGTTTATTAAAAATACTGCAGCTTGGGCTCAACACTCTAAGATGGCTCGAGCCTTGAGTCTGGGGCTTGAAGGTCCTTTTATACAGTGGAGTGACCAGGAACTTTTGTGGTAGGGGGAGTGCACAGGAATTTCTGGGGTGGGGGGAGTGAACAGGAACTTGAAAGGAACTTCTGGGGCTGAGGTCATTATTGGCTCCTGGCATATGTCAAGAGGGGGAGTGACAAGTCTATGGGTGAGGGGGACAGGGAGGGGAGAAAGTAGGTTCAGGATCTGGTTCTTCACTCAACCCCTGGCCTCTTATCCCTTAGGAAAATAAGAAGTATGGTACAATGGAAAGATCACAGACTCTGGAGACAGAGGACCAAGGTTCAAATACCTCCTCTTATGAATACTTTGGGCAAATCAGTTAGTGTCTCTGAGCCTCTGTTTTCTCATCTATAAAATGATGTGGTTAAATTAAATGATCTCAAGTTCCTTTCTAGCTCTACCTCTGTGATCTATGAATGTGCTATCTCTGTTTTTCCCAGGCAGATTTCTCTCCAGGAAGAAACCATATAGTTTCTGGACATCATTTAAATGCCCTGATTCTGATGTGCTTTCTTTCACCAATACTGGATTCCTCAACAATGAAAAATTATAGCAGGCAACATTCCACATTTAAAAGGGGGGAAAGTACACCCAAGTTTTGATAAAATGCTCTTTGGATATTTTGTTTCCCTTTGGATCAATTTTTGATTCTATAAAAAGTGCTACATTTGGAGTCAGAGGATCTGGGTTCAAATCTTAGCTTTGTTTTTTGTTACCGGTGGGATCTTTAAACAAGTGACTGAGCATCTCAGGTTTCCAGTTTTCCTCACCTGTAGAGTCAGAGGGTTGAATTAGATCACCTCTGACCTTGTGAAAGTCCTGTCAGTTTTCCTGAGCTATAAACTGGATTGCCTCTAAGACCTCGAGTGTTAAATTGTCTCTTACTCTAAACCCTAAAAAGGCTACTGTGTACATAAAAGCATATAGAGATCCATGTTTACATACTAGAAAACATAAAATTTCAGAGTTGCAAAGGTCCTTTGATATTATCTAATTTTACAGAAAAGTGAGAACCATGAAAGGTCAAGATCTTCCCATCTCAAAATTAGATACAGCAAACCAAAAAATAAACAAGAAAGAAAATGAATAGGATTTTAGAAAAGTTATATTTGATAGAACTCAAGAGAAAACTGAATGGGAACAGAAGGGAATATGCCTTTTTATCAACAGTACATGGCATGTACACAAAAACTGGGACATAAAAGGCTCACAACCAAATGCAGAAAATCAGAAATATTAAATCCTTTTTAGACCATAATACTATAAAAATTATACATGAAAGATGAAGATCTTTGAATAAAGGCCAACAGTGAATGGCAAATTTGTTATCCTGATTCCTAATCTAGTGCTTTTTTCACTTATCCAAAGTGCCAGAAGACATGTTTCAATACCCAACATTTATATAGTGCCTGTTATGTGTCAGACACTGTACTAAGGACTTTGCAAATATTAGATCATTTGATCTTCACACTAACCCAGAATGGGAGGTGCTCTTATCCTCATTTTACAGAGGAAGATAAAGTTAAGTAATTTGCCCAGAGTCAGTGTCTGAGGCAAAATTTGAACTTAGGTCTTTGACTTCAGGCTGAGCCCTTTATAATATCCTAACACTTATTTCTATTATTAGTCAACAAACATTTCTTTTTTTGTTTGTTTGTTTGTTTGGTTTAAACCCTTTCCTTCTGTTTTAGAATCAATATTGTGTATTGATTCTAAGGCAGAAGTGTGATAGGCAATGGGGGTCAAGTGACTTGCCCAGGGTCACACAGCTGGGAAGTGTCTGAGGCCAGATTTGAACCGAGGACCTCCCATCTCTAGGCCTGGCTCTCAATCCGTTGAGTCACTTAGCTGCACCCCCAAAAAATTTCTTAAGCATCTGCTATGTGACCACTGTGGATAAGGGCTGGGAATACAAAGAAAGGAAAAAGACAGCCCCTACTATCAAAGATACTGATGTTGTGGGGTGTAGAGGTATACCCCTGGGGTTTGGGAAGGATACCTTTTGCAAGAAAGCAAGACTGAAACTTAGCTTAAAAGTAAAGAGAGAGATTTATTAGTAATGTTGAATTTTCAGCCAGCAAGGCAGCATGGTTGCTCCCAGAATGCCTCCATTCTGGGGTTTTTATATTCTTCTACAGCAGTGGGAATGTGAATCTGGAGAAAGGGGTTGGAGGGGGGAGGTTAGCCTGAGGGCATGGAGTGGTTCTTGTGATTTGGAGGATGAATGAATGAGATGAGTCTTTTTGTCCATCTCAATTCAAAGGGGCAATCAAAGGAGGGTAATCTTCAAGGTCAGGTGTTTTGGGTTGGGAGTCATGAGGGCCTAAGAGAGCAGAGGAATTTACCTCATAATAGTTTGTCTGAGTTTCTGGGGGTACAATGCCCATGCCACTATGACATAGTACAGGAGGAACTTCAATAGATAATAAAATATAATAAAAAAATAAATAATATATAATAAAAAAAGATAATAACAAATCTGATGTAATAGAAAGAATGGCTTCTTTGTAGTCTAAGGACCTGGGTTCAAATCTTGCCTCTGTGGCAATCTTACTACCCATGGCTCCACCTAGCTGTCTAAAATAACAGCTTTAAAAAAGAATATATTTACAAGGTTTTTTTTTATGTCTCTATAATCTTTTTTTGATATAGATATGGAAATGACTTGGGATAACCTTTAACCTTCTACTTTTACAGGTGAAGAAATTAGAATCTAGTAACTTCTAGAAAGTTGTAAAGTCAATCAATCCACAAACCCTTATTAATCAACAAACATTTATTAAAAACCTACTATGTGCCACTGTAGATACAAAAACAGATGAAAGACGTCAAGAAGGTTGCAGTCTAATGGAGGAATACTGTGCACAAAAGAATGCTAAAAGAGCAGTTGAAGAGAAGGGAGAAATATATATGATGCCAGGGCAAGATGGAGAAGTCCAAAAGAGTACAACCAGGTTGGAAATTAAGATGCCTACTATGTGCCAGGAACTGTGCTAAGTGTTTGGAGATACAAAGACTAAAAGGTTCTTGCCCTCAAGGAGCACAATTAAGTAATAAAACCTGAGATTCATTTGCCTTCAAATCCAGTATTCTTTCCTCTAAACCATCTTTACCATCATCAAAGGATCACAGCTTTAAAGCTCCCCTTACCCCCTAGTAATTTTAATTTCCTTGGAAATATACAATTGCAGAGAGGTGGAATGGAAGGCCTTGAACACAGGAAGACCTAGGCTTTATGCAACTAATAATTACAGAGTAATAAGTATCAGAAATGGAATTTGAATCTTATCAACTGGGACCTCACAGGTCCTTGATTCCAAACTCTTTATTTTGCAGATGAGGAAACTGAGGCTCAGGGAAGTTAAGTGATATTCTAGTTATAAGCAAGTACTTTCCATTTCTCCTTTGCTTCTGGGTATCCTTTTTCAGAAAGCAATTTGTGATGTGTCAACTGGTGAAGAGCTACAGGAAGTTTCCTCCCATTCTCCAAATCAAGGAGTGTTCATAAAAAAAATTTTTTTAAAGCAGGCTACTTACCCAACCAGTCTTGCTTGTTTTTTTTTTCAGTTGTGTTTACAATGCCTTTCTGTCAAGGGGTTACTTTCTTACATCTGTTTTCAGGCTCTTGGTTGAATTTTTATTCTGGGTTTCAATTATGAAAAGGTAGGATCCATCCTCTTCACATGCCTCACAGGGATTGAACAAAAAGAACAAATTAAGGACTGTTTGAGGTTTTCAAAAGGGAATATATCCCAGGGAATTGCAGGTGGTGATGTTTAAAGCTATGAATTTCAGCCTGCCAAAGCATTGACTGCAATCAAGAAATCCTTTTTAAGCTATTGAGTAACTAGCTTATTGTAGACCCAAGAAGTCCCAAAGGTCATCTTTTTCCAGTGATCACTGATCTAGAAAGAGCTAGAAAGAACCTCAAAGGTCTTATCCAACTGCTTAATTTTCAAGATGGCAAAAATTCAGACCCAGAGAAGTTAAATGCTTTAAATAATAATAGTTACATAGTAATGAGTATTGGAAATGGAATTTGAACATTGGTCCTCATAGGCTTATCAATTCAGAGCTAGATGGGACCTTACAGGTCATTGATTATAAACCCTTTATTTTACAGATGAGAAAACTGAGGTCCAGGGAAATTAGGTTATTTTTTCACTATCACACAGGCAGAGGTAGAATTTAAACTGTGGTCCTTTGACTCCAGATGCTAGTGTAATCAAAGAGAGACAGAACTGGAATCATGGAGACCTAGGTTTAAATCCCATCTCAGACACTTACTAGCCATATAACTTTACAAAAGTCACTTAACCTCTATGAGGATTGGTTTCCTCATCCACTAAAAACAAATGGGTTGCTCATCTCACACTTTACAAATTGACAAAAATGAAAACAAAATGGCAACAGTCAATGTTAGATGGATAATGGGATGATAGGCACATTAATACATTGTTGGTGGAGCTGTAAAATGGTACAACAATTTTGGAAAACAATTTGGAATTATACAAGTAAAATTATTAAAATGTCCATACCCTTTGCACCAGAGACTTTAATACAGGGCTCATACCCCCAAATAAGCCATCTATAAGAAAAAAAAAATCACCAGCACTTTTGAAATTTTCTTTTTCTTTTTTTAATTTAGAATATTTTTCCATGGTTACATGATTCATGATCCCTCCCCTTCCCCCCTCTCCCAGAGCTGACAAGCAGTTCCACTGGGTTATACATGTATCATTGTTCAAAACCTATTTCCATGTTATTCATATTTGCAGTAGAGCAATCTTTTAATATCAAACCCCCAGTCACATCCCCACTGAACCGTGTGATCAATCATATGTTTTTCTTCAGTGTTTCTGCTCCCTCAGTTCTTTCTCTGGATATAGTTAGCATTCTTTCTTGTGAGTCCCTCAGAATTGTCCTGGATCACTGCATTGCTGCTAGTAGAGAAGTTCATTACATTTGATTGTGCCACAGTGTATAAGTCTCTGTGTACAATGTTCTCCTGATTCTGCTCCTCTCACTCTGCATCACTTCCTGGAGGTTGTTCCTGTCCCTATGGAATTCCTCCAGTTTATTATTCCTTTGAGCACAATAGTATTCCATCACCAACATATACTACAATTTGTTCAACCATTCCCCAGTTGGAGGGCATCCCCTCGTTTTACAATTTTTTGCCACCACAAAGAATGTAATGAAATGTTATTGTCCTGTCCATAGTTGATGATTAATACAGAGGAGCATGGAAAGACCTTTATGAACTGATCAGAATGAAATAAGCAGAGCCAAGAAAACAATATGTAATGGAGGGAGAGAAATGGAGTCTCCCACCACTGAATTCAGGACCAGAGTGTGGTATAGATGGAATGAAGCCAAGAGGTGGAGAGAGAGGGGATAGACTGGTTTCCCCTCTCTCTTTCCCTGGTAAACCCCACTCTGGTTGCCTTTAGTATCACAGGTTATATTGTTCCCTCAGAGACTTGGTTGAAATAAAATACAAGACAGACAGCTTCTCCCTCTCTGAGGAGAGAATGTAACTTTCCTCCCCCCAAACTCCAAGTCTCCTTTCTTGGATCTATGAAGCAGGCACTTGATCTGGTAAAGAATTATTTATTCTAAAGGATCACATGAAAGGTAGGGCAAGTGAGTTGTGGGATAAGACAATAGGAAGGTGGGAAATAGGAACTCCCTGAATAACAATTGAACTCCTTCTCCCCAAATCCTGCAAGGTCAGGCTTTTCCTGCCTGACCCTCTGGGGTCAATTGTGAGAGCTGTCCTGACTCTTAGCTGTCCTAACTAGAATATTAAATTCAAGACTGTCTAGAGGGATTGAGAGGAAATCTTCTTGTGGTGAATAGCTTTCTGGCAAAGTCCTATCCACTCTGGTTTGTCTTCCACTGGATACTGGGTCAGGCTTCATAGGAGGATGCTCCAGGCTCAGAGGTTTGGTTAGATCAACCGCCCTGGTGGGCTTCCCAAAGAGAAGTGAGTTCAACTGTTTGGATCTTCTCAGTTCCTCTGTTCCTTCTCTGGAATTCTCTCTCCTTCCTGCCCTTCCTCTGCTCAAGTTGGTCTTCCAGCTTGATGAGTCTGCTTTCCTCTCTTACAAATATAAACAATCACTATAAATGGATAGGTAACTACACACCAAAAAAATCAAAAGTAAATGGAACAGGCAGCAGCTGGGTGGCTCAGTTGATTGAGAGCCAGGCCCAGAGATAGGAGGTCCTGGGTTCAAATTTGACCTCAGACACTTCCTGGCTGTGTGGCCCTGAGCAAGTCACTTAACCCCCATTGCCTAGCCCTTACCATCCTGTTTTTCTGCCTTGGAACCAATACACAGTATTGATTGAACTTAGACAGAAGTTAAGGGTTTAAACAAAAAAATAAATGTAACAAAATTATAAAAACCAAGCACTTGAAGGAAGAGATATGAGAAGACATTCTCAACCTACTCAATCCACTGCACCACCTAGCTATATTCAACTGTTAAATATATCCTTGGAAAGTATAACAGATGATGGCTATGTGTGGATTCTTAGAGGCCGATAAGATAAGGCTGCTGACACTGTTCATTGGTCTTAATTGATTAGGACCTTTTCTCTACTCTTAGGGGACCAGGGATAATTCCTAGAACTGAATCCACCCATCATCAGGTATTAGAAATATCTGTCCCATTCTTGCTCTCAAGACTTAGTTAATAAGTCCCATTTCTATCCCCATAAATCTAATGAAACTTCATTTTCCATAGTTTTAGAGTTCTGGCAGCTAGGTGATGCAGTGGATATTTGGACTTGGATTCAGGAAGACCTAAATTCAGATTCAACTTCAAACACTTACTGTGCGATCCTGGGCAGGGCAGTTAACTGCCTTGATCTCACTTTCCTCCTATATTAAATAGCATCCACTTCCCAGGGTTGTTGTAAGGATAAAAATGAGATGTATCTAGAGTCTTTTGTAAACCTTAAAGTGTTATATAATCACTAGCTAATATGATTATTGTCATCCACATTACTGTTATTAATATGTGATACCTTTCCAGCAGCTGGAAAATCGCCTTGGAGTTAAGGAATTGTGGGTTTGCATCTCTTCTCAGATACTTTCTAGCTTTGACCTTATTCTGTTCTCAAAGCCTCAGGTCCTCATCTATAAAATTCAGACCTAGAGAGAGGTTAAATGAGATAAAATAGCCACTTACCTCACAGGCCTGTCAAGAAAATCAACCAAGATAATCGATGTAAAAGTCATTGCAAGCCTTAAAGTGCTATGTAAACCTTAGTTATCTCCACAATCGTGATTATTTTCTTTTCAGTAGGATTCCTTATTTTATACCACTGACCAGAGGGAAATATTTTCTGCAATGAATTTCATTTCTATATTCTCTCTTTCCTCATTCATTTCCTCTAATCCCAAAATCCATTTTGTTTTGCTTTTTCATTTTTATTTAATTAATTAATTGAGAACATTTTTCCATGGTTACATGATTCATGTTCTTTCCCTCCCCTCCTATCTCCCCCCTCCTGGAGCTGACAAGCAATTCCACTGGGGTTTACATGTATCAAACATAATACATTTTTAAGCTCCCTCCAGATTAAGAAACCCATTTGGTTCCTGAAAGTTTATACCCTACAAATAGGTGAAGTTAATTGTCATCAGACTTCCATCTTCAATTATTCTTCAGTCAAGTCAATGGCAGGTAGAAGGAATCTTTTAAAATCTCAGACATCATAAACTCTGTCTCTCTGGTCTCAGCCTTTTCCAAGGAGACCCAGCTCTCTAGAAGTGAGCATAGCTAGAAGAGGGATAGGAATGAGAACCATTCAGAAGGGGGCAATTTTCTAGAATTATAAAGCTGGAGCAGACTTTAAAAATAATCTAGGCTAGGGGGCAACTGGGTGGCTCAGTGGATTGAGAGTTAAGTCTAGAGATGGGAGGTCCTAGGTTCAAACCTGGCCTCAGACACTTCCCAGCTGTGTGACCCTGAGCAAGTCACTTGACCCCCATTGCCTAGCCTTTACCACTCTTCTGCCTTGGAGCCAATACACAGTATTGATTCTAAGATGGAAGGTAAGGGTTTTAAAAAAAATAATAATCTAGGCTAAATCCTAAACTATACAGATTCAGAACTTGGGAACTGTAGGGGGAAAAGGACTTTCTTAAGGTGACCCAGCATGTTATTAAGTGAGCTACACTCTGAACCCTTGAGCCCTGTATTTTCTACCATTTGGGGTACAAAAATTGATGAAAACGTATGATGCTGTGGATAGCATGCTGGACCTAGAGTCAGGAAGATTTAATTCAAATGTCGTTTCAGATACTTATCTGTGGTGTAACTCTGAGTAAGTCTTGCTTCAGTTTCCTCATCTGTAAAATGAGCTAGAGAAGGAAATGGCGAACCATTCCATTATCTTTGCCAAGAAAAGCCCAAATGGAATTACAAAAAGGCAGACGCAACTGAAAAACAAATGAACAACAAAGATACCAATTGTCCTGACCTGATCTTCCTTCCACCTAACATGAAGGAACCTTTGATTTTCCTTATCACTGTCTGTGATTGTTCTCCAAAATTGGAACACTCACTAGTGTCATCTTTTGGACAGCCTGATATTAGGGAGGGAACACAGTTTAATGAAAACATACCCATTGGAGGTAGCTATGTGGCTCAGTAGATAGTCAGGCTCAGTCCTGGGTTCAAATTTAGCCTCAGACACTTCCTAGCTATGTGGCCCTGGACAAGTCACTTAACCCCCACTGCCAAGCCCTTACTGCTCTTCTGCCTTAGAACCAGTACATAGTATTAATTAATAAAATAATATAGTAATAACACAAATAATATAGTAATGATAAATAGGGAAAGTAAGGATTTTTTTAAAAAAGAAAACGTTCACAAGTGAGATTGATGTTTGAGATCTAGCTCTGATATTCACTTACTTTGTGAGACTCTTTAAGTCTCAGTTTTTCCCAGTAGAAAAACAAAGGTAATATTACTTGTAGTGGCTATTTCGTATGGCTATTGAAAGGAAAGAGGTTAAAGTGACATCAGTGAGGCAATCAAGCAAATATTAAACAATCTATTAAGTTCCAGGCACTTTGCTAGATATTAGGGATACAATTGTAAACTATTTGTAATTGTGATTTTTAAAACTCTAATATCTCTGTGTTATAATAATCACAATAATCATATATATGTCATATATATATATATATCACTTTAGGGTTGGCAAAATATTTTATAATTGTCTTATTTTTTTCCCTCACAATAACCCTGGAAGGTAGATGCTACTATTTGTAACCCCATTTATAAATAAAGAACCTCAGAAGTTAAGTGACTTGCTCAGGGTCACACATCTCATAAGTATCTGAAGCACAATTCAAACTCAGACTTTCCTAACTCCAAGTCTGACAGTCTAACCATTGTGATACGTGTTTTAATTTGGAAGTAGTTTTTAAAACTGTAGTTTTTAAAAAGTCTAGAAATTATTTTTAAATGCTTTCCAAACTTGAAAAAAAAAACCTGGATTTTTTGTTGTTCAGATTTGAGGCATTCATCTACCCTAGTCAAGATTTATAAACTGTGCAGGGCTCTCCCAGTGTGTGACTACTTCCTGGACACTTTGTATCAGTGCATAAGAATTTAAGGAAAAGAAAGATTCTAGATTAAGGATGTAAACTCTTTGAGTATAAGGACTGTGGGTCAGCCAGCTAGTAAGTATTTAAGGCTGGATTTTAAACTCAGGTCTACTTGACTCTGAGCCCATCTTTCTTACCCACTTCACCATATAGCTGCTTTTTAATAAATAGCAGGGCCAGGATTTAAAACCTCTTAGGTTCATATCTCTAGAGCTGAGATGGGCCTCAGAAGACCCACAGTCTAAATCCCTCATGTTACAGATAAGGAGACTGAGGTCTGGAAAGGTTAAGCAACATCACAATTGAAATCTTAAATTATATATTTATGGTCTCAGCAAATAGTATAGGACAGGCATTCTTGACTCATGTACAGCCCTCTCTCTGCACTAAATTTTGTACTTTGTTGTTCCTCTTTCTGGCATTAAAAATTTGTGGGGGGAGAGAGAGAATGAGAGAGAGAGAGAGAGAGAGAAAGAGAGAGAGAGAGAGAGAGAGAGAGAGAAAGAGAGAGAGAGAGAGAGAGAGAGAAGAAAGAAAGAGAGAAAGAGAGAAAAAAGAGAGAAAGAAAGAAAGAAAGAAAGAAAGAGAGAGAGAGAGAGAGAGAGAGAGAGAGGGAGAGAGGGAGAGAGGGAGGGAGGAAGGAAGGAAGGAAGGAAGGAAGGAAGGAAGGAAGGAAGGAAGGAAGGAAGGAAGGAAGGAAGGAAGGAAGGAAGGAAGGAAGGAAGGAAGGAAGGAAGAGAAAGAAAGAAGAAAGGAGAAGTAAGAAAGGAAGATTTTTTTTTTTAATTGTGGGTTTCTAAAAAGATAAAAAACCAGTCCTCTTTATCTCCCATCTACCTAGGTGGTTGCCAGCCTGAGGCCACTTGGGCACAGGCAAGTAAATAAAGAAGACAGCAGTAGCATGGTTAAGGGGATTTCCAAACATGACCCACTTAACTATCCACTTGTGACATGTCCTTTTAAATTAAATGCAAAGTTCACAACCAAGATCAGTCAGGGGCACAACTTCCCTCCCACTCTTCTACCTACCCAAATCTTTACATACTGTATCAGGCAGCCCCCTCACCCCACCCCAGATCTACTCACCTTTGGTTTTTCCCTCACTCTGCCTCCTTCCATCCCACCCCACTTTTCCAAGAATCCTGGGCTCCTCAAGAAACCCGACAGGAACACACATCAAAGATCTCATCTGGCAAAATGGTGATTTCCCCACCAAGGACACAGTGGGTCTCTTTTTTCCTTTTTTCCTCCTTCAACAACATTTACAATAGAAAATGGGACAAAGTCATTCCAAAAGTAGTTTTTGGACATGACACCCTCCCCATACGAATATAGATGGACACATAACCTTGATCCTCACCCATACTTAAGGGCTTAAGGGACAGATAGATTCCCCAGACTAGGAGGGCTACAACTGCCTGGGAGGTGCATACTGAAGTGCCTATTTGAGAACGGAGGAGCCCTCCAAGTGGAGAGGCGGGTAGCTGTTACACCCGGGAGTTCAAGGATCAATCAAACGCACCAGTCTGGGGATAAATCAAAGCCTTGGGAATGGGGAGGGAAAGGAGGGAGTGAGGGGTTGCATTAAATTGGGAAGGGTGCGGCGGAGCCTTTAGCTAAAAAGAATTGCCAAGTGGAGTCAGGAGAGGAGTAGGATCTCAGAGCGGAGAGTTGGCGTGCTGGGAGAAGATGGGGGGAGAGAAGATGCAGTGATCCATCCAGGTCGTTGCCCCAGCGCCACAGCCGCTGCTTCCGAGTCTGCTAATGCTGGCACTGGGAGAAGTGGGCACTCCGGGCTGCCACCACCATGTTGCATCTTGTAAGGACTCAGTGGGTCCTCCCTTCCTCTTCTCTATCCTCATCTCCTTCCTTGTTTCTCTCCTTCTTCTTTCCTCCAGTGTTTTCTGTCTTTTCCCCTCCCTCCTCCCTCTTCTCACGGAGTTTCTCCTGATCCTCCTTCCTCAGTCAAGTGTAAAATTGAATGTGTGCGACCCAGATCTTTACTATGGAGGGACTATAGCGGAGGTGGGGAGGATGGGAGGAATGAGAAGGTACCCTGGGTACTATTTAGTCCTATCTCCCAATTTAGTAATAATAACTGACATTTATATAGTGCTTTAAAGCTTGCAAAACATTATATATACATATATAAATAAATAGAGAAGATATATTTATACATATATAATATACAAATATATTATTTCTACATATATAAATATATAGAGAATATATTTATACATATATAATATACAAATATATTATTTCTACATATATAAATATATAGAGAATATATTCATACATATAACATACAAATATATTATTTCTACATATATAAATATATAGAGAATATATTTATACATATATAATATACAAATATATTATTTCTACATATAAATATATATTTCTAATATATATGCATATATTATATATTCACACACATTCTTTTTAAACCCTGCCTTCTGTCAGAAGAGTGGTAAGGGCTAGGCAATAAAATCAGATTTGAACCTAGGACCTCCCATCTCTAGGCCTGGCTCTCAATCCACTGAGCTACCCAGCTGCCCCTTCACATACATTTTCATACACCTGTCATTTGATATTCACAGATAAGATAGCTAGGATCAGTGCAATCATTTATATAAGGCTTTTCCTCACCACAACATTGGGAGATAGTACAAGAAAATTTTATCCCTATTTTATAGAAGAGAAAATAGAAGCATAGAAAGATTAAGTGACTTGACCTGACCAGGATTCAAATTCAGATCTTCAGCTCCAAGACCAATACTCTTCCCATTCAAACATAATGCTTCCTTTTTCTGCAATCTGCTTTCCCTGTGCCAAAAATAAATAAATAGCCCCAACACACACACACACACACACACACACACACACACACACACACACACACACACAAGTGCCAAGGCCTGAAATATTAATCCAGACTTTCCTCCCATTTCCTACTAAAAAGTTTGCTGTGATCTAAGACAAGGGTGTAAGAATTAAAATTAATCTCAAATAATTAAATATTATATTTTTAGGAGGTTTATTAATGATCATTAGAAATCAAGGAATAAAGAGGATACAAAATAAAGACCACATGCCCATGGCTGATCAGCCAGTTCAAACACCTGCCTTACCACCACCAAGCTTGAGACAGGAAGTAAAGAGACAGGACCCTCCAAGTTCTCGCCTAATATCCTCTGTCTACAGGAAGTATGTAATGACAGGAAGTTGTGGGCTCCCAGGAAATGCAGTTCTTTTTTAGAGTAACAGATTTTCAATTATACAAGGGCCAGAAGTGATGCCAAACCTCTTCCACTTGACTTTCTGACCCCTTGTCCATTTATCTAATCTCATATTTCATGGTCCCTGGAAGCTTTCAATTTCTAGAATTGAAAAGGGATGAAACTTAACTCTTTTTGCTTTCTGAACTTTATATATATATATATATATATATATACATATATATATACACACACATATATATGTATTCACACACATATATCACTATTAAATATGTTTGCTATATGTCAATGCTAAATATCAATGTTATAAATGTATATTTGATATATAAATACAAATAATTCATATATCAATGGTTATCAAATATATGAAATATGGTGATATGTCACTATATATTCTTACATGTATCACAATATGTTCTTATATATACCACTATCAAATAATGTGACATCACTTATATATGTGTTTCATAAAGTTACTTAGTCTTTTTGTGTGTGTATTCTCAATACTGTACGCTCTTTGAGGGTAGCACTTGTAATCCTTATTGGTATCCCCCCATAGTACATGCCCAATAAGTATTTTTTAACTTAAAAATAATGGCAGGTAGCAAAGAACTGGAAACAAAATAGATGCCCTTAGACTAGAGAATGGGAAGTGGTGTTTTGGAGCTGGACATATTGGCTCTCAAAAGCCAAATGTTAAACTTTCAGTATGAGCATTTACACCTTGGAAATTAGGAAATGATACAAAACAGAGCATGATTTGTTGTTTTGTTCATTGTCTAAACTTAAGAAAATAATGGATAAAATGTTAATCATTTAAATTAATTCTTAAAATTTAACTTAAATTTAAATATTAATCTTATTAAATAATTAATTAAATTTAACATTTTAAATTTAACATTTAAAATGCTGTTGTGAAGCAGAATTCACCAAACCTTGGATTTTGGATCACCAAACCACTTTTTAAAAGAAAAAGAAATTAATTAAATAATAAATGCATGCTCAGAGTGATGATAGTTAAATATTTGCCAGCATGCTTCCTGACTACCTAAACAAATTATGGTACATGAATATAGCAGAAAATTACTGTACCCTACAAAAGAATGAATAGGAAGAATTTGTATGTATGGGAAGATTTATATGAACCAATACAGAGTTAAATAAGTAGGTAGGTTATTCCTATATTTTATTACTATCTATTTGAAGGCCTGTTGACTTTTATTAAAGCTGAAATCTACTAAAGCTCTCAGATATTTTTAAGTTGTGCAGCTGTTGGAATGCTTGGTGCCTCAGGAATTGAGAGCAAGGCCTGGGTTCAAATTGGACCTCAGACATTTCCCAGCTATGTGACCCTGGGCAAGTCACTGGACCCCATTGCCTAGCCCTTACTGCTCTTCTACTTTGGAGCCATTACACAGTATAGATTCTAAAACTGAAGGTAAGAGTTTTGAAAATTAAAAAAAAATGTGTTACTGTCTAGCTGCTCCCCCAGTAGTACATATGTGAAGGTGATCCACTCCCCCAAGTGTAAGACTGTTTATTTTGATAAAATAGTGCCTTATTTACTTCAACCCTAATTGACAAGAATCTACATGGTGCAACAGAAATAATCAGAAAGACCTGAGTTCAGATGTTTTATTAGTTGTGAAATCCTGGGCAAGTCACTTAATTTTTGTCTGTCTTAGGTTCCACAACTGTAAAGTAGAGATAATAAAAGCATCTATCTCTCACAGTTGTTAAAAGGGGCAAATGAAGTCATATTTATAAAGCACCTGATATATAGTAGATACTTACTAAAAGCTTGTTCTGGTTCAAAATTGGCCTCAGACACTTCCTAGCTCTGTGACCCCAGACAAGTCACCAAACCCCAAGTGCCTAGCCCTTACTACTCTTCTTCCTTGGAACCAATATTCGGTACCAATTCTAGGGCAGAAATTAAGGATTTGAAATAATGAATGAATGAATGAATGAATGAATGAATGAATGCTTGCTCCCTTCCCTTCCCCTATCAATCATACACTGTATTAACTGTTCCTCACAGATCAGTGCAATCTGTTCAACATGAATCAACAATGTGATGGAGCAGCCAAAAAAGCTAATGCCATCTTGGGTTTTATTCAGAGAGACTTCAAGGCCAGGACCAGAAAAGCTATGTATGGTAGTATTATTCTCTGCCATAGATGATCTGCATAAGCTTAAGACCAGCCAGAAAAGGTTAAGGAACTTGGTAAAGTACCTTAAGTCGATAAAACTGGGGACTGACTGAGGAGGAGGTGGGCTACATGATCAATGAAGAATGGAAGACGTGGGGAGACATGAGTCCATGATCAATGTTCTTAAGAATACAAATGGCAGTTGTATGGTTCAGAAAATGGAAGAAGGAAGAATGGACAGAAGTTACAGAAGTAAGATTAAAAACTGATGTGAGGAAACAAGCTTCCTAACAATTAGAATTCTTATTACACGAATTGGCATCACAGGATCATAGATTTAGAACTATTAACAACTATAGAAGTCACCTAGACCAATAGATTCATTTTACAGTTTAGGAACTGAGACTATGAGAAGATATTTGACTTGTCCAGGGCTATACAGTAGTAAGTGTCTGAAGAGAGATTTAAACAGTCACAGCTTCAATCAATCAATAAACATTTATTAAGCACCTACATTGTGCTAAGTGATGGAGATACAAAAAGAGTCAAAAGACAACACCTGCCCTCAAGGAGCTTACAATTTAATAGGAAAGATACCAAGCAAACATCAATCAAGCAATCTACAGGATAAATGGAAAATAATTAACAGAGGGAAGGCAGTGGAGTTAAGAGTGATTGTCTAAGGATTCCTGTGGAGGGAAGATTACTTAAAGGAAGCCAGGCAGGTCAATAGTCTGAGCTGAGTTCCCCTTCCCAGGAGTTTTTCAAGCAAAAACTGAAAGAGGTTGTATCTAAAATGCATAGAAAAGAGAAGGCAAAAAGGATTAAGAAGGAAAAGTCAGCATAAGAAGAGTAGTTGAGGAAGTTAGAGTTGTGAAAGACTTCAAGAAAAAAATGAACTTAGATTTTGAAGTATAGTAGAACTTGGAAGGGGAAAGTAAAAGGGATAACATTCCAGTTTAAAGGCTGAAGAATGAGCCAAAAGTTACAATGTTGTGGATGATTTGGGTGTGATTTAGAAAAATACTAAGAAACTGGTATTGGAGGAGATTGGATTGGAGGGTCCCTATAAGAGAGTCAGAGTCATGGGAGTTAGTTTAACTTGGATAGAGTGGAATCAGATTATGGAGGATTTTGAAAGCTACTCAGAGGAGTTAGAATTTTATCATGAGGCAGTGGAAAGCTATACATTTGTCTCAGCAGGATTAATCAATAAAAAAAAAGGAAGACTAGAAACAAGGAGGCCAATTAAGGAAATGCTGCTGTAAATCTAAGCATCACAGTTATGTGAACTCTCAAAGGGAGGAGCCGTCTTCCTTCTACTTCTTTTGTATCCCCCACAACAGTAATTAGCAAAGTGTTGGGCTCACTTTTAACTTGAGTTTTAGACCATATAATTGAGAGTCAGTCCATATAATAATGGACTCTCTCTCTCTCTCTCTCTCTCTCTCTCTCTCTGTCTGTCTTTCTGTCTGTCTGTCTGTCTGTCTCTCTCTCCCTCCCTCTGTCTGTCTGTCTCTGTCTCTTGCCCTCTCCCACCCTCTCCCCTCTCTCCCTCTCTCAAAAAAAAAATGACAACCTTCATATTTATTTCCTTTGATACCCTTGAACAATTCTATATTTATCATGAAGGATGTTTTAATCTGAGGTGAAGTATTAATTTACATTAAATTTCCCTGAAATAAAACATAATGATTGCCATCTCTCTCCCCCTGGCTCATAAATAAGAATAGACACCTAGACAAACAGCTAGGGTCCAGATTTCCTGTTCTTTTCACTCCAGGAGAGAGGCACCATAGCATAATGGAAAGGGAATTATCCAGGGAGCCTTGTGTTCAAGTTCCACCTTTAACACACATTGGATATGTGTGATGCTAGGCAAGTTAATGTCCTTCAGACTCAGTTCAAGTTGACTTGAAAGCCTTGAGTGTACTTTTGGGATCTCTCACTTGACTGACCCATTTCTCTGTCCAAGTGGAACCATTGAACTTGAGTATCTGGTACTCCCCTCAAACCACCAGTGACTCTTCCTTATAAGCACTCAAACTTTGAGTTCCCTACCCAAATCTAGTCCCCATTTCTATTATATTACCAGAGAATCTATATGCCTAAAGAGAGGAGAGTTTAGAGACTATTTAGCCTAATCCTTTCAATTTACAAAAGGGTATCAATCTGTTTAGGCTCAGGAGAAGTTAAGAGACTTGCCCAATGTCACATACATAAGAAGCATCAGAGTGAGTTTTGAATCCACATCTTTTGACTCCAGTTTTTTCCACTGTCCCATGGTGGCTTAATCTCTTATTATCTATCTCATAGACTCTAATTGTCAATTCATGAGGCTTTGACCCTGATTTGGCTTTGGATGACTCCTGACTTATAATGGGTGGTCTTTTAAAACAGTGCTGTCAAACTCAAATATGAGCAGAGCCCTGCAGGCTGCATTTTGACTTAAAAAACACAAATTAATATTATTTATGTTGTATTATCCTTTTACTTTATTTTTAAAAATATATATTTTTTATTTTCACAATTACATGCAATAGTTTTCAACATGAAATTTCTGAAATTAGAAGATACAAATTGCCTCCCTCCCCTCTTCCAGAGAAGGCAAACAACTTGGTCTCGGTTTGTATTATATTTTTATTTATTTTGATAAACATTTTCCATTTCCATTTTAATTGGGTTTGGGCCTCTTGGGAGTTTTGCAGGCAGTTGGGGTCAGTGGGCTGCAAATTTAACCCCTATGCTCTAGATTACATTTCCCCGTCCTGGAATCATTTTGTCTCTCATGAATTTCTCTTAGAGCTATGAACAAAAGGTTCACCCCATGTGAACTCTAAGGATGGTGAGTATTAATTTCTGAGAGCTATATTGAACTTGGATTAAAAGTTCAATGTGAGTCAATGTGAATAAATAGCTTGAAATTGTTTCCCCCAAAGATATAGTGGCTCAGAAATTATTCATTAATGCAGAAACAGAAAAAAACATAATACAGTTTGGACAAGCCCCCAAAACCATATGCAGTGGATATACTTTGCTCAGGTACAGTCTTGCTCATTTATTGTAGCCTAAGATATAATTTTTAATGGTTGAAAATCATGTCATTTACTTAGCTAGTCTAAGTTGTTTAATTTAGGAAGACTTCATCATGGAGAAATGTCTTTCTTCCAGGAAGGTCAAAGCTTTTGTAAACATTTAATAATAATCTCTTCTTTTATGAATCATGTTTTGAATCCCAATAATGAACAACTTCCAGTGTTGGGAGGGACCACCTACTTGGTTCCAATTGAGGATGTAGATTTTCATTTCTTCTATAAATTGTGGACCTCACGAGAGAAGAAAAGAATAAAAAGGGGTGGAAGTTTGTTTTTTTAAAGGCAGATGACAGACTAATAAAGTTGAGGAGATGTATGAATATGTTTCCAACATCTAATCAAACCTCACAATACCCTTTTGGGGAGCTCTTGTACAATTCTTACCATCTCTATTTGCAGTTCGAAAAAATATGGAACATTCGTTAGATTTTTAACAGATAGGACTTGGGTTTGAATCTTGACTTCACCAGCGAGGAATCACATTGGATATTGGTCTAGGGTCAGAAAGTCTCATCTTTGTGGGATCAAATATAACTTCAGATATGTACTTAGGCTATGTGACCCTGGGCAATTAACTTAATCCTGTTCACCTCAGTCTCCTCATCTAATAGAGATGGATATGTGTATTTTATGTATATATTTAGAGTCACGAAATCCAGGTATCTTTTCCTTTTTTTTTCTTCCAGTCTGTCTTCAAGAACCTCTGTATTTGTATCATATTATAATATAGTAACAACTGGACAAATATCTGTTATATCAATGAATGAATGGATGAATGATTTAAACTGTTGCTGTTCAGTTGTGTCTGACTCTTTATTATCCCTTTTGGGGTTTTCTTGGCAAAAATATTGGAGTGATTTGCTATTTCCCTTGTCAACCCATTTTACAGTTGAGAAAACTGAAGCAAAGAGTTAAGTGAGACCCAGTGACACACAGCTAGTAAATATCTGAGGCTGGATTTGAACTCAGGTCTTCCTGATTGCAGCTATCTAGCTGCCCAAATTTACACTTTAGCCCCAGCACCAATCCCAGTTGGTATGCCAACTAGCTATATAAAATTTATTTTTATATTTATGATATTTATATATACTATATTTATATATTTAAACTATATTTCATATTTGTTACAATTTATATAAACTATAGTTTTATATTTCAACTATAGTTTTAAACTATAATTTCTTAAAGTATCCCTGGATAGAGAAAATGCAACATATGTATTTGCATTTTTTTTTAAGAAAAGAAATCAAAGTCAAAGGTAACAAAAATTCAGCCAAGATTTGGAAATGAAATGCAGAGTAAATGCATTGTGGGAACTGAAGTCTCCCAAGTCTAACATACAGAAAGGTAGCATGTATACAATTATGCTGCAATAGGACACGCTATCAGAATTATCCACTAGATGGCCCTCTATTTGAGTCCCAAGGTTAGATTTGTCAGTGTCTTTCTGGTCCGTGTGCACAAAAGCCTTGCAGAAGAGTGAGGTATCTTTCTGGCCACCAGAGAGCACTCGTTTTACAATCTTCCCATTCTCTCTTCCCTACCCGCAAGTCTCTGCTGTGGCTAGAGCAGCACTTGGATTCTTTGATAGCTGGGTCTGATATTAATCTAGAAGATGAGATGGGATATTCCTCAAAAATTAACCCTTGTACTTTGTTAATGAGGACCACCCTCCTAACGCCCCCATCTCAGTGCACTGCTTGACAGGTTGATAGATTTAGAGATTAAGCATGCTGTAGTCATTTTATCTTATTGTTCACAGAATAAAATGAACGTGGACTAGACCAAACATTCTGGACAGGCTAGAAAAGTGGGCTGAATCTAACAAGATGAATGTTAATAGAGATAAATGTAAAATCACACTGGGGATCAAGGAATAACTTCCCAAGTATAGATACATAATTAGGGAGCAATTTGCCTAGAAAAGATCCCTGGATTTTTGTAGATTGCAAACTGAGTATGAGATGACATTAGACTGTGAGAACCAAAAAAGTTAATATGATCTTGGACTTCAGGTGGGGGCAGTGGGGCAGCCAGGTATTATGCTAAGCATGTTTTCTTTTTCTTTTTTTTTAAACTTACCTTCTGTCTTAGAATAGATACTAAGTATTGATTATAAGGCAGAAGAGTAGTGGGGGTGGGGGTGGGGGTTAGCAGTTAGGTGATACAGTAGGTAGAGAGCCAGGCATGGAGACAAGAGGTCCTTGGTTTAAATGTGACTCCAGATGCTTCCTAGCTGTGTGTCCCTGGGCAAGTCATTTAACACTCATTGCCCAGTCCTTACTACCCTTCTGCTTTAGAGCCAATACACAGTATTGATTCTAAAATGGAAAGTAAGGGTTTAAAAAAAAGAGCAGTAAGGGCTAGGCAATGGGGGTTAAGTGATTTGCCCAGGGTCACACAGCTGGGAAGTGTCTCTGGTCAGATTTAAACCCAGGACCTGGTTTTCTTTCTTCACTCTTTATGAGGTTGGTTTTTTTTGTTTGTTTGTTTGTTTTTTTGGTAAAGAGTGGAAGGTGTGGGTCTCTCTGGCTCTGTGCTCTGCTCACTTTCTTATTCACTTTATTATTATTAAATCCTATATAATAAATACTTTGAGTATTCATTTTAATCTCACAATTTAACTATCTCCACTACCTGCCCTTTTAAGCATTAAAAAAAATATTTTCTTATGTGATAGCTTCCCCGAATAAGAAAGGTATTATAGTCTTGTTTTTTGTCTGGCTAGATCCCATTTGGAATATTTTGTTGAGAGGCCTCCATTTTATAGAAGGGACATTGATAAGCTAGAGAGTGTCCAGAGGAGGGAAATCAGAATGATAATTGGCCCATGTCAAATACTGCAGAAATGCAGGAAAAAACAAACCATTAGCGTTTTCCTCAGAAGAGAAGAGGCTGTCCTTGAGAAACTGGAAGAGGGATTACATTTGTTTTTGTTTGGCACCAGAGGACAAAAATGGAGCAAAGAATGAAAGTTAAAAGGGGACAAATTTAGCCTGGATGCAAACAAAAATTTCCAAATACCTGGAGCTGTTCCAATATTGAATGGGTTGTTTCTGGAGGCAGGGAGTGGACTTCCCTTCAAGGGAGGTCTCCAGGCTAAGGCTTAATGACCACTTCTCAAATCTATTGTAATGAATCCCAGTATAGTTTGAAATGGATAGTCACTGAAGTCTCTTCCACCTTTATGGCTGGGGCCCCAGATTTCCCATTCTCATATCAGAGGGGTATAAAGCAGCAAATTTCAGAAGGCTGAGCCAAACTAAATCTGCTAGATGAATTGAACATCAAGTAAAGAATTATTGTCTGCAGACAGAAAAATGACAGGATAAAGTCAGTCAGGAGCACAGAGGAATCCAGTAAAGTCCACTTTCCTAGAATTGTCACATAGAACCAAGATTCACCTTTGACAATGTGGTAGGCTTGTAAACTCCCTTTTTGGTTTATACCACAGATCATATTCTCCGATGCTCCATAGAGTCCATAGCAGAAAAGCCTTAAAATAAAAGAGAGATGTCGAATATTTTTATGGAGAAAGGAAGAGTCTTTCCCCCTCTTATAGTCTCCCTGTGTAGAATCAAAGAAACCAAAGAATGGAAAGGTAGCAATGAGAAAGACTCAGTAAGGGATATTAGCCAGTCTAATCCTAGGCTCTGATGGGGAAACAAAAGCACATATTCCTACACAGTGGAGAGGAGGGGAGAACTGGCTTTTGCACTATTTGCCTGAACCTCCAGTTCCTAAGGCTTTATGACTTTTTATCTAGCCTTGACTTTCTGCTGTGCAATCATCTATGTTTGTTCAGTTGAAGCAGGCTTTGAAATCTTATTTTCTGAATCCCATGACAAGCTTTCTATATGACTGAAAAACATTGGAGGAAAACTTCTCATCTATTTTTGCCAGAGGCATGATGCTGTTACCAAGGCAGACCACCCATGGAAATTCTCAAGAATTCCCAAGGATTTATACACTGAACTGAACTATCCTTGTTGTCCCATCAAGAGGCTGCCCCTCCTGAGACTTGGCACCTTATTATGATGCAGGCTGGCTTCATCCTAGATAGAGTATGCAGGTTAGAAGCATTCCCTTTCCTGGATAGCTCCCCCAAGATGATCAGAAAGTCAAGGCTAGTTTTTTTCAGAGCCTAGCTGTCCATTGAGGGTGGGCATGATTTAATGTAAGTACTTTCTGTATTTGAAAGTCTTAATGAGGTTGTAGTTCCCCAAAGCATTATATTGATAACTGTGGCATGATTAGAAGCAGCTGGGTGAGGCAATGGATCAAACACTAAACCTGGGTTCTGGAAGATCTGAGTTCAAACCTGGTCTTGGGCACTTACTAACTGTCTGAGCTTGAACAAGCCACTCTGCCTCACTATCTTCACCTGTAAAATGGAAATAACAATAGCGACTACTTCCCAGGACATTGGTGAAGATAAAATAAGATATTTGTAAAGGGAGTAGAAATGCAGAAGGAAAATATATGATTTATCACTTGTTTATATGGGAATAGAACCAGGCATAGTCAAGATGGCGGCGTAGAAGCAGCAAAAATTCAGACCTCTGAAAACCTTTCCTTACTGATCACAAACTGAATGCTCCTGGGGGACTAAAAATCAAATCTAACAACAAGACAGAGCCAAGCAACCCTCCTGCTGGACTCAATTCAAAAGGTATGCCCCTACAAAAGCCAGAATCCGAGAACACTCGGGTTTAAGGGGAAGGCAGAAGGAAGGTCCCAGGACCCCACCACCACCACCTAGAGAGCTAAGCCTCCAGTGGCAGCGGGAACCTCTGGGTGGGCAAAGGTGCTGGTCTGTAGCATGTACCTTGCAGGCAGGGCTGTGCCAGGCTCAGAGCATCAAACACAGGTGGTGGGGAAGGAACTAGAGGGGGAGCTCAGAGCAGGCAGTCTGGCCACAGAGACTGAGACCCTCCATATTGCTCCAGCTCAGAGCACATCCAGCCCAACCCAGCTGAACTTAATCCATCAAAAGTCTTAAGAGGTCAGGGAAGCCCAAGCTCCAACACCCCTCCCTCACCGACTGATGGACTTTAATCCAATCAAAAGCATCCAGAGGACAGGGAAACTCAAACTACAACACCCCTCCCCCACAGACTACACTGAGAGATCTGACAAAGCTCCAAGAGGGGAGACTGACAGAAAGCCCAAAACCAAAAAATGAGAGGAGCAAGAGCACAGACAAATATGGGGAGCAAAGAAGGGATAAATATGAGCAAACAACAGAAAAAGAAAAAAGAAATTTCAATCAACAGCTTCTGTACAGGCAACGAACAAAGAACAAATGGAACAGAGGAGGAGGCAAGCAATAAAACAGAAATCCCAGTGAATTGGATACAGGCTTTGGAAGAACTAAAAATGAAATTCAAAACACAATTAAGAGGCTGAAGACAATTGGGAAAAGAATTTAAAAACTAAGATAAGTCATCTGGAAACAGAAAATAGTGCCTTGAAAGCCAAAATCAACCAGCTGGAAAATGAGGCAAAGGAGATGAAAGATGATGCAAAGAAGATGAAAGATGAGGCAAAGGAGATGAGAGATGAGGTAAAGAGAATGAAAGATGACCTCCAAAGAAAATCAGACCAGAAAGAGAAGGATGACCAAAAAGCCAGGGATGAAATCCAGTCTTTAAGAACCAGAATACAACAATTAGAATTAAGTGACCTCACAAGGCAGCAGGACACTATAAAACAAAACCTAAAGAATTAAAAAATTGAGGAAAACATGAAGCATCTCATTCACAAAACAGAGGATTTAGAAAATCATTCGAGGAGAGACAATTTAAGAATCATTGCTCTACCAGAAGACCAGACAAAAGAAAAAGGCTGGACATAATACTACAGGAAATTATCCAAGAAAACTGCCCTGATATTCTAGAACAAGAGGGAAAAGTGGAGATTGAAAGAATCTACAGATCACCTCCTGTACTTAATCCCCAACTGACAACACCCAGGAATGTTATAGCCAAATTCAAGAACTATCAGACCAAAGAAAAGATATTACAGGCTGCCAAGAAGAAATCATTCAGATACCATGGAACCACAGTGAGGATAACGCAGGATCTGACTACATCCACACTGAAGGACCAAAAGTCATGGAATATGATATTCTGGAAAGCAAGGGAACTAGGTCTACAACCAAGAATCAACTACCCAGCAAAATTGACTATATTCTTACAGGGGAAAGTATGGTCATTCAACAAAATAGAAGAATTCCAAAAATTTGTAAAGACCAGACCTGAACAGAAAATTTTATGCCCAAGCACAGAACTCAAGAGAATCATCAAAGGATAATTAAAAAAGAGGGGGGGGAGGGGAGAGAGAAAAACAAAACAAAAAAGAAACACTTTTTTAAAAGAGATTCAATAAGTTAAAATGATATGTATCCCTATAAGAAAAAAGGTCATTGATAACTCTTAAAAATTGTTATTATCACCTGGGAAGCTAGAAGAATTACACTTAGAGGGAACAGTGACAAACTGTATAGGATGAAATGACAAGACATAAATAAGTATATAGATATATGTATGCATAAATGCATATACATGTATATATATACATATGATACTAAAACTAAATGAGAAAAGAAACAAAAGGGGATAAATTTATATGTCACAAAGAATCTCATGGTGGGAGGGGGGGAGAACATCAATACACAATACACTGGAAGGCTAAAGAGGTTGGAGACAGGAAATACTCAACTCTTACGTGCATTGAAATTGACCCAAAGAGGGAAGAACAATCCAAACCATTGGGAAAGAGAATAGATTTGTGCCCCATAGGGGAGTAGAAGGGTAACAAATGGGTGGGAAGCAGTACAAGAGAGGGAGAAGTTGGGGGGGGGGTAGTTTTAGAAAGACTGCAGGGAAAATAAGAGGGGAATAAGAAGGGAGGAGGGTAGAAAGGGAAGTAAAATAAGGGTGGGAACTAGGGGGACCGATTAAAAACAAACATTGGTGTAGAAGGAAATAGTGAAAGAAGAAAAGGCAGGGCCAGGAGTAGAAATCAAAATGCTAGGAAATACACAGCTAGTAATCATAACTCTGAATGTGAATGGAATGAACTCACCCATAAAACGCAAGCGAATAGCAGAGTGGATTAGAATCCAAAACCCTACCATATGCTGTCTGCAAGAAACACACATGAGGAAGGTAGATACGCATAGGGTGAAAGTAAAAAGATGGAGCCAAATCTATTGGGCATCAACTGATAAAAAGAAGGCAGGAGTCTCAATCATGATATCTGACAAAGCCAAAGTAAAAATAAATCTAGTTAAAAGAGATAGGGAAGGTAATTACATCCTGATCAAAGGCAGTATAGACAATGAGGAAATATCAGTACTTAACATGTATGTACCAAAAGGCATAGCATCCAAATTTCTAAAGGAGAAACTAGTGGAGCTCAAGGATGAAATAGAAAAACTATACTAGTGGGAGACCTGAACCTTCCTCTATCCAAACTAGATAAATCAAACCAAAAAATAAATAAGAAAGAGGTAAGAGAATTGATTGAAATCTTAGAAAAATTAGAGATAGTAGACATGTGGAGAAAAATAAATAGGGACAAAAAGGGATACACCTTCTTTTCAGCAGCTCATGGTATATTCACAAAAATTGAACTTGTATTAGGGCATAAGAACATTGCAAACAAGTGCAAAAGAGCAGAAATAAATAAATGCAACCTTCTCAGATCACAATGCAATGAAAATAATAATTAGTAAGGGTACATGGAGAGGTAAATCAAAAATTAATTGGAAATTAAACAATATATTCTCCAAAACTGGTTAAAGAACAAATCATTGAAACAATTAATACCATCATTGAAGAAAATTACAATGATGAGACATCCTTTCAAAACCTATGGGATGCAGCCAAAGCAGTACTCAGGGGGAAATTTATATCCTTGAGTTCATATATTAACAAATTAGGGAGGGCAGAGGTCAATGAATTGGGCATGCAAATTAAAAAACTATATGGAAATAGAATTTTGGGTTTGAGTTTTTTGGGGGGTTTTTTGGTTATAATACTCAATTTATTTCCCTCTCTCCCCTCCACCCATCCTTCCCGTAGTGGGGTTTGAGTTTTTAAAAGATTATTCTATTGCAAAAATGAATAATATGGAAACAGGTATCAAGTGATAACATATGTATAACCCAGTGGAATTACTTGTCAGCTTTGTCAGGGAGTGGGGAAGGAGAGAAAATGAATCATGTAACCATGGGAAAATATTTTAAAATAAAAATTTTAATTAAAAAATTTTTTAAAGAAATTTGTAGAGAACCTTGTAAACCATAAGGCACCAAACAAATGCTGGCTATTATTATTATTATCTTGAACTATACTTATTTTTTAAAAATTAATTTGTTTCCTAGGTTCAAAAGTGACCTCAGATACTCCCTAGCGGTGTGACCCTGGGCAAGTCACTTAACCCCCATTTCCTAGCCCTTATTATTCTTCTGCCTTAAAACCAATACACAGTATTGATTCTAAGACAGAAGGTAAAAGTTTTTTAAAAATTAATTTGTTATTTATTTTTATCATTCTTTTCTTTTACATTTTTGAGTTCCAAACTCTTCTTCCCTTCCAACCCTCTCCTATCCACTGAGAAGGCAGACAAATGATATCAGTTACACATGTGAAATCATACAAAACATTTCCATATTAGCCACATTGCAGAAATAATAATAATAATAATAATAAAGCAAGAAATTAATACTTCAGTTTGCACTCAGAGCTCATCAGTTATTTTTCTGGAGGTAGGTAGCATTCTATGAACTCTTTCAATGTCTATTTTGCCCTCTTGTTCAAGAACATCAGGGCAGTTTTCTTGGATAATTTCTTGTAGTATGATGTCAAGATTTCTGTTTATTTCTGGGTTTTCAGGTAGAGCAATGATTCTCAAATTGTCTCTTCTCAATCTGTTTTCCAAATCATTCATTTTCTCAATGAGATATTTCATGTTTCCTTCTATTTTGTCAGTCTTTGGACTTGGTTTATTAATTCTTGCTGTTTTATAAGATAATTGGCTTCTAATTGCCCAATTCTGGTCTTTAAAGACTGGTTTTCCATTATAATCTTTTGATTTTCCTTTTTGGTTTAATCTATTCTGCTTTTCATGTCTTCTAGCTGTTTAATTTTGGTCTCCAATTGGGAGTTCCTGTCTTTTAAACTGTTATTTTCTTTTTGAAGTATTTTCCACTTTTCTTGCCAAAACTCTTCCATCTTTCTCATGAATTCTGATTTAAATTCTTCTAAAACTTTTTGTGGCCAATTTCCATTTTAGGAAGGTTTGGATGCATTTGCTTCTTTGTCATCTTCTGCTATTTCCTCTATAGTCTGTATTTTTTCTCCATAGAAATTATCAGGGGTCAATGCTTTCCTCTTGTTCTTCTTAGTGTTTGGAAGTTGTTTTTCCTGGGCATTTTTTGCCATCACTATGCTGGTTTTTCCTACCCTTTCTAGTCAGAAATCTGAGTGAGGAGGCCAGGCTCTCTGTGTATAGAGCTAAGGAGCATGGTTTTTGCCTGAGGCCACCTCTCAAGTCTCCCCAGCTTCTACTGTTTGCCACCTTTCTCTGCACTATCTCTGGGCCCAAGTTCCAAACTCTTCAGCCTGTTGAGGTCTCAAGTCTCGCTGCTCTCAGGGGTAGGTCCTTGGTGGTCTTAGTCAGCTGCCAAGGACCTAGAGGTACCCCTCACTTGCTCGCTGATTCTAGTGCTTGCTGGCTCTGACTGACTCCATAGGTGGGTTGGGGGAGGGTTGATCAGCTCACGTTTCGGTGGAAACTATTTCACCCCCTTATGGTGTAGAAATGCCCAAATCCCACATACCTTCAATGCTGGGCCCTACTGTGGAGTCCTTTCATTCATATGAATTTGGTTTTTTGGCCTTTTGAGGTAGTCTATATTGGTAGGTGATGAGGAAAGGAAGAATTCTGTGTCTACACTGCAGCCATGTTGACCTGATATATATATATATATATGTGTGTGTGTGTGTGTATATATATATATATATATATATATATATATATATATATATATATATATATATATATATATATATTAAACCCTTACCTTCTATCTTGGAATACTGTATATTAGTTCCAAGGCAGAAGAGCAGTAAGGGCTAGGCAATGGGAGTTAAGTGACTTGCCCAGGGTCACACAGCTAGGAAGTGTCTGAGGCCAGATTTGAACCTAGGACCTCCCATCTCTAGGTCTGGCTCTCAATCCGCTGAGCCACCCAGCTGCCCCTATATATATATAGTTTATATATATATATATATATATTTATATATATATATATATACTTAACTATATTAAGTCCCTTATGATTATTCTTTCATGTTTGCTTTTTATGCTTCTCTTGAGTCTTCTTCTAGTTGAATATCAAATTTCCTATTCAGCTCTGGTCTTTTTTTAAAATCAGGAATGTCTTAAATTCCTCTATTTCATTAAATATCTATTTTTTCTCCTGAAGGGAAAACTCAGTTTGCTGGGTATGTTATTTTTTTGTTGTAATACTAATTCCTTTGCTTTATGGAATAACATATTCTAAGCAACCCTCTCTTTCAGTATGGAAGTCACTAAATTTTATGTGATTCTGAATGTGGTTCCATGATATTTGAATAATTTCTTTCTGGCTGCCTCCAATATTTTCTCCTTGTCCTAGGAGCTCTAGAATTTGTCTGTAATATTCTTGGGAGTTCTCATTTTGTTATTTCTTTCAGGATGTGATTGACATATTCTTTTAATTTCTATTTTGTTTTCTGGACATAAGATATATAGGTAGTTTTCCTTTAAAATTTTCTAGAAATATGATGTTTGAACCTTTTAAAAAATGATTGTTTTCATGTTGTCCAAGAGTTCTTTTTATTTTATTTTATATTTTTCAAATACATGTAGAAACAATTCATTATAATTGCTTTCTAACATTTTGTGATTCTAATTCTTTTCTATCCTCCCCCCACATGGTAAGTGGTCTGTTATAGGTTATGCTTTCATGTGTTTTTATGTAATACATATTTCCATATTGCCCATGCCATTAAAGAAGACACATATCACACATACAATAAAACATTCTTGAAGGAAGGGTCAGCTAACATGGCTCAGTAGATTGAGAGCCAGGCCTCAGATTCTTCCTAGCTGTCTAACCCTGGACAAGTCACTTAACCCCCATGGCCTTTCCCTTACTGCTCTTCTGCCTTGGAAGCAATACTTAGTATTGATTCTAAGATGAAAGATAAAGTTTTAAGGGAAGAAATTCATGAAGGAAATAAAGTGAAAGATGGCATACTTTGAGATACACTCAGATTCCAATAGTTCTTTCCACTAATTCTTAAATTACCTCTCCTTGATCTATTTTCCTGGTCAATTGTTTTTACAATAAGATATTTCACATTTTCTTCTATTTTTCATTCTTTTGACTTTGCTTTATTGTTTCTTTATGCTTCATGAAGCCATTAGCTTCTACTTGCCCAGTTCTAATTCTTGAGGAATTATTTTCTTGAGTGAGATTTGTACCTCTTTATCCATTTGACCAATTGTGGTTTTAAGAAGTTCTTTCCTTCAGTGAATTTTTTCCTCTGTTTTTATTTTGCCTATTCTGATTTTCAAAGAGTTCTTCTCTTCAGTGAATTTTTATGCCACTTTTACAATTAGGTTGATTTTAGTTTTTGAGGCATTATTTTATTCAATAATTTTTATGCCTCTTTTATCAAGGTGTTAATTCTTTTTCATAATTTTTTTGCATCACTCTCATTTCTTTTCTCAAAATTTCCTCTACCACTTCAATCTCTTTGTTTAACTTCTCAGGAATTATTATGTCCAATTAGCATGGTCTTCCCTGCCACCATAGTAGATTTTTATGGTCAAATTCTTTTTATGATGTTTTCTCATTTTTCCAGCCTATTCTTGATTTTGAGCTTTATGCTAAAATTGGATTCCACACCTAGAAGAGGTAAGGAAGCACTGTATCAAGATCCAGGCTTTTTATTTTTTGCACTTATGGTTTTCAGAACTAGTAAGTTTTTAGTGCTTCCAAATTAATAAGATCTGAGAAGAAATTATGTCACTGCTCTCCTTGTCTTTACCAACCAGAAAGGACTCCTATTCCCCTGTAGCTGCAAATACCAGTGCTCCTCTTGGCATTAGAATTGTGACCAGGGCCCCTTTTCCCTTGTGACTGACTACAAGCATTCCTCTCTGCCCTGGAACTGCGACTTATAACTGTGTGTGAGCAAAAGAATTGTCAACCAGGGTCAGTTGCACCAATGCCAGCAAAGGTTTCCTTTAATCTCTTTCTGACCAATTGGCCTCTTGCCCATCTCCTCTACCATTGTCTCTGGGCTGAGAGCTCCCAAAGCTGCTGCTGCTGCTGCTGCTGCTGCTGCAGCTGTTACAGCCATCTCCAAGATCCCATGCTGCTGTTGCCACTGATGGTTCTACCCTGGTGTCACAAACCTGTCTTGCTGAACTACTTAATTGTCTTAGGCATGAAGAATATATCACTCTGACCTTCTGTTGGCTTTATCACCTAAAAATTTGATTTGAGGATTTATTTCAAAGTATTTTGGAGGGGAATATTGGGAGAGTTCAGTTGGGTTGCTGTCTGTACTCTACCATCTTGGCTCCATCCACTGAAGTATATTTGGATTTTTAAAATAAGAAATTTTAGAGATCATAAAGTAAAATTGAATAATAATTCATATTTTTCTAGGTTCATAAAATATTTTCCTCAAAATAACAGTAGATTGAGCACAAATTACTATCTCATAGCTAGTAAGTGTTAGAATCAAAACTGATTTGGCTCTTACTTTCAAAACCCATGTTTTTTCCATTATATCATGTCATCTCTACAACTTAAATGAATGGATTAAGGTCTAATGTTTATTATATGGGTCTCGTGAGTAAACATTTTTTCTTTTAAATCATTCAAGATATGACTATAAGACTTTAAAAAAAAACAAAGATTTGTTCTGACTCAATCTGAGATTTTACTTCTACAAATAAATCAGAGTGGGACAAACCCAAATAGAAACAGTTCACTGCAGGTAGTCTATTGACTTAGAAAACCACAAATTAACATTTATTGCTGTTGATTAGTAATTTTTTAGTAGCATCCAACTCTTTCTGATCCCATTTAGGATTTTCTTGGCAAAGATACTGGAATGGCTGGCCATTTCCTTTTCCAGCTAATTTGATAGTTGAGGAAAATGAGGCAAAAAGCATTAAATGACTTGCCCAGGGTCATACAACTAGTAAGTATCTAAGGTCAGATTTGAACTCAGGAAGACTCCAGACCTGACATTCTATCCATAGTGCCATTTAGCTACCCCACATTAACATTATCTATGTTGTATTCTATTTTTAATTATTTTATTTAGCATTTCTTAATTACATTTTCATCCAGTTAGGGCATGTTTTCTACTTCTGGCATATCAAATTAGGAAATTCCCTCTTTCAATACATATCAGAATCTGCTCTATAATTATAGACTTAAAGTTGTCTACTGGCCCCAAGAAGCAAAATGACTTTGCTAAGTTCACACAACCAGCATTTATCAGAAGTGGGATTCAACCCAAGGCTTCTGTGATTCTGGGGCCAGTTCTCGATCTACTACATACATTGCCTCTTAATATCAAAAGATCTCTGGAGAATTATAAATATAGCTAAAATTATGCAGTGTGAGACAAATATCGAGGCATCTTTACAATCCAGAGTTCTCTCCAGAGTAAAAGCTAGAGTATCAACTGAAAGGAAGACTGTCATAAGAATATTAAAAATAGGTTAAAAGTTTGCTTTTAGTGGTTCTTTAGTTGTGTCTGATTCTTCATGACCCATTTGGGATTTTCTTGACTAAGATAGTGAATTGGATAGCCATTTCCTTCTCCAATTCATGTTACAGATGATGAAACTGAGACAAAAAGGGTTAAGTGACCTGCCAAGTGTCACATAGTTTCTGAGGCCAGATTTGAATTCAGGAAGATGAATCTTCCTGACTCTAGGTCCAAAACTCTATTCACTGCACCACCTAGCTGCTATTATCTACTACAAATGAAATGATCTTGGTATGTGTCCTTTTCTGACGCCTGCTGAAACATAAAATGGCTTTGTTCCCATTGAGCAGATGGAAGCCATGAGTCACTGACATCTTTGACTTTGTCTGGCTTAAGGGTCACACAGACCAAAATATCTGAACAGTGCCCACCTGACACCCTGAATGCTGCTATGATTAAGCTCCTTATGCCTTATTTACTGTCTTGTCATGAAATTCTTGAGGAATGTCCACAGAATCAGGGAGTGTGGTTTGTCAGTTAATTGTTACTTGTGAAAGGAGAAGTACCAAGCAAATATTCCCCAGTTGCATAATTTTAAGAACTAAGGTGCAAAAAGGGATTAATGCTGCCATAAATGACAATGCTATGTCAATGGGAATATTTCCCCTTAAAATCCTGCTTCCTTAAAGGTAGTTACTGTTGTGACTGTCTTAATTGATGTACCAATTAAATAGAACATTCATTGGGGAGGACTCTGTATTCTGCATGGAAATTCCCATTTTCCTAGCCCTTCCCTTCTGTCTTAGAGTTGCTACTAAGACAAGACAGTTTCAGATTATTTTAATGATTACTACTTGTATGATAGTTTGATATGTAGTACTGTTAAACTACCTTTCTTCACATTTTTTAATCGATTCCTTTGATATTTTTTACTTTTCTTTTTTTCAGGTTTTTATTTTGTTATTGTTTTCTAGCTCTATAAAATAATCTTTTGGTAGTTTGACAAACATTTATTAAGTATCTACTTCCTACTAGAAACAGGATACAAAATCAGAACAGGTCCTTACCTCAAGAAGCATGCCTCAAAAAAAATCATTTGCCTTAAAATGAGCACACTGCTAATCCCTACAAAGGAACACACAACCTTAACCAACAGACACAAAGACCAAATCTGACAGGTATGCAATATTGTATGTCTGTACTCCTTTACCTCTCTACTAAGAGAAAGAAGGTATTCTTTGATCATCTATATTTCTCATCATTATTGTTGATTCTGTCACATTTCTCTTTTAGGGTATTGAATAAATAATAAAGGTTTCCCCAGGGCAGCTAGATAATATAGTGGAGAGGGCACAGGGTTTAGAGTCAGGAATATTCATCTTCCTGATTTCAAATCTGGTCTCAGACACTTACTAGCTATGTGACCCTGGGCAAGTCTTTTAACCCTGTGTGCCTCAGTTTCCTCACTTATAAATTGAGAAAGAATTGGGAAACCTCTCCAGGGTCTTTGCCAAGAAAACTCCAAATAGGGTCATGAAGAGTCAGACACAACTGAAACGAATATATACCAATAAAAGCATTTTCCTAATTAGTAATTATGAACAGGTGGTCCAAATGGTCCAAGAGCAGCCATAATGCTATTCTTCTGTAAGTAGGAATTTTTGGAGATTATAAAGCTACTTTGGAGGTACTGCCTCCAGATGAAGAAAAAGGGAAAAGCTGGGTTGAGCAGGAGGTCACTTGGCGCATACCTGCGAGTCATTTGCAGTGTGGTTGTTCTAGAGGAAAGGAAATCCATCCTCCCATGAGTCTAGACTATGCCTCTACAGTGTAACGAGTCACTTCTGACCCCCTAAATTCCAGGAAATGGTAGTGTGGAAAGCATGGTGATAGAAGAAGGCATGGAAACTGGGGAGCAGGGGAAAAGTTGGCATAAACATTGGAGGGGTTTGCCATTTCCTTCTCTAGCTCATTTTACAGATGAGGAAACTGAAGCAAACAGGGTTAAATGACTTACCCGGGGTCACACATCTAGTAAGGGTCTGAGGACAAATTTCAACTCAACCAAACTCCAGGCTTGGGACTTAGTCCACTGTACTACTTACCTGTTCAGAAAAGGGAACCACTAAATTGTAAATAATGATCCCTGCCCTTGGTTATTAACTTAGAGAACTACATACTGTAATAATTAAAATAGTTGAGGGCATAAAACTGTAGTGATTAAAATAGTGGAAGACTTAAATTGTAGTAGACATAGAGTGGATGAGTAAATTTGTGACCGCAGAAAATATGTTTTCACTACAATGTCTTGTTTTTAAATCGATATATAAGGTGGTCGCCAGGGAAAAATTCCCAATTATGAAATATACCCAAGTCAACTGGGTTTTATAGAGATTTTAATTAATTAATACAATGAGGAATTAAAGAAAGAGAGAAAGAGAGAAAAGGGAAATAATGAGAAAAGGATAGGCCGGCCCAGGGCAGCCCTGGCCAACCCAGGCCTAAGCCTTAAGAGAAAGATCAGTCAGTCCTTAATCACTCACCACAAGATCTGTACAAGCAAGGATTCTAGTGACACCAGGCCAGCTTCATTTCAGCTGACTCCACCAGCTCAAAGCCTGAATCTGAATGAATCAGAATCTCCTCTGAATGAATCTGAGCTCCTATTTAAAGGGAATTTTCTCCTATGTCTCCTCCCCTAAGTTCTCACATCTATCAATCACAGTAGACTTTTTCAAAGGACAGACCATTCTTAGTTCACACCTAAGAAGACTAATCTTTTGAGTAATTCACACCTGAGTAGACTAGAATCTCTGAGTAAGTTCTCACCTCTTTGCTCCTTGTAAGTTCATAAGTTGCCTGACCTTTATAGGTACTTAGCACCCTTTTGTATTAGTCCTAAAATAGGCATGGCTTAAAGAACTTTTTGTCTTACTATAAGTATGGGTTTAAGTACTTTTCATTGTTCAGCAAAGAGTTTACAACTTTATCTTCCCCTAGGGCAGACTTAAGTAGGGGTGAAGTAGAGGTCTCATATTCCTGATCTAAGTAGAGTTCTCACATTCCTGATCTAAGTACCTTCACTGCCCAAATGGGGAATGGTCCCAATGGGGAATGGTCTTAACCCAACCTTATGAAGTAGGGTTTGGGAACTTTTTAAGGTTTACAATCCTAACCTTATGAAGTAGGGTTTGAGAATTTTTAAGGTTCACAATACTAACACTCTCTATGTTCGATTGTATTTTTATTTTTTATTAAGAATTTCTCACTATCATTTCAATGTAGATAAAACAGCTCTTGGAGGTACTGGTAAAGACCTCTGTTCTACTCTTTTAGGTTCTCTTATATATTCTGCCCCAAGCTTCCCCATAACCTTGGGATTCAAATTATTCTAACTCACTAGTACCATCCGTCCTGGACATAGTTTCCCATGCCATAGACCCAAGTATTGAAATATCCATCCCTCTCTTTAACAAACCAACAAATAACTCAGAGGTTTAAAGGAATAATTTTACTAAGAAAAAGAAAACACATTCATATAGCACTTTAAGGTTTACCAAGTGTTTTTCTTAGAGCAAGTTTGCAGAGTAAGTCAGGCAAGTATTATTATACCCATTTTACAGATAGGTAAACTGAGGTCCAGAGTTGGACTGAATTGCCTAACATCACATAACTAATAAGTAGTAAAGGCAATAGATGTGGATTTGAAGGTGTCTACTTGCGGTTATCTCTATTATATCATACTTCCAATCAATAAGGATTACATGAAATGAATGGAGATAAAAAATAAGATTTCTCTGAGTACAATTTTATGAACTGATTTGGACACTGCATGAACATATTCAACATCTTGAATCCCCTGAGGCAATTTTGAGTTGGTATAGTTTCCAGGCTTGGTGAAACCTCGGTCCTTCCCACAACCTGTTTCTTCATTTTATCTCTGGTTGTGGGCCCCACTAAGTACTCTGTCTAGCCTCAAATAATGTTATTTCCCTTCTGCAGTTGCCTCATCCGTGGGGTGGAGAAGGAAATTGCTTGCCTGGTCCCTGACAGTCAGAAGGAAGAATCTATCAGAATCAGGAGGAAGAATCCTATCTAACTTTTAAAAATTCCTTTACTGATCTTCTTGTTCAGTTGTTTCAGTCTTGTCTGACTCTGTGACCAAGATTTTCTTGGCAAAGATACTGGAGTTGTCTTGCCATTTTCCTTCTCCAGTTTTTTTGTTTTTGTTTTTTTGCAGATGAGAAAACTAAGGCAAACAGGGTTAAGTGACTTGCCCAGGGTCACATAGCTAACAAATGTCTGAGGCTAGATTTGAACTGGACCCTTCCTGAACATTGGTGCAGTGCTTTATCCACTCTAGTACCTAATACCATCACCACCTCTATCCAGCCCCTTTATTTATCTATGACAGGTCTTTCTTGTATTAAGGATGTTGGTCTTGGATTGACTTGGAGATTGCTATATCTGTGAATCCCAAGAAGTCCTGCCCTCACCTTTCATCTACTTCTCTCTTTCTTTCTTTATTTTTTTGTTATTTTTGTCTAAATTATATTTATAAGCTGGTTATTCGATAGGGTGGTTTTCCTCTTCAGTAAAGTTCAGTTTCCTCTATTGTTCTAAGTTAGTTTCACAAATGAGTCTCTGGAGTGGCCATTTTGACTTCTGTATTTCAATCCCCCCCCCCCTTCTACCTTCCAGGAGCTTCCAGCTACCCATGATCTCTCCCTGAATGAAAGTCTCCCTCTCTCATAATTGAGTCGCTGGAAAGGCTATTTTGGCTTCTGTATTTCAATCCCCCCCCCCCTTCTACCTTCCAGGAGCTCCCAGCTACCCATGATCTCTCCCTGAATCAAAATCCCCCACCCCTCACAATTAAGTCTTCTTTCTCTTCCATGACACACCGCAGAGGCATCCCTAGGAAGAGTAGAACTCTTCCCAAGGTTCCTTAATTATATTCCCACAATACAGTACATGATCCTCTATAGAGGCTATCTAAGATCAAAGGATCATCGATTTAAAATTGGAAGACATGAGAGATTATCTAAGTCTAACCCCCTCATTTTACATTTTTGGAAACTGAGGCATAGGGCTTCTTACAACTCAAACAAGATCCTGAGGCATGCGTAGGACTTTGTGTACTTCAAATGGAGGGTAAAAGATACAAAGACAGAAATTAAAATTGTTGCTGTCCTCAAGGGGTTTAGTTCTAATGGTAGTGGATAGATTCATAAATGGAGAAGACCTAGAGATGAGAAGACAACTGAATAGACCAACAGGTAGATGGAAGAATGGACCAACAGAAACATACATATGGCCAGACAGGCAAAGTGTTTGTTACCAGGCCCATAGTTGAAGACCCTGATTTTGGGGGGGCACTTGTCAGAGCACATACTCTGTTTGTATACCCTTCTGAATAGAATTTCCAAGTAGGATTGACTTTAGCTTATGAGATTGCATCAGGCATTTTGGGTTGCTTATTTGTTTTTGTTTTTTCCCACACTACCTCTTTAGAACAGATGGCTATTTGCTGAGAAAATAAAGAATCATGGCTATTCTTCATATGAGGTCTAACTAAGGAAAGGGTAGACTTGGAAGCATGAACCCAAAAAGAACAGTAGCAATATATTTAGTCTGATATCAATGATCAGAAAACTTGGATCTGTTGGGAGTCTGACAACTTGAAATATTTTCTCCCACCACAGCTGCTTTCCCCTCTCCTGAGTCACCGAAGGCAATTCATCCAGTTTCTCCATTTGTAAAATAAGGATACTAATGCCAGGCCCAGCCTCCATCTCAGTGAAATAGGATGAAGTAAAAATGTGGTCATCTGGCACATGAAAGTACTCTGTAAAACATGGAGCAATATCTTATTCCTCTCTCCATTATTGTCATAACTGCCCCATTGCAACATTTTAAAATCCTCTTCAGTCTGCACGGACCAGAATCATGATGAAATTAAAATTTGATTTGTCTTAAAATTTAATCGTGTTTTTCCAGTTCCCTAATTTGGAGGCCCCTGTGCAAGACTTTCCGTTGGTGTCAATAAACCAGTTCATTAGAAAATACCCTTTTGAACTCCTAACATCTTGTTCTTTCTGTCCAGGAAGTAAACAGCAAGGGTTCCTTAGCTACTCAGCTTTATTATGCCTTTGTATTGTGGTGCCCAGAAGCTTTGTGGGTTGTCGGATAAAAGAGACTTCCCTACCTTGAAGGAGTTCAGCCCTTATCCTCCATAAATAGAACTCTGGGAGTGGCTTGGTCAACAAAACCCCAGATAAGAGTCCCAACCTGAGTATAGGGTTTAGGAGGAGGCAGTATGTGAAGGGTTGAACCAGAGCAAAGGAAGTCTCTCCTTCCTCTAAAAAAAGGTGTGTCTAGAGTGAAATTAGCTGTCCCACAGAAGGTCAAGTACGACATCTTGGCCAAGCAAACCTGTTATATTTTAAATATGCCTATAAATCATATTTTGGAGGCAGAAACTCAAAAACAAGAGAATGAGCTTAGATCAATTTTTTTTGTTATTCTTTTAATTCTTGTCTCTTCTGACCACCTGCCTGTTCACATGATCCATCATCTTCACTAACTACTGCTTTATCTGGCTTTGGCCATATCCTACTTATCCTTTCCAAGAAATCTAGGAGGAAGTGTGCCTATTATTTTTGCCTTTTGTACTTTCTCTATCTTGTACATCATTGGTCATAGAACTGGAATGGACCTTGGAATTGTTTCAACAGCTTCATTTCACAGATGCCTAAATTAAGACCCAAGATGAGAAACAACCTGTGGTCTTTTTTGGAATTTTTTGCCTTATACGCATAACAGGGCTGGTTAGAAGAAAGTCAAGGGAAAGAAAGCACTGAAAAAGACCCTAAAAGAGGGATCAAACTATTTTTTCTCTGTTCCACCAACAAATGGCTTCTTGACATTCTGTGGTTAGTCATCTTTGATGCAACTCTTGTGTCTACGGCAGGGTCCCCAAACTTTTCACCCAGGGGGCCAGTTCACTGTCCCTCAGACCATTGGAGGGCCGGACTATTAAAAAAAAAAAACTATGAACTAATCTGTATACTGCTGTCTGGGATAGTGGAGGCTGCAACGCTGGCTGTGATGGGCTTGTCATACCTTACACAGGCCCCTACTATACAAAGCAGCTGTATACACAGTGCGGAATCCCCTCCCCCAGATCACCACTCACCATGCTTACATCTTCCATTATGCAACCACATAATCCTTTGTGTGGCACCTTGTTCTCCTTCAGTTACTCTCAGAACAAGGATTACGTCACCGGAAGTAGTACTGTACATGAGCAATGCCTCACTTTACAGTGCCGCCACATACAGTGCTCCTCTCACTGACCATCAGTGAAAGAGGTGCCCCTTCTGGAAGTGCAGTGGGGGCTGGATAAATGGCCTCAGGGGGCTGCGTGTGGCCCATGGGTCGTAGTTTAGGGATCCCTGACCTAGGGAATCAGAAGCTATTGAATCTTCTGATATGAGTGTAAGATCCTTGAAGGTAAGGATGGTTTTGATGGGCCTGGGACCCCTGAGTCAGACCCCAAAAGGCATTGGACAAATTTATGGGAACTCAGCCCCAGGCCAGGTTCCTGCACATATCAGGGGCAAGGGGTTAGCAGGACACTTGGTTCTCTCCAATGAACAGTCATTATGAGAAATTTCATTAGTTCCTGCCTATGTAGAGCTACCCAGGGACTCCAGTCCATCTCCTTAAGTTCAGTCTAGGGAAAGGATCTTGGTTTTTCTCTACAAAATCCTATCTTCCACCGCTCCTGGGGCTCCACTTCCACCAGCCCTGGCCACATCATCTCCCTGTCAACTCTAAGAAAAGCTTTGCCTGCAATGAAACAAAGCTTGACTGACAAATTCTTCTGAAGCCAGTGCTTGACGCAGGGATCCCAGCCCCCATTAAAACCACCCCTGCCCTCAAGGATCTTTCACTCTTATCAGAAGATTTAATAGCTGGTTCTTTAGAGATGAGTTGCATCAAAGATGACTGGCCACGGAGTGCCAAGGAGCCACTTACTATTTGACTTATTGAAGTAACTTAAAAAAAAAAAAAAGAGCCCTGAACACAAGCTTTGTTTTGGTTTTGTATCCTCTGAGCCTATTGTGCTACATAGTACATAGATGGTGATTTTAAAATTCCTTATTAATTGATTGATCTCAACAAAATATAGATTCTTCTGCAAGGGGTCAGATTATACACCTCGCAGCTTTTTGTACTACCCCAGTGTATGCCTAGTGCCAACCTGGAAAATAACTCATAACTTCAAAATAGTTTTAAGAATATGTCTATAATCAGGATGAGGGAGACAATGATCACAGTCAAGATACAGAGCCAGCCTCACTGGGAAGACCACTGCTTCAGGAAAAACAGGGCAATTTCCTCCAAACTGTAGAACTCAAGGTCTGATATATACTTTTTAGGAAGACCAGGAAAAAGGACGAGTTTATTGAATCTTGGGAAAGAAGGGATAGCCATGGTCACAGAAGCTTGTGCCAACGTACCAGGCCAGGCCCTGGTGTTTTGGGGTGCTTGAAAAGTAAATGCAGGAGCTTACAGGTCAATTCTATTTTTGTTAGACTAAGTCCTTTGGAAAAGGTAAAACCTCATTCATAGTTAAATTCAGTTTTCATCATGGTACTTAAGAGTGGCCAGAAGAGCTGGGTCTCTGGCTCTTCATATCTGGTCTTTCAGATTCAGTCTTCAATTTCTGTGAACTAGTCAGTTTATGCTATGAACAACCCCTGGGAAAGTCAGGTATGAGAAACTAAAATAATATCCACCCCAGCTTCAGAGAAAATATCCTAGTCTATCAGATCATAGGGTTCCCTTGATCACTCCTTTTAGAAATGCTAGCAAGGACAGGAGAATTTCATGGCAGAGAATTCTGCTTTTCCATTCTTCTTCCTGGATTCTCTTGATACCCTGCCAACGAATTTAAACTTTGTTTTTCATTGTGAATTCCAGTCTTGGAAATCCTACCAATCACAGGTTAGAGTAAAAAAAAAGATCAGTTAAAATAATGTACATTAAAATCCTTTATAACCACAAGGTTCTATCTTTTATCTGCTATAGATGATCAATTTGCATGTATTAAGTGCCTATTATGTTCCAGGTATTTTGCTAAGCCCTAAGCATATGAAAACAAGAATGAAATAATTCCTGACTTCAAGGAGCTTACATTCTATCAGAAGGGAGGAGGGAGACTGATACAATTAAAAAAAAATATTGAGTCTAGCATAAGATAGGATTTCAGTTTCCTCATTTATAAAATGGGAATGATAGCATTTGTTATACTGACTGCCTCTAGAGTTACATGTTATGAAATATGTATTTCGCATATATGTATATATATATACACATATTTCATGTGCAGGTCATTTGTACAGATCTGTGTATATGTATTTTATATGTATATTGTATATATAGGTATTATTAGTTTTTTGCTAGGTTGAAACATCCAAATGTTCCGGATAGGATTTAGAGGTTATGAATGGCCAACTTATATACTTTAAGCTAATCATAAAACAAAGGAGATTTTCCCAATATGTTTTTGTTTTAAATGCTATGCTTGCTGGTGCCATGAAAGGCTCTGCCCCATGCCTGAAATTCCACCATCAAGCATAAATCCCTGTGGGTCTGATAGAGTGGAAATAATAATACCTTATTTCAATGCCAAAGTCCTCTCCAAAATACTTATTTCCTTGCCATATTCCTTTCCCTCTGCCAGCCTATATGCATCTACAATGCATATAAATTCCTCACATAGTAAACAGCAAGGAAATCTGGATTCTAGTCCAAGTTCTACCATTATCCATTAATCAGTAGGCATTAAAATTTTGTTTTTGGAAAATTTTATTTAATTAGATGATTTAGAATATTTTCCCATGGTTACAAGACTCATGTTCTTTCCCTCCCCTCCTCTTAGCCCCCTACCATATCTGACACGCAATTCCACTGGGTTTAACATGTGTTATTGATCAAAACCTATTTCCATATCAGTAGGCATTAAAAAAAAACAACTTTTATCTTTAGTCTTAGAATTGATCATAAGTTCAATTGTTCTAAGGCAGAAGGTTTAGGCAATTGGGGTTAAATGACTTTCTCAGGGTCACACAGCCCAGGACCTCCTATGTCTAGGCTTGACTCGCTACGCCTCAGTAAGCATTTATTAAGCACCTACTAGATGCCTGGCACTATGCTTGATGCAAAGGAAAGAAAATGAAATGACCTCTGTTCTCAAAAAGAGAATGGGATGCGATGGATGACCTTGGCTTCATTGATATCTGACCCAGTCTAAGAACTCCACAATGCTTTGGCTGCCTTTATGGCTTAGGACAAATTGCATTCATCCACCCATTCTTCAGGGGGAAATCTTCACAGACCTGGAGTAGACATCTCCCCACTTTTCCTGGTAGTTTCCAGGAGAAAGTATTTCTGTTCTAGATTTGGATGGTAATAGTTAATCTCTCCCTACTTAGCTTCTCTCACACTATGATTATTACACAAAAGACAATCACAGATAGAGAGTAAATATTAATCAAAGCAAGCAAAAAAATGGTAATGGGGAAGCTATACAGATCAGTTTAAGTAATAAAATGTTAGAGGGCTATTTAACCTCTTACTGAGATGAAATCTTTGCTCATCTAGAGAGAGAACTGAGGAGTCCATTCTTAGCAGTCTCTACTGATATAGAAGCTGAGAAATAAGAGGCATGTTGGGATACTGGAATTACCCAACATACCTCCTGTTATCTCCTGTTTATATCCAAAGTTTGCCCTATCCTTCTGCTCAATTCCTCTATTTCTCTCTCCAATATTTCTCAGTCAATCATCAGTCCCATCTACCAATTAATATTTATATAGTGACACAAGGCTGTCCTTTAAAGGACTATAAAACCTACCTTAGAGTGGAGCTATATACAAAAATAAATACTTAGGTAAGTCATTTATCACATTTGGACTTCAGCTTCCTCCTTTCAAAACGAGGGCATCCGAATAGATTATGTCTAAACTCAAACTATGCTGGGGATTGGTAAAATGTTTAATATCATTACCATTAACCAATCTTCCCTCAGGTAAGGAGATTCAGAAGGCAGGGATCAAGAATTCAGAAGGAGGGATCCACAGATTGGAGAAATAGAGGAAGAGTTAATCTTTTTAAGGTAATAGATTTTAAGAAGCTAGGCTGTTTGATGAAAAAAGTTTGATAGATCAATAAAAATCTGCCCGTGATTGTGTGTGAAAAACTGGATTAGATAATGTCTAAGGTCTCTTCCATTTATAAAAATGTATGATTCTTTCTGGAATAGAAAGACATCTGCTCCCCTTGTATAAAAGGAAACTTGGAAACTCTGGTTTTGGGAAAAGGGGTTTCTTCTGCTTTCTAGGCTGGCCTACCTTCTAGCTTTTCCCTTCCCCTCTCCAATCCTATTTCCTTATCCTAACCCTATTGGAGATGGAAACAGAACTAGGCTAGATTAACCAGTTATATGAGGTCGCTGTTGTTATTTTTATTCTATATTATAGTAAGGAAAAACCATTTATCTCTGCCACCTAACCCCAACAGATGAAAAAGGTTAATTTGATGTTCTTTATTAAGAATTGAGGAGAAGGAACCATTCACAGTTGGAAAGATAGGGCTACCCAGGCTCCTCTCTGGTTATCAGATTGGCTAAGGTTCAACCTGAACTGGGTGAAATCCCAGCCATGGATCATCCATGCTGGGTAGAATGAAGTCATAGGATCATATATTTAAAGCTGGAAGAGAACATATTGTTTAACTCTTTTGTCTTACAGATGAAAAAAGCTGAGACCCAGGGAGATTTCGCCTTGCCTAAAATCAAGCATGAGGTGGCTAAGTGGTTCAGTGGTTAGAGTACTGGGCTTAGAGTTAGGAAGACCCATCTTCCTGAGTTTGAATCTGGCTTCTTCCTAGCTATAAGACACTTCCTAGCTGAATGACCCTGGGCAAGTCACTTAACCTTGTTTTGTCTCAACTTCCCCATCTATAAAATGAATTAGAGAAGGACATGGCAAACCACTCTAGTATCTTTACCAAGAAAACCCCAAATGGGCTCACTATGAGTCAGACGTGACTGAAAAGATCAAACAACAACAAACACCAATATAACAGTCAGGATGGAAACCCAGATTGTCTGAGAACAAAGTCAGTGTTCTCTGCACAATACTAGATCTGCTGTAGAGGTAGGGTTTTGAACCAGATCTTTGCCTCCAGCAGATGTCAGTCAGACCTAGTTGAGTCAGTCCCCAGAGAAGGTTGAGATTGGTTCTGTCCCCTAGGGGGTAACTTGGAATTGAGAAGCTCTTGATTGCTTGTCTCAAAGATTTGAGGTAACCTGTAATCTTCGCAGACAGGCCTGTCATTACACACTCACACACACCCAGAGCAATTGCTTTGCAAGCCCCAGGGGTCTTACTAAGAAAGAAGGCAAAGCATATGTTAATAAAGGAGCCAAGGAGGGCAGAAAGGGATGGTGACAAGTGCTTGGCTAGAGACTACATCCTCTAGAATAGAACAAGCTGACTCAATGCCTTTGGACACTTTGGTAAACTCTTACATGTGTTAGATAAACTCTTACATGTGCTGGAGACTAACTGCCCTATAATACTCTAGATGATGAGTATGTTGTGGCTGCCTCTCTCATGGGGTGCGTTCAATATTTTTAGAAATTCAGTTCAACTCATCAAATTCCCAGATTTATTCAACATCTACTTATTCTCTGTTACTCGGCATGATACAAAAGAAGCAAATGACACCATTGCTACCTTCAAGGGAAAACAAAACCAAAATGTCATGAAATTGATTTTTACAAACTTCAATTTTTTTATTTATGTAAAAAACCAATTAAAAAATTTTCAGATTGCATGTCAATTAATTGCAATTCTAAATATTCTTTTTCTGACATTTTGCTACCCATGTTCTCTCTCTTCCTCCCATCCCTCTCCCCTCCTCAAGAATTTGTTTTTAAAAGAGATACAAGGAAATGAAATGGGTATAGAGTAGAAGGTATGTCCCATATTAGTATTCAGTAGGAAGGAGGGATTTGGGGTTCTTCCAGAATTGAATGCTTCAAGGTCAAAGGATTTTAAAAGATCCTCAAAGCCTATGTGGTCAGTTGGGTGGCACAATAGAGTGCCAAGCCTAGAATCAAATTTCACCTCAGACATTTCCTCCCTGAGCAAGTCACTTAACTGTGTTTGCCTCCATTTTCTCATCTGGAAAATGAGTTGGAGAAGGAAATAGCAAACCAATCCAGGATCTTTGCTAAGAAAACCCCAATGTGGAACAAATCAAGGTAATGGACTCTGCCAACACAAGACAGTCCCAAAGGACTTATGAGAAAAAATGCTATTCACATCAAGAGAAAGAACTGTGGGAGTAGAAACACAGAATAAAAACAAAGGACCAATCATTTGTTTAGGATATATGATTGGGAGTTTTGGTTTTAAAAGATTGCTCTATTGCAAAAACAAATATGTAAATAGATATCAAATGATAACATCTGTATAACCCAGTGGAAGTGTTTATTGGATCCAGGAGAGAGGAGAGAAGAGGGAAGGGAAAGAAAATGGATCATGTAAACATGGAAAATATTTTTAAAATAAAAATAAAAATAACTCAAATAAGGTTAGAGTCAGGCATGACTGAAAAAACTGAACAACTGCCTATATATGTACTGATAAAAACCCACCAAGAGGGAAAAAAAAACACCAGAAGAAAAAAGAGACCAAAGTGAATATGATTAAAAAAATGATATTGTCAAATATCAAAAATGTGTGATTTTGAAATACGAAGATAGGATCCCACATCATGGTCATTAGGCCAGGGAAGCTGGTTGTGCATCTCAGGTTGTCTGGGAGGGGTATTGGGTTTTGTTTGTTTAGTTCAGGAATCGGAGGATGATCTAATGAGGATTTTTATGGGGTACTTAGACCTTTATTGCCAACTAACTTCCAATATCACCAAAAGGGCCCTTGAGTTGTAGGCCTTGATGGGAAGGGATAGGTAGTTGGGACCACATATGTCACAAATCCTATGGGATTTTCATCAGAGGAGCCCTAGAAAGCTGGGACCCCTGGGTTATAGTCATGGCCCTGAGATGTGTCTTGGAGAGACCTGGTGAGTCTAAGATGAAGAGGAGTCTTAGAGGACTAGGAAGGACCCTAGCACATAGCATGCTGTGGTAGAAAGTAAGCTCTTGGAATATTGAACATTTTTGAGAATATTTCATTTTGGTTTTGCCTCCTACCCCTGCATCATATTTCTCACAGAAAGCATTTTATGTATGTGTTTATTGTATAAAGCAGTTACTTTGAATTTAGTAATGTTATTTTAAAGGAAATCATTTGTCTGTGTTTTAGGCAGTGACAGTGCCTACCTACCTCCTTGGAGTTTTTCACAGAAGACAGATAACACTAATGTGCTAAAAAATCAAGGTTCTTCAGACAGCTGAATAGGCATAGAGCAAGAACACTGTGTTACAAGATATTCTATATTCCCAAGGTCCTGAAAGTAGGCCAGTTTTATGCTTCCTTTACCCATAACAGATCTGAGACTCAGAAAAACTCAGCGACCCATTCGCTCTAATCTGTGACCCAAGCAGAGTTGGAACTCATAGTCCTGACTTTAGAACTATTGTATCTGACACTGCCACCTGCTTCCCCCAGTTATATTGGTGGTTTGAATCCAAAACACATGCTTATAATATAAAATGCAATGAAATGAAATAAAATATGATATGATATAATTAATATAATACAATATAATATATGGTATGATATAGTATGCTACAGTATGCTATGGTATAATTAATATAATATATAATATAGTATAATATGGTATAGTATAATTTAATAATATAATATAATACAATACAATGTAGAAATACAGAGAAATATTGCCTGATTGTATCAGAATCTGGCACTAGACTAAGTCGATATGGAACGAGCTATTAGGGAATTGAGACCCCAAATAAATAATAAGATGTGTAAAGAGGAATTATTTATTCCTTTTTTAATTTAACAGGGGGATCTGGAGGTTCTGTACCTTAGAGACATGTAGAGATTAACCAGCTCATAGTGACAGGAAGTAGAAACCATAGAGAAAGGAAGAAGAAACCAGAGAGACAGGAAGGTTGAACCATAGAGACAGGAAGTGAGGTTGGAAATGGGGATAAAAGGCAGTCAGTTGCTGACAGGGCTGGCAGTTGGGCTGGCAGTTGCTGACAGTTAGGGCTGACAGTAGGAGGGCTGCTGGGTGTGAGTTGGTCATTGGGGGTTGGTTGCTGGTGGTGTGGGTTGGTGATCAGTTGGTGGTTCTGCCTACTGAGCTGAAGGGTGATCAGCTGGACTTTATCTAGCAGCAGTAATAGGCAGTTTAGGTAGTAATTATAGGTAGTTATAGGATAACTAGTATAGACATTAGGAAATTTTCTTTCTCTACCTCTTTCCTATTTCTCTCCTTTACTATATTCATTTTACTATATTCTTTTACTATCACTATTTTAATTAAACTAAATTGTTAATTGTAAAAAGCTACTGAAAGTTTTCTTTTCTCTGGCTCAAAGAAATAATTTTAATTTGTAACTCTACTATATTCTCATTAAAACTTAAATTATTAAAAGCTGCTTTCTTATTTTGTCAAAACTCCTAATTTAACCCTTACATTTAGTCAGAAAATATCTAGCTGTCTTCAAAGAGTTCAGGGTACCAGACTGGTACCTTTACATTAAAGGATAAAGGCTCATAGGGAAAATAACATAGGGCCAAAGGGAGGCAAAATACCCATTTTTTAAAATACTAGGAAAGGAAGGAAAGGAAAGGAACAAGCATTTATATAGTACTTGCTAGGATCAGGCACTCTGCTAAGCTTTTAAAAAAATAAATACTATTTCATTTAATTTTTATGATAACTCTATAAAGTTATCATTGTTCAGTCATGTTTGACACTGTGACCCCATTTGGAGTTTTCCTGACAAAGACATAGGAATGGCTTTCCATTTCCTTTTCCAGCTCATTTTATAGATGAGGAAACTGAGGCAAATAAGATTAAGTGACTGACCCAGGGTCACACAGCTACTTTAGTGTCTGAGGCTACATTTGTACTCAGGAAGATGAGTCTTCCCAACTCCAAGCCAGGCTGTGTGTTCCCTGTCCAGCAGGGCCCACAAGAAGGGGTTCTCCTTTGTGGTAGGGACCCGAGGAGAGGCAGGGAATCTGAGAACCAGGGTGAAGAATGACAGATACAGACAAATCAGTATTTAGATAGGGCAGGCAAACCTCTATGATATTCTCCTTGGAAGGAAAATATAAGAATCAATGGAACACGTGGTAGAGGAAGAGATTAAGGCAGAGAATGCAAAGCCGAGAGAGGATAGAATTCCAAGAGAGGAGAAGGTTTTCTAGAGAGAGAGAGAGATTCCTAGAGAAGAGAGGATTCCACAGCATATTTTGGGAGGCACTCTCAAGCACGTTAGCAATTACATAACAAAGCACAGATAATTCAGATTGGATGACAATGTGAAGGTGACACCTTTTGGGCGTGTATATTTCAACCCGCTCTTTCTCAAAGGAATGCGACTCTGAGCCAAATGTTAATGAGTTTGTCCTAGGCACTGGCCATGTGGCCGGGTCAAGCGACCACCACAGATATCAGCGGTATGACCTTGTGTCTGAATCATTTATATTTCATAGATGTGAATATGCTTGGAATGCTACACAGGCACTCTCTCCACTGGGCCACCTAGTTGCCCTCAATAATTAATCAATTATCTAATCAATAAGCATATATCACATGCCTATTGTGTGCCAGAACTATGCCAGGTGCTGGAGAGACAAAGACAAAAAGTGAAGTAGTCACTTTGTATTAGGGATAGACCTACCACCAGGTTCAGTGTTGATACAAGCAAGTCCTAACAAGTTAACCAAAGAAATTGTATTTTTTTTCCTAGCGCAACAAGGTTATGCAACAAGGATACAGTGGAATTTAGCTTCTCAAGCTACAAATCTCTCATCTCCAAATAAAAAAGTATCTGCTCAGAACGGCAGGATATGGTAACTTGTATGGTATTTGGACATCTGCCAGGTTCAAGGACTACTGAATCTATGGGGTTGGACTTTTCATGCCTTTAGGTCTCCAGAAAACTATGGCAAGGGGGCTTAATCCCAGGGATAGCTTTGATGACATTTAGGAGAAACTAATCACTGTTTGGGGAAATGGGGGAAAGCTGGTCTTATTACATTCTACTAGGGAAAATAACATGCATTTATTACCTACCTTTGGTAGCACTACCAGAAGTCTTGAACATGGAGCAAAGATTTTCAGACTTCATTTGAAGACCAACTACTCAGAATGCAATTGACTCTCTCTTTGAATAAGATTAGGGATGGGAGACCTGGAAGCCAAGGAAAGGAGATTTGGAAAAGCAAACTTAAAGGGGGAAGAAGCAAATACCTTGGGGGTTTATGAAGCTAAGAAATTCTGAGCCCCTTTTTGTTTAGTTGTGTCTAATTCTTGACCCCATCGACTTCTGTCCATGGGTTTTTCTTGGCAAAGATGATGGAGTGGTTTGCCATTTCCTTCTCTAGAATGTCCCCATTTTACAAATGAGGAACTGAGGCAAATTGGAGTTGAGTGACTTGACCAGGGTCATTTATCTAGTAAGCATCTGAGACCTAATTAGAACTCAGATCTTCTTGGTTCTAAGCCCAGTACTTTATCCATTGCACCACATAGCTGCCCCTTCTCTCTCCCTAGAGAAGGTCAACTGTATAATGGTCATTTCTTTACTTTAATCTTCACTCCCTCTCTATTTCCTTCTAGGCTTAAGAGGCATTTGCCTTTGTTTTAAAAGTTTATTTTGTTTCTTCATCCTTGGAAGTTGTAATAAAATGACTGATTTATAAGAAACACTAAACTCTGTGTATATTCTATTTAATGCTCACAAATAAAGGGAAAAGAGATAGAATATTCCTTATTATACAAGTAGCAGCTCTCACAGTGTAAGAAATTATAATTTCGAATATAGTAAAAATCAATAGATAAAATCTATAAAAACAAAAGTTCTTTGAGTTCTCAATAATTTAAGAGTAGAAAGAAGTCCTGAGACCAAAAAGATTGATAACCATTATTAATGTTTGATATGAACTGAACTTGGAAGTTGGTAAAAGTTAAACAAAATGAGAGGGTGGTATTGAAACCTGCCAATAAATAAGATAGAGAGAGAGAGATAGAGATAGATAGAGAGAGAGAGAGAGAGAGAGAGAGAGAGAGAGACAGACAGACAGACAGACAGACAGACAGACAGACAGACAGACAGATAGACAGATAGATAGATAATCAGTAGCTGGCAAGGAAGGGCAGGCTATGAAGGGATCAAAACCTGGGTATATTTTCCTTCCACTTTCTGTTTTCTTGATTGTGGCCAAGTGCTACTGCAGACTTTTAAAAGTAAGCTACATTGTATATGTTGGTGATGGAATATTATTGTGCTATAAGAAATAAAAAGCAAGATGATTTCAGAAAAAGCTGGAAAGATCTGCAGGAACAGATGCAGAGTGAAATAAGCAGAACTAGGAGAACATCGTATGTAATAATAGCAATGATGGATGATGATTATCTGTGAAAACTTGGCTACTCTCAACAATGCAATGATCTGGGACACTTCTGAAAGACTTATGACAGGAAATGCTATCCACCTCCAGAGAAAGAACTGTTGAGTCAGATGGATGCAAATCAAAGCATTCTTTCATATTAGTGTATTTGCAGTTTTATTTTGGGTTTTGGTTTTGTATGAGTATGTTCTTATAACAGTGACCGATATGGAAGTGAAGTCAATACTGGATATGGAAGTGTGTTTTGCATAATAATACATGTTTGGCCCAGTTTAAAATGCTTACCATCTCTGAATGGGAGGAGGAAAGAAAGGGAAGGAGAAAGTTAGGATCTTATAATTTTTGAAAACATGTTGAAAATTATTATTACATGTAATTGGGAAAATAAAACATCTTTAAATTTAAAAAAAGGTAAGTCACACCCCATGAAGGGAGTGGAGAGTAAGATACTTGGAGAGAGAAAGTCGTGCCCCTAAAGGAGAGTGAGCTCCTAAGGAAGTTACAAGAAGGGATGGGGAGGGGGAAAGTTTTCTGAGCATTATCAATATATCTTCCAGCTACTGAATGATTGGCACCTCAGCTTGCCCCCACTACATGCACATTTAAGTAAAAGATAAACAAGAAAATAACAGAGGAAGGAGGCACTAGGAACCAAGGGAATCAAAAATCTCAAGATCCAGCACTTGAACTAAGCTTTGAAAGAAGTTAGGTATTCCAAGAGTCAGGAGAGAATATAGTTGAGTTGTGGCAGACAATCTATGCCAAGGTGTGGAGATAGGAGATGAAATTTCATGAATGAAGAACAACAAATATCTTAGTTTGGCTGGACCCTAGAATATATTAAAGAGGAATAATACATAATAAACCTGAAAAGGTAGTCTGCAGTCAGATGGTAAAGGCTTTAAATGCCCCAAAGAGGCGTTTACATCTTGTCCTAGAGGTAATAAAGAGATGCAAGAAATGTTATAGAGGTAAAAATTGGCAAGACTTGGCAATTGATTGGATATAGGGTAAGAGGGAAAGTTGAGAGTAGAAGATGATTCTGATGTTGAGAGGCTGTAAGATTGCAATGAGCAATGATTGTAATGCCTTTGATGGAAATAAGTTAGAAAGAAGAGAGAGTTTGGGGTAGGGAGAAGATATGAATTCTGCTCTGGGCATGTTGAGTTGAAGATTCTTATTGGAAATTGGAAATGTCTGCTACGCAGTTGACAATGTTGGACTAGAGTTTAGGAGAGAGGTTGGGCCTAGATATATGGATTTCAGGAGCTGTCCACAAAGACATGATAATTAGACTTAAGGGAGTTGATGAGATCTCTGAGAGTACATAGAGAGGAGTCACTTCAAACTATAGACTGAGGACCTTTATATTCAATCCTGGTAACATTTTAGAACCAATTATTAAAAGGTGAGTTTATAAACTCTTGGAAAGGGAAAAGCAATAACCAAAAACTAGTTAATGATTTAAAAAAAAAATAAGCTGTAAAAGGACAGGTAGGTGGCTGAGAGGACAAAGAGGCATGCCTGAAGATGGGAGGTCCTGGGTTCTTATCTGGCCTCAGACACTTCCTAACTGTGTGACTCTGAGCATCTGCAATTGCTTAGCTGTTATAGCTCTTCTGCCTTGAAACCAATACAGCATTGATTATAAGACAGAAGGTATGATATTTTTTTTAAGTAACCCAAAACTAATTTCCTTTTCTTTTCTTAAAATAAGGTTGCTAAATGAAGTTAATAAGTAACTAAATAAACTAAGCATATCAAGAAAATGCCAAGTCCCTTACTTTTTTAGCAAGACATTTGAAAATTATCTCTCAGACCTTCTTGTCCAATCCGATCATTGCTTTATGGATGAGATGAGGAAAAGTAAACTGGATGATAATCCAGTTAGGTAGATTTGAAGTAAGATGTGTAACCAGCTTCTTGGAAGGAGATTGCCAGTTTAGTACCCAGGGCATAGTTCTGTTCTCAGTCTGGTTCTATTCAATATAAATCATAAGAACACAAAACTGGAAGGGACCTCAGAAACTACCTATTCCAATCCTGATTTTACAGAGGCAGAAGTGAATTTTTTCAAGATTATTTCCAAATTATCAAGTGACAGCTGAGACTAAAAACCCAAGCCTTCTGATACAAGACTATTATAGTTTTTACTATAACTTAGCTGCTTGTTTAAATTTTACACACTCTTAAGGTCAAGTTGAGAAATCTGGCCATGAGTAGCCTTTGGAAATCTTACTCCACCTCCCCTATCCATCATCATATTATTAAACCATTCCTTGCAAACAGTTAATTTGAGATTTCATTGGTATGTACTAACATTTGAGTTTTGATGTTCTGGTATGACTTTTGATAGAGAAAATGATAGCTGGTCTTTGTGTTCATATAAATAAAAATTGCAGATGGGTATATCAAGTTCAGATGGACAGCTAATGGGGAGAGCAAATAAGGAATGCCTGCTCATCATGGGTAAATTCTGAATTGATTAAATTCTTGAGAGGCAGTATTTCTTCATTTTTAAAGTTGATTTCTTGATCAGCTCCTCAAGAAAATCTAAACTAGTTGGTTGACATTCTTTCTGTAAAAAGGACATTGAGAAGGGCAAAAGGTCCTCACTAAGGAAAAATTATTACTGTGGCACAGCCCAATGATGACTCTTCATGATGTCATCACTCAGAACTTCCCCAAAGTAAATAATCACAGAGAAGGTGGACTTAATTCCTTCCTCCTTACTTTATCTCAGAAAGAAGCAGGTCACCCTTCCTCCTCACTACTTGGTGGTGTCACAGTAGTCCAAAACAGTGGCTAGTTTCCTGACTTTTCTTACCCAACCAAGTTCTTATTTACAGATAAAAAAGGAGCAGGTCTCCACCCTGCCTCCAACAAAGTCAGCTCAGTGAAGTTTCCTATAAAATTTGTTATAATTTTATTATATTATTATATTTATTATACTATATTTATATTATATATAAAATTTATTATATTATCATATCAATATTAACTTTTCAACTGGACATGTAATCCAGTCTCTGCCTTTCACACATAAAGAAGGTATGGGTCAAGGAAATTCCCTTCTTTAGGACCCAGGATAACAGATAGCAGAGTCAGAAAATTCTTAGTTTCCTTCAAGACTTAGCTCAAGGTGGCAAAAAACTGAAAACTGAAGGAATGTTTATCAATTGGGGAATTGCTGAACATGTTGTGCAGTACTGTTGTGCCATAAGAAATGACAAACAAGATGATCACAAAAAACCTGAAAAGACTTTTATGAAGTGATGCAAAGTGAAATGAACAGAACCAGAACACTGTACACAGTGACAGCAATAATGTAGGATGATCAACTGGTGAATGACTTAAATATTATCAGCAATGCAAGGTTCCAAGACAACTTCAAGGGATTCTTGATGAAAAAGACTGTCAATTGCCAGAGAAGTAATTAACAGTCTGAATTTAGATTGACAAATACCATTCTTCACTATTATTTCCTCCATGAATTTTTCGTTAGCAATATATGTCTTGTTTCACAAGATGATGAACATGAAAATATGTATTGTATTATAGCAGATATATAATCTATATTATGTTAACTGCTGTCTTGGGGGGAGGAGAGTAATATAGATTTCAAAATGTCAGGAAATAATTATTAAATTTTTTTGAAGCATAATCTGGAAAAAATAAAAGTAAGGTTAAAAAAACAAACAACTCAAGAGCCACTTTCTCTACATAAGGACTTTACTAATCTCCAGTATCCCTTTCCCAAATCATCTTCTTTAATTTAGTGCTTTTTTATGTACAAGTCATTGACTACAAATAGAATGTAAGCTCTTTGAGAGTAGAGATTGTCTTGATTTTGTCTTTGTATCTCCAACACTTTACACAGTGCCTGGAATATAACAGATATGTAATAAATCCTGATTGACTAAATCTGTTGACAAATAGAATGATCTTTCCATCATGCTATGTTGTCTAATGGGATGAGGGAAAAAAGTTAGAGAATACTGAATTAAACCACAGTACCATAGGTTTCATCAGTTTGTGTTTGTTGGTTACAGTGGCAATCAAACAACAAAATAAAACTAATTAATACCTTTCTAGCCTACATCCCTACAATAATTATGGTCAAAGTGGCTATTATGAGCACCACCCAATGACTTCCTTATTTATTTATTTTGTGACAACTCTCCATCCCCTGGCCTGGCTTTGATAACTAGGATATCTCATTTTTCTTATTTGTAAAATGGGGCAATAATAGCATCCACCTCACATGGTTGGCTTGTAGATCAAGTTAAGATAATATTTGAAAAGTACTTTTCAAACCTTAAAGTTCTATATTAAAGCAATTATTAATTATTATAATTTATTGTTAATTACTGCTATTATGTGTTATTGTTGTTGTTAGAAAACTGATAATGAAGATGGTAGATCCTTATTCCATTTCTGCCACAACAAAGCACAAACTTTCTCTGGGCCACAGCTTTTTTTTTTTTAGAATAAGTGGCTTAGGCCAGATGACCTCTCAGTCAGCCTGTTCACCTTTAGTCTATTCAGCAAATTATTCATCAAGTGTCTTTGAGTTGTGCTGGGAACCCTGTGACTAGGTTGGGCCCACGTCTGTTGTTGTGTCCAACTCTTCATGACCTCATTTTTGGTTTTCTTAGCAAAGATTCTAGGGTGGCTTGCCATTTCCTTCTCTATCTCCTTTTACAGGTAAGGTCAGTACTCTGTATTGGTTCCAAGGCAGAAGAGTGGTAAGAGCTAGTCAGTGGGGGTCAAGTGACTTGCCCAGGGTCACACAGATGGGAAGTGGCTGAGGCCAGATTTGAACCTAGGACTTCCCATCTTTAGGCCTGGCTCTCAATCCACTGAGCTACCCAGCTGCCCCCAGCTTAATGTAGTTTTTGTTGTTTAGTAGTTTTGATTGTTTCTGGCTCTTTGTGACCCCCATCAGTGATTTTTTTGGCAAAGATACTAAAGAGGTTTATCATTTCCTTCTCCAATTTATTTGACAGATGAGGAAACTGAGGCCAACAAGGTTAAGTGGCTTGCCCAGTGTCACACAGCTAGTAAGTATCTGAGGTCAGATTTGAACTCAAGTCTTTCTGATTACAGACCCAGCATTCTATCCACTGCCCCACTGAGCTGCCCCCATTCTATTTTGGTACAGAATTAATTGTTAGGAAATTTTTTCCTGGCATCAAACCTCAATTGCTTTGCAACTTTTAGCCATTGGTTCTGCTTGCCAGGGCCTTATTGACTTGACAGTCCTCAAAATACTCAAAAATCCTTTGAAAAAGAGAAAAATCATATTCTACCTAAGTCTTCTTTTCTCTAGGCTAAATATTCCCATTTCTTTCAAATGATTCTCACATGACATGAACTCAAATCCCTGCACCCTACTTGTTGTCCTCTTCCAAACAGCTTCCAGTTTAGCAATGGCTTTCTTAAATTGTGGTTTCTAGAACCAAGCATAATACCCTAGTAAAGGACCTTCAAGGGCAGAGTGCAATGGGATTATCTCCTCTGTATTCCTGGAGGCTGTCTCTCTAAATAAAGCCCAAGGTTGCATTAGTTGGAGAGGGGGGGAGAAGGGGTTTCTGCTATATCTCATTGCTTATTTACATTGAGGTTACTGTCCAGTAGTAGTTTCTTCAAAACAAACATTGTCAACCCTACACCCCATCCTCATCTTATATTTGTGAAGTGGATTTTTTTTAATATATCTAAGGACAATACTTTCTATTTATCTCTACTGAATTTCATCTTTTAGATTTAGTTCAATGTTCTAGGTATCAAGAATCTTTAGATTCTGATTCTGTCATCCACTATGTTAGATATGCCTCCTGATGCAGCAGGATCTCCATTTTTTATGAACATGAGCATTCCATCTGTCCAAGTCATTGATAAAACTTTTAAACAGAACATCAAGGATTGATCCCTGGGGTACTCCACTAGAGACCTACTGCCAGGATTTCAGAGAAACCTGGAAAGACTTCCATGAACTGATGCAAAGTGTAATAAACAAAACATTGTACACAGCAGCAGCAACATTGTACAATGAACAACTGTGAAGGACTTAACTATGCTCAGTAATACAATGGTCTAAGACAATCCCAAAGGACTCATGATGAAAATTCTTTCCATATCCAGAGAAAGAACTGTTGGAGTCTGAATGCAGATCAAAGCATAACATTTTTCACTTTATTTTCCTCATAGTTTTTTAATGTCTCCTTCTACAACATGAATATGAAAATATGTTTTCTATGATAGCACACATAATCAATATCAAATTATTTACTGTATCAGGAAGGGGTGAGAGAGAGAGAGAGAGAGAGAGAGAGAGAGAGAGAGAGAGAGAGAGAGAGAGAGAGTTTGGAATCCAAATTGTTAGAAAACGAATACCAAAAGTTCTTTTTACATGTAAAAAACAAAAAAATATTACTGAAGAGAAAAAGGAAAAAGAGACACCTCCTGCCATATTAATATTAAGCCTTTAACTTTAACAAACTACTCTTTGAATCCAGCCATACAACCAATTGTGAATCTTTTTTATTGTATTATCTAAATATCTCACCATCTCCTTCACAGAAAATAGTCTGACATAGTTTCTTGAAAGATTTGTTTCAAATTTAGGTTATGAAAAGCTCTAGTCACAGCATTCCTTTCACCTACAGGTTTAGAAATCTTATCAAAGAAGGAAATGAGGTAGTCTCACATGAATTTGTTCTTGTCTATATTCTCTGCCCCTTGCTTATCCTTTTGCTTTTCTACTTCTGAATCTTTGCCCTTTCTGTGCTCACTCTCTCTCTTTGAAATGCCTCACTTCACTCTACCTGTTGAATTTCTATCCAGCCTTTAAAGTTCAACTCAAATTCCATCTCTTCCAAGAATCCTTTTCTGATTGCTTTTATTTAACTTTTTATATAAATATATATAAAACTTTATTTTAACATTTAACTTGGGCCTCGGATAGCCTTTGTTTTTCAATTCCCTAAAAATAATATAGGCTGAGGCAGCTAGTTAACACAGTGGACAAAATACCAGCCTGGAGATGGAAAGTCTTGGATTCGCATTTGGCCTCAGACACTTCCTAGCTATGTGACTCCAGGAGAGTCACTTAACCCCAATTGCTTAGCCCTTACCACTTTTCTGCCTTGAAACAGGTACTCAGAATTAATTTCTAAGACGGAAAATAAGAGTTTAAAAAAAGAATTGACACTAAGAGAGAAAGTAAGGGTTAAAAGAATTGATATTAAAACAAAAGGTAAGGGTTTTTTAAAAAGAATTGATACTAAGATAGAAGGTAAGGGTTAAAAAAAGAATTGGAAATGTAAAAAATTAAATTTAGAGTTTGACTAAATGTGTGAATTCTAAGGTAATATTGCGGTAGCCAATTTAAAATATTATAACTCAAGTCAAAATGACTTTTAGTAACGTTTATTTACAAAGAGGTGGAAAGAGTGAAAGTAGAGAAATGTAAGAGGAGGGTAGAGAAAATGTCTAGCCTATCACATTAAATGTTGCTCCAGTGTTTGGCTCAGACCTGGCAGGGCTCATTAACCCTCAGCCAGAGGACCTGGTGCTGTCTTATACAAGGGTTCCACCTGTGCAGCCTCCTTTAGGAAAGGAAGGCATCTCCTGAACTAATCTCTCCAGAAGCCAAGTAAGGAAGGCCAGCTATTCACTCACCCAAGACAAAGTCCAAAGGAGAAGATCCAGGAGAAGTCCAAGAACCAAAGTCAAGGCCCAAGCCAAAGGTCCAGTCCAAAGCCACCTCCAAAAGCCAAGTCACCAGCTAAAGTCCCCTGAACAGGAAGTTCAGGACTTTTTATAGTTCTTTTTCCACACTGCTTCCTATCCCTTCCTCCACTTTATGGGAACCAATTGCAGTCTTTCAATTTGCTTAGCACTGCCCAAGGGGTGGTCTGTGGTTTCTGGAGTTGTCACTCACTTGAATAAGTGACTTGGGAACTCCCTTACTTAGTGTAAAGTAGGGGTGTTTTAAGTTTTTGGTTGATTAGTTTAAAGACTGTTGATTGATAGACAAAGAAAGTTTGATTCATTCTTCACAATACTAAGATAGAAGGTAAGAGTTAAAAAAGAATCGATACTAAGGCAGAAGGCTAGGGATAAAAAAAGAATTGAAATTAAGATAGAAGGTAAGGGTTTAAAAAAAAGAATTGATACTAATGTAGAAAATAAGAGTTAAAATTGATTCTAAGGGGTTTTTTTTGTTTGTTTTGTTTAAATAATACTTGATGTCCTTGGGGAATGGTCAGCAAAGTAATTATTAATAGAAATAGTTTAAAGAGCTAGTTGGAAAAACTGTAGCAATGTTGGAAGTATGTGATCACTTATGGACCCAGAAGATGGTAGTCAAGATGGAAACAAGCATTTATTAATCACATATTATGTGCTAAGCACAAGTCTAAGGTGCAGGTGTTATTATTATCCCCATTTTATAGTTGAGGAAACGGAAGGTAGATGGAAATTAAAGAATTTGCCCAAGGTCACACAGCTTGTAAGTATCTGGATCCAGATTTAAATTCAGGTCTTTCTGATTCTGGGCCAAGCATTCTAGACTCTGTACCACCAAGATGCATCTTGACTGATAGAGCCAAATGTCTGGCCCTAGGTGAGGATGCTAGAGTTGGGATATGTACTCATATAAAATTAAGCAGGCAGATATCCAGTATCCAGGGAGAGGGAGTGGATATAGGATGACAAGATTTTAAGATCATCTTCATGGAATTATAGATTTAGAGCTAGAAAGCCAATCTCTTTATTTACAGAGGAAGAAACTGTGGCTAGCAAGGTTAAGTGACTCCCCTAAGGTCACACAGGGAATAAAAGACAGAGCCAATAGTTGAATCCAATTCATCTCACTCTATATCTAATACATTTTTCACTCTTCAATTTGTAACTTCAGAAAATAAAGTTAATACTTACACAAGTTTATACAGATAGTAGCACAGGCAGAACAAAACCCCAAGTACTCTGATGGCAAATTCTAAGCTTTTTCTATTCCTCAGGAATAAAAAAACACAGGAAAAGTCAGAACAATGGAATTGCCACAAAGCACTAGTCCCATGGTGTAAGGTCCTCCATGCAAGTCTTTCTTCTGAAATTCAATCCAATAAACATTAATTAAGCACCTACTATGTGCCAGGCACTGTGCTAAGTGTTGGGGATACAAAAAAAAAAATACAAAAGACAGTCCCTGCCCTCAAGGAGCTAACAATCTAATTGCAAAGTCAGCATTCAAACAAATATACACAAAGTAGGACATATACAGGATAAATGTGAAATAATTAAAAGAGAGAAGCATTGGAATTTAGTGGGGTTAGGAAAGGCATTCTATAGAAAGCGACATTTTAGCTGGGACTTAAAGGAAGCAAAGGAGGTCAATAGTAAGAGCAGAGGAAGAAGGGTATTCTAGGCATGAGAGATAGAGAGAATGTCTGGAGCCAAGAGATAGAGTGTCTTATTTGTGAAATAGCCAGAAAGTCTAGCATTTTGTATTTGCTTCTGAAGGCAATAGGGAGCCAGTGACATTTATTGAGTAGCAGGATAACATGATCAAAATTATGTTTTAGGAAAATCACTTGAGTGGCTGAAAGGAGAATGGATTGGAGTCAGGAGAGACTGGTGGCAGGTAGACCTCCCAGCAGTTTATTGCAATAATTCAGGGATGAGTTGATAAGGGATTGCACTAGAGTAGTAGCAACATCAAAGGAGAGAAGGGGGCATATTGGGGAGATGTTACAAAAGTGAAATCAACAAGTAGTGGCAATATCCTAAATATGGAGGGAGAGGGGGAGTTGAGAGAGAGAGACAAAGTGAGAGAAATCCAGAATATTTCTTAGCTTGTGAACTTGAAGGACTGCGAAGATGGTGTTCTTTAGGAAGAAAGATAATGAGTTCAGTTTTGAACATGTTTAGTTTCAGATATCTACTGGACATCCAATTTGAGACATTTTGGAAATCAGCATAGAGAAATGTAGAACAGCAAAGAGAAGATAACTGAATCCATGGGATCTGATCAGATATCCAAGTGAAGGAGGGAATATACAGGAAGATTAGAAGAGGATCCAGGACAGAACCCTGAGGGACACTTACAGATAGAGGATGAGATATGGAGGAAGTACCAGCAAAGGTGACAGAGGAGTAGTCAGATAGGTAGAAAAGAGAACCAGGAGAAAGTGATGTCCTGAAAACCTAGAGAGGAGAGTATCAAGGGGAGAGTGAAACTTGGCAAGTCACTTTACTTCTTTACATCTCAGTTACCTCATCTGTAAAATGGGGAGAGAGGAGTTGAACAAGATAGATTTTGAGGCCCCTTCTAGCTCAAGAGAAGTGGTTCTCAAAATGTGGTCTAGGCATTGCTGGGGGTCCCTAAGATTCAGGGAAACTGCAGTCAAAACTATTTTCCTAATAATATTAAGATGTTTTAATTCCTAATATGATAAACACCATGCATAAAACCCACATATGCAAAAGTTCTTTGGGAATCTTTATAATTTTTAAGGGTGTAAAGGGGTCTTGAAACTAAAATATTTGAAAACTTGTTACAAGAAGAATATTCCCACTGAGTTCTTGTAATAGAAATAACATGATCACAATGCAGATTCCAGAGGCTAAAACCTAGGTTTTTTTATGCTTAAGCACAGGTTGGGAGTTTAAAAAAATTACTCTGAAACTCTAGAGAGGGGAAGGAAAAAAAGGAGGGAGGGAGATATCTGGGAACTTTAATATAATATGTAAATATAATAAATAAAAGTTTTAAAAACAGTTATATCAGAGACAAAGAAATAATTTTTGATTACATAGCAATCTTATATATCCTTTTAAACCATAAGTAGTAAACGGATTTAGTTAAACAGAATCATAATCTCATACATTCTCTAAGAAAACAGATTTAGTTTTGGAATCTATAAGTCAGGTAAGTTTGCAAGATTTAAAGTTTACAATGGACTAATTGAGACAAAAATAACCATGGAGTCCAAGCCAGTTGGGATCCTTCCATAAATAAAGCGAGTTCTAATACTTTAGGAAGCCTGGCAACATTTTTGGCTTCTTATCTCAGAAATGTCTTAAGCTCACAGCAAATTTTAATATCCTCTGGGACAGACATCAAACAGCTCACTTAACATTAACATCCCAGGAGAAAGGTTTTGGCCTGCCAAATAACCTCCTAATGAGGAGTATTAGCCCTGATCCCTAATAATAAAGATTAATAAAAGGAGATAAAAATGCTTATGACAAAGTGTTATTCCAGGGTTATGATATGTCACTGTCAAGACATTGCCTCTAACCTCAAATGACTAGCTTGGCATCTAGTCCTGATCGACAAAGCCTTAATTATTCATAGGTTGGCAGACCAAGTGAAACTACCCAAAGGGTTCTCTGGGCATGGACAACCTGATTAAGTTTGTAGACATTCTGGTCTAACAAAGGGTCATCAATCCCAGCATGCACTATAAAGAGGAACTGACTCAAACCTGCACATACACAGAAAGTGAAATATTCTTGTGCCCAGTTTCCATTTGACTCTGCACAGATGAAGATAAATAGGGCTAACTCCAAGGTACTGGTGTGTATGTGAGTTTTAATTCTTACCTTCTATTTTTAATCAATATTTCATGTTGCTACTAAAGGAGAAGAGTAGTAAGGGTTAAGCAATTGGGATTAAGTGAATTGTCCAGAGTCACACTGCTAGGAAGTGTCTGAGGTCACATTTGAACTCAGGATCTCCCAACTCCAGACCTGGCTCTCCATTCACAGTGCTACCTAGCTGCCTCTCTATGATATTGTTATTGAAAATGTTAATTTCCCTTGATGAATTAAACATATATTAAAATATATTGCATATATGATATATAATTAATTACATTATCTTCCTGACTCCAGGATCAGTACTCTAACCACTGGGCCATCTAGTTGCTCCAGTTTAAAACATCATCTGACTTAATTTTTCTAAATTATCTTAGTTTATCTAAGTCATATGAGTTTGTTTCTTTAGAGGATGTATGAGATTATGACTCTGTTTAACCAAACTTGCTCAAGTTTTATGACATTGAAGGAAGTATGGGATTATGGATCTATCTTCTCTTTAACTTTTATGGCCTAACAGAAGTTGCAAAATTATAATATGCTGTCAGCCTGGAAAAACAGGGAACCACTAAAGTAGTCAGATAAAACCCAGTCTTTAATCAGGAAAGAGTGCCACACAGAGTCAAGCCCCTAAAACCCACACAGAACCAAGGGTTCTGGGACTCTGGGAACAGTATCTCTGAGAGGATCAACCAGGGAGATGATTCTCCAAAGAATAATAGAGCTTGGGGATCTTATATACATTTTGGGGAACTTAGGACATCAAACTTACATTGACCATTGTAAGCAGGCTTGGGAAAGAGGCTATTGCCAGAGGATATATATATCAGGGAGTAGTCTACTACAATGGGTACTGTTACATCAGCTTCCATAGTTAAATTATTATATAAAACAATATTATCACAATGTAATTTATATATACAACAAAGAAATAAACAAGAAATAAATTTCAAATTTAAAAAAAGTTTTTTTTCCAAGATGGCCATTCCAAGATGGCTGCTGGGAGTCTGTGGTATAGTTTTAATAACCCCTCTGAGAAAGCCAAGCCCTCAAAATTCTATTTGGCTTTCCCCCTAAGCTCCTAGCCACCTAAAGATAGAGTAGAATGTTGGCTCAAAACTGTTCTCTCAGACTTCCAGTCAAGATGGCGGCTTAGAGAAAGCTAAAGTTCAGATCTCCGGAAACCCTTCCTTACTGAACTCAAACTATATGCTCCTAGGGCACCAAAATCCAAAACGAACAACAGCATAGACCCCAGGAATCCTCCTCCTGGACCTGGATCAAAAGGTACGGCTCCCCCCCAAAAGCCAGAACCCGAGATCACTTGGACCTAAGGGGTAGGCAGAAGGAAGGTCCCAGGACACATCCCCCCCCAACCCAGAGTGCCGAATCCAAGGCAGCAGAGGGAACCTCAGAGCCTCAGGGCTGGCTATTCTGAAGGCCGCTTCCTGAAAACAACCTGACTCAGACGAGGGGGCACCCAACACAGACAGCATGGAAACAGAGAGAGACGGGAGGAGCTTGTAAGCCCCTGGCTGGATCCATCCATCCGAATCTCAGGGAAGGTCCCTGCCTCAGGGCATACTCAGTTCAACCCAGAGAAAGCTAATCCTATCAGGAGCCCTAGGAGCTCCCGGAAGCCATGGCCCCTCCCCCCTCAGAATGCTGGCTCTCCTGGCTGGCTAAGGCACAGAAACAAACACCCCGCGGAAAGGGACAAGCCAGGCTCAGAGTGTGGAATTAAGGCAACGGAGAAGCATCGGGAGGGAACCGAGGAGGGCAGTAACATGGAAACACCAGCAATTCCTGGCTTCCCCGAGAAGACAGAACAACAACTGCATAGAACAGACTATCTGCCTAGGGCTAAAACCTCTGAACACCAGACAGAGATAAGAAAAGCTAGTCCTCCCCACTCAGATGGAGATGACAAACGCCACAGAAGCACAAAGCCCCAAAATTCCAAGAAAAACAAGAAGAAGGGGGAAACTTTGGATACATTTTATGGAGCAAAAATACAAAATACAGAGGAGATAGAAGAGGAAACACAAGCAAATGCTCTGAAACCTTCCAAAGGAAATGGAAACTCTCCACAAACCCATGAAGAATTTGAATCAGAAAGGATCAAAAAGGTGGAAGCCCTCTGGGAGGAAAAGTGGGAAATAATGCAAAAGAAATTCACGCATCTACAAAACCAGTTTGACCAAAGTGAAAAGGAAAACCAGGCTTTAAAAGTCAGAATCAGGCAACTCGAAGACAATGAGCAAGAATTAATAAAGCAAAGCCAAAAGACCAAGAAATTAGAAGAGAACATAAAACATCTCACTGACAAAGTGACAGACTTGGAAAATAGAGGAAGAAGAGATTAATTTAATAATAATTGGACTTCCAGAAAAGCCAGAAATAAACACCAAACTCGACATCATGATACAAGATATAATCAAAGAAAATTGCCCAGAGATTCTAGAACAAGGGGGCAATACAGTCACTAACAGAGCTCACAGAACACCCTCTACACTAAATCCCCAAAAGACAACTCCCAGGAATGTAATTGCCAAATTCCAAAGCTTTCAAACAAAAGAAAAAATCCTACAAGAAGCCAGAAAAAGATAATTTAGATATAAAGGAATGCCAATCAGGGTCACACCAGACCTTGGAAGTTCCACTCTGAATGATCGTAAGGCATGGAACATGATTTTCAGAAAGGCAAGTGAGCTGGGGCTTCAACCAAGAATCAGCTATCCAGCAAAACTGACTATGTACTTCCAAGGGAAAGTATGGGCATTCAATAAAATAGATTTCCAAGTTTTTGCAAAGAAAAGACCAGAGCTCTGTGGAAAGTTCGATATCAAAAAACAAAGAGCATGGAATACCTGGAAAGGTAAATATGAAGGAAAGGGAAAAGGAAAAAAAGTTATCTTTTTCTTTTACTCAAACTCTCTTCTATAAGGACTATTCTCTTCTATAAGGACTACATTTATATCAATCTATGTATACTAACGTGGGGAAAATGTAATGGGTAAATAGGGGGAAAAGAAAGACCAAATAGAATCATCTTTCTCACACAAAGATTCACACGGGAAGGTGAGGGGAAGAAAACTCCTATAAGAAGGAGAGGAAGAGAGTTTTTACTTAAACCTTACTCTCAGGGAAATCAACTCTGAGAGGGAAGAACATCCAGATCCATTGGGATCTTGAATTCTATCTTACCCAACAAGGGAAGGGAGAAGGGAAAACCAAGGGGGGTACGGGGTAGGGAACACAAAAAAGGGAGGGAAGAAGAGGGGGAGGGGGAGGGAACAAAAAGGGAGGGACTAGAAAGGGAAACATATCAAGGGAGGGGACAAGGGGGACTGATTTAAAGTAAATCACTGGACTAAAAGGTAGAGCTGAAGAAGAAAGGTTAGAATTAGGGAAGGATATCAAAATGCCAGGGAGTCCACAAGTGACAGTCATAACTTTGAACATGAATGGGATGAACACACCCATAAAATGTAGATGAATAGCAGAATGGATTAGAATCCAAAACCCTACCATATGTTATCTTCAAGAAACACACATGAGGCAGGTAGACACCCACAAGGTCAGAGTTAAAGAATGGAGTAAGACCTTCTGGGCCTCAACTGACAGAAAGAAGGTAGGAGTGGCAATCATGATATCTGATAAACCCAAAGCAAAAATAGACCTGATCAAAAGGGATAGGGAAGGTAATTATATTTTGTTAAAAGGGACTTTAGATAATGAGGAAATAAAACTAATCAACATTTATGCACCAAATAATATAGCACCCAAATTTCTAATGGAGAAACTAGGAGGATTGAAGGAAGAAATAGACAATAAAATCATATTAGTGGGAGACTTAAACCAACCTTTATCAAATTTAAATAAATCAAATCAAAAAATAAATAAGAAAGAGGTAAAAGAAGTGAATGAAATCTTGGAAAAATTAGAATTAATAGATATATGGAGAAAAATAAATAGGGATAAAAAGGAATACACCTTCTTCTCAGCACCACATGGCACATTCACAAAGATTGACCATACATTAGGTCACAGAAACATGGCACACAAATGCAGAAAAGCAGAAATAATAAATGCAGCCTTTTCAGATCACAAGGCAATTAAAATAATGATCAGTAATGGTACATGGAAAACCAAATAAAAAACTAATTGGAAATTAAACAATATGATATTCCAAAATTGTTTAGTTAAAGAAGAAATCATAGAAACAATTAATAATTTCATCGAGGAAAATGACAACGGCGAGACATCCTTTCAAACCTTTTGGGATGCAACCAAAGCCGTAATCAGAGGTAAATTCATATCCCTGAGTGCATATATTAACAAACAAGGGAGAGCAGAGATCAATCAATTGGAAATGCAAATAAAAAAACTCAAAAGCGATCAAATTAAAACTCCCCCAGAAGAAAACCAAACTAGAAATCCTAAAAATTAAGGGAGAAATTAATAAAATCGAAAGTGATAGAACTATTGATTTAATAAATAAGACAAGAAGCTGGTACTTTGAAAAAACAAACAAAATAGACAAAGTACTGGTCAATCTAATTAAAAAAAGGAAAGAAGAAAAGCAAATTAACAGCATCAAAGATGAAAAGGGGCACATCACCTCAGAGGAAATTAAGGCAATCATTAAAAATTATTTTGCCCAATTATGTGGCAATAAATACACCAATTTAGGTGATATGGATGAATATATACAAAAATACAAACTGCCTAGACTAACAGAAGAAGAAATAGAATTCTTAAATAATCCCATATCAGAAAATGAAATCCAACAAGCCATCAAAGAACTTCCTAAGAAAAAATCCTCAGGGCCTGATGGATTCACCAGTGAATTCTATCAAACATTCAGAGAACAGTTGATCCCAATACTCTACAAACTATTTGACATAATAAGCAAAGAGGAAGTTCTACCAAACTCCTGTTATGACACAAACATGGTACTGATTCCAAAACCAGGCAGGTAAAAAACAGAGAAAGAAAACAATAGACTAATCTCCCTAATGAATATAGATGCAAAAATCTTAAATAGTATACTAGCAAAAAGACTCCAGCAAGTGATCAGAAGGGTCATCCACCATGATCAAGCAGGGTTTATACCAGGGATGCAGGGCTGGTTCAATATTAGGAAAACCATCCACATAATTGACCACATCAACAAGCAAACCAACAAGAACCACATGATTATCTCAATAGACGCAGAAAAAGCCTTTGATAAAATACAACACCCATTCCTATTAAAAACACTAGAAAGCATAGGAATAGAAGGGTCATTCCTAAAAATAATAAACAGTATATATCTAAAACCATCAGCTAATATCATCTGCAATGGGTATAAACTAGATGCATTCCCAATAAGATCAGGAGTGAAACAAGGATGCCCATTATCACCTCTACTATTTGACATTGTACTAGAAACACTAGCAGTAGCAATTAGAGAAGAAAAAGAAATTGAAGGCATCAAAATAGGCAAGGAGGAGACCAAGTTATCACTCTTTGTGGATGACATGATGGTCTACTTAAAGAATCCTAGAGATTCAACCAAAAAGCTCATTGAAATAATCAACAACTTTAGCAAAGTTGCAGGATACAAAATAAACCCACATAAGTTATCAGCATTTCTATATATCTCCAACACAGCTCAGCAGCAAAAATTAGAAGTTTCTCCCATTGTATCAGAGATCCATTCCCAAGAAAACTAACACAACAAGGGCAACAAAAGAATATCTACCCTTTGATCCAACCATAGCACTGCTGGGTCTTTACCCCAAAGAGATAATGGAGAAAAAGACTTGTACAAGAATATTCATAGCTGCGCTCTTTGTGGTGGCCAAAAACTGGAAAACAAGGGAATGCCCTTCAATTGGGGAATGGCTGAACAAATTGTGGTATATGTTGGTGATGAAATACTATTGTGCAAAAAGGAATAATAAAGTGGAAGAATTCCATGGAGACTGGAACGACCTCCAGGAAGGGATGCAGAGCAAGAGGAGCAGAACCAGGAGAACATTGTACACAGAGACTAAAACACTGTGGTAGAATCGAACGTAATGGACTTCACCATTAGTGGTGGTGTAATGTCCCTGAACAATCTGCAGGGATCTAGGAGAAAAAACACTATTCATAAGCAGAGGATAAACTGTGGGAGTAGAAACACCGAGGAAAAGCAACTGCCTGACTACAGCGGTTGAGGGGACATGACAGAGGAGAGACTCTAAATGAACACTCTAATGCAAATATCAGCAACATGGCAATGAGTTCAAATCAAGAACACATGTGATACCCAGTGGAATCATGTGTCGGCTATGGGGGGAGGGGGGGAAGAAAAGAAAATGATCTTTGTCTTTAATGAATAATGCTTGGAAATGATCAAATAAAATATTATAAAATTTAAAAATACTGTTCTTTTTATACTTAAAAAATACTAATATAGTAAACATACAAATAAACCTAGCCTTTCCCCCCTATCTTTGATCTCATTAACATACAGACCTAGCTGGCTCACCAAAATTGTTATGTTGGGAATTTGGGTGAGAAAAGAACAAGAGGGAACATATAAATAATTCAGATTTATTGGTTGGGAAGGGGCGGAAGGAACAGGGTTTTAGGAGAAAACTATACTAGTTATCTTAAAATCTAATATCTATAAACTATATAAAACTAACTTTCTAAGCTAAACAATAATTTTCCCCATAGCCAAATCTCACACACGGAGTCCAATCAAAAGGCCAGGATCTTCAGAGGTGATGTATGCCTTCAATCTTCTTTTCCTCAAGCTGCCAGCTGCTATATTCAAAAGCTTTCTTTCTTCAGGTGGTCTCAGGAGAAAGCAGAAACCTGGTTTTCTCCAAGTCTTCAAACAAGGTCCTTCAGGAGAGAATTCTGTCCATTGGGCATAGAATCTTTCCCAGATCTCCAGCCTCAGGCTCCCATGTGACCCTTAGTAACATGCTCCTGTCAATCACTCACTCTGACATTTGCACCTCTCAGTTTTTTGCAAACCGTTCATTCTTCATCACAGTACTAAAAGGATGGTTCCTGCACAGGTGTTAGTTTTCTTGGGAATGGATCTCTGATACAATGGGAGAAACTTCTAGCACAAAAAGGGTCCTTAACATTTGACTGCATCTACTAGTCCTGCCTAAACTGGGATCATGAAGTTCTTTAAGGTCTATTGTTTAGACTGAAATGTCAGTCTGGGACAGGGGCAAAATTGGGGTACCCAAAAAACCAGTTGACAACAAAAATGAATTATCAGGCTGATATAATTTTGTCTATAAGAAGCCTTATCAGAAACCTAATGATTGTTCAGATTTTCTCTAAACCCTGAACTTATGCTTGGGCATAATAATAAAACATAGGCTTTTGCCTCCATAAGTTTTGCATTTCAGTTAATATATAATTGGTTATATTTATAATTTTGTTAATATGTAATTACCTACCACATGAAGTCAGATTATCTCCTTCTTTCAGCTACCCAAAGATTTCCATTTTTAAAATTCTTCCTCCAATACAAAACAAGAAAAGTTCTGAAATCATATGTAGTTTGTCATCTGTGTGTATCCACATGGTCTTAATAAAATTCCCAAAGAGGCACAAAAAGACATTTCTAAAATTTCCTCTATCTACTGTGCTCCAAAGAAGACTTAGATTCTTATATGAGCCGAATCAAAAAATTAGTTTTGTCCCTTTCCTAGGACTTAGTTAAAGAAGACAATCAGACCTAAAGTACCTTTCCAATCACCCTAGCCTGTGACCCAGGCTTCAGTGTCTGACTACTTAGGTCTTTCCCAAGTTTTTGTGAAAACTCCCTCAACCTTTCTGTTGCTCCCCCCACTTATTCCTAAAATCTATTTAGGCAATTTTTTTTTCCTTTAGTTTGATAGAAGTCCCAGTGCTGCCCCTCTGACACAACCAGGCTGGAAAGATGGGAGTTTGGCTGATTCATGTCTTTTTAATACATTCTCATTTCTGATTCAGAAGCCAATCAAAAGGTTCCTGTCCATCATATGGTAAGCGAACCGTAAGCAAATACTAGCCTATATCTGAATTGGAGAATAGGTGCTTCCATTTTACATGACCATGCCTTTCCAGAAATAGGCTACCCATATCTTATCAGTATGGGAATTGTATTGACCAATCATGCTATGCATGTTCTTTAGGAATGCTACCTTCCTTTCTCCCACTGGTGAATTCATCTTGGAGTCTTTATTTGGGGAAGAGTCTCAGGCCAACTTCCTTCATTTCTCCTGGATGCATTTCCAATTTTTTGGACTTCAAAAACTATACTTCAGCTTCTCTTGGGTTCTGATGCCTGCTGGTGGGTCTCTCTGTTTCAAATCTCTCTCCATTCCAGTTGACCCTCCATTCAGCCACTGAGATGGTTTTCCTAAAACTCAGGTCTGATCATGTCACCACTACCCCAATAAACTCCATCGACTCCCTATCATCTCCAGGTTCAAATACAAAGTTCACTGTTTTCTTCTATTCAATGACATTGGCCTACTGGTTGCTCCACAAACAAGACACTCCAATCTTTTTGCTCAGGACAATTTCTCTATCCATCCCCAACACCTTTTCATCTCTGCCTATTGACTTCCCTGGCTTCCTTAATAAATGTTTATGGATTGATTGAGTGATTGCAGCTCTCTAAAACTCTCAATAATTCTAGTAACCCTCAAAAAAAAGTCCCTCTATTCTGGGCCTCTTGGTAGTGCTATAGAAGAAATTGTTTCAGCTTCTCTTTGTCATATCATCAAAACACAAATGCAGTGCCCCACTTCGGTGCTTTAACTCTAGAGATTCTCCCTTGAACTACTCTTTCTCTCCATATCTGAATATTGAATTCTGAATCAGAAACACATCTCAGAACTCTTGATTCTCAAAGGATCTCCATTTTTTAATACCGGGTTTAAGATGTGATGAGAATTATGTCCTGTTTTCTCCAGGTGCTCAGCTGGCATTGTTTCCTTCCTACTTCAGCATTTCCCAAGAGTCTAGTAGTGAACAAAACACCCCCATTTCTTCCCAATTGTTTTGCCCACCCTTTGGGAACAACTGAGTTGTTCCAAATCTCTGAGGCTGCTAATCACTAAGCTGAGAGGATAGAGGAAGGGGACAAAGTCTTGCTGCGTGTACCATCTTTCCCTTATGCTTGAACTAAAACACATTTAATGTGAATGAGTTAATTCTCACAGGTATTTTGCCATTTTAGCTCTAAAAGTGTAAAATTAAGTGTTTTTCCTCCCTATGGAAAAATGTTTGATCCACTGAGTGTGTGTGTGTGTGTGTGTATGTGTGTGTGTGTGTGTGTGTGTGTGTGTGTGTGTGTAAAAATTACAGGACTTCAGAGTTGGAAGGAATTTCGATATTATTTATTTCATCCCATCTAAGACTGACCCTAAATATAAATCTACTTTTGTTACTTTAAGAGGGAACTAGAATGGAAGAGATAGTAATAAATTTCTGACTTTCCTTATTGGTTCCAGATTATTTATTGTTTGGGGGTTTTTTTTTGGAGAGAATGAACCTGGACTATCTCTGTTAGAAGGCAAAGTAGTCTCGTGAACAGAATTCTGGAGATGGAATCAGAAAACTAGGGTCTAAATCCCAGCTCTGATACACATTAATGACTGAGGGCAAGGCACTTAATTTCCTTGATCATCAGTTTCTTCACCTGTAAAATGAGGATGAAATTTCCTCAGAGGTTTGTTGTGAAGAGCATACCTTGTAAAAATTAAAGTATCTTTGATTTAATAGAGCAAAACAAAGCCTTAAAGTTTCCCAAAAGGAGCCTCTAATATGTATATGTCAAGATCATTACAAGGAGCCCCAGGTTTCCTGGGAAGATGCCACTGGGGAGCATTGTCCAATCTTCCTTTGATAACAATTCTGAATCAGTCATAAAACAGCAAAATGCAGTCTTGCCAAAGAGACTTGTCACTGTCATGGAAAATGTCCTCTACAAACATCAAATGGAAGGATTCCCTAATAAACAATGAAATCATCCAGATATTCCTGTTTGTGGTAGACATTATGCTGACTACAGTAGGCACCAGAATACTAGAGGGCCTTCTCAAGGATCCTCACAGTTATTATAATTAAATTAATTATCATTCTATCCTGTTTTAATCTGCAACCAATTGCAGTTGATTTTTAAAATTATCTTTGGAACCAGGTACAGAGAACAAAACAGCAGCGTTCCATTTTGAAGACATTCAAGGATGCATCAACATCATTTGCATGTTCTGACAAGCAATCCGATTTGAGCATCATCTAGCACTGCAATGATTTCTGGTCTGTGTCCCTTTTCATTGCCCCATCCTGGACCTATAGAATTTCTTTGAATTTTCCATACTGCCCCAGGGGAGCAAATCCAGAATAGGGTAGTCTCAGAGTACCAAATGCAGAGTTGCCTCTAGGGGTCCTTCCTGGGCCTGAATGACATCTGGTTTGGAGTATCACCAGCAAACTGGAAGGTCACTTCCAGAATTTTAATCCAATTGGGAAGAGTTGAAGAGAAGGGGAAAATATTGGGTCAAGGTTGCCCCAAATCATAATTATACTAAATGGTGTTATGTAAGTGCTAAGTTCATTAGAATTTGATCAACTCATTGCTTCTCTAGTTTAAATCAGGTGGCACCATGCATCCAGATTCCAGAACCTTTAAAGAATACTAGGATGTAATGTATAAAACCAGAGGGAGAAATATGATTTTTAAAACTTACTTTTTTGGGAATGAGGACAAAAAGGAGAAACTGGGAAATGAATACACTTCCATTTTAAAAAATATCATTAAGGCCTTGAAACAAACTTGGTCCATGGACAGTGGCCAGAATTTAGCATGAATAATGAAGTTCTTATTCATTTTGTCCAGTGATTTCCATTTTCCTCTTTCCACCTTATTAAAGGGCCATGGAGGTAAAAATACATGTCCTCAGACAGAAATTTCAACTTGGCAGCTTGGGACAGGACATTTTGCCATTTGGGGAAATTTATAACCAAAGCCATTCTTCAGGGGATGAGCTGTACCTATTGTTCTAGACTTTTAAATTATAAATCACCAGGCAGACAAAAATTAAGCTGTGACAGTCAGTGCACTTGCAAAAAGCCAACACATGCCTCTGCAAGTCCTATTGCAAAGCCCAAGGATTCAAGTGCAGTGACTATAACCCTTTCACAGTTTTCCACACCAGATGTTTGGCTGATCCTTTTTCCCTATCACCTCTTTGGGACAAAAGGGAGGAAATTCCTCCAAAACTCTTTTTTTAATATCGCCAAAGAAGAACAGAGAAAGATCATTGAATTTAGCAATTAAGATATCACTGACAACTTTGGAAAGAGTAGCTTTGATTGAATGATAAACATGGAAACCAGATTGTGAAGAGTTAAGAAGAGTGAGAGAAGTGGAGGCACCTATTGTTGATGTCTTTGAAGGCTTTGGTATGGTTTACCACCCTCTTTTTGGATTTTCTCTTCTCTCCACGAACCTTCTTGTCTTCTCTTTTCCTCTCCTCCCCTCCTCTCTTTTCCCCTCCCCTCCCATCTTCTCTTCTCTTGTCTTCTCTTCTCTTCCCTTCTCTTCTCTTCTTTACTCTCCTGTCCCCTCCATCCCCTCCCCTCTCCTCTCTTTTCCTTTCCTGTCTTCTTCCCTCCCCTCCTCTCCTGTTCTCTCCTCTCTTCTCTTCTCCTTTTTTTCTTTACTACTTTAATTAGTGATATAATTAGCTCCCATGGATTTAATTATCATATATGTTGAGGATTCTCAAACTTACTTATCTAGCAGAAACATCTCTGCTGACCTCCAGTCTTTCACTTCCAGCTGCCTATTGGACATCTTGAACTGGATGTTGCCTAAGCATCTTAAACTCAACATGTCCAGAACCAAACTCATTTTTTAAAATCCTTACCTTCTGTCTTTGAATCAGTACTAATTATTACTTACAAGACAGAAGAGCAGTAAGGGCTAGGTGATAGGGGTTGAGTGATTTGTCCAGGGTCATACAGTTAGGAAGTATCTGAAATCACATTTGAGTCCAGGACCTCCTATCTTTGGGCCTGAGTCTAAATCCACTTAGCCATCTAGTTGCTCCGAAAAGATATATGTTTTTTTAAATGTAGGCATAGTATCTAAAGATTTTTCAAGCAATTCCCTGAGTCTATGAGGGGAACTTGATCCCTTAACCCATTAATCAATGATATATACCAATTTAGCAATATATTTTGAATCTATCTAAAGCAAAGTCAGCATAAGAACCAGAGTCATTCAAGACCCAGATGGCCATCTTTAAAAAAATTATTTATATAATTTATTCATACATCATCTAAATTTCTCAACATATCTTTCCCTTACCTTTTCCAGGCAGATATCCCTTATAATGAATATAAAAAGAGGAGAAGGAGTTAGTTCAGTAAAACTAACCAACATATTGAAAAAATAATCTGACATTCTATATAGTGTTCCATTCCCATAATCCTCTACCTTTGCAAAGAATGGGGTAAGGAAAATATATTTGATGCCATCTAGTCATTATAATTTCATAGCATTCAGTTTCTATGGATCCTGAGTTTGGAAGTGTATCAATTTCAGAAACTGTGGAGGCAGACCCTTGCACCTATACTAAAGGGAAACAAGAGTAACATGGATGATCTCAGAGAAAATGCTATACTTTCCCCCCTTCACTCCACCTCCTTCATTGGTTGTCATCAGAGATAGTGGATTAGTAAGAGACAATACATCCAGGGGGCAGTTTGGTGGCACAGTGGATTGAAAGCCAAGCCTAGAGAGGGAAGGTCCTGGGTTCAAATGTGGCCACAGACACTTCCTAGCTGTGCAACCCTAGACAAGTCACTTAACCTCCATTGCCTAGCCCTTACTGCTTTTCTGCTTTGGAATCAACGCATAATATTGATTCTAAAATGAAAGAAAAGGATTTAAAATTTTAAAAAGAGAGAAAACACATCCAGCTGGCAGCAAACATAGAGAGGATACATATAGAGAAATATTCATCAGAGGGAGGAAGCATGAATCCTTCTGACCTTAGAGAACTTGAACCTGAAATGAAGAGATGTGTTGGATATGGACTCAAGACAAGAACAGATTCAAGGTCAGATAAGCAAGAGACATGCATCCAAGGGGAGCTTGTTTGAGGATTCTACAAAGAGAGAAAGGACTTCTTGTACTAGGATTCATGAGTTGCCCTTTACCATGTATGGATCCTATACTAGTTCTGTAACATCATTCTAGCATAAGTTTGAGCCCACTCTTCCCACAGATTCTATTTGTATTTGTGAATGTATCCCAGACTTTTGTGGGGAACATTTTGGGCCAATTTTTCTTACTATACCATCTTTAGTACATGCTTTTGCTAAAGGTTAATTAAGTCTTCTGGTCAAAGGTTAATGGACAGCTTATTGATGGAGGCTCAGAAATAATAACATTAGAAGTAGTGACCTATGGTTTTACCCTTAGAACTTGAGGTAGCTTTTACTCACCTGAGTAAGTGATGAGTTGGGAGAAGTCATTAAGAGCAGGGGGCTAAATTCTGCTTTGGAGTTTTTGTTTGGAATATATTTGGGTGCCCTTCTCAATTACAGAAATCCACTGGGTAGAGTTGCTATCTGGGACTCTTATAATTGGTTATCATAGTTTCACAGGGGTCCCCTGGAGAAAAATGAGCATATTTTTATTTTCTTTTAACCCGTAATTGGAAAGTTAGCGTTCTAATGTAGTTTCCTTTATGAGTCAGATCATTTCCTTTGAGAAAACTTTTGATTGTTTGAATGCTTTTGTATTGTTATCTGCTATATTACTTTATCTATTTTCAATACTATTGCTAATATAAACTGTGTATATGTCACATCCCTAAAATAATGGCTCCTTGTCATTTGCAAAGAGCACAGTATGATAATTCATATGTGCGTATATATCTTTTTTTACTTTTAAGCGGACTTAGATTTCTTGCCTTATTAAAACATAAAGATAGGGGGGGAAAAGACCAGAATCTAAACAGCTGTTCTGAAATCCTGAAGGTCAATAGGATAAAGGTTTGCCTACTGACCTAGAAACTATACATAATTAACCCAAAGATTTTTTTTTATCATTTTTGGGATCCTCACACCTCTGGAGTTTTTATGAATTTGTTTTGTTTTCAAGTTCCTTTTCCTAATGAAGGATGAGTTTGGTCCTACACTTGGAATCCATACATATTTCAGGGGTTTCTGGGGAAATTTTGAGTGCCTTGAGTACAGAAACTCAGAGGAATTTTCCAATATTAAACCTGGCCTGAACCTCTGGGTCTAGAGAAGAAAGGTCCTTAGTTGGGACAGGGAGAAGCTGAGTACTCCTACCCCCAGCCACCCCAGGTTACATAATATACCAGTTTGTTGTAGTCCTTGGTACATAACTGAGCCCAGAATAGAAGATGGGGGGGGGGGAAGGGTAAATGTCTCAGGCCCCAGGATGCCAAGCACCAAGCCAAAGAATTATGTGTTCTCACAGGGGTTAGGAAGTCAATTTTAGTCAACCTCCGGTCTTTAATGCCTGAAGAGAGAACCTTCCATGTTCTGGGAGTTCTGTTTGGCCCAACCTTTCCCTCTAAGAACGGTGACTTGATTTTTTTTCTTCCTTATTTTTTTCATTGTTTTGGGGCTAGGAAGACCTTTTTAAGCACCCAAACAGGTAATAACTTATTAAAACTTTGTATGATGGCATTTCTGTATTAACTTGCATCACTTTATGTTTGTATAGAGTATGGGAAAATGTTCATTTTCTAATTATGAAATACGCCACATGGACTTTTCTGAGAATCTTTTTTAAATCTTACTTTCTATCTTAGAATGAATACTAAGTAATTGTTACAAGACAGAAAAGTGGTAAGGGCTAGGCAATTGGGGTTAAGTGACTTGCTTGGGGTCACACAGCTAGGAACTTGTCTGAGAATCTTTACTATAAGGCACTGGAAACACATATTAGTAGAGTCTTTCCAAATCACCAGAGAACTATCTGGAATTTGGGACTATGACTATTTGATACAATGCAGCTACAGGGAACTTGATCCCTTGTGACAAAGAGAAGTATTGGCTATGTTATTAAGAAAGGAACAAATCCTTGGAACTCAGCTGAGTAGCCTGTCAATCAGATACTAGCATCTAAGAAGAGTGGTACAGATTCTTCAAAAAAAGAAAGGACTTTCAATATAAAGCTCTAATTGTTAAGAAACCAAGCAAGAGCTAGAAAAAAATCACAAAATGTAAAATCAATAATTTTGATTACATCAAATTAAAATGTTTTTGTACAAACAAAACCAATGCAACCAAAATTAGAAGGGAAGCAACAAATCTTCATAACAAAAACCTCTGACAAAAGTCTAATTACTCAAATTTATAAAGAGCTAAAATCAATTGTACAAAATTATACAAAAAATCAAGCCATTCTCCAATTGATAAATGGGCAAGGGACATGAATAGGCAATTTTCAGTTAAAAAAATAAAAACTATTAATAAACACATGAAAAAGTGTTCTAAATCTCTTATATTCAGAGAGATGTAAATCAAAACAACTCTGAGGTATTACCTCACACCCAGCAGATTGGCTAACATGATAGCAAAGGAAAGTAATGAATGCTGGAGGGGATGTGGCAAAGTAGGGACATTAATTCATTGCTGGTGGAGTTATGAACTGATCCAAACATTCTGAAGGGCAATTTGGAACTATGCCCAAAGGGTGTTAAAAGACTGTCTGCCCTTTGATCCAACCATAGCACTGCTGGGTTTGTACCCCAAAGAGATAAGGAAAAAGAATTGTACAAGAATATTCATAGCTGCGCTCTTTGTGGTGGCAAAAAATTGGAAAATGAGGGGATGCCCTTCAATTGGGGAATGACTGAACAAATGTTGTTGATGTATATGTTGTTGATGGAATACTATTGTGCTCAAAGGAATAATAAAGTGGAGGAATTCTGTGTGAACTGGTACAACCTCCAGGAATTGATGCAGAGTGAAAGGAGCAGAACCAGGAGAACATTGTACACAGAGACTGATACACTGTGGTACAATCGAATGTAATGGACTTCTCCATTAGTGGCAATGAAGTGATCCTAAACAACCTGGAGGGATCTATGAGAAAGAACACTATCCACATTCAGAGGAAAAACTGTGGGAGTAGAGACACAGAAGAAAAATAAATGCTTGATTACATGGATCGAGGGGGGTATGATTGGGGATGTAGACTCTAAATGAACATCCTAGTGCAAATACCAACAACATGGAAATAGGTTTTGATCAAGGCCACATGTGATACCCAGTGTAATTGCACGTTGGCTATACGGGAAGGGTGGGGGAAGGGGAGGGAGGGAAAGAATATGGTTCTTGTAACCAAGGAATAATGTTCTAAATTGACTAAATAAATTTTTTTTAAAAAGGAAAATTATTTCTCCCCCTAAACTAGCTCTGTGGATGGTACCTGGACTATGAAAGAACAAGACTTTCAATCCCCTAAACACCTTCAGAGGGAGGACAAAACTGTCCCAAACTGGGAGCTATTTTAAAAAAAAATTATTTAGAATATTTTTCCATGGTTACATGATTCATGATTCCCCCTTTCCTGCTTTCCCTCCCCCCTCCCAAGCCAACATGCAGTTCCACCGGGTTAAACATTTTTCATTGTTCAAAACCTATTTTCATGTAGCAATTCTTTAACATCAAAACCCTAATTACATCCCTATCACATTACATGGTCAATCATATATTTTTTTAATGCATTTCTGGTTCCACAGGGAACTAGATCTTTCTCTGGATTCAAACTGGAAGTTTTAAAAATGGGACCTGGTCTACTTCCATAGTCAATGGAAAGATGCTACTTCTATGCACCCATGATAGGAGGATACAGAATGTCTTCAACCAGAAATAGGTCCCCACTTGTACCCATTCCTCCATTTTGGCATGTGCAGCTAAGCCCTGTTACAGATGAATAAAGTAGATAAAGTAACTAACTTTAATATTTATATTCCAAAGAAAGAAAATACCAATAAGTAAGGTTATAAGCAGTTGCAAGCTATTCCATTCTTTTTTAACTTAATTTGGCTTTAAAACATTTTTCCATATTATTCATTTTTATAAGTGAATAATCTTATAAAACCAAAACCCCAAAACACAAACCAAAATAAATAATGGAAACATCATATGCTTTTATCTGCATTTCAACTCCAACAGTTCTTTCTCTGGAAGTGGATAGCATTCTTTGTTTTAAATTGTCAGAATTGTCCTGAATCATTATTTTAGCAATAATAGCTAAACTTATCACAGTTGGTCATTCTACAGTATTGCTGTTACTGTGTACAATGTTCTCCTGGTTCTGCTTATTTCACTCTGCATCAGTCCATGAAAGTCTTTGAAAGTCTTTCTGAAATCATCCTGTTCATCATTCCTTAGAGCACAATAGTATTCCATCACCATCATATACCACAATTTATTCAGTCATCCCCCAATGGATCCCTTCAATTTCCAGTTCTTTGCCATTACAAAAATGCTACTCTATTCTTGAGGCAATTAGAGCACTGTGTCTGGAGTTAGGAAGATCTGATTTCAAATTCAACTTCAGACACTAGCTGTGAAACCCCAGGCAAGTGACTTAGCCTCTGTTTGCAGCATTTTCCTCATCTGTAAACTAGGGTTAATGACAGTACCTATCTCCTAGGGTTATTGTAAAAATCATATGACACATTTGCAAAGCATTTAGCAGAGTGTCCCATACATAGTAAGCACTATATAAATGTTAACTATTATTACTTTGTCCCATAGAAAGTATCCAATTATGCCAGAAAAATGGCATAATGAACTTTATGCCTCAGTTTCTCCATCTATAAAATAAGAGTAATAATTTCCGCTACTTTCCTACCTACTTTGCTCTGATAAGATCAAATCTGGGATATTGTTTTCAATTCTGGGAGCTACATTTTTAGAAGGTGATGACATGATAGAGTGCTAAGGATGGAGTTAGGAAGATCTGAGTTCAAATCCAGCCTCAGACAGTAGCTGTATAACCTTGATCAAGTCACTTAACACTGCCTCAGTTTCCTCATCTGTAAAATGAAAGGAGAAGGAAAAAGCAAACTACTCCAGCATCTCTGCCATAAAACCCCCTCCCTCCAAAACAAACAAACAACAATAAAGGGGCATGACCCAAATGACCAAACAAATACAACCATTTGAGAAAAAAACATGGTTGGCGCAGCTGGGTAGCTCAGTGGATTGAGAGTCAGGCCTAGAGATGGGAGGTCCTAGGTTCAAATCTGGCCTCAGACACTTCCCAGCTGTGTGACCCTGGACAAGTCACTTAATCCTCATTGCCTAGCCCTTACAACTCTTCTGCCTTGGAGCCAATACACAGTATTGGCTCCAAGATGGAAGGTAAGGGTTTAAAAAAAAGAGAGATAAAAAACATAGTTAAGCCAGAAAGTGTGCAGACAAGGACGTCCAAGATTATCCTGGGCTTTGAATTCATGTCAGATAAGCTTTCATTGAAGAAAAAAAGTGTTTGCTCTGGAGAAGTCAGTCAATAGTTAGTAAACATTTATAAATTGTTTACTACAAACCAGGTACTGTATGCTAAGTACAGGGCTAGCTTTCTTTGTGATTGAAAAAAAATTATTATGAAAACACAATTAGACTTTTTCTGCTTGCTCTTTCTAGGGCAGAATTAGAAGCAACTGGTGGAAGATACAGAGAAGCAAATTTAGACTTAAAGTAATGGAAAACCACTAATGATTAGTGCTATCAAAAAAGAGAGAGAGAGAGAGAGAGAGAGAGAGAGAGAGAGAGAGAGAGAGAGAGAGAGAGAGAGAGAGAGAGAGAGAGAGAGAGAGAGAGAGAAATGGGATGCTTTGGTAGGTGATGAGTACTCCCTTACTAGAATTGCTCAAGCAAAGGCTGGATGACCATTTGTTAACCTTGATGTAGAGGAAAATCTTTTTTGAGTCTAGATTGAGTCACATGGTCTCGAAAACCCCTTCCAATTCTGATACTCCAATGATATCACACCAAAAAGGCTACGAAGTTCAGTGGAATTATGTCTGTATGTCTTAAAGTTTCTTGGAAGAGCAGTGCTATATAAAAACAAAGTAGTTGTGTTATACAAAGTGTCAGTATGGTATGTATACCACATAAAAACGAACAAAAAACATTTCGATACAAAGTAGAAGAAAAAAACCACACACTATATCTTGCCTTGTTTTTCTAGAGTTTAATGTCCTCCTTAGCTTGACCCTACTTTATCCTACCTGAAGGTTTCAAATGATGCTTGGACATTTGGAATGAAATAAAGGATGCTAGGAAAGGAAAGATGCTTGTCTTAATAAGGATAGAGTCTGGCCCTATGATTTCACTGACACAGGGAACTCCTGAGGAGAGGATTCCTACTGATACTACAAATTGACATTTTATTTATTTCTTTTTAATATAATTTTATTTCTTTAAGTATTTTTCCATGGTTACATGATTCTTGTTGTCTCTCTTCCATCTTCCTCTCCCTCTTCCAGAACTGACAAGCAATTCCACTGGATTATACATATATTATCACTCAAAACCTATTTCCATATTATTCATTTTTGTAATAGAGTAATCTTTGAAAGCCAAAACCCCAAATCACATACCTATATAAACAAGTGATAAATCACATCAAACTGACATTTTATTGCAACTTAGAGGTCTTAAAGATTTGTCCAGAGCAATGAGATATTAAACAATTCACCAAGGGTCACAAAGACAATATGTCAGAAATAATTGATCCCAAGACTTTTTTGCTACAAGGTCAGATCTCTATCCATAATGACATATTAACTCTCTTGATTTAATATTTTCCCCTTTATTTTTGAAGATGATTTTTATTGATACTGGTTCTGTTTTTGTTTTTGTTCATTCTGGGGGTCAGCTAGGTGGCTCAATGGATTAAGAACTAAGCCTAGAGATGAGAGGTCCTAAATTCAAATCTACCTCAGACACTTCCTAGCTGTGTGACCCTGGGAAAATCATTTAACCCCAATTGCCTAGCCCTTACTGCTCCTCTGTCTTGGAACCAATACATAGTACTGATTCTAAGATGGAAGATAAGGGTTTTGTATACACAATTCTAGTTACCCAGCGAGCTATCCCATAAACTAACAGTAAGAGAGGGAAGAGATATCAGTACAATTGATCAATACATTGGAAATGTCCAAAAATATGTGCAAAATATAACACCTGTGGTCCTCCCACTTACACAAAGAAGTGGGCTGGGGTGTACTGTGGGTTTTGTGGGTACAGACAAAAGATACTTGGAAGGAAAGGTGTCTGACTTAAAAGGGATAGAGACTGAACTTGTGGTTTCACTGATACAGGGAATTCTTGGATTAGATAGTTCTTATTTTATCTTTGTGATTCTGGGTGAATCACTCAATGACTCTTCCTTTGAATCCAGCTTAATTTTTTATAATTTTGTTAATTTATTTATATTTTTTTTAGTTCATAGTCAATATTCTCTCTAAGTTTTTCAATGTACAGTCATGTAGTGACTGAGATACTTCAGAATATATTTAATTATTGCAAGGCAGTTGAAATTTTCTTTTAAAAACAGTGCTGGGGACAGTTGGGTAGTACAGTGGGTAGAACAACAGACCTGGAGTCTGGAAGACCTGGGTTCCAATAGGGCCAAAGGCACTTCCTAGCTGTGTAACCCTGAATAAGTCACTTAACCACAATTGCCTAGCCCCAACCACTCTTCTGCCTTAAACTGATACCCAAGGACAGAACATAAGGGTTTAAAAAACAAAAACAAAACACAGCTGGTTCTAAGTTATTGTTTAAACCATTATTTTTGCTTTCTGTTCCCGACTACATATTTTAATTGGTTTATTAACTGCCTTTGGATTGGTCCAGTTATATTATGTGATCTTGACTGGTCAACACAACTCTTGGATATGAGAACAGGCAACTTTCCTATTTTCAAAGGAATGGAGGAATGGGGAAGTGATGATGACTAAGATTCATCCAGCTGTAGAAACTTAAAATTATCTGAAGGAGACTCAGAGTCTCTTGTGAAGGTAACATCACTGTCAGGAAATAAAAACAACCCTATAATGACTAATGGCAAAAACATTCTGATAAAATTGTACCACATTTTACTGTAGCTTTCAATTAATAAATAATATCAAAAGAATGAAGACTTCTAGTTTTCTTTGGAAAATCTATATTATGTGTATTACCAAACAACTACAATAACAACAATTTTTAAACTACATTGTAGTCATCATGTCATGTAAAAATTTATGCCTTAGAGGAGAAGCAAGTACACACAGCATAACATAGAATGTATTATGTTGGTATTTTTTCCATTTATATTTTTGTAGCTATTGTGTATGTTTTTTCTTAGCTCTGCTTTCTTTACTCTGCATTAGTTCATATATATTCTGCCAAGCTTCCCTACATTCATTACAAATATCATATTTCTTAGAGCATAGTGATATTCCATTATATTCAAGTACCCCAATTTATTTAACTATTTCTCAATTGATGGGCATATACTTTATTTCTAATTCTTAGCTATCACTAAAGGTTCTACTATAAATATTTTTGAATATATGGAGTCTTTCTTATTAATGGCTTATAAGCCCAGTAATGGAGTATCTGGTTCAAAGGATATGGACATTTTAGTCACTCTATTTGCAAAATTCCCAATTGTTTTACAAAATGAAAATACCATTTCACTGTTCCACCAATAATGTATTAGTGATGCCATCATTCTACAATACTGTTCATTGGCTTTTTGGGGGGTTAATTTTTGACAATTTGTAGGGTGTAAAGGGAAACATCAGAATTGTTTTTATTTGTATTTTTCTTATTATGAATGATGTGTTGCATTCTTTCATGTGGTTATGCATATTTTGCAGTTCTTTTTTTTATAACTATTCATATTCTCTGATCACTTATTTCTTATGGAGTGGCTATTAACTGTGTGTGTATGTTTGTGTGTGTGTATCCTTATCACAATGTCTGGCACATAATAGGTACTTAATAAATGTTTATTGAGTGATATAATTATACTTACATATCTTGGATGCCAAAAACTTATCAGAGAAATTTGATCCAAAGATTTTTGTGTTTTTCTTTTCACATTGATGACTTCTCTTCTTATCCTAGGTCCATTAATTTTGTCTTTGTAAAGCTTTTTAGTTTCAAGTAATTAAAGTTATTTATTGTAAACACTGTACTGATTCCAAGACAGAAATTAAGGGTTTGTTTGTTTTTTTTTTTAAGCAAGAAAAATAGAAAGTGTAAAAAATGTATCCCAATCAGTTCATCAGTTCTCTCTTTGGAGGAGGATAGCATTTTTATTTATGAATCCCTTGGAATTGTCTTGGAATGTTGTATTTATTGGAGTAGCTAAGTCTTTCACAGTTGTTCATTCTTATAATATTGTTGTTACTGTATACAGCAATTTCCTGGTTCTGTTCATTTGACTCTGTTTCAATTCATATAGATTTTCCCAGGTTTTTCTGCAATTACTTTGCTTTTCATTTCTTATAGCACAATAGTATTTCATCACAATCATATACTATAACTTGTTCAAACGTTCCCCAATTGATGGACATCCCTTCAATTTCAAATTTTTTCTATAAACATTTTTGTACATGTAGGTCTTTGATCTCTATGGGATACAGACCTAGTAGTACTATTGCTGGGAATGCACAGTTTGATACCCCATTCAGCATAGTTCCAAATTGTTTTCCCGTTTTTTTTTTGAACCAGTTCACAATCCCATTATCAATGTAGTACTATCGTCTTTGCACATCCCCTCAAGCATTTTTCATTTTCCTTTTGGTTAATCAATTTGCATTTCTCTAGTAAATAAATGATTTAGGACATTTTTTTCACAAGTCTATAGATGACTTTGCTTTCTTCTTGTGAAAACTGTCAGTTCATACCCTTTGACCATTTATGAATTGGATAGTGGATCTTATTTTTATAAATTTGACTCAGTTCCCCATATGTTTGAAAAATGAGACCTTTGTCAGAGACACTTTCTATAAAAATCAGTTTCCGGTTTCATGCTTTCCTCCTAGGTTTAGCTGCACTGGTTTTATTTGTGTAGCCCCCTTTTAATTTCATGTAATAAAAATTATCCATTTTACCTCTTAGGCTCCTCTTTATCTCTTGTTTGCTCATAAACTCTTTCCTTATCCACTGATCTGACTGGAAAATTTTCTGTGCTATTCTAATTTGCTTATTCCTTTATGTTTAATCATGTACCCATTTTTATTTTGTCTTGCTATACAGTGTGAAATGTTAGTTTATACCTAGTTAGTTTATCCCAGACTGTTCTCCAGTTTTTCCAGCAATTTTTGTCAAATAATGTGGTTTTGTCTTAAAAGTTTGGATCTTTGGGTTTATCAGACATCTCAAACTCAAGATTGTTATGGTCATTAATACTATGTATTATATCTGATCCACCACCCACTGATCCACCACTCAATTTCTTAGCCAGTACTAGCTTCTGTTGATGATTACTGCTTGGTAATATAGTTTGAAATCTGGTGCTGCCAGATTGCCTTCCTTCATATTTTTAAAATGTATTCCCTTGATACTTTGATACTTTGTACTTCCAGATAAATGTTGATAGTATTTGTATATACTCCATAGTAATATCACAGGTTCATCTACTTCTACCTGTCTTTTGCCAAATTCATTCTCTTCTTTGGCCCTGGCATAGGGCTGGAGTAGATAATAAGCAGCAAATCCTGGAGAAGCTGGGGGGGGGGGGGGGAAAGAGGGAGAGAAGGAAAGAAAACCTGAGCATGACAAAGATAGGATTATGTGGAGAATGAGGGGCTTGAGAGAATATGCCAAAGAGAAAGGACAACCTGAAAATGAGGAATAGTGCTTCAATGTATATTGAGGAGATTAAAGGACAAAGCAATTTGTATAAGGTGCCCAACTTTGTCTTTATCTCCTAAGTCAGAAGACTATTTGAACAGTCTCTAGACATTTCTGGTGTAATGCTTTTTCTTTTTTCTCCTTTTTAAAAAGAAAAATTTGTGAAGTATGGGTATCAATTGTTCTTTTAGAAACTGATAGAATTTTCCTGAGAGTACATCAAGACCAAGAATTTTTTCTTTCAAAGCTCTTTTATATGTTTTATATCCTTTTCTGAAATTGAGTTGAGACCTCTATCTCATCTTCTGATGAATATTTTACATTTTCGAATGTATTCTTTTATTTCTTCTGTGTTCTCAGTTTTGTCATCTATCATTATTCCTTTTTTGTCTTCTAGTTTTGTTCTGATTTTTTTCTTGTTTATTTGTAGTTTTATTGATTTGATTTTTTGTTTTCCTCTTTTAAATCAGATTAGTTATGCATTTATCACCTTTGTTAGTCTTTTTAAAAAACAGATTTTAGTTGTAGTTACTTCTATGGATTTTTATGTGTCCAATTTTTCTGTTTCCACTATAACTTTTACTATCTCCTTTTTAATGCTTTTGTTACATTTATTTATTTGCTGACTTTATTATTTTAAAAAATGAATGTTCAGTTAATTAATTCTCTCTTATTAATGTATTAATGTATTGTAATGTATTAATGTAATGTAAGGATATGTAATATGTATTAATGTAATGTAATGTAATGTAATGTAAGGATATGAATTTTCTCTTGAGAACTGCTTTAGCAGCATTTCAGAAATTTTAGTATTTTGTTTCCTCATTAATATTTTCTTTTTCATAGTTATTAATTCTTTCTATGTTTTATTCTTTGACCCCCTCATTATTTAAGATTTCATTGTTAAGTCTCCATTTGGGTCTATATCTTTTTGTATGTAACCCCCAAACCAATTGCAATTTTTATTATGGTATGATCTGTAACGTATATATTGACTATTTCTGCCTTTTACATTTGTTTATGATTTCTCTGTATCCTAGTACATGGCAGATTTTTTTAAAAGTTCCATGTGGTGCTAAGAAATATCTAATTTCTTTTGATGTCTCATTTAAAAAAATTCAACAAGTCTTTGAAATTTAGTTTCTCCAGCAATTTTTTCAGTCCCTCATTTTCCCTTTTAAATTGAGAAAGAGGGACTAAGTCTCTTATCACTATTGCATAACTCTCTATGTCTTTTTGTAGCTCAGATAATGTTTCCTTTGTGAATTTGGATGCTAAGGCATTTAGTGCATATTAATTTATTACTGATCTTGGTCCATTGTTTTTTGTTCCTTTCAGTATAAAATAGTTACTTTGTTTATCCTTTTTTATATTTGAATATTTGTTTTTGCTTTATCAGATAGCATGATTGCAATGCCTGCTTTTTGGGATTCACTTGGTGAATAATATGTTTTTTTCCCCATCCCCTCTCTTTTATATTGGATATGTCTTTGTTTTTTTCTTGTAAACAAGAAATTTTTAGGGTTTTGTTTTCTTACCTAATTTGTAACTCTTTTTCATTTTAATGGGTTGTTTAAACCATTCAAATTTAAAGTTATGTGTTGGGTTCATATTTTTCTCTTTTCATCTCTAATACTTTTTTTCAAGTTATGATTCCCCACCCCCTTCTGCTGTAATCACAGTATTATGTTCCAGCAGTTACTTGACCTCAATACTTTTTAAAAAGCAATTCTCTTCCCTTCCTCGCTGATTTGTGATCCCTTTCCTTTTGGTGTTTGTAAGATTAAAAATTAATATCCAATAATCCAAGTATTATATTTTATAAGATTTACTAATAATCATTTGAAGTAGAGGAAAGAAAAAAACCCTTCATTAAAAGTTTACCCAGACCATGTATGTGGGAAAAGAGAGAGGTGGGGTGGAGTTATACACAAGTTTATCAATACAACATTAGGACACAACATGAGGACAAAAGGAAAGGGATTCTGGGAGATGAAGTCCAAGGGTACAAAACTCTAGTTACATAGGTTTTACTTATTAGTTCTTTTATTTACTACTTTCCCCCTGACTATACAATTCTTTGCCCTCCCTTTTTTCCTTTTCTTCTACTCTTCAATTAGCTCTATTCATTAGCTTTTAAAATTTCTTTTTTGCACCCCTTTCCAAAAAGTATGTCTTTCACTCTTTTAATTATCTATTCTCTTTTTCTGTCTAATTTAGACCCTCATTCTTTGATTTGTTACTCCTTTCTGATCTCTCTTTTCTCTGTATTCTTCATGCAATCAAGATGTTTAGAGTATCCATTCTAGCATATCCCCTAGGTAGTTTTTGCCACTGCCTTTTAGAACTCGCCCTGTGGATTGCCTTTTTTGTTATACCTCACTCCCAGAACAATCTCAGTTATTGCAGGTATCAGGGAGGATGCTGCCTCATGGTATCTCCTACCATGTCCATGATATCTACTTACCACTAGTCTCTATCTCCACCTGGGTGCCTTTCCTCCACATTACCTCATCTAATTTTCTTCTTTTCACTTTCTGTCTCTGTCTCCTCTGAGGCAGCTTTCCTTGTGAATTGCATCTCAAAGCAGCAGCTTCCTTCCATGCTAGACAATCCATGATTTGCCAGCCTAAGTCTCTGCCTTAAGTAACTGGAAGTCAGAACTGACCTCATCTGGATGCTGAACTCTTTTCCTCAGGCTTAGTGGAATGCAGCAAGGGCCTCCATACTGTCTCTCCGTCTCCCTCACCAAGATATTTTGTTTCACTCCTTCTTTCCCAATTCCTCTATCAGGACCTGTATTCAAGAAAGCTGATATACTGGTTCCATGTATTGGTGCCTTGGCACCATCAGTTCAAGCTTTGTAGCACTGGTACTATGGTATTGTGGTTCCAGTAGGCTTTTGCTATATTGGTTGTCTGTTGTAGCCTGAACAAATTTCCATATCCTTGAGTTAGAATCTTTATAGCACTAGGAAAATGGAGGAAGAACTAAGTGTTTCTGTGTGTGTTTGTGTGTGTGTGTGCACGTGCCTAGTATAGTCTTATTGCCAGTAATGTAAGAAGTAAGAGAGGAGTTCTAAGAGAGCTCAAGGCCAGTGAGTGTCAATTCGTGAGTTTCTTGGGTTTGCTTTATTTTAAAAAATACTTTTTGGGATTTTGAGTGTCCTAGACAATGGAAACAGCTTAAGTTGCTTTATCTTTGATGCATAATTTCTACTTTCAAGAGTTTTGAGAGGGCATGAGGATCAGGGAAATTATTTAGTCTTCTGTTTTGTTGCTTATGTGATCAGGAAGGACTCTTGATATTAATTTTTAAAGTATGATACTTCAGAGCTTATCTGACTTAAATCTAACAACCAGATCATGGAACAAAATTTAGTTGTTATTTAGATTTTAAATTGGAAGGAAATTGGAAACATATATCTGTAATCTGAAGGCCATTTTCTTTATCTTGGGGGTTGGACCATTTTCTTACAGAGAATTTCCCCCATATTTCCCAGGCATGAAATTCCCTCTACCAAAAACAGAGAAATAGACCATATTTATAAAGCACTTTAAGATTTACAAAGTACTTTAAATATATTATTTCATTTGATCCTCAATTAACCTTTATGATAGAAGCATTTATTCCCATTTTGTATATGGAGAAATTGAGACTGGGGGAGGTCCAGGCATTTATGCAAGGTCACATAGCAAGTGTCTAAGACAAACTCTAACTCAGATCTTCCATATTTCACAGCCAACACTCTATGCATAATTCCTCTTACCTAGCTTTTTTATATCATTATTATTTGTTATTTCATTCTTTTTTTTAAACCTTTACTTTCTGACTTAGAATCTCTACTGTATATTGGTTCCAAAGCAGAAGAATGATAAGGGTTAGGCAATGGAGGTTATGTGACTTGCCCAGGGTCACACAGCTAGGAAGTGTTTGAGGCCACATTTGAATCCAGGACCTCCTGTCTCCATACCTGGCTCTGTATTCACTGAACCACCCAGTTGCCCCTGGAAGGCACTGGCACTAGTTGTTTTTTTTTCATCCTTTTCCTAAATTTTTCTTGAATTCTCAACTAAAGTTTTGATTCTTGACAATGGCAACCCTACTCTTAACTTGAAACTAGGTGTTACCTAGGTAACAGTGGATAGAGGACTTTTTCTGGCATCATAGAGTTCAAATGAGACCTCAAACACTTACCAGTTGTGTGACTCTAGGAAAGTCACTTAACCTCTGTTTGCCTCAGTTCCTCATCTATAAAATGGAGATAAAAGCACTTACCCTGCAGGGTTGTTGAGATAATATTTATGAAACTCTTAGCACAGTGCCTAGTACATAATAGATGCTATATAAATACTTATTCTCTTCCCTTCTTCCCAACAACCTAACTTGGTGCTTTGCATACAATAGATGCTTATTGACTATTCAGAATCATAGATTCCAAAAATGTTAGGGCTAGAACTGAAGAGGTCATTTAGGCCAATATAACATTATTATTATTATTATTATCCTCTTTAAAGACCAAATCATTGTCTATTACCAGCAATAACCAACTCCCAGCATTACAAAAAGAAATAATAATTTAGATTTCTTTTTTTCTTTTTTCCAACCATGAGGAAATAAAATAAGCACCTCTCTCAGAGTAAGCAATGAAAATAACTATTTTATCCCCCAGTTAGTATTGAAGCAGTGAAGGATGAAATACCCTGTGAAATGATCCATAGTTTGAATCCATGCTTTTGGCTTTAGGCTGGAAGAGGAGAGAAACCATCTTTAATATATGAGAGTCTGTCTTCTAGAAAAAAAAAACCTTTCAGAATAGAAAAACCCAAAGCTTCCCATGTAAACCATTCTAGAAGGAATAAATTACTCTAGTCCTCACGTTAAGAAAAAAAAGACCAAATACCAGTGATCAAAGGCAGGAAGACAAGCAGCAGCCAGACCATCTTGTGAATTAAGGCCAGATCTTATAAGAATAGAAATGCTTCAATATCAAAGTCAAAATCCTCCAACTTTTTAGGTTTATCAGCCCCCACCAAACAGTCCATTCCAGTTGTAGCGGGGGCACTTTTTACACTTACTGATCCTATAAATTTGTCTTTTTAATGGTAGAGGAAAAAACTAAAATCAAAACTAAACAAAAGTTGAAACATTTTTCCTATTCAACATTTATGGGCTGCTATACATCTCACCAAGGTCAGGTCCTTGGTATGAAACAAACTTACTGACTACCAAAGTTCACCACTTTTAGTATTAGATAAAAATTACTTAGGGTTCTTAGGGCCAGAAAAGGAAATTTTACTTAAGTGATACCAAAAAAAGGTTCTCTTATATTCTGGGCTCACCAGCCAAATGGAAGAAATACCAAGCTGGAAGTCAAGAGAACTTAATTTAGTTTCTAATCTCCTCTCAACTATTAACCAGTCACTTATGTTCTCTATGCCTCAATTTATTCATCTATAATAAGGCATAATATTATTTATTTTGCCTGTCTCATGGTTATAATGAAAATGAAATAAGATGATAATGAATATATGAATATACATTTTAAAAGAGCCTATGGGTACAAAAATACAAATATGGGATGTTATTTGTATATTGCTTTATGTTGTTCTAGCAAAATAAAATAGGTGGCAATCCAATGAAAAGAAGCATCATGATAGAGTTGAAAGTACCCTCATTACGTTGGGAGGCATGAAGCCTGAGGTTTTATTCTAGGTTCTACCCTTGACTAGTAATGGGACTTTAGACAATTTGTTCGACCTCACTAGGTCACAGTTTTCTCTCCTGCAAAATTATGGCTTTAGGCTCTACAGCCTCTAATATGCTTTCTAGCTCTAAACATTTTATACTATGTCATTCTCAGAAATCAGAACTTGGTCATCATCTAAGGTTAGATTTATTCCTAGCATCTTTTCAAACAAAAGCAAGAATGACTGGGCTTTCAGAATATACCACTACAGATAGCACAAGAGCAAAGACTCTATTTTCCAGTTAAAGATTTAACTTTTTTTTTTAGTACCCTTACCTTCCATCTTAGAATTGATGCTGTCTATTTGTTCCAATGCAGAAAAGTTGTCTAGGCTAGGCAATGGGGGTTAAGTGACTTGCCCAGATCACAGACCTAGGAAGTGTATGAAGACAGATTTGAACCTGGGACCTCTCATCTCTAGCCCTGGCTCTCAATCTGTTGAGCCACCTAAGTGCCCTGGTCCTCACTCACCTCTTTTGAGGAGACCTGAATGAAAACCAAAGATAAGTGCTGCCCCTGTTAATTGGCTTGCTGTATTTGCTTCTCTCTCAATTTTTATTTGGGAGTTACTTACGGATGGGGTAGGGCTGGAAGAAATCCCAAGTAATTTTCTATTCTCTATAAAGCTTAATGGTGGTAGATTCTCTAAAAATGCCAGATAGAAATACTCTAATGGTATTAGTGTGGGTGCCTATCAAGGATCCATTCTGTTTCTCTTTTCTGTGTTTAATGATCTTTGCTTTAATAGCAAAGCCAATTTACTTTAGTCAGTGATGATCCGGAACACTAATGTGTTTTTGTCTCAGTGAAATACAAAAAGTAGAGTAGGTAAGTTCTGGAGGGTGGAATTTTTGTTTCGAAGCATCTGTGCATGAATTACTTGCTGTATGAGCAGAATGAGAAGGTAAGTCAGATAACAAGTAAGCTGATGTTATAGAAGAATGTGTCAGAGGTTCCCAGTCTGAAAGAGGCTGCAGTGGTTCCTTAATTACCCAGAGGAAGACAACCAGAATAGTGAAGAGCCTCCAGTCTGTGCCATATGAGATTCGGTTGAGGAAACCCAGGATATTTGCCAGAAGAGAAGATTAAAGAGGGAAGGGGGTTGAGGATATGAGTTGTGTTTATATTTTTGAAAGGCTATATGAAAGAGGGATTAGACTTGTTTTGCTTGGCCCCAGGGAGACTAGGCAGAAGTTGTAAAGAAGAGAATTTTGGCTAGATAGCAGGGAAAATGTCCTAATAATTAGAGCTATCCAGAAGTCAAATAGTTCCACCTCAATAGATGTCTTCAAGAAGACTGGATGACTATTTGTGTTATAATGGGTATTTGTGGTCAGAGATATAGACTGGACTAGGTAATTACCAGGCAGCTAGATGTCAGAGTACATAGAATATGGGGCCCGGAGTCAGGGAGTTCAAATATGGTTTTGGACACTTACTAGCTATGTGACTTTGGGCAAATCACTTAACCCTGTTTGCCTTAGTTTTCTCATCTATAAAACAAGGAGGAGAAAGAAATGGCAAGCCACTCTAGTATCTTTGTCAAGAAAACTCCAGATGAGGTCAAGAAGAATCAGATACCACTGAGTAACAGTGAATATTTTTTTTTTCCTTTAAATCCTTATCTTCTGCTTTAGTGACAATTCTAAGACAGAAGGGCAAGGGCTAGGCATACGGAGTTAAGTGACTTGCCCACACTCACACAGCTAGGAAGTGTGTGTGGAGCCAAATTTGAACCAAGGACCTCCCAACTCCAGGACTGGTGCTCTATCTACTATGCCACCTAAGCTGCCCTGTGTAGGATGTTTTATAAAATGGATCCTGGTTCATGTTCTCCTCCAACCCTGAAAGCCTATATATTTCTTTGTGTTTGTGAACTTATTTTTGCTTAAGATTCTTGATTGTAATGCAACTGTGGTTGTGACCACACTGAATAATCATTCACATTTCCATAAGGCTTTGAGGTTTACCAAGTGTTTTATTCATAGTAACCTTGTGGAGTAGGTGGTGTAAGTGTCAATTTGAGGAGGAAACCGAGGCTTGAAAAGGTTAGATGACTCCCTAAGGTCACAGAGATAGGAAATGTCAGAGCCAGAATTTAAACCCAAGTTTTCTGACTTCCAAGACTGACTTTCTATTACACATGCTTTTAGCCTGCCAGCTAGGTACCTTCATTTGAAAGAACTATCTCTTGAACTAGTGTGGCAAGGTATTATCCCAGCATTTGGCACATCTCTAGCCTCTTTTTCCTCCAGTCTTCTATGAGAGAGACTTTATTTCCTACCAAGAAGAAAAGCAGGAGGTAGAGGGTTCCAGGCTAGAATTATATCTATTTGCTCCCTTAAATATTATTTGTCTAAGAGATGAGATTTTTGGATTTAAGATAACATGTGACCACTGTTTCATCATAGAGAGGGACCCTAAATTCTATATCTATGACTTGACCTCTTTCTCACTGGATGCCAGATCCACACTGAATAGCAAATAGCAAAGAAACCCATTTATCTAAATCAGTAGCAAAACAAATCAGAGACACTATACATATTAGTCAATTCAGAGAGAAGTAGTTCTCTTTTGGGGGAACCAAATAACTCAGCTCAACCAAGAGAGAAAGTCCTTGATTTCACTTATGAGGAAGTCTCCTAAAGTATCTAGTGTAGACTGCCAGCTCCATTCATGTCTGCTTCTTCCCATAGTCTTTTCCTTCAGCCACCTGAAGTAGCATTGGCATTGTTCTTGTTGGTATTCTCTCTCAAAGCTGGAAGTCAGAAAAATCAGATGTGACTACAGAACCTGAAGAGACTTTCAGACTGAAGAAAATTGAAGACATTCTCTTCTTTCCTGCTCTCATCAACTCTATGGGGCATTGATCTCTGCCAGTACAGTAGGAATCCCATACCAATGAGCTTTGAGCCTGGGATTACACTAGGAACTGCCTTTTTATTTCCAGTTACCTAATTTTTCACTGCCCCCTGCCCTCATGTCCAAGTCTTACTGCTTCTCAGGTGGTTTATTAAAATTGTACAACTGTTGAAAACTAGAATTGTCCAGTTTTTACAACTCCAATCCATCCTTCATACCACTGCCAGCTTACTCTTCCTCATCCATCTATCAGATCATACTGCACCATTGATAAAGACCCAATGGTTCCTGTTTGCTTATTTAATAAACTCTCAATTTAGCCTGACACTGAAGGTTCTACAGTCCAGTGCCATCTACTTTTACAGCCTTATCTGAAATGATCCACTTTCAATTAGTCTATGCTCCAGCCAAACCAAACTTCTTCCTTTATAAGAACATTTTCTGGGTTTTCCTACTTCCCTGAATTTGCTTACTGTCCCCTAAAAATAGAATGCCTCTCCAACCTTTTACTATATCTGCTGGTTAAAAATCTAACCTATGCTTTGAGTCCAAGTTACCTGCTACCTCCTTTATGAAGTCTTTGTTTTCTTTTCTTTAGAAAGAAAGACAGAGGGGGGGGGAGGAAAAGGAATAGGACATGAGGAAAGAAGAACGAAAGAGGAGAGGAAGAAAGAAAGAGAGAGAGAAAAGGAAGAGAGAAAGGAAAAGGAAAAGAAAGAGGAAGGGAGGAAGAGAAAGGAAGTAAGGACGGAAGGAAGGAAGAGAAAAAGAGAGAAAGAGAAAGTAAGAAAGAGAGAGAGAAAGAGAAAGGAAAAAAGAGAAAGAAAAACTCTTGTAAGTAACCTCATGGGCTTAATTAAACATGCCCTACTTTGTATTATGATTATATTAAGTTATAAGCTCCTTGAAGACAGGAACTTCATTGTTTCTTCATAGATTATAGATTTAGAGCTGGAAAGGATATTGTAGGCCATCTTATTCTGAGGTCTTATTCTGGGTTCTGCTCTTTTTTGCAGTGTGACTTGACAGCTTCTTCATTTTATTGATGAGGCTCAAAGTAATAAGGTGACTTGACCAGAATCCCATATCTAGTAAGTGACAGGCAAGATCTGAACAGAAGGCTTCTGACCCCAAACCAATGTTCTTTCCACTATACTAGCAAATTTCAAGACATGTTTATTGGGTTGCAAAACTGAAGTGGAAGGGCATGATTTTTTAATGTGAGCGGGGATTCATATGTAGAGTGACTATAAATAGGTATGTCTGTGATGTCTCCTACCTGACTGAATATGTTGCAAAGTTTCCTAGATCTAAAACTGGAAATGACAGAGGAGGTCATCTAGTCCAAATCTCTCATGCTGAAGATGAGAAAACAGAAACCCAGAGAGGTGGCATAGTTTGCCCCAGGTCATACAAGTGATAATAAGTGACAGAGCTTGTTATTTGAACTCACCCCTCAAGTTTAATGTTTTTATCTCTGCATAACACAAGCCAGATAACCAGGTCTGAATAAATGAGCCACGACTTCTCCCTACTAACACACTCACACACCCACCCACACACACACACACACACATACACACACCTTTTTTTTTCTGGTGGCATTTGGCATGAAGAAGTGAGGGAAATGTACTCAAATACACACCCCCTCTTATTTCTGGTAGTGTTTGGAATAAAGTGGGGGGATGGGCTACGATACACACATACACACAACTCCTCTTTTCTGCTGGTAGAAGAGTCGACCTGGCTGAAAAAAAAAAAAGACAATATTTGGATGAAGGTATAAGGGAATGTGCTCATATAATAAAAGTCCACAGAAGCCTTGGAAGGCCTGATTATCATTTCCAGTCAGAAGACTCCAAGACTCCAGTGGGGCCATGCCATTTACTAGCCCTGTCACTATGGGGAAGTCACTTCACTATCAGCCGCTACACTTTCCTAGCCACAGTCCCTTCCCCGTAAAATGGCCACACACACACACACACACACACACACACACACACACACACACACACACACACACGGGCCTTAACTCGGTCAGCCGGATAGTGTGATTTAGTGAATAGAGTTGGCCTCCAAGACAGGCAGGTTCGAGGCTAGCTTCTTAGCCCTCTTCCAGTCGTGTGATTCTGGACAAGCTGTTTAAAGTGCCTCTAAGTGTCTCTGTGGCGATGGGAAAATATTCGCATCAGCAGCATCCCACTTTCGAAGTAAATGCCCATAAATAAAAACCTTAAACAAACTACCTTAGAGGGAGAGATTGCTGCCAGGAGGGCACTTTGTCAGGTACCAGGGCAGGTAGAGTCTTCCTTTAAAAAAAGGGGTGAAAAGTTGGTTCAGTGACCTTCTCCCTGCAGACTAGGAGGTGAGTGAGGGAAGGAGAGGAAGGGAGCCCTGGGGATTGGCCGCCAGCCAGACTGACAAACAGCCAACTTCCTCCTCCTCCTCCTCCTCCTCCTGGTCCATCAGCCTTAGCAGTAATGGGGCGGGCGTACTTGTGCCAGCCCCCCCATCCCATTGCCCGCCCCCTCCTCGTCTCTGGGAAGGAGGAGGAGCCCGGATGGACCCCGCCCTCGCCGGGGTCCCCTTCTCGGATCCCTGGCTGCTTGGCAGCAGCAAACGGCGGCGGCGGCTGCGGCGGCGGCGGCTGCAGCGGCGGCGGCGGCAGTAGCATCCAGTGGCCAGTCTCTGCCCTTTACTGGCGTCCTGCGTGCCCAGAGAGCTGTGGTGCTGTCCCGCGGCGGCGGCGGCAGCAGCAGCTCGGGAGTCAGGAGCGCGGCTAGACCCGTCAGGGCAGGGCAGGGCAGGGTAGGGCAGGGCAGGGCAGGGCTAGGCTGGGCATAGCTTAGTTTAGACAGCTCTGGGGGCTCCCTGCTGCTGCTCCCTCCCGCCTGTCTTCCAGCCCCGGGTGAGTCTTGGCTGCTTGTTGCTCGGGAAGTGTCGAGGAGTGGGGGTGTGGGGAGGGAGGCAAGGAGATGTTGGGGAGCACTGGGGAGGGCGCTAGGACCGGGAAAGCGACTGAGATTCTGTTACAAGGGGAACCCCGAGCTCATTCTGGGGGAACGCCCTGGGCGGGGGCAAGGAGAGGTAACTTGGGCATGAAAAGTAGTAGCTTGGGTGGGGGGGTACGGGAGGGGTGTGGCTCCTGGGGAACCGAGGAAAAGGGTTCGTCCTAGGAAGGAATGTACACGGTGAGAGTTTTAGCTGGAGGGATTGGGGGCGGGGGAAGAGGGGGGGAGTTGGAGTCGGAGTGGAGGTGCCAAGAGGAGGGGAGATCGAAGTAGCAAGATCTGGAAACTTAGAAGTGCGAAGGACATGGGCAGAGCCCCGCTGGCATTTAGTCGTCGTCTTCACAGACTTAAGGTAAGGGCAATGGGGTCTGAGAGGAACGGAGTTACTTTATGTGACTAGCCTGGGCAAAGCCCAGGTAAAGAGAAGCCGGTAGTGAATCTTTAGGGCATCTGCGGACGTCCCTGGATTTCTAGGAGGGGAGGATCCCACTGCACCAGCCGGGCCAACCCCTTGAGACGCCCCCACCCCCATCCCTTCTCTCGAGACCTGATCTAGCCTGTTCTTTCCCCTTCTCCGTGCATCTCTCCAGCAATCTCTCTGGACCCAGTTTAGGTGTGAGTTTACTTGGAGTCAGAGATGGACTAGATAATCTCTAAGTGCCTGTGTGGAGATGGAAATATTCGTACTAGGAACGTCCCTCTTTTTATGTAAAAATACGTCAATAAAAAACCCAAACTATCTAGATAGTTTCTACCTCAGATATTTTCATAAGCCTCTCCTCTTTATAATTCTACCTTTGAAATAAAAACTTTATGGGAAACATATAACCCGAATTGAATGTGAGCAAGTGTATGTAGACATGTTAGAAAGGAAAGGCTTGGATTTTTGCTGTTGGAGAACCTGGGTTCCAATTCCCAGACACACTGATTATTACTGGATGAGCAAGCCACTTAACGTCACTACTAGTGAAATGTGTATTAGACAGGGTTTAAGGACTGGACCTGTGATTTCATTGGTGTGGGTAGGTCCTGGGGTGGAACTTCCTCTACTAAGGAAGGCTAACACCTGTTACTTACAGTGCTAGTGAGAGCCTCGGAGGCTAAGTAAATTGCCCAGTCAACATGTGTCAGAAGCAGGTCTTGAAAGCAGGTCTGTCTTCCTGTCTCCAAAGCTATCTACAAAGAAATCTACTTTGCAAATGTCTATAAAGCCACTTTTCAATATGCACTTGCGGATTATCTGTATCTTAGTTTTGATCCTGAGTCATCTCTCCAGGAGCAAACAATCTTTGAGGTTCCCTCTCTCTACTGCCCAATCATTGTGTTCTTAGGGAACATACACTCATTTTAATATCAATCTAAACATATCATAATTAGGAAGTTAAAGCTACCAGAGGACAATCCTGTACACAGAGCATTCCAAATTAGTCAAATAAAAATTACTTTAATTGACCACTTTTTGAATTTTTTGTGACATTGCTCCAATATGGTTAATTGAGATCATACTTAGAGCTAACTGTATATTCAAATGGATGGTCTTTTGGGCCTGTATTCTACCACTGACCAGCTACATCCTAGGTAACTGACATGGAGAGCAATCCTGGACACTGGTCTGTTCAGGGTGGGGCATGAACTGAGGAATGAATGACTAGGAATTGTATATACTGTTAAATCCTTTGGATTGCCTATTGTTTATATTAGCCACACTCCTCCCCTTTGTAATGTGAATAATCAAAAGTGTTCCTTTTCCCTCTCCCCTTCTTTCAGCCCCTCTTTGCCTCCTGTTTCTGTCTCTTGTCTCTCCCTTTCCTCTTCCTTTTCTCTGTATCCTCTTTCTGATCTGTCACATTGTCTCTTTCATCTCTGTCCTTCCTTTTCACTCTTTCTGCTTTTTACTCCTTTGTCTCTTTTTTACTGTCTGTCTGTCTCACAGTTTCGCCATCTCTGATTCCTTATGGATAAAATGTAGGGACTGTACTAAATGGTTTCTATAAATGCAATCTAAAACTAAGACATTGGGGCCCTATTATATTAGGATAATCATGTAATAACTATGATTCTTTGGAATTATATCTACTCTATACAGCTCCTAGTCAGTCCCTAGGTGTGGACCCTGCAGTTGGTTGGAATCCTAGCTTTAAAGCTAGAAGGGACCCTTCATTTTACAAATGAGAAAACAGACTCAGAGAAATTAAGTGATATCACACAGGTAATCAGTAGTGGAACTAGGATTTGAACCTGGATCACCTCACTATTTTTACTCCACCACATTAGTATTTTTATATACCTTGCCACCATAAATTTGCTTTTCAGCCATTTGATATTCCTGCAATAGCAATGATCTTTCTCCGATGGTTTCTAGATTAGATTGGGATGGGTGCTCCAAGATCCATTCACTTGAATACATGGAATGTTTTCTCAATGTCTGACAGGTATTAAAACTTGAAGCTCAGAATCAGGAACATGTCACATGTTGAGCAATATACTTTGTTAAGGGAAAAGGGAGTAATTCTGGCAATGTTTTTTTTCCATGGCAGTATATCCCTGAACTTATTTTATTTAAGTAATTGGAAAATGTGATTTAAGTAAAAGGAAAATATGACCTTTTCTTTTGGAACATGGCTAATGTGCCAGTGTTTTGCATATATATATATATATACATATATAATAAGTATCATATTTCTTGCTTTATCAGTGTGTATGGAAGGTGGAAGGAGGCAGAAAATGTGGAACTAAAAATAAAAATTAAATATAAATTTAAAAAAGACATTTCATAGATCTTTGAGGAAGGCATTCTGTTTTGTTAAATAAATCATACTGAATCCATTAGTTAGAATCATATGCCAAATCTGGGTTGAACTACCCTGAAATGTTTATTAATTTAGCATTTCCTCTTTAATTTAGTTCTGGAAACATTTAAGGACCTATTGTACACTGAACACTTGGATAGGTGCTAGAGACGAAACTTAAGTTGAGGGAAGCATCATGAAGCAGTGAGAAAATAGTGCTAATTTGGAATCAGAATACCTGGATTTGAATACAACCTTTGTTTCTTTCCAGTCTGTGTGATCTTGGGAAAATAATTTCTTTATCCCTCTAATTTATTGTTTCCTCACTGATAAAAAGAGGGGTAAAAGCAGAATGATATGGTGGAAATATCATTAGGTTTGGAGTCAAAGGGTCCCATAATATCAGAGATTTGATACTACCTTCATGGCCTTGGGCAAGTCCCTTAAACCTCCCTCTGACTTAGTTTCCAGATGTGTAAATTGAAATGCAGTTAGACTAGATGATCTCCTAAAGCCCCTTCCAGCTCTAAATCTGTAATACCACAATTGTACATAATACATGGCCTTTTTTTGTTGTTGAGATTTTTTAAATTGAAAAACGTAACAAGCAAAACAAAATATGTGTTTTATTGATGTTCATTGATCTTTTTCAACCTCTAATGCTCTATCAGAAATGGATGGTTCCTCTAATTCTTCAATTCTAGTTAAGTTAGGTGTTCCATACCTATTGATAATTTCAGCTAAAGTCTTGTTTAAGTCTTCCCTTTCCATTGTATTATCTTCTTCCCATTTTGCTTCTCTGAAACTTTCCCTTCTCTAGCTCTTCTAATGTCAAGCCTTATCTCTCTCTCATTTCCATTTCAAATTGCTTTTCTTCCTCTTCAAGTCTCTTCTTTTTCTTTCACACAGACTCGTAGCTGATATAAGAACCAAATATCTATAATCATAACAAAACAATGCATAGTAAATGTCAATACATCCAGCATATGTGCTTTCACTGGTAGAGACTGCAACCTACTAACTCTTATAGAGTTGTTGGAAACTTAGAAACATTAAATGATTTGATCAAGGTCAATCAACCATTCTCTTTTCCATCTTTGTAGGCCCACATCTCATTGGAGAATAGCATGGTGGCCAGTTCTAAACTTTAAGTGTCAGGAACAGGATTTGAACCCAGATTTTTTGAACTTCATGACCAGGACACCATCCACGATAATCCATTTCCTCTTCATATTTTATATATTGTAGAACAAAAAAAAATTCCTTGTAAAGACTAGTGGAAAAATTGCTTGAGCTCATGAGAACAAATTTAGATAAGTAACTTGATGTTTTAAACAAATGTATTAGAGCTTAAACATTCATATTGAGCATTATTCTCTTTCACAGAAGTCAGCTCAGGAGACTATACACTTATTCCAGTGCTGTTGCTAATGCCAAAAACAGTTTTTGAATTTTTCTTTTGGAATTTTTTTAGAGCCTTGGAGCATATTATTTTGGTTACATGTTTTTTAAGTTGGAGTTGGAGGGGCAGCTAAGTGGCACAGTGGATAGAGTTCCAGGTCTGGAGTTGGGAGGTCCTGGGTTCAAATATTGCCTTAGACACTTCCTAGCTAGTCACTTAACCCCAATGGTCTAGCCTTTGCCTTTCTGCCTTAAAAAGCTGTTAATAAGACAAAAAGCAAGAGTTAAAAAAATTACCTAGGATCTTTTGGAGCCAACTCTAGCAAATAAAGTGGGTGACCAAACTAGTTTATAAATTTAGTGTTACCATAGAATAATGAGAATAATTTTCTTGTATACCTAAGAAACAGGATGTGAAGGTAATTGCAAAATAGGATTTCCCCTAAGGCTCTGAGCAATGGCAGCAACATTACTGGAATAAGTATATGGCTCAGTCAATTTATAACATTTATTAGTAGTAATAGGCACTTGCCTTCCTCAAGTGCTGAGGATACAAAAGAAACAAAACAAAACAAAACAGTCCCTGCCGTCAAGGAGCTTACACTCTAATAGGAGAGCCAAAAAACAAATAACTATAGACAGTACAGTATAAATAGGAAATATAGTTTGCCAAGGTGACTGCTTTGGAGAACAACACTGCTTTGGAGAACAACATCTGTTATATGCATATTCTCTGGGAATGATGAGAAGCAGCATGCCAGAGTCAGGAAGACCTTGATTCAAATGTTTCCTCTTAAATATACTAAATAAACCTAAGACCCTTTGCAAGTTACTTTCTCTCTCATTGCTCCAATCAATTCTCTGAGTAGAAAGTACAGATAAATTACCAGTCTATTTAGGGAAATATTTATAGGGAAATAAATATATAAGGAAAAATTCCTTAGGGAAGCCGTGGTACAATGGAAGCAAGAGGACCTGGTTTAAATCCCAGCTCTGTGTAACCTTAGGGATGTCACTTACCTTTCCTAAACCTCATATCCCTCATTTTGAGTTCTCTTCTGAGTCTAGGTGAATGATTCTAGAGGGTCACCAAGAAAAGGGCTTTTCTCTGTCCTCATTCTACTTTCTCCGTTTTAGTCAAACAGCTGTCCCTACTGTGCAGATAAGTATACAACAGCTGAAAAACAGATTCCACTCAAACTGGATACAAGGAAATCCATACAAGGAAATGCATGGAGATTGGTTGATATACATGCCTGAGATTTTGGATGATAATTTTTCTGTAGGCAGAGGGATGAACTAGATAATTTTTGGCGGTTTATTCTAGCTAGTCATAATATCCTGTGGTTGTTAGACTGTTAAGTTTTGTTTCTCTTTCTGTCTTTTCCTTCATTTCCCTATCTTCCTGATATTTTCAGATTGTGAGCATAACTAATTTGTCATTATTCTTACATCTGAATGCACCTCTGGTACCCTGTAGAAATTTATCATTTTTCCCAAAGTTCACATTGTCTTCAGGAACAATACATTCCCTTGGAAATAGGCCTTGCAAACTGAAGCTGAACTGGGAACATCTTGTTTTCATGCTCATGGCCACTGACTAGTTTCTAAAGGGTGATCTGAAAAGCTGCTCTTTTTGAGTAGTGATGTTATTTTGAATTCAGAGGCTTTTCAATGGGACACATTTTTTAAAAGTATGATTAGAAATTGGCAGTGTTCTGGCATGGGACATGGTAGGGGAAAAGGGGAACAGAGAATCACATTAAAAATTGGTCCTGCCAAAAAAAAAAAGTTGTTTTTTTTTTTGCAGTTCAATGAAAATATTGTTCCAAAAAAAATAACTTCAGTCCCCTTGGCAGACATTGAAAGAGATGATTCCAGTTTAATTGAGGTTTTTCTTTTCTTCTTCTTTTTTAAATAATAGGGAAACAAAATCAGAGTTTTGATTCTGACTCCTTGCCAAATATCATATTTAAAGCTTTTAAATTTCTCCAGTTTGTGAGTGTTATTCATGTAATAAAGGGCTGAGAAGGCTGTGGTGAACTTCTGGAAAAATCTAATAAATTTCTTCACTGCATCACTAAAGACTTGGGTGTTGTCATCAAAGCAATGATTATGACCTCCACTTAGCCCTCAGTGTTGTCTATGAATGTTACACTTTGGGTCAGTCCCTCCATGGAGAAAGAATTCTTGCATTTTCTCTCCCACTCTGGCATTATGGAAATCAAAAACAATTGGAATTTCAGTGCCCTTTGGGACTGTTTTTTGGTTTTTTTTAGCTTTTCCCTCAATTTTCTCACAAAGTCTAATTTGGTAGGATAAGTAATTTTTTTTTCAATTTATCATGTATTTTCTCTTTGAATTAACTCTTACCAGATTCTTTTGGAATGCTCTTCTGTCCTATCAAATGAAGATATTATTTGCCATAGTGACTGTTTATCACCTTCCTAATTTTGTCTGCTACTTTTAAGTACCTATGAGGGCTTTTTGAACAAGATCCAGGGACCTTTTCCCACTGCATTTCTTGGTCACAGCCAAGGAAGGACAGTGTCAGATATATAACCAGGTTTTCTTTCTGGGATGTTGCTTGAGAAATAACACTTTTTGGTTATACTGCTACTGAATTTAGATTCTAAGTCTATACAAGATCAAAAGCTTTGGACTCTTTTACTTGGTGTATAGGAAGATACTAGTAAGGAAAGATGGAATGACATTCTACCTTCATCCCACCATACTGTGTTGTTGTTGTTGTTGTTTTCCAGTTAGGCTCTCAACTGGTTGGAGCATACCATGATAGTCAATATTTATCCTTTGTCCAGAATGTAAGACTTTCATGCCTGGGAATACCAAAGTTTCCATCTCTAGGCTTTTGATTGTTCCACTATGATGGTCTCTATCCATGGCACTACTCATGCTTTCCTTGACCATATAATAGGCTTGGTTAGAGGTTGGGATGGAAGTCTGGGAGTAGGATGGAAGACAACTTAGCAATTTTTCTCTAATCTTAGTTCTCTAAGCAGCATTTTTAGGAAGTTTACTTTGTTTATTCTAAAATTTCTCCAGCCTTCCTAAAACAGATGGGGTTATTCAGTCATAATACAAAGGGTAGTGGATTCCAAACTCGGAGGACTTGGATCCAAATCTCTGAACTTCCACTTATTGTCTGTTTAACTTTAGACAGGGTGGCGAGGTAGCACAATGGTTAGACCTGGAGTTAAGAAGACTCATTTCCTGAGTTCAATCTGGCCTCCGATACTTACTAAGCTGTGTGACCCTGGGAAAGTCATAACCCCATTTGCCTCAGTTTCCTTACCCATAAAATGAGCTAGATAAGGAAATGACAAACCACTTTAGTGTCTGCCAAGAAAATCCCAGATGGGGTCATAAAGTGTCTAACCAGACTGAAAAATGATACAACAACTTCAAACAAGTCATTTAACCTCTTTGAGACTCAGTTTTCTAAACTGTAAATGGGGGGTGGTGTGTGGACTGGGACTTAAAAGATAATTTCTAGCTCAAAATCTATGATCCTGTAAATCTCCAAATCTTAAAAGGGGTCCTTTTCTCTTTTCATCCCATTTTAGCTCTGTCTTCATTGCTTTTTGCATTCTTCCAGTACAACTGAGAACCATGTAGAACATGACAAGCTGTGCTTAGGCAAGTGAATATTCCTCTGTTTCAAGAGTTTAGGAGTGGACTGTAAATTCAGTGTTCTTTTATACTTTAGAGCTAATAGGATTTTGAGTCTGAAGGACCTTAAGAGATAATCTAGTCTCCTTTTTTGTCTCATGGGTCCCCTTTGGCAGCCTGTTGTTAAGACATTCAGTCGTGTTCTACTCTTCATGACTTCTTGGACCATAGCTATCCATGGAGTTTTCTTGGCCAGGATACCAGAGTGATTTGCCATTTCCTTCTCCGGTGGATTTTAAATTTGCATTTTAAAATGCATATAATAATAAAATACATGGGATTACAAAGAAAACCAAGTATAATGAAAGTTATAAAAAATTATATGACAAATTCATGAACCTCAGAATAAGAACTCCTGATCAAGTTCAACTGCACCATTTAGCAAATGAGACTGAGGTGTTAATTCTAAATATTGAATATTAATAAATATTGAACTCTAAATGTTGAAATAGAGAACCTATGAGTACCAAGGAACTGCTGCTTACTGCTTGACTTAAGTTTTGGCGCTTGGGGCTACCTCACCCTATGTCCTCAGAATGTCAGAAGGTGCATGGAGGGGTGATGGTCCAGAGAAGGGGGCTGTAGTTGTTCCGCCCCTTTTCAATATATGGCGGCCTGGAGCCCTCTAGTGGTGAGGGGGTGCAGCTGGATACTGACAAGCTCTGTTCATGAGAGAAGTCCTGTTCTTGGTCCTGCAGAGTTTGTCTGATGTGTCTAGAGCAGCTCTTAAGGAGAGGAGAAACCTCAACTCCAAATCCTTCCACCTGAGGTCTTGGTGGATTCTCAAAGTTCTGAGACTCAGAGATTTCTTCCTCTTTGGGAAGACCTGTATAACCAAGCTGTTCAAACAGGACCTGTGTGGGGAAGATCTAATAGTGAACCTGGTCCTTAATCTTTGGTTGGAGCCAGTTCTGAAAGGGGTTTCTATAGTCCGTTCTCGGTGGTTTTGGAAGAACCCTTCATACAAATAGGGCTCAGTTTGTAAGGAGATAGTCCTGATCTAACCAGTGTCCTTGTCATTTAGTATGCTCAGTTTTAAGCATCCATACAGTAGGAGCCCTAATTTATGGTTGGAGAATCAGATATCCTATATATGATGTGGCATTTAGAAAGTTTTCCATTGAAAACTGGTAGTTAACTGGAAAGGATCATTTTCATGATTCATAAAGGATCAGGTCAATTCACCAGTTCTTATCATCATTAAGTTAGTTTCTATACAATTAATCAAAGCAGATTTTTAAAAGCATTTGTTAAATATTTGTTGTTTGCTAGGCACTGTGTTAAGCACTAGGGATATAAGGAAAAAGCAAAATTCTGCCTTTGTGGAACTTCCATCTTAATGGGGAGATAACATCCATATATCCATAATAGGTTATTTGCTAGATATGTTCTTGGGATGTTTCATAATCATAGAATCATTAGAGATGGAAGGAATCTTGAAAATCATCCAAACCAACCCTCTCCCTTCTCCCCATTTTACAGATGGAGAAAAAGACACACAGTTAGATAGCAAGGAAATGTCTGAAGCAGAATTTCAAACCAGGTTTTCCTGACTCCAGTGTCATAAAGAGGTCCATTTTCTTTTCAGAGAAATAAGATGTTGCTCTGCCTTTGTGTATTAATTAATTCAACAAGCATTTGTTCATTTAGCACTATTTTGTAGGCTTTACGTAGATACTAAAAATATGGCTGGAGAATGAAAGCGTATGTGTGGTCATGTAAAAACGTTCACTTGCTCCCCATTGCTTCTGGGATAAAAATATAAACCCTTTTAAGGTGCTTTACAATCTGGCTTCCACCTACCATTCTGACCTTGTTTGAGATTCTACTTTGAAGCCAAAGTAGGCTCAAAACTCTGGTTTTCCACTTCAGTATATTTATATGAGCAGTTCTCTCTTTGGGTGCTAGGTGGCGCAGTGGATAGAGTCCTGGGCCTGGAGTCAGGAAAACTCATCTTCCTGAGTTCAAATCTGGCCTCAGACACTAAAGTAGCAGTGTGATCCCTGGACAAATCCTTTTACCCTTCTTACCTCAGTTTCCTTATTTGTAAAATGAGTCAGAGAAGGAAATGGCAAACTAGTATCCTTGCCAAGAAAACTCCAAGTGGGATCCCAAAAAGTCTAACATGACTAAATAACAACAAAATCACTCCTGAGTTCTACAAGGCCCAATTGAGTGTCACCTCCTCTCCTTAGAGTGTTTCCTGATCTCCCTTCCCTCTTCTATTCCTGGCCAGTGTACTTTATCTCTGTAAACCACTTAACCTCCTTAGATTTCAGTTTTTCACTCTATGTTGTCTTATGATTCTCCCTCTGCTATTGTTTATACTGTGTGTGTCTGTCATTCTTCTGAGTCTCAGCTTTCTGCCTTGTAAAATGAGGGACTTGGACTAGGCGACCTCTATGTTCTAAATTATGAAAAAATATCAAACCAGATCTTTTCCCTTCCCCTGCTGAGTCATTTCCTGAGCTTGTAACAGACCCTAAACTGGAGCTGTAAGAATTTAAGGAAACTAGAATTCATGTGATTGGGCAGCGTATTTTTAGGTGATTGGGCTGGGGGTGAGATGGGGGATTGAGTCCTCTTGCTGAAGAGTACAGTGTCTTAAGAAATGGCAGCAGTACTCCTCCTTGAAGAATGGTAGTGACCACAGTTAAAGAGAATGAAGTCAAAGAGTCATGAATCCTGCCCTTTGCATAGACATTTTTCAGCTAAGTATTTTTTTTCCTGTGTGGGCTGAGCTTCTTTGATGCGTTTGATGTCTAAGGAGCCTCCTTGTTAAATTATGTAGCCAGGAAATGCAGGGAGGGGTTGAACCTTTTAGAGAAACAATGGCAGATGTCAGACGTTGGCATCTGGGTACCCACTGTCTCCCATAGACCAGTCCATAAATTCCCGTAGAGTCCATAAATAGGTTTCATGGGCTTGAATGGAATTAAAAAAACAAACCCAAAACTTTATTTTTATTGGTCTCCTTTATAATCCTATGTCTTTTATTTTTCATTTAAAAAACAAGCACCTTGTCTTCCATTTTAGAATCAATACTGTGTTTTGGTTGCAAGGCAGAAGAGTGGCAAGAGCTAGACAATGGGGGTTAAGTGACTTGCTGAGGGTTACATAGCTAGGAAGTGTCTGAGAACATATTTGAACCCAGGATCTCTTGTCTCTAGGCCTGACTCTCCATCCACTGAGCCACCTAGCTGTCCTTCCCCCATGTCTTTAATTTTATGCATTTAAAAGGTATAATCCTTTGAGATATATAATATATAATATAGAAATGTAATATAAATATATAATATTTAATAAACCAATAAGGTATAACAAATATAATAATTATTAACATATTTAATATTTAAATATATGATAGAAAATAAAAATATGATAAAATATGTAACATAAAAGCAATTCCTTTGAGAAGGAATATGTAGGCTTTGTCAGACTGCCAAAGGGTCCAGGACTCAGGGAAAAAGTTAAGAACTCTTACCATAGTCTTAAAAAAAAAAAAAGAACCTGTTCCAAAGTCTTTCCCTAGGAAAAGAAAATGCATTTATGTAAGCACTATTATTGTTCATTTTTCTAAATTTATGTTCCTAAAATTATTGTAAATAGAGGATGAAAGAAGAGAATGTAAAGATAATAACAAGAATATAATGGCCCTTGAATTAGAAAATGTAGATTTCTCAATCCCTCCCGACTTCCCTTAGCAAGTCTAAATCTGTACATTTAAATGTATTGTAATGAATGATCCCCCTATTTTTTCTTATTTGGATGTACTAAAAAAAAAAATTAGGGGGTGGGGCAGATAGGTGGCTCAGTGGCTTGCGTGCCAAGAGATCCTGGGTTCAAATCTGTCCTCAGACACTTCCCAGCTTTGTGACCTTGGGCAAGTCACTTAACCCCCATTGCCTAGCCCATACCACTCTTCTGCCTTGCAATCAAAACACAGTATTGATTCTATGACAGAGGTAAGGATTCACAAAGCAAAACAAAGCATTAGCGTATGAAATCACTTATTGGACTGTGGAGAATCCAAAAGCGCTTTAAAAACCAGGAGCCTCTTTGGCCTGCTAACAGGGTGGATGGGAAGTGGTGGCTGCATAATTGACTTCACTATACCATCTGATAGAATTAAACACTGTCTTTGACAGTAGGGCAATTTGAGATTCTATTTTCCTCCATGATGGGATTTAGTAAAAAAAAAAAAAGAGAGAGAGAGAGATTCATTGCATTATTCCATAGGCAACTTGGGTTTTATGTCTGCCTTGAATGATGTTCTGTTCTTATAGCCTCCTCTATCTAACAGTGGCCAGATCTGACTCAGAGGGAATCATGCCACAGATTGAGTCACCATGACCCTTTCCCTTGGCCTCTGGCAGCTTTCCATCTAGCTGGGACATCACTCCTCCAAGGCTCTTTGCTGCTCTAGAGAGTCAGCCCGGAAAATGGAAGCTTAGGAGAAAGAGGTAGACATGAACACACAGGAAATGTGAACTAGAGATAGCACATTAGGCTACAGGGAGCTGAAAAGGGTAGAAGACACACAGGGGCACATAGAAGCCTGGTTCCTAGCAAATGAACCATGAATAAAACAAAAGCTTAACCCGTGAGAGCCCAGTGTCTACTGGAGTTGAAATAACAATGGTGGAGTTCAGGTGTCCTCTGATGGAGAGATCAGTGTGAGCTGAAGACATCAGGCTTCGTGCTTCTTATGAAGGATGTAAGATTGAAATCTTCCTTCATCAAAGAAGGGCTCTGTGATCTCACGGATCTAAAAACTTCTGATAGTGGGTACTCACCCCGAGTCATGGAGATTGCAATATAGGCATTCTCGTCCCACAGCTCTTGTCCGTGTTCCCCTTAAAAGGCTTTGCACATAAGAAAGGGCATTAATAAATGTGTTTTCATTTATTCATTCTCCCTGTGCATTTTCCATAGGAGCTCTATCTACCAGGTTGGAGAAGGCAGAAAAATTAGCATTTGATATGACCAGCAATAGAGATCCATTGTGATTAGGAAGTGTGAGAGGGAGTAAAATGATGAAAACTGTGGGTTAGAAAAATGTGTTTGGTAATAAGGGTGTGGCTATTGGAGGAGAAAGAATCCTGATGCAAGGGGACCATCAAGAGTTCTTAACAAGAAAGTGGAAAGGATAAAGCAGTAAGAGATCCCCAAACTGATGGGAATGGTAAGAGAAAGCTGTCAAGGGTTTTTTGTGGCTGGATAGATATAGAATAGGAATATGCATCCAGTATGGCTTTTACTCAGCACTGTACTCCTTGCTGAGAACTGTCAGGGAGGATAACCATTGATTACACCTGAAGATAATTTAAAGGGAAGCTCATTCCAGGGACCAAGGTCATTCCACCACCATTAATATCACTTGTTACTTAGACAGTGACCAAAGAAAGCCCTATCTATAAACACTTTGTAAAGTACTCCTTGACACTTTTCCAAGGTTTGACACCTGAGCTGATCTAGTCTTTCTTGACGTAGGAGATCTCAAGTGACTGAGGTGCAGACGAGGTGAGCAAAGCCAGAGGTGAAACTTGGCTTGGGAAGGTTGGAAGCTTCTATAGATACTGAGAAAAATTACCATTGATGCCCTTTGTCTATAGGATAAAGTCCAAACTGATCAGCCTACTTTAAAGCTTTATATAATCTGTTTTATCTTACCTATCCAACTTTATTTTCCCACCAATCTCCTTCCCTATGTTTTCACTCTTGTTCACATTTCCTCACATTCTCTGGAACACATTCTGTTCATTTCTATAATCCAATGTTTACTTATGTTGTCATTTCTCTCTTCTTCCTTCTGCTCCCATTCCACCCTTAAAAGGTCCTTACCTTTCTCTTGAACCTATTAAAAAGTCCCAAACATCATCTAAAGTTCATCTCAAGTCCAACGACTTCCATCATGTTCTTTCTGATTATTCTAGCCAAAACTTCCTTGTCATTTCTCTTCCTTCTCTAGTGCACACCCTGCTTTCTTGTCCTCAAACTCATCTCCATTCTGGACTGTCTCCTGGGATTCAGAATGTTCTTTCAATGTTCTTTCCTCTTCAGCCTTAACACATTCAAATCTTATACTGTGATACCCTCAGTACAAAGGATTCCCAAGAGATTGAATTAATTCTAGGACATCCCAGAGATCTAATTCTTTTCCAGTTTAGGATTTAAGATAGGCTTTAAGGTAACAGACAGACAAACAGATCAACAGGTAGAAAGGGAAGTAGGTAGGTAGATAGACAGATAGATAAATAGACAGCTAGAGTGATTTTTAAGCTCTTGTTACATGTCAGGCACTGTGCTAACTTTTGGGGCTATAAGTAAATAAGTACAAGTAAATAAGACAGTCCCAACACTGAAAGAGCTTACAGTCTTTTATTTAAACCCTTACCTTCTGTCTTAAAATCAGTACTATGTATTGGTTCCAAAGTAGAAGAGCTATAGGGGCTAGATAATGGAGATTAAGTGAATTGCCCAGGGTCACACAGCTAAGAAATATCTGAGACCATATGTGAATTCAGGATCTCCTGCCTCTACACCTAGCTCCCAATCCACTGAGACACCTAGCTGCCCCCAAGAGCTTACATTCTAATGGGAAAAGACAGCAGAGAAAGGGGAGAGGGAACTGGGAGGGGAAATAGTGCAGAAGCTTGGGTCCTCACAGTGATAGGCAACCAATGAGGAGGGATAGAAAACAAGCTCTTATCCACGGACTTAGCACTGGGATCAATTATGTTTCCCAGAAGTCCAAGAGCAGCTACTAGGGCCAGCTTAGTCCTCTTCAGCTTTTCCTCCTAAAACTGAAATGGTTGGAGCCACCTTGGAACTATGCTAATTTGGAGGTTAGGAGCAGAGGAGTGGGTAGCATTTGCCCTGCCTTCTGGATGCCAACATATGCCATTTTATAACAGTGATATTTTATCCAAACCCTTTGCCTTAGAGAAGTACTTGACAAGCTAGAATTTTTCTCGAGGGAACAGGGTGCCCCATTACCCTATTGCTATGTGAGCATGTACCATTTTCACCCACATTTTCCTGCCTGGTGACATAGTGAAAAGAGCTATGACCTTGGATAACTTATTTCCCTTCTCTTGGTCACATTATCTGTAAAATAATAGGATTATATGGTCTCTTAATAAGAGATCACATATAGAGACATATATAAATAGAGACAGAATAATAATTTAAAAACCGAGAAAGGTAGAGATTAAGAGACTTTCCCAGGGTCACATAGCTATTAAATGTCTGAGAACAGAGTTGAACTCATGCCTTCTGCCTCTGCCCTGTGCTCTTACCACTTGGCTACCTAGCTGTGCAATCCTGAGCAAGTCACTAAATCTCACCTCTAAGATTCTTTATTTCTAAAACCGAGTTTCAGAGAAGGTATTGCATTGGTAGAGGGAGTTTCCTAGTCCAGGAGTTCTCTCTATGACAGTGAAATCATAGGTCCACTGCTTCTCCTTAGCCTTATGCTTCCTTGTCTCAGCCCTGTGCCATTCCTGTATTATGTTGGTGACTTATTCCAGCCATATAATATATATATAATATATATAATATAATAACTGTCCTCTATTTTTTAGATAGCATTTCTCTTCTGCAAAGGACTGCATTTTTCTCTATCAGATCCCCAGCATTGGGAAACCTTTGTGACAAATATGTATAATCAAGCAAAACAAATTCCCATGTTGGCCACGTCTGAAAATCTGTGCCAGATTCTGTACTTTTCCTTCACAAAGTGAGTACCTTGCTTTATTGTTGGGATTAGGCTTCTTTTTAGGGCTCAGCTAATCACAGCATACTAGCAAAGTAGGATATGTGTGTGTGTGTGTCCACCATGAAGAGTGCCTTAGTGTCTTCATATCTGAGCAACTTGATACCCTTTTCCTCAGGAGTCTGTGAAAAGACCTGCTTATTACCTTTCAGTGTAGCCAGGAAACATGGTGAGGTGTGAGTGTTTTAAATTTTTAATTGACATTTTGAAGTGTAAACTTTCAAATGATACTGATGGAGATACTAGGGGAAGGAGCCCTAGATACTACGTCAAAAGATGGGGGTTCAAGTTGTGATCTTTTTTCGGACTGTGTAACCTTGGAACATTTTTCTTCCCTTCTCTTTTCTTCTTAATCCCTTCTCTTATGTCTTACAATCAATACTAAGTTCTGGTTTTAAGGCAAAAGAATGGTAAAGGCTAGATAACTGGGTTAAGTGACTTGTCCAGGGTCACACAACTAGGAAATTTCTGAGGCCAAATTCAAACCTAAGATCTCTCATCCCTAGATATGGCTCTATATCCACTGAGCCACCTAACAGCCCCTTATTTTCCTTCTCTTGACTTCAGATTCCTCATCTGTAAAATAAAGGAGGAGGTAGTGTCTAAGATCATATGTATATATGTATATTAATAATAATAACTTCAACACTTATATAGTGCTTACTTTGTACCAGATATTGTACTAAACACTTTACAATTATTGTCTCACTTTAATCCTCAAGACAACTCTTGAGAGGTAGGTGCTGCTATTATTATCCCCCTTTTGCAGATTAGGAAATGGAAACAAACAGACTTCATGACTAGTGCTCTGTCTGCTGCTGCCCCAATAAATACAAGGGAGTTAAATACCAGAGAGATGGGGTGGGGTATTAGAAGTTGGGGATAAGGAAGAGACTCATATAGAAATCCCTGAAACTTCTCTTTATTCTTATTTGAAAGAAGTATAATCTCAGTCCCCTCATTTGAAAGGTGAGGGGTTTCGGATGGATGACCTCTGAGGTTTCTTCTTCTATAATCCTATGAAAATCTTAAAGTATTGTTCAGTATTATGAATCTTAGGCATCGTCTGCATAGAGAGAGCCTTGCTGGGGGTATGACTGAATTAATGAATGAATGAAGTGTTCCATTAATCACTTAATATATGCAAAGCACTGTATTCAATGCTGGGGATACAGATAGAAAAATGAGAAAAATGAAACACTGGGGATTGCTAGTGGCTCAGGGGATAGAGATAGGAAGTCCTAGGCACTTCCCAATTAAGTGACCCTGGGCAAGTCACTTAAACCCAATTGCCTTGCCTTTACCTCTCTTTTACCTTAGAACCAATACTTAGTATTGATTCTAAAACAGAAGGTAAAGGTTTAAAAAGATAAGAGACCTCATATTCTAACTAGATACTTAGTGCAATTTTTTAGCTACAAGTCAAATAGAAAAGTCCCGTGGTCCTTAGAGTGCAGAGGCAAAAGCAAGCTGCTGATGCTTCTTCTTTAACGTCATTTCCACATATAAAATGCTATCACTTTTCTGCTGTTGAATCATTTGTTTGTGTTGAGGACTTTGGGTGTCAAAAACTTTCTTTTCCTCAGTAAGCAAGTATGGCCGTAGAATGTTGCAAGGGTCAGATATAGGAGAAGCACTGATATCATAGATATGGTCATTTGGGCTAATATCTTCACTGAAGTATGGCAAGATCTTAGAACAAATAGAGCTTGAAGTAAACATAGGCATCTACATTTTTCTAGTAGCCACACCTGAACTGATGGCTAAGATATTTTCCTATCTCCTCTACATCTAGTTGAAGAAACTTAAGCTAATAGATTTTTTCTAGAGACTAAAGAATAATTCCTATTCAAGGATGTTGTCAAATCAACTTTGGACTTGGTGATCTCTTGGGATTTTTTTTTTTCAGAAACAAAGGAAATAATTGTATCTGGATTCCAAAATCCAAGGTCCCTTTTTCATTGAGTGCTTTGAGAAAAAAAGGAAGGGAACAAGCATTTAATAAGCACTTGCTATGGTGAGGCACTGTTCGAAATGCTTTACAAATGTTACAACCACCTTGGAAGATAGGTGTTATTATTATCTTCATTTTACAGACATGGGAACTAAGGCAGGAAGACATTAAGTGACTTGCCCAAGGGCACACAAACAGTACATAGAAGAACTGGAATTTGTACCCCTTTCCACTGACTCTAAATCTGGCACCCATTTTACTTCTTTACTCTTGGAAATATATTCTGAGGAGATTGAGGGGTTGCCACTAAAGTTCTTTTAAATACATTTCTAGTTTCATTATTTATGCTTGTCATATCCTATTCCTCTACCATGTTATGATTAAAATTATCTCAGGAGACTGATTTTTGATAATATGTTTATTGATTATATCAGGCTAATTGGTTAGCTCAGCATCATAACCCGTAAAGTGATATAGGTCTCCATGGTTGACTCTTGAAAACTAGGCACAACTCCAACTGGGTTAGGCATCCTGATAAAGAGATGTTTAAGAGCTCACTATCAGCACCTCCCTAGAACAGATCAAGACATTTTTAATTGGGGATTGTTAATTAAGAGATGATCCATCAACTATCTGCCTCTCCCTAGCCCCACCTCTTGGCAAACAAAAAAAAAATTCTTGTCCCTTTCAGTCATTAAACAAATTCTGTTAAAAAGGAGGACATTCCTTGGGATTCCAGTGGACAAAGAAAATGCAAAAAGCAGCAAACTGGATGATTTCTTTGATCCAGATCCCAGACAGAGGAATACACAGTAATTCTCCCAAATATTATATAGGAATTAATACAGTATATAAAAAATAAGTCCTTAATGCTAGCCTTATGCCCAACAAAAACAATAAAGAATGATCTTTCAAGACTTAGAAGCCTTTAGCAGTAACTGTCTAAATTATCAATCTTGGCAATACATTATAAAAAATCTTCATTTTTCCTAGACCAGAAATCATTGCCACTTGATATCTGCTGAATGAACTAAGTTGATTTGAGACTGGTACTAGCTCCTATGATGAAGATAATTAGGCCACCTAGACTTAGAGGAAATTTTCCAGCATTTGGGTCTTCTCCCTTTTCCCCCTCTGTACCCTATCTCCTCAAGATTTATGAGAGAATACTAAGGAGAGTTACATAAGATGGGAAGGAAGGAATGGGTTAGAATCTGTACCTACACTGATGAAGTCACAGATCCACCGAGGTATTGAAATACTCTTCCTGCGTAGAATCAGGGGAGGTAACTGGATAGCCTTAAAAGGTATTAAATATCCTTGGGCATCTCTTATAGCCCCAAGTGACTGGCTCTAAGTTTTAATCAGCTTCCATATGAGTGATAGTATACTACTTGATGTCAACATAAGGTAGAATTCATAGAAGTTACTATCCAGTCTTCTGAAGGGCTCTCTTCTCATTCTAGAGGGCAGGCTCTTTTGGGGCTAACCTCAGATAAGCAGATATATATTGGGATTGGGCCTGGGGAGTAGTCATAGATGTCTGGTCAACCTAGGTAATTAGGGTAGTTCAAGGGATAGCCTTGGATTAATTTCATCTGGGGATGAATGGGCTCATAAAAAGACTGAAAATTCTCTACTAAAATGAAACTTCTTATATAACTTTTAGACCTCCAAGTTGTCCCCAGAACTGTCTGTGTCTCTGGGTTTCAGGAACTGGGGATGACCCTAGATGTAGGCTAACATTATGGTGGCTCTATGGACTGAAAGAGAACCCTTCCTAGCTAGCTCTAGTTTGCTAGAAATAAATTAGTTTCTAGTTTAAAAAGTTGAAACCCTAGGAAAAGCACTACTTAGTGTTCTATTCTTCATGTATTTGGAAATGATAGAACAAGGAGAGAACCTAGGAATTGCCAGCCTTGGGAAAAGAGTTGACGACATTTTTTGGAGAACATTCAAACTAATGGGGAAGTAATAAAGATTACCCAGTTCCTTCCAAACCAGACTGATTTGAGCTCTCCCTAAAAAGAATTTGAAAGAGTGTCCTGAAGAGATATACCTCCTGCATTTAACAAGTTTATTGAAAGTCAATTTTCTCATGTTTTCCCCCTGTTGACACTAGTCCAAGAGTCATTTCAATGTGCCATCACCCTACTTGATTCTAAAATTGGGGTTCTTAATGAATATGCCAATTTACGCCCGTGTGTTGGTGACTTTGCAAGGTATGCCATGAAATTCTTCCCCACACCCTATTATTTCCATAGCCCAAACCTTTATCCCAGCTGCCCTTTACTGCCTTCTCTTCCTGAACTGATGTTGGGAATATCACAAGATTGACTCCATAGAAATGCAGAGCTGCCTGCTCAGAGTCTTGGAGAAGTTAAAAAAAAAAAGATGTTGAGGGGGGAGAGAAGAGAGGAAAGAGGCAGATAAATACTAAACCCAATACCCCAAAACCTTTTCTCATTGCAAACCTAAATGTTTGGTGTACTACAATTCTTTATGGTAAAAAACATTGTCTCAGAAGAAAAATAATTTGAGCACCACTGGTTTAAAAAATCACATGTACCTTTCCCTTCACTTTGAATGAAGGCTATGGTTTAGTGGGATGTTCAGGAAGGACTAGCACCTCTGTTGTATGGCTTGCTGAGCCCTTTTCAGGGCTGCTCGTCTGTCTTTGGTCCTATCATCCAACTCTCACCTGTGGTTCCAATTTGTTCCAATGACCATGAAGGTAGCTGAAGTAAGTACTGTGGAACACCTAAGATTGTGGTCAGACACTGAAGATACCAAGGCCATCACCAGTTACCCTGCCTCTTGGCTTGCCACTAGACTTAGATGCCTGGAAGAGAGAATGAGGCTGATAATTTTGTACAACACTGCTTTGCTTAAATCTAATTCATGCACAAGGCAAAAACATCAATCCAGGATGCCTTTGGTCCTCTTCAAGATGGAAAATGAACAACAAACAATGGTTTAGAGGAATTAACATTGGGGTTTGGAGAACAAGCTCTTCATTTTGACTCTTTTATCACTTCTCTGTGATACCTTGGCAAGTCACTTGGGGTAATCCTTAGGTTCCTCTTGTATATTAATAAAAGGTTGACTAGATAATCTCTTAGAATTTTTCAACTCTGACATGCTAATGAACAATCCTTTGATGACCATGTACTACCTTTACTGATAATATAGGTCTTTTCTTGTAAGAATATATGGACAATTTCATAGTACTATAGCAGTGATAGTGGTGGTGGTGGTGGCGGTGGCGGTGGTGTTGGGGGATGAAAGGGGAGTAGGTGGAGAAGATTTAGATACCACTTCCCTGGTTCCCTGGAGAAAGATGAGTGAATAAGCCTAATGGAAACAAACACACACACATACACATACATACACACTATTACAACAATGTAAATTGAAAGATGACTTTAAAATAGGTAAAAACAATAAAAAACTAAATTCTTTGTAACGATGATGATCTATTTAGGCTCTGAAGAAAATAGGTATGGGGGTTGAACTATGAGTATGGAGTCTTGCATATGGTGTCAAAGTCATTGTGTTCATTTTGCTGAACTTAAAAAATATTTGGTACAAAGGAAGGCTTACTAAATAGGGGAGGAATGTTTTTAAATGAATGTGCTACAAAACAAAAGGCATCAATAAAATTAAAAGAATGTTGGGGAGGAAAGAAGAGGGGAAGATTGGTCAACTGATGGTTAGCTCCTTGAGGGCAGGGACTAATATCCACATCAGGGCTTCAGGTAAAGCATGAACAATCGAGCTGTCCTTTTTCATCTGAGGATGTCTCTGGGAAGAGAATCTGTGGATGCCAAACATCAGTTAGGGCTGCTAAGATTAGGGGTTTTATTTTTGCCAGTATTAAACTAATGCTTAAGAAATCTTAAAACCAAAGTTCATTTCAGAATGCTTTGATTTAATAGCAAGGTTTGGCAGTCGTGCTTTTTCCTTTTAGAAATTTCCACTCGATTTGGAAAAGAAGAAAAAAATTATAGCCCAAGCAAAGTAATTGGATTGGCTAAGCATTTAAGTGTAGATAGGCTTTTGAAGTTTCTACAAACAAATGGGTTTGGGGGGATTTTTAAGAGGAGCACTTTCACCCATGTAGTTTCATCTGAAATCATCTCTTTCTTGACTTTATTCTCTCTTGCTTTCCATCTCCTTCTGTGATAGATTGAAAGAGATGCCAAATAAATCACTCCATTTGTTCTTGTTATGTAGGTACAGCCCAAATAATTGAACCCTCTAAAGGGATGAATAGAGAGTGAGTCTGAAATAACTACTCTGTAAATGAATGCAGTGTTTGAGTGGATACTACGAACCCCTTTGTCAGGGGGGAAGAATTGAGGCAATGGGAATTAAACTATACAGGCGCTGACCTTGGATTTTCTGGTAACATTAAGTGCTTGTCTCTTCCTAGCCCACATGATCACTGGAACTTGCCTACGAGGTCTTTCTTGCTGGTACTGAATCCTTTGTTTTCAAAAGCACCCAAAGCCCTTTTGAAGCATTGTAGAGTGGCCTTTGGACTTAAAAAATATTTTTAGATGTTTGAATAATAACAGCATTTAAAATATTTCTTAGATGTTTGAATAATAACAGCATTTGATAAATTTCATTTTGATAGCTTAAAATTCTTAAAGTAACTCCTGATTTAAAGTTGTTGTTTTTTTAACCTTTACCTTCCATCTTATGTATCAGTTCTGAGGCAGAAGAGCAGTAAAGGGCTAGGCAATTCAGGTTAAGTGACTTGCCCAGAGTAACACAGCTAGGAAGTATCTTGAGTCCAGATTTGAACCTAGGCCTGGCTCTCAATCCACTGTGTCACTTAGCTGCCCTGGTTTTTTGGAACCTTTCTCAGTATTGCATTTTTAAAACAACTTCAGTTCAAGAGTCTCAAAGTAATTTGACTCATTTTGTTATGACCATTTTGTAGATTGAGACACTGAGAGTGAGAAAGGTTTCTTGTTTGTTTCTTCTAAGGGTGATCCTAACTCTGTCTCTACTTCTTCATAGTCCATCTATTCCAAAACTCCCTCCAGTCAGTTTTCTCCTTTGACCACTTTAATGAAATTGTTTTCTTCATGGACACCAGCTGGCATTCTAAATGACAAAATACAGCAACCTTTCTTAATGTTCTTTCTTCTTAATGTATCTACATGATTCAACCTCCTTGAAAATTTATCTTTCAGGGCAAATAGGTGGCTCACTAGATAGAGAGCCAGGCCCAGAGACAGGAGATCCTGGATTCAAATCTGGCCTCAGACAGTTCCTTGCTATGTGATTGTGGGCAAGTCACTTAACCCCTGTTGCCTTTATGGATCTTTTGCCCTAGAACCAATACATAGTATTGATTCTTAGATGGAAGGTAAAAGTTTAAAAAAAAAAGAAAGGAAAGAAAATTTATCCTACCTTGATTTCATCATTTATCTTCAGTTTATTCTTCTCCTTTCTGTCCAATTGCTCCTCTATACTTATTCCACATTATTGTCCATTCTCTAAGAGTAAGTGTTACCCTCCAAAAAAGCTTTCTTAAGGATTCCTATATCCTCTCTTTTTACATGCACTCCCTAAGTTACCCCATCTACTAGGAAGGCTTCACCTCTATACAAGTCATCCATAAAAGTTTATTCAATGCCTTTAGGGTCTCAGGCATCCTCCTAAGTGTTTGGGAATAAAAAGGGGGGTGGGAGACAGTCCCTACCCTCTAGGAGCTTACAATCTAATGGGGAAAACAACCTGCAAACAAACATAGACAAAGCAAGCTACATACAGGCTAAATAGGAAATAATTAACAGAGGGAGGGCATTTGGAATTAAGATGATTGGGGAAGGCAGATGGATCTCTCTCCTATGATCTCCAGTCAAACTGTTGGGGTTTTTTTGGCATCTCTAAATACTTCAAACTCTTGGCATAGCAAAAATTAAATTTATCATCTTTTCCCCCTTCCCACAAACTTTCCTTCTGTTTTATATATGTAAAATGTTATATCATCCTATATATATGTACTAGCACCTCCATCTTCCTTGTAATCTGGGGTTGAAACCTGAATCATTTTTTGACTTTTTCCTCTCCATCATTGCTCCTCACATCCAATTGGTTGCTATGACCTCTGTGTTCCTAGTATTTCACACACACATCCTTCCTCCATTGATGCTGCCATTCCCCTTGTTTACCAGCATCCCCCCCACTGCCAGGCAGGCTGTAGGAGTCTCTCCACTAGTCTTTGTGCCATCATTATACCTTCACCTCTCAGTCTCACTGCTGCCAAGATAATCCTCCTAATGCACAGATCTAACCAGGTTAATCCCCTGTCCAAAAAATAAATAAAATTAATAACTCCTTATTGCCTCTAGGATAAACTGAGAACTCCTTAGCATGGCACTTTAGCACCTCTAATGCAGCTTCAATTTACCAGCCTTATTTCATTCTGCCTTTCTTTTTACCTCTTTTTTTATGGTCAGCTCACATTTATGTCATGTTTTCTTTTTTTAATTATATATATATATTTTCCAAATTACATGTTGATACAATAAAAAAAAACCCTCTTACCTTCCATCTTAAAATCAATACTGAGTATTGGTTCCAAGGCAGAAGAGCAATAAGGGCTAGGCAATGGGGGTTAAGTGACTTGCCCAGAATCACATAACTAGGAAGTTTTTTCTATGGTGGTGGATAGCCTTTTTCATCCTGAGTCTATAGAGTTATCTTGGATTCTTGCATTGCTGATAATAGTTAAGTCATTTACAGTTTATCAGCATATATTATTTTCATTTTTTAAATATTTTTTTCATGTTTACATATTTCATTTTCTTTCCCTCCCTCTTCCCCAATCCAATAAGCACTTCCATTGGGTTCTATAAATGTTATCACTTATACCTATTTCCATATTACTCATTTTTATCAGCATATATTATTGCCGTTACTGTGTATGATAGTCTCCTAGTTTTGCTCATTTCACTTTGCATCACTTCATTTTCATATACTTTCATTCCAGTCAAAAGGAGAATCTTAGCCTACTACGTCTCATTCTGCCCTCTCTTGCCTTTGTACATTCCCATCCTGAGACCACACTCTCTTCATTTTTGCTCATTGAAATCCTTCTTTTTCCTTCAAGGTCCAACTTGTCATCTCCTTCATGAAATCTTTTCTCACTTCCTTCTCAGATTTTCTTAGCTCTCCCTGAGTCTTTTCTTCGTCCATATAACACTTTGCATCATTATCATATTTAATTGTGTAGATATATTAACCCACCTATTAGACAGTAGATTTTTTTTGAGGCAGAATCTTAATTTTTAATTTTTGTCTCCTGCATCAAGTTCAGGGAAGTAAGAGTTACATAGTGGATAGAGAGGTGACTGTGTGATTCTGGGTTAGTCACTTAACCTTTTTGTTCTTCAGTTTCCTCATCTATAAGGAAGGAAAGAAGCCTTTATTAAGCACCTGCTATGTATGAGGCACTGTACAAATCTTATTTCATTTGATCCTCACAATAGCCCTGGGAGGTAGATGCTATTATTATCTCTACTTTACAGGTAAGGAAACTGAGCCAAACTGCTGTTGAGTGACTTATGCAGGGTTTTATACCATTTATATCTAAGATTGGATTTGAACTCATGTTTTTAAGCTTCGGTCTAGTACTCCTCTGAACTACTGAGGTGCCTCAAACATCCTTTTCAGCTCTAAATCGATGATCCCATCTATGACAGACACTATCTGGGCGACCCTAGACAAGGTACTCAGCCCTGTTTGCTTCAGTTTCCTCATCTATAAAATGAATCAGAAAAGGAAATGGCAAAGCACTCTGGTAACTGCTAAGAAAATCCCAAATAGGCTCATAAAAAGTCAGACACAACTGAAATGACTGAACAGCAACACATATAGGTTAAAAACCTTCTGAAATGTATTCATCCACTTTGCTGGAAATGTAACTGAATAAAGTAGACACTTGAAAGGAATAGATACAATAAACATTTAAAAGAATTTTATTTTATCTTCAACTTCATATTCTCTTCCCCTCCTACACATTGAGAAGTTTAGAAATGATACCTATTATACATATACAGTCATGCAAAAATATTTAATAAACATTTGATAGATTTCAATAATGACATTTGGTGAAGTCCAAAAGAACAAGAAGACCTGGGTCTTTTGTTTCCTGACCAATTTTATCCACTAGATTAAAAAGCCTTATAGCAGAAAAGACTGATTGTTTTTTCATGTATTTGTTACAAGTTCTCAGGGCCTTCGTCTGGATAAATGAACATCACTGGAAATGGAGTAATAAAACCAGGCTTAAATGGAACCTTCCATAAAACTGAATATTTTTGCTCCACTTCACTTTGGTGAGAAGAAAAAAATAAAAAACAAAGCCAGTTTCTATCAGGGGCTTTGTTTAACTTGGGTTTTTCAAAATAGTTTCTGGACTATGTCTTGAACCCGCCAGAATAAAGAACAGTTCAGTTCTTTACACTATCCACAACTGTGTCAGTGCATAGGATGCTAGAACTGGGCCTTTAGTCCTGGGGAATAACCTTTGATATTTTAAAGAATGATGTTGGGGCATGGTATAACTCTGACTTACAAAAGAAAGAGCCCTTTATGTCATCTGTGTCCAAGTCACCATAAAGGAATCTTGTGCTGTTTAGTTACATTTCCAGTAAATCAGCAAAGTGTACTAATACATTTCAAAAGGATTTTAACCAATATTTGTTGATGTTCAGACATTCCAGTTGGGTCTGACTCTTCTTGACTCTATTTGGGATTTTCTTGGCAAAAGATAACTAGAATTATTTGTCATTTCCTTCTCCAGCTCATGTTTTATAGGTGAGAAAACTGAGAAAAGCAGGGTTAAGTGACTTGAACAAGGATCAAACAGCTAGTAAGTGTATGAGACCAGATTTGAACTCAGGAAAATGAGGTTTCCTGATTCCAGACCTGGCACTCTTTCCACTGTGTCACCTGTAAGAAAAGTGTTCATAGCTGTATCACTTTAGAGCTAGAAGGGGTCCCAGGGAGTTATACAGTTCAACTATCTTATTTATAGATGAAGATCCAGAGACCCACATAAGTTAGATGACTTGCCCAACATCATACAGATAATATACAGAGCAAAGTTAAAAACCACATTGTCTTGAGTCCAAATCTACCGCTTTTTCAATGGTACCACAGTGGTGCACTCCTGATTAAACAGAATGCTTTATTCCTTGATTGTTGTTAATGATGACAACTAGATAGCCTTGCTCTTACTTGGTTCCCCTATACTTCCTGTAGGACACTTAAGGAAGTTTTATTTAAAAAAAAAAACACTGAGTTTTAGCCTAGTATGTTTAAGTGAGAATAGCAGTTACTTGACCTTTGCCAAAGGCACTCCTCCTTGGAGATGGAGTTGCAATACAAATAGTAAATATATTATGCCTCAGGGTAGTGTTTAAGTCTTTTTTTTTTCATTAAATTTTTACCTACTGTTTTAGAATCCATACTAAATATTGGTTCCAAGGCAGAAGTGCAATAGGAGCTAAGAAATTGGGGTTAAGTGACTTGCTCAGGATCACATAGCTAAGAAGTATCTCATACCAACTTTGAATCCAGAATATCCTTGTCTCCAGGCCGGAGTCTCTCTCCACTGAGCCACCTAGCTGCCCTTAGAATTTATTTCTGAACACTTTCCCTGAGTAGGTGCTGTCCAAAAGGTAAACACTTTCGAAGATTATTGGATGTTTGCCTCCAAAGCACTGTAACTTATCTATTTTTGGTCTATTTTCCCCAGGCCTTCAGTTTGGTAAGTAGGTAATAGTAACAGCCAATAAATAAATAAAAAGCAGGTGGTTCTATATCTCTACTACAAGTTCAAAGGACAAGCTGATTCAGGAATTGCTGGTGTAGGTATTTTCAAATAAATTGGAAAAACAATCCTAGGAACTCAGGTGATACTTGCAAAGATTACTATCAGATGTCATCTGATCCTGGAGGGGGGTGTTCGGCACTGTAACAGGAGAGACACTCTTCATTAGGTTCCACCTGTTTCAAAAATCAAATTATTATTACATCCATAAGGAATATCAGGGGTCTGATTTCTCAGTTATACTATTTAGTTTGTGTATGCTGGTTTAGTCCATTGAGGCAGGGGAAAACCACCTATTTCTGCTGTGGGTTGTAATGTCCTTCAGGAAGCCTGGATTATTCAGCTTTGGGATTTAGGTTGGCATTTCAGCCAGTCCCTATGTAAGCATAATTACAATTGGAAGCCAGTCTGTAGGAAAGGATATTGAATTTCACTTTTTTTTTTTAATCACTCAAAGGTTGCAAGGCATGGAAAGTTGGTAAACAGCTTAAAAAAAAAAACCAACCTTGTAGAAAACTGAGTGTATGTATGTGTCTGTGTGTCTGTGTCTTAATACATTCCTGAGGCTGAGGAGAGGACTAGTTGTTGGAAGTCCAGTCTTGGAGTCTTGGAGACCTGAGTTCAAATTCTTCTTCTTGATCTAATAACCTAGAACAAGTCATTTTCATTTAATTTCTCTGGGACTTTGGTAACTCAACAAAGACTTTTAAGCTACCAAAGATTTGCATTACTCAAGACAATATGTACATTCAAGGTTGGAAATACAACCCCAATCATTGATGGAGGCCTCGAGGCTAGTAGGGTGTATTTCAATTTGTTATTATATGAATTAATAAAAAAGTAAGTTTCCAAAAATGTTGCATTCTGAAACCCATTTTCTGCCCTGTTTTTACCTCCCTTTATCAGGTCCAATAAAAAGTAAGGGCAAATTTCTTTTTTGGTCAAAAGTAGAGCTCTGCCACTGAACTTCTTGGAGGGAGTATGATACACTGGAAAGAAAATGTATTTAGAGTTAGAGGACCTGAGTTCAGATCTTAACTCTTATTTACTATAGACTAGTTGTTTGACCACTTGGGTGAATTGTTTTCTAGGCTTCCAGTCCCATCTGTCAAATGAGAGGACTAGACTGGATGAGAGGTTCCGAGTCTTCTTTTGTACCTGGGATCCCTTTGGCTGGCTGGGAATGTGTCTGGACCTTATCTCAGTATAGTGTTTTTAAATGCAAAAAGTAAAATCCATAGCATTTGAAAGTGAACTCATTATTTTGGAATAGTTACCAAAATATTTTTAAATGAATTTAAAACTACAAGGGATAATCTCTTACATTTCTGTTCAGTTCTAAATCTTAAGATTTGGTTATTATCTATAGATTCTTGCTTCCATAATTCTCCACCCTGTCCAAGACTTGTAAGATTAGGCCAGATGCCAGTGTTGGTTTAGAGAGTTCTCTTTGGCCAGTGAAGTTGTGCAGTGTTTACATCTGAAGTAATGAGAACTGGAATTAGGGAAAGGAAGGGAGTGTGGTGATCAGTTCTTGGCAAATGGTATCAGTTGCCTGAGAAGTTACATCTCAAATAGCTTAAGGCATTTGAGCAGATATTTACCAGATAGTCCTTAAAATTCACCTTAAATAATCAAGGGCAGTGAGGTAGCTCATTGTATAAAGAGCCTGGCCTGGAAACAGGAGGTCCTGGGTTCAAATATGGACCTAGATACTTCCTAGCTGGGTGACCCTTTGCAAGTCACTTAACACCCTTTGCCTAACCCTTACTGTTCTTCTGCCTCAGAACCAATACACAGTGTTCATTCTAAGATTGAAGATGAAAATTTATATATATATACATAAATTGGCCAGCCTATTGGGCAAATGTAGTTTGACCCTACTCAACGTGACTGGTTTTGAAAAACTTCTTTCAGTTAGAGGAAATAAGATATTAAATAGATCAAGTAGATGGCAGCTTGTGTTTGGCCAGGCATGAGCATGAGATTGAAATATCATGCAATGCCAGAGAACCTGGGTTCAAATATGGCCTCAGATGCGTCCAAGCTGTGTGACCCTGGGCAAATCACTTAATCCTGATTACCTAGTCCTTGCTGCTCTTTTGTCTTAGAATTGATACTAGGACTGAAGGTAAGGACTTTAAAAAATTATGATTATTTATTAGTGCTTTGTGGGTAATTATTATCTTATTTTAGAAATTATCTGTAATTGTTTCATACTATTTTCCAGAAGACAACTCTAGAAGAGTTCAGAGCACTTAACAGATATGATTTCACTTGGTTTCATAACACCTCTCTTTCCAAGCCAAAGGAAGGTGAGAGCCAGATCACATAAATAATCTACTTAACCAGAAGCATTTAGCAAAAAGAGTGGCAAAACAGGATTTAGAATTACTCATTTTCCAACTCTACCTAGTTTCCTTTTGTCTTTTAGCCTACTGAGCTACCAAAATGAATCAAATTCAGTTAATTCTCTGGTTAAAGATATGAAAAATAACCAAAAGTCTTTAAGTAGATCCCTTATTAATTATAGAAAGCCAGTTTTGCTGATAGAAAATGCCACATTTTATAGTGGGAGGGGCATTTTTCAGGAGATAGTCTGGAATACACTATGATCCAAATACACTATGATCAAGTATTTTGAGGGTAGAGGCTTTTGTTGACACTGTGACATTTTAAGGGAGCCAGAATTCCTAGTGTATAGCCATTGGAAGTCACCTCGATGCCCCTGTTATCTTACATACCATCTTACATCCTCTTAATTAAGGCTAACATTAATCTTAGGTCATGTTTCATTTTTTTTAACTATATGTTCTATCTTAGAATCAATGTTATATATTGGTTCCAAGGCAGAAGAGTGGTAAGGGCTAGGAAGTTGGAGTTAAGTGACTTTCCCAGAGTCACAGAGCTAGGAAGGAGGCTAGGAAGTCACACAGCTGTTCAAGGCCAAATTTGAATCCAGGCTCTATCCACTGAGCTGCTCCAAAGTGATCAGGTTGGCAGGGTGAAGTTAGCCATTGATTTAATTTTTTCAAAAAGATAATCCTGTACTTTAATTTAGCAATCAAAAAGCAACTGTTATACATCTCTTAAGTGCTCAAAAGGGTTTTACTTTTGAGAGATAAGATGATGTAAAAAAAAAATCTATATAGTATGAGGTAAAAAAAATCGATGGCATATAATTGCAGATGGGCTTGTATTTTTAATGAGTTGCTAGAGGCCAGACTGATGCCAGTACCATTAGTTCAAGGAGGTGTGTTTGGAGATGACATGAGGCATTCACAAATCATCGAACAATTAACAAAAAGACTTTTACTTATACCAAATATGGGGAGGTTATGCAACAAGGATAGGGCAGCACTTACTTGCAGCACTTACCTGTATCTATAAATGGGCATCTTTCTCTCACACCCTATCTTCCTATGGAAAGGTGTGTCTATTCAGCAGGGCAAGGTATGCTTGTCCTTATGGTCTTCAGATATTCTTATCTTCTCTATATGGATGGGACTTGTTAATCCCTTTAGGTGGCTAGGAAGCAGTGTCAGGAGGAAGGAAGCAAGGTCCAATCAGGAGTCTGGAAAAGTTTTGTTATTTTTTAAGGAAAACTATTAACTAGTTCCTGATTAGTGCAGGGTCACACAGCTTATTTCAACTAATTGGGACCTAGCTATATGCTTTCTATGTAATGTGGCTCAACTGGTAGTTTTTCTTCTTTCTCAGCCTTTAAAATGAATATTTCTTATATCATCCCTTTCCTTCCCCTCTTCTCCCCCTTTCTCTTCATCCTCTCCCTTGACTATTTCATTCATTTCTAATTGCTTCAGACTTTATATACAGACTTTATATACATCCATCCATTATCTATCCATCCATCTTATCTATCTATCTATCTATCTATCTATCTATCTATCTATCTATCTATCTATCCATCCACTATATACATCTCCAGCCATGCTTTAGGCTCCTATCCCCGACTATCCTTGTATTCTATCTTCCCATGCCTTGCTGGGACCTCAAAGTCGACATGTCTGGAATCTTCCTCCCTAGACACATTTCTTTATCATTTTACTATTTCATCAGTAATATCATCATTCATCCAAAATCCCACGTGTGAAACTCTGTTGCTGTCTTCAGTTCTTCTACCTTCATCTTCTCTCATTTCCAACTTAGTAACTAACTTCTACTGATTATAACTTTGTAATAAATACATCTTACTTTCTTCCCTTACACCATTGATACTGTCACCATTCTTCACTACATCACCACTTCTAGGTTATTATAATAGTTTCCTAACAATTCTTCCTGTCTCCATTTGCCCTTTGCCCTCTAGTGTAGTCCATCCTTCACATCACTCTAGACTAAATGTTTTTATTAGTGGTTCTAGTCATGGTTCATCTGTTAAAAACTCCATGATGATTCCCTGTTGTCTCTAGAGAAAAATTTATACATTTGCCTGGAATTCAAAGCTGTCGAGAATGTGGCAGCATTTTACTACTCCTAGCTTTTAGCCAAATGCACTCTTATCCTATTCACACTCCATGCTTTCTACTCAGTGCATTTGTTTACATGGTTGTCAGTGCCCCCATAGCACTGACATCTTCATACACTTAATTCCTACCTGCTGTAATAGTAAAAATTAGTTTCTCTGCTAGAAAGTGTTATATTTTTTAGAGGTTTAAGATTAAAAATTAAAGAAAATACAAAATAAGAAAGCACGTGTCTAGGCCCAGAGAGCCCATTCACAACCACTCACATCTTGCCTGCGAGGTAGAGAGCCGCGTGTGCTCCATAGCGGAAGTATGAAGAGAGAGACAGTAGGCTTTACAGCCAGTTTAAATAGAAATTTTGATCTCGCCCAGGTGAGGATCTCAGTGAGATTAGAGGGCATCCTGGGAACTAGAGCAAGGACTTCTGGGGATTGAAGTCTGGGGTTCAAATCTCCATTTTTATACTGCCTAAGTAAAATGCCACCTCCAGGAAGTCTTCCTTGGTACCCCTAGTGGACATTGGCCTTTTCCTTCTTGTTCATCATTTATCACTTGCATCTCCTGCACTTGCAATTTCTTTTCTTTTCATTTTAACCTTTATTTTCTGTCTTAGAATAAATACTGACTATGGGTTCCAATGCAGAAGAGTGGTAAGGGCTAGGTAACCGAGGATAAATGACTTGCCTAGGGTCATACAAGTAGAGTCTACAGTCAGCTTTGAACCCCAAACCTCCCATTTCTAGGCCTGGCTCTCTTATCCCCTGAGCCACCTAGCTGCCCCAGGACCTGTGACTCCATTGATATTAGAAACTCCTTAAAGGAGAAAACTCCTTCTACTGAAGCAGATCAGGAGAACACCAAGAAGTAAGTGACTTGGAGGCAATAAGGTAGCACAGTGAATTGAGAGCCAGACTTGGAGATGTGAGGACCTGAGTTCAAATCTGAACTCATATACTTCCTAGCTCCATGACCTTGGGCAAGTCACTTAACACAGATTGCCTAGCCCTTTCTGCTCTTTTGTCTTAGAATTAATACTAAGACTGAAGGTGATGATTTTTTTAAGTAAGTGACCTACCTATGGTCACACAGCCTGTTGTGTGTCTAAGGTAGGACTTGAACCTAGATCTTTCTGATTTTGAGGCTGATTCTCTATGACCTGTATCACACTGTAGGAGATACAGAAAGACAATTTATAATCCTTATAGCTTATATTTCAGTAGAAATTATAAAGATGAATATATTTAGCAGTTAAACAACAAGGCTATGTTAAGTAGTCAAATGAATGGCATAGAAAGTTTAGCAGAACAGATAGTACTTTAAGAGGTCAAAGATACGAAAGATCACAGTCAACTGGAATAGGAGAAAAAGGCTTCATGGAATTTATGAAATTTGAGCTTTATCCTGAAGGATGTTGAAGGGAGAACTGAGATTTTCTCAAAGCACTAGACTGTTTTTGGTGCTGAAATAAGCTGTCATGATAGTACTGTTTATCCAATATGCTGACTCCTCCGGACCCTTTCTCTATCCCCTCCCCTCCCATGGCAGACATCAGACAAAAGAAACAGATGCCAATAATTAACCATTTTGAAACCTAAGCTTTTAATTCTATATCTCCTTAATTTCTATATGTTTCTCCTCTGCCCCCTTTCACTTTCTAGCAGTGTAACTTGTAAGAGAACTGAGTAACACTTCAACTTAATCTGACAGAAGAAGATCCAGTCTTCTTTCATCTGCCAAGAAAAGAGAGAGCAGTACACTTTCTTGTCCTTTCTTTAGGACCATGCAAGACAGCATTTTAATAGCTACCTTTAATAAATAGGTAGCATTCTATTGCCTTTCTTACTCCAAAGAAAGAAGGATGTAGGAAGGAAGGGAAAAGAGAAGAAAAGATCAAGGGAGGGAGAGAAGAGTTGTCTAATGAGGAGAAAAGCAGGGATTTCCTTTGGGGGGGGGTGTATTAAAAAAGAATTTCAGTCCTAAATTATCTTCTCCCAATCCCACCCCTAAATTGAGAAGGCAAGAAATATGATACTCATTATACATATACAGTCATGTAAAATATATTTCTACACATAAAAATAGTCTATATTTCCCTCTCACCTCCCTTCTCTGCCTTTCTTCTCCTCTGTTTCTGTGTCTGTCTGTCTGCCTGTCTGTCCGTCTCTGTCTGTCTCTCTCATTCTCTCGCTTGCGCTCTCTCTTTCTCTCCCCCCCCTTCCTATGTTCCTTCCCCACCTCTACAAAGGAAATTCTTAAAATTATTTGATGTCAGTAGAAATCTATTCATTTCATTTCTTTATGGTCCACTTGCCTTGGCCCAGGGCCTGGAGTATTTGTCATGTCGTAGTTTAACAGGGTTTACAAATGGGAGAATACCTGAAGATCTATATGGCCTAATACCAGTTTGATCTAGGGCATGAGTTCACTCACAGAAAGAGGACTCTGAAACAATTCTTTCCCCGGACTTTAATTTGTATGCATTTCAGTCATTGGCCTTTACCTTTTTCCCAAACAGACTGGATCAAAAAAAAAAATTACCATCATCTACTTTTCCCTTTTTTCATAGACTTTTCACCCATGTCACTAAGGTATTCCAATATGTTCACTCGCAATTCCAATTTCTCCCCACTATCAACACCAGACAGAATAAGTAGATGCCACTTTGTCTTTCTTTGGCCTCCCCAAGACTCATAATGGTACAATCTTAAAATGGTTACCCAAGTAAAAGAGACAAGATGAAATATAGATGGTAGAAGAAAAGTAAGAAAATATTTAATTAAATTTTTTAAAATTTAATTTTAAATTTAATTTATTTTTATTAATTTAATTAATTAAAATTTTAATTTTAAATTAAATAAAATTTAATTAAAGGCTGTCATTGGCCCACCAAAAGATGAAGAGACTATGATACATGTTCCTTCCTCTTCAATTTTTTTTAAATTGAAGATTTTCTTTTCTTTTTCCTATTACTTAATCAGTGCCTATTGATTGTATTGTGTTGTGGTTTACTTATATCTAGCATGTGCCTCTCCATTGCCCTTCTGGGGAATTCTCAATCTTGGTTTTTTAGAGGCTCACTTTCATAAATCACAGCCATACAACAACACTCAAAGAGTAGTAAAAGAATGTCTTTGTGGGGAGAAATTTGGGGTTATTCACAGAACTTAGTGGTTTCCCAAAAGCAACCCAGCCTGCTCACATCCTCTTCAATTCTGGGTCCAACAAATTATCCATTTGCAGTGCTTGTCCAAAGATGTATGTTCTTACTGATGGATATATTCTAGTTTAGACAGTAGATAGTCCTCATCCACTCAGTTTTTCTTGTGTGAATAGTTAGTCCATATTGTTTTGAGTGATTATAGACTTCATCCAAAAGGTACTGTGGTATTTCTGGAGTTGATACAAATCAGCAGAAAGTCATTTCTCATGCACAGTGACATATATATGCATATATATGTACATATTGCAAATACACACAAAATAGAGTTTCTTTCCAATGCTCATTTTTAGGGAGAAGACAAAATAATCTCTTTACAGACTAACCAAACAATTTATACCAAGCTTTTAATGTGCTGGGGAAAATAAGATCTGGTTCTTGGCATATTCTAATGTAACTCTCTTATGTATAAATTATATTCCTGGAATATAAATTTCAGGGCAGGCGCTATTCCACTTTGGTAGGGTTTCCTTATTGAGAGTTCCCCATGTAAGTCCAGTTTTAAAAGACAAAAATATTTTCATTCATATAAATGTATTATCTGTGTTTTAAACCAG